>NC_133504.1:49979285-50622500 GCF_049354715.1 Callithrix jacchus
CATGGGTATAAATCATTCTACCATAAAGGCAGTCAATTGTGTTTTAAAGAAATTAAGATACAAGCAGAAAATGTTTCTGTTTTACCTGCATGTTCCTCATTTCTGGTGCTTTTCTTCGTGTAGATCCATGTTCCCGTCTGGTATCATGATTTTTTCCACCCCAAACACTTTATCTTTTATTGTCATTCAAGTCTGCTGTTGATGAACGTTCTCAGCATTTGCTTATTTGAAAATGTCCTTATTTTGCTTTCATTTTTAAAGAATATTTTCTCTGCATTGAGAATTCTAAAATGATAGGTCTTTTCTTTCAGTGTTTCAATAGTAACATCATTTGATATTCTGGCTGGCATGATTTCTGATGAGAATTCAGCAGACCTGCTTATCATTGTATGTCATGATACATAGCAAGAAAGCTGGGACATAGCCAGGGTGCAGGCAGAGAGGGCATTCCTGTCTGCTAGCAGCACTGGACAGAAGTGATGACCGCTGGTAGGAGAAGAGGGGTTACTATCCCAGGCCCTGAGTCAAGCACCCACTACTGGGTGACACCCTGCCTGTTGTGTATTTTCTTATCTTGATGCTTTAAATATTGCTTCATTTTCTTTTATTTTGAATACTTTGACCATGATTTGCCTAGGTGCAGCTTATTTTCTGTTCATTCTGCTTGAGTTTCTTGGATCTGTGAATTATTGTTTTTAATCAAATTTGGAAAAATTTCAACTAACCATTATTATTATTACCATATTATTATTATTTTGAGATGGAGTCTCTCACTGTTGCCCAGGCTGGAATGCAGTGGTGCAATCTCAGCTCACTGCAACCTCTGCTTCCCAGGTTCAAGGGATTCTCCTGCCTTAGCCTCCCAAGTGGTTAGGATTACTGGCATCTGCCACCACATCTGGCTAATTTTTTTTGTACTTTTAGTAAAAACAGGGTTTCACTATGTTAGCCAGGCTGGTCTCGAATTCCTGATCTCACAATCTGTCTCACTTGGGCTCCCAAAGTGCTGGGATTACAGGTGTGAACCACCACACCTGGCCTATTTCTTTGAATATATTTTCTGCTCCATCTTCACTCTCTCTTTCTTCTCTTTTTGAATTCCAAATACACACATATTAAATCTCTTGCTGTCCCCACATGTCACCTCAGGTCCTGTAGTTTGTTTTTTGTTTTCAATTTTTTTCTCTCTGTTTTCAGTTTGATAGTTTCTTTTAATCTATTTTTAAGTTCAGTGATCTTTCTCCTGCAGTGTCCTGCTGTGAAATCTATGCATTAAATGTGTCTTTTCTTAGACTGAATTTTTCAATTCTAGCATTTCCGTTCATCTTTTGATGGTTGTATTTTTCCATTGTCATACTATACCTGCCCATTCATTATGTCCATTTTAAAATTATTGAACATATTTGCAATAGCTCCTTCCTTTAAAGGTCTTATCTGCTAATTTCAACATATTTGTTAACTCTGGATTTGTTTTTTCCCTTTCTTGGTTTTATGTCACATTTTTCTAACTCTTTGCCTAGCTAATTATGTTTTGTTGTATGCCAAACATTGTGAATGCTACATTGTTAAAAATCTGTATTTTATTATCTTCCTTTAAAGAGTGCTGAGGTTTTCTTTTTCTTTCTTTTTTCTTTCTGACAGGCAGTTAAATTACTGGTGGACCAGCTTGATCCTATCAAAGCTTTGTTTCAAATTTTACTAGGGCAGTTAGAGCATCCCTTGCCATAGAGCTAGAGAACTTCAAAGCCAAAATGTGGCCTTTCTGGATCCTCAATGGAATGCCTGAGTTTTCAGGAAGATTTCTCTATGTCGTTGGTTGGAATTTCAACCTCTCACAGTTCTATGTGACTTACAGAATCCCTGTTCAGTTCACAGCACACCTCACACCATCATTGTTTCCTGCCCAAGTAGGTCTCTCACAGTCTCTTATTGCACAAGTACAGCTTAATATCTAGCAAAACATGTAAGGAGGCCTAGCTGTAACCTCAGTCATCTCAGTATGTGGGTACAAGCTAAAAATGGATGGCATTTGTTTGATGACTATCATCAAAATGTTCCTGAAACATGTGGAGAATGAAAAATTGGCTGAGCCATGAGCAGTGTACTTTGGGTGGCAAACATATACGTATTTCTGAGCAGTGGCTATTGGCTTAACAAATTGCTAAGAGACTTCAAAAGGAAAAAGACTGGATGATCTGAGAAACGTAGTTCTGGAATAGAGGCAATTGTATAGACATATGAGAGTGAACACAAGGCAAAATGTTTTTGTACCACATATTAATGCCCACCCCAAAGCATCTACCCCTGAAGAGATATTGAACAATAAAACAGATAAATGAATTGGTGAATTGATTTAGCCAGCCTTCATTATCAACTACTCCAGGCAACGATGGCATTATAGGATATGATGGAGGCGACATATGGCCCCAAAGCATGGACTGCCACTTACCAAGGCTGATAAAGCTATGGCTGCCTCTGAATACCCAACCTTCCAGCAACAGAGACTCAATGACAAATTTCCAACATGATATGTTTCTCATGGAATACTCCTGGAAGGTCCAGAGGTTCACAGGGATGGATACTTAAGCTAAATGTGGGTTTGCCTTTTGTGTTCCAGGGCAGCACTGTGTGTGTCCCATCTGCTATTTGGTGGCTTATGGAATGAGTGATCCACAGGTAAGCAATCTCACAAAGCATAGCCTCTAACCATAAGACCAACTTCATAGTGAAAGGGGCCAAGAAGTGGATCTGATATCATGGGATTCAATGGTTGTGTCACATACTCTACCACCCAGAGGCAACTGGTCTCATACAAGTCTGGAAGAGTCTTTTTACCAGCTCAGAGGAAACACTGTGAAAGGTACATATTATTCTCTAGGATGCAGTGCATTTATTTAATTAAAGATCCAATATACTGTGTCCCTGATAGGAAAAAGACATGGGTTAGAGCCTCAAGGGGTAGAAGCAAGCCCACTTGTCACATACTGGTAGTTTCATGCTTCCTGTCCCTACAACTCTGGACTCTGCATGCTGGAAGTCCTGGTCCCCAGAAGGGGATATAGCATTGAACTACAAGTTATGGCTGCCTCCAGAGCATGTTGAACTCATTATTCTCAGACCCCAGGTAATGAGAGGAATCATCTATTGGCAAGAGTAATTTTCCCTGATCAGCAAGAGGAGGCAATGCTGTTTTTACACAATAGGGGCATGGAGGAATACATATGAAACAGGTGATCTATTTGGTCACCACCTGTTTCTTCCTTTACTTGCTGTACCTGTGAATGGACATTTGTAGCAACCTCAGGATTAGAAGAATATGATTTTCAGGGGTATAGATACTTCAGAATACTACCAAGACTTGCCTAGGGAATAGCTGGGTATAAAGGGAGTTGGAATGAATAGTGGAGGAGGGACAGGGTAAGTCCCAGTAATGGCCCCAACATCGACAGCAGCAATGGGAGCTCATCCCACTCACCTCCCTATTCTGAGTTTTCTCACAGGAGGAAAAGACCACAGAAACCACAAAGGAGCTATTTCACAAATCTGCATAAAAATAAATCTGTGTGGCCTAAGAGTGGCCTGTGACAGCCATGAGAAACACATCCTGTAGATCTGCAACTGCATGGAAGTATACTTGACCAAGGGCCCCAGCTGCTGCAATTTAAATACATTGCTGCATTTCTCTCTGATGAACCTATGCTATAAACATGCTGCTTCTGGTCAGTGATGGGTACAGTGGTTCCGCTAAAGGAGTACAACTCCTGGAAGACAATGGCATCCTCTGACAGCAAATTTGATTTCAAGGACTCCCCATGGCTTTGCTTAGACTGTACAGCACCCAAACTTCCTTCCCTCTCTCTTCTCTGGTCAGACATGCCCTGCAGTCTGATGGTGCTCCCAGTCTAACCTAGCTTTGACCTATTTTCTCTAACGGAGTATTTCGCCTAATAGAATTCTTGTCTGTTAATCCTATCTTGGTGTCTGCTTCTTGCAGGAGCAGGACTTAGAACTTGAGATTGTTTTCTAGGTATGACATGAAGACTTTGAAGGATTGAGAGGAGGGTAATGACATGATCAATTACTTGTTCAGCCAATGGTGTTCAATATTATGTGCCTAATATTTTATGAGGTCGCTTACTCAGATACAAAGTCAAGAACTGAGAGAATAGTGAAGGAGTGCTTTGCTTTGTCCCTTCCAATTACTAGTGCCCCTGAGTATGACTCTAAAAATTAATATGAATCATATCTTCCATCTAAAATCTATTCTTGTCTTATCTCAATCATCGCTACTCTTTCTCCCTCATGAACCTGTTTCTCCTGAATGCCCGTGAAAATGTAATCACATAGGAGATATTTGTGAGACCTGATCTCTATTAATTATCAGCAATGAATGGCTTTTGAATGAAAAAAATCGTAAGAATTATCTCATATCTTAGGATTCTTCTACTTGGTAACTATTAATACATTTGCTAATTTCTTTATTTACTAGCAACAAATACAAGTTTGCAATGGTTTAATGTTTGTCTTTTTTAAAATAATACTTTGGTTTTCAAAGTATTGAAAGGAGAAAGCAAAAAGGGATTGTATTTTTAGGAGCTTTGGTGTTGGTTTACACTCTGTTTAGAGCATGTCAATCTGAGAGGGCAGAGCTTTCATTGTCACTGAGAAATGAACTGGACCTGCCATATTCCCAAATCTTTTTTTTTATAAA
Organism: Callithrix jacchus; assembly: GCF_049354715.1. NCBI lineage: Eukaryota > Metazoa > Chordata > Mammalia > Primates > Cebidae > Callithrix > Callithrix jacchus. The sequence continues at coordinate 49,983,997 of NC_133504.1, forward strand.
CAAGTGGTAAATGGTAGTTAAGTAATCCACCTTGAGCAACATTTCAAGTTTTATGTTTAGCCAGATGCTATGGCCAAGGTGGCTCCCAGACAGTTGTTTTCACTGAAGATTACATTTTTGCAACAATTTTCATTGTGTTGGTCAACTTGTGAGCAAGAATCATAGTTTGGAGACTTTGACTTAAAAAACACTTCATAGTTTTCTGCTTTATGATCAGCTTATCAGCTAAAATGATTTGAGAAAAAATGAGTGAAAAATACAGAACAACTCAGTAAGTTGTCAGCTATCTGTAATGTTATCATTTTCTCTCTCCTTTCCTTTATATCCTTTTAATTGCCTTGACTTAATGACTTTTATTTGTTGTATTGGCAAAGTGTTTCTTATAGGGACATGATAATGACATTACACTTGTAGAATCCTTTACTGTTTTCAAAGCACACACATCACACACGTTATTTTATGTAATCTCTTAGCAATTATCAGAATAAAATAGAACAAAGACTAGTATCTCCATTTTACAAATATAGAAACTGAAATACAAAAAGGTTAAGAAATCTCTCAAAGGCCACATAGTGTTCATATGAGAGCCCAAATATTCATATAGAGGCTATGTAATCATTGATGGCACACACATGGAGTTTTGTATATTCTATGCTTACAGAAATATAGATGGAAATTTGTAACCAAGCTCAGTAGTCACATGTTATATATGACATACAAACTTAAGCATATATTATCACAACTATTTTTCAGAAAGAAACATGGCAGAATTACATCAAATATTGAATGTGCTGAACAGTTTGCAACAGATTATTTTAATTCCCCAAAGAGACAAAAATGATGCTGATGAATCTCTCCCACATTCAAGTGATGGGGCAAGCTGAACTGACCGTATTTTGCCAAAGTATTCAACTTGTCCAACTTTGGAGTAAGTCATGACTTAGTCCAAATAGAATCGAATTGTTCATCTGTATGCCAGAGAGTTGGCAACATTGGAGTTTGCTTAACATTCCCAGCTCTCTTCTCTTTGATCTTCATCTCTTTTCTTTGCCTTTCCCTTTCTTCATTAAGACCCATCCCCTGGCCCACTCCAGCTGAAAGAGACTTTTTTTCTGGACTAAATCTGTCCATTTGGCCAAATGGTTAACTTGGTGCCACAGGAAGCACAGACAAAGGACAGTCAAATGTCCAGTCAACAACTTATGACTGATGAAAATTTCTCTTGGCATTTACATTATGCATTGCTTATTTAGAGAGCGAGCACACTAAGCAGAAGCTTTATCTTTTTGTGAGTTGTATCATAGAGTCAAAATTTCATCAGCACTTTTTGATATAAAATAATATTATAGTAAGCTACATGGACATCTACATTGTTAGTAATGCTGCTTTATTACATCCATGCCTTACAAGCAACGATGTCTCAGAAATAGAACTCCATGGCTATTGGTGTTGAACCATCACATGGGTTTTCTCCTCTAAAAGCATCATAGCTAACATTTAGCCTTTAATTAGTGCTAATGATATACCAAGTTCTGTACAAAAGAGAAAAATGACAATCCTCCCCATACTATATTTGCTATCTGTAATTTACCAAGACAAAATAAATAAATAAATACTCAAACCCGCAGTGAGGCTGCCCACGCGCTCCTGTGCTCTGAAGAGAATGTTCAGCGGCATTTGCTGATAGGGCAGGCAGTTAGCTAAGGCACTGTGGGAGGCTGGATCTGGCCTTTGCTCAGCTCCTGTAATCAGAGACCAGAATGTCCTTAACCTTTTATGGGTGGATGAACAACAAATTAGGAATTTCTAATTGCCTTCTCTCTGAGGGCCCTCTCCCAACTAAGCAGGGAAGGTATTAGCAGAAAAGTGTTCTTCAGCCTCGCTGATGTTAACTTTTTGTGAAATTAAGAGACCTTTATTTGAAAACACCTTCAATAGCTAGAGGCATAGAATATAAGGAATGTACTCCAGGCTGTAATAATTGCTGGCTGCCCTGGGAAATGGCTTCAAGGCCTGAGCAGTTGTGGCTCCATGCAAGCACACCCTCTAATTACTGAAAAACCTGTGTAGAGTCTCCATGTTAATCAGTCTCTCAGAGACTTCAGCTTTATGTGGTTAGTGCAGATTTATGGCATTTTTCTTTTTCTGTTATTAAAACTGATATTTCACAAGGAAGAAACTATCTCCAGATAACTGTTAAAATGCAAAGTTTCAATCATAAAAGAAAACTGCAAGATTATTCTGAGAATATTCCATCGAGAATTCCAAACAAGGATAAGAAACAACACATCAAAGGCGGGGGGGAAATTCAAAAAATAAAAAGGGCCAACTCTAAAATATTAACAAAAAGACTCAACAGTTGGCCCATAGAATCAAGAGGTTATGGTATGATTAATTTAAGTGCTTGTTACAATTATGGAAATAAACATTTCATGCATAAATGCAAACTGAATTATACATAATTATGAAAGCACTAATCTAATTGGAACATTTGGATTAACATAGTAGAAACCAAATTGCCTTTTAAAGCCAGTGATGCAGTGCTTTGCATGTATCTTGCATATACATGGCAAATATTAGTTAATAATGGAAAGAAATATATTTGAAAACATTTATATGAAGTTGGCATTTTCTTACTCTTGTAAAGTATATACATATTATAGCTTAAATTATAGTGAAATACTATGGAAGACATACAAGGCTAGGACAGGCTGGTTACACCAGTTGTCACCAATCCACGGAAGAAGAATGATGGGCAGAGACTCGCAGTACAGGACTTGAGTTTCCCTCTACCCTGCCACCAGCCATATTCTCAACACTCCAGGCTCAGTGGGGTAATGGGGATGGATGGCAAGAATTGGCAATTTGAGAAAGGCGTAAGGAACACTGTGCTTCGCTGAGATGTGGAAGATTGAGTATGAGATTCTTTCTCCCCTAAATTTCGAAGTTTGTCTGGACCCTCCCAGCTCCCTTTTGGTATTTTTAAAGTTTGTCTGTTAATACACTTTCTCCTCTCTCAGATGCACTACATCATTTTACTGCATGAAAGCTGTACAAATCCTTATAATCGATTGCTGTATAGTAGACAAGTGCCCTATGATAAAAAAAGAAAAACAAAAATCCTCTTTCTACTTTTCTTCTGTCCTTCAACCTCACATTCCTACAGAGATTTGAATTCAGAAAAACAATCTGATTAAACTACATGTATTATGTATTATAGTTGAAATGACTGATAATATCCTTTTAATTCTCCCAAAAGTAACATCTTGTTAACCCAAATGAACCAGTAATTATATGTAACTAGACTTACTCAGACATTACCATTATATTAGATAAGGGATCATATTAACAGCAGTGGAGCTAATCTCACCAGCTTCTCTGAGTCTGCACATTCATCCATTACCTCATGCTCTTGCAAAATCTCACTCCGATTTCTGATGTCTTGAGGAATGTTTTATATGTGTCTAGGTACAAGTTAGCCAGTTATGGTCTACAGTGCATCCACCACGGTCCTCCTGTCTGACTGGGACCACTTTCGACATATATGTGAAAATGTATATGTCACCTCCAAACCTCCTCACTATGGCCATTATTTATGGTGTCATTCATAACAAAGTTGGCACACAAACCAAAAGTGCTAGGTATGATACTCCCTCAGAGTATTAGGAACACTCTCAGTCTTCTGTGATTTAAAGCCATCTTACTCGTTATCCAGCAATGACGAGAATGTTTTCCTTCCTAATGCTCTCATTGACACTAAACTAACCCTGTATACCTGTGTTTCATGGAGTCTCATAAAAATATTCCCTTAGCTTCTTCCTTTAAGCATGTTTTACATAGAACTCTAATGCAAATCACTGGAGGTGGGTCATGTGAAGCAACAAACCCTCAGTACCAAGTCATTCTCTGTTTTATCTATAGAATATTAAAAATCACCATCACCATACCACTTACTGTGGTATCACTTTTTAGTGTAATATTTTAACATGTTGCTGAATTATAGTTTACAGTTTTTTTCTTATAGATGGAGGAGTTAATTAGTGGGGTCTCAGAGTGTTCTTGTGAATCCGTTTCTTCTCTCCTTTTCTGGGTTCCTCTTAGAAATTTTCATGTGGGCTTTGAGTGGAATAGGGCAGAAAGGCCAAAGGCTTTCACCACTGTGGATTTACCCACAAGCTAAGGAAAAGCATCTATTGCTTTATGACATTATAATCTTCTTATTGGGTATAGATATTTGCTGATAATAATTTTAAGTTACATAGAATTTGTATTAGAACTAGAATTGGCTAAACAGTCAATATTCACCAGTGATCATCAGTAGACAATCTTTTCAATCTAATGGTTAGTTAAACAATAACTTTTTGGGAGGAACTTTAGAAAATCAGAAGACAGCAAAAATAATCTAGTAATCTAGACGAACGTATGCACAATTAATCATTTTATCTTAATCATATTAAATGTAATAATTCCAAATGAATATAGAAGCTATCAGTTAAAGACATTCTGTCTCTATTTTCACCCGAAAACCAAAATGGTAACAGATGCCTGGGTCCAACCCTTGAGATTCTGATTTAGTTGTTGTGAGGTAGGGCTTGGATGCCCACATAAAAAATAAAAACAACTCGGAGGTGAAACTCAGAGGTAGACATATATAAATAAATGTCTACCCACTGTTGAGAATTACTGATACATTGTGTACCAATTTCCAATAGATGCCATTTGCCTTAAAATATCTATCTCTCAAGCAGAAGTGACCCACAATTTAAGAGAGTTAAATCATTCTTCATACCCAATGAAAAGAGAATTAGCTTCATGGTTCTTTATAAGAAAAGTAAGTATCCCATATTTGTTTGCCTCTTGCTCCACTGTATTGGTAGGAGTCCAGGCTGGGGTTGGGAAGAACACTTACCTGTGGGGAGCCCCGCCTCTGAAGACATGGCTGCTCACCATGTGAGCAATGAAGTCAATTTTATTAAAGGAAGTGCCTCGTGGTCCTGGCTCAGGAGAAGTCTATGGGAGCATGACCAACATCTGATAAGGCTGGGGAGGTAGCTATTCTTTCTCTGTTAGGTAAGACCAACCAGTTCCTAGAGTTCTCCAAATTACTGGAAGCACTCCTACTCTTTCCCCCTGGAGTTAGGTTTCTCACTCTATCCACAAGAGTGGGGTAAAAATGCCTCCCTCTTCTTTCACTTAAGGATGTGGTCCTTGGGGGTAGAAGTGGGTGAACCCTAAACTTGCTTTGGTTTTCATTCTATTATAGGGTATGTGTATTTTCTGTAAAAAGCAAATTCTCACTTTCATCTTAGGAATGAAAAGTGTTTCTGGAGGCAAAGACACTATCATAGCCCCCTTTCCACCTGACTTGGAATTGCTGCCATTAGAACTACTCCTACAAATTCAGGCCATGATGTGGAGACTTATCCTCAGGAAGCCTGAGTTGATTTGCACAGGTTACTTGGGGTGGGAAAGGAGTGGGAAAGAATAAGATTTCCAGGTGACTTTAGGATAGAAATCATACAAAATTGGATGGAATATGTTTGCCAGGGTAAAGAAAGTATTCATAGCAGGGGAATGCTATTATCTCAGGGTAATTGAAATTTCTCAATTTCAGTCTCAGTACTGCTACCAGTTTTCTTAAGGACTTTACGTGAAGAAGAGGCAATGAGTCATTTCATTGATTTTTTTTTTTCCCCACTCAGTTGCAATGTAAATACGTGGGGCATGGACACTACCAAAAAGATGAAAAAGAAAAATACCCAAAAAGAGATTGTGAAGTTGGTAGGAGGATAATACTGAATACTGATTTAGAATCATTAAATCCTTGTATCCCATTGCTGGAAATGACCACCGATATCATTAAGTCAATGTCTTTTCTCTTACAGATGGGAGATCTGGCCACCAGTGAGGTTAAAGGATGTGTTCTAGGCCACAAAAACTATCAGTCATGTTGTAACCATGGTTGCTTAATTTCTTCAGTTCAGTATTTTCCATTTGGTTTATAACCAGCCCCAATTTCGAGCTAAAGGAGATATTTTTAATATAGTAAAAGTATATATAATAGATGTACATACAGAATAGAATGTATTTACACCCAAAGATATTTTTGCATAAATTGGCTGTTTATATGGCCTGCAATAAGTTATCTAGCCCCTCTATGCCTCTGTTTCCACATCATTACTGAGCTGGACTAGATTTCTATAGTACCTGAATGGGCCCACTAGAATTTGAGAGCAAGGCTCTTAACAGCTAAGTCATTTTAAAGTCTTCGGAAAACAGCAGATGTGGCAATACTTGATATATGGATATAAATTTTGGGGGCCACATGTGTTGGAAGCTGAATGAACCCCAAGCTTCGATGGCTTTTCTCTTTTCTCATTTCTTATAGCACTTACTGCACGTCATCCATGAGGAATTTATCACTTGTCTTTCACATGTTTACAAGTACACATCTGTACATATTTGCACACTGTGCATTTAAGTCTCCAGGGGCTAGAAACTGTGACTCACAGTTCTTTGAAGTCCAGTGTCTGGTCTATACGGAGTATATAATAACCCTCTGCTGACATTAAGGCGTTAGATGCCTTATTTCTACCTTCTTAGTTATTGAAACATCTATGGAAAATGTATAGGCTATCTGGTATGAGTCATTTCCCTACAACTCACGTATATTTCCATTGATATGAGATGCCTTTTCTTAGGTTTCCTTCTCAATTCAAGAAATAAAAGAAAGCGAGGAAGACCGGGACCTAAGCACAGAACCACATCCTGCAGAATTAGTAAGCAATGTAAAGGCTTCATTGTTTTTTAACAAAAGGAAATACTCTTCGTTTTTGTTTTTTTTGCAACATTGTTTGTTTAGTGAAACTGCACATTATCTGAGTGAATATTTAGCCCAACACTAGAAATGGTGCACTGAGAACTTTTTTATTCAGCCTTCCCCTTTCATCTCTCAGAGGGAATGGAGCAAGTGTGTGATGGGAAGAGTTTGGGTTGGATTCAGACAAGATTATGGGACTTAACTTCTCTGAGTCTCAGAATCACCATCCTAAAATGAAAGTAGTAATTTCTGCTCAGGGGATTCTTCTCAGAAGATTAAATGGGATAGTCCAGAGTATCTAGGATTGTGCCTAATGCATTATAAATGCTCATTAAACCACCTGTGACTTCTCCAAGAAAAACACCAAGACAACTGCATTAATTGCCCTTTGTCTCCCAGCTCATTTTCATTCTGAAAATATTTGTCACAAATCTTTTCTGCAGATTTCCCCAGCAAAATGGAACTTATCCCGCAAAATTAGGAAGTCAACTACATCTCTATTTACATATGCACACATACCACTCCTCTCCCAGTAGGTTAAAGAAAGCTTAAATATTTATGCATACATATGCTACATAGTTATGTGTATGAATATACATATATCATATGGTAATTTAGAATATAGCTTTTTAAAAGACAGTGAATCTTGTGGTTGTTCTTAGTTCCTACATACATACTTTGGTGGTTGCATTTGTTAGAATAAGAGTTTCATTCACCAGTGACTCATCCCTTGCATGTATCATATTCTAGGCATTTTCCCTAACCAATCCTCATGTCTCTTCCATGCATTTGTCTTTATATTTGCATTGTCTGGTAATTTGGATATTTTTATTTGAAATTATTTGGCCTGGGTCACGTATTCTTCTCCGTGGTCCCCAGGGTCTTGTATCTTGTTTTTAACTTCTTCTTTTTCCTTGCTCTCTTTTTATCAGATGTCATCCATTGTACCTCAGTATTTTACCCTTGGGTGTTTCAATTATGCATGAATGAGATCTGCCTCACAGTTGCACGTTTCCATTTTCAGTCTAAATAACTGCACACAAGAATAAAAGTCTCTGTATTTAACTTGAGGGGCTCTCAGCTGGTCGCAGGTTTCATTTGGGCTCACTCTGGTCTTCTCTGCTAGTAGCAGTTTTGGAATGGTGTTTAAATCAGCCTGCTTCGGTGTTGCCCAGGCTTTTGCATCTAGCTCTCCTCCGTCATTACTCCAGTGTTCCAGCTAAGCCTCTATTTTCATGTTTATGTATTTGCTACTACTGTGGTTGTTTTGAGTTTCCATTCAAACAAGAACCAGATAACTTAGCAGCAGGTTCTCTAAAAGTCTTAAATTAATAAATAGTGTTTCAGCAGTGCTAATAAATCACGAATTCTCTATTAAGACCCTGATTTAAATCAGTCAGAATTTCTTAGCATTTCAAACTTACCATGTTCCTGAGCAGGAAAGAAAGGAATAGGAAGTATTATCTTTGTTAGCATTAAATGGTAGGTATGCCTAAGGCAGACACAAAGAAGAGCAAAGAGAGGGTGATGATGAGGGTTGGTCTTCTTTTGTGAAACACCAGTCTGGCCATGCACACTAGCCCTAAGCTCTTCCAGCTTGCTCCTGCCTAGAACTTCCCACACTTGATTACTTACTGCATTACTCTTGTTTGATTAGGTGTCTCCAGTACTTAGTACAATGCCTGATCCATAAAAGATACAAAAATAAACAAGTGAATAAACAAACACCGGAATGGATCTTAGGGATGTCACAATTGTGACAATAAAAAGAATTATTACATTAGGCATTTCAATAACACAATGTAAATGTGCAAAGTAAACCTGAGGTGGGCAATAAAAACAGCTGACCTATAAAATTAGTGGCTTTGTACTAGGACAAGTTTAGGTGTCCTAGTACCCTTGGTGTTTTTCAATTATCTAAATGCTTAGATCTTTTTTCTAAGCATTTTTTAAAATTTCTGAGCATTATTCTTATAGGTAATCCTCTGGCTTGTATGTTCAAAATGGTTTTAAATATGTCTATGCCATGTTTGTCTTCGTTGTCGATACAGCTGGAGTAGCATGCAGAATTAGAGAAACAGTGCAAAGTAACTCCCTGCTGGAGTAGATATGCAACGCAGGGCTATATTAGGGTCTTTTCCAGCCCAGTTAGTAGTGCAATCCTCCTCAATCTGTAGCCCCAGACACTGGCCCATGCTGTGTAATCAATCCTTATAGTCCATTTATAGAGCATAGTCTAGGTTTTCCTACTGATCTCATTTAAGATAAGACAAACTCAGTACTAAAGCAGTCTGTGTGCACACTTTCCTGAGCCTTTCTAGCTCCATTTCATTAAAGGAGAACATGTTCTTTAACAGCTTTGTGTCAAGCACTCCTGTCGGGCCATCTGCCAGCTTGTCTCAGAGATCAACCACGAGCACCATAAGGATAACAGTCGTGTGTTCTTCATTGCATAGAAACACACTCTTGAAACATCAGAGGAAGAGTGACTAGAATTTGGAAGCTGCAGCATCCAACATGAGAAACCTGTATGTAGGCTGATATTTCTCAGCCAATGGGATTTCATAAAACATATATATATATTTTTGAGACAGAGGAGTGTTGCTCTGGTTGCCCAGGTTGGAGTGCAATGGCACAATCTTGGCTCACCGCAACGTCCACCTCCTGGGTTCAAGCAATTCTCTTGCCTCAGCCTCCCGAGTAGCCTGGGCAATTTTGTATTTTTAGTAGAGATGGAGTTTCACTGTGTTGGCCAGGCTAGTCTCAGACTCCTGACCTCAGTTGATTGCCCTCCTCAGCCTCCCAAAGTGCTGGGATTGCAGGTGTGAGCCACCATGCCCAGCCCATAACCAAATTAAAGTCTGTGTCTTAAGTGAACACTCAAAACCCATTCCGCCAATGCAAGCCACCTTCTTGCCCTGTATAAATTCACAGACAACAGCACAAAGAAAAGCCCTAGAAAATAGGACTCATGACAAACATTGGAGAAATGACTTTTGCTCACCCACCAGCTATATCTTTTCTTTGAAGAGGCTTCATTGCCATTCAAACCGGTCAATAACTCCCCTTGAGTATACATATTCAAGAGGACAGCAAACAGAATGTTTATCTGTGGTAAGATCAGCAGTGTCTCTAAAGGAACATGGATGAGTGGCAAAGTAAATACAAATCAACAAACATGTGACTTTAGCAAAAACAACATCCTCTCTCTAGGGAAAGCTTTTTCTTTTTTTAAACCATTTATCTGCTCAAACTAGGACTAGGTATAACAGACATGATAATTAGTTAAACCATCTTAATAAAATGTGCAGATCTATGTGCTCTTAGATAGATAATTCATGTGCAATTTTATTATCTCCAATGTTTAATTAAGTATTTGCCTTTTGGCTAATCAACAGCAATTAATAAGAGATGCTTATATTCATACAACTTATAAGAAATGTTGACATGGCCTTCACGGGAATTTTAGTGGTCTTGTCTGTGAAAGCAAGGGTAAGTAAGAGTATGTGCCAGGCAAGAATGAGAACCTATGTATTAGTCAGCATTCTCCAGGGAAACAGAATGCACAGAATGAGTGAGTGTGTGTGTGTGTGTGTGTGTGTGTGTGTGAGAGAGAGAGAGAGAGACAGACTGTGATTAATAGGAAATATAGATTTTGGTCTTCATCCTTGGTTCCAGACACAAAGCTCCTAAAACCTTTGTCATTTCCTGAGCAATAGGGTTGCTATGAGAATCTTTTATTCTAGGAGTTCTAATATTTGGTCTTTGACCCTGGTTTCTGACACAGAGTTCCTAACCCCTTGGAATTTCCTGGGACACAGGAGTGTCTTTTGTTCTAATTAGGTGACTCTTGATGGACTCTTGGATGGGCTGGGATTATAAGCTTGGAACTTTTTGCCCTAACCCTCACCTTTCTCCTCCAGGAAGGGGAGAAGGGCTGGAGATTGAGTTAATAATCAGACTTCCATAATGAAGCCTTCATAAAACTCCCTAACCTATGGATTTTGAAGAGCTTTCTTCCAGGTTGCTGAACATGTGGGAGGTTCTCGGAGGGTGGTGCCCCCAGAGAGGGCATGGAAGCTTTGTACCCCTTCCCTCATTCCTCACCATGTACATCTCTTCCATCTAGCTGTGCATGCTTTAGAATAAACTGGTAAACATAAGTAAATTGTTTTTCTGGAGTTCTGTGAGCCATTCCAGCAAACGATCAAAACTGAGATGGGGCCCTGGGAACCCCAACTTATAGCCAGTTGATCAGAAGTTCCAGAGTCAGGACTTATAATTGGTATCTGAAGTTGAGGGAAGTTGTATGGGACTGAGCCCTTAACCTATGAGATCTGTCTTTGACTCCAGGTCGATAGTATCAGAATTGACCTGAATTATAGAACACCGGGTTGATGTCTGTTGGAGAATTGCTTGTTGTGGGTATAAAAGCCCATAGATTCCTCTCCATCTCTCCTTTTTTTACTTTTCAACATCCTAGTTCCTCACCTCTACTCAGTACATTCCTCGGAACACCTGATTCCTTGTGATTCTCCCATCCCACTGAAACCTCCAATCCATAAAAAAAAAAAGAAAAAGAAAACTTCAATGAATGAAATAAAAATACAATTAAGAGCTTCAACAACAGACTAGATCAAACAGAAAAAAAAAAAAAAAAGAAAAGCCCACAGATTTGGGTAACTAGAAGTGTGGTGTTGAGCATATAGTAGGAGAAACCAGTTTGTCTTTTTTCCTATACTGTGTATCATATATGCCTTCAACTGACAGGATGAGAGTAACCTGCTTTACTCAGCCTATTGATTTACAGTATATCACAAGGATACCTTCACCCACATATTTATTGTAGCATTATTCACAATAGCTAAGACATGGAATCAATCTAAGTGTCAATCAACAGACTAACGGATAGAGAAAATGTGGTATAGACAATGGAGTACTATTCAGCTATGAGAAACAATGAAATCCTGTCATTTGTAGCAATACTGATGACCCTGGAGGACAGTATGTTCAGTGAAATGTCAAGCATGGAAAGATGAATGCCACTTGTTCTCAGTCATATGTCAGAGTGAAAAGCAATTTGAGTTCATGAAAGTAGAGAGTAGATTTGTGGGTATTAGAGGCTCAAAGGATAGTGGGAGGGGAAGATGGGAAGAGGTTGGCCAACAGACACAAAATTGTAACTAGATAGGAGGAGTGAGTTCTGGGGTTCTGCAGCACTGGGAGGTGAATATGGTTAACTGTAATTTTTCACATGTTTTCAAAAAGCTAAAAGAGCATTTTAAATGTATAAAACACAAAGAAATGATAACTATTTGAAGTGACAGATACATGAATTCCCCTAACTTGAATCATGACATATTGTATATACCTATCAAAATATCACTCTTTATCCCATAAATATATACAATTATTGTGTCTCAGGTAAAAATATAAGGGAAAAGATCAAATTCCCCCAAATAAAACATAATTAAATAAAAGCTTACATTCAAAACATCATATTGTGCCCCATAAATATATACCATTACTTGTTGATTAAAATAAAATTAAAACTTTGCTAGCCATAGAACCAAAAATAAACAAAATAAAAACCTGTATTAAATTTTTTAAAAAATCTATTAATTTAAATGTTAATCTTATCTAAAAAAAAACTCCTTCATAGCAATATCTAGACTGGTATTGGACCAAATATCTGGATGCCATGGCCTAGCCAAGTTGATACACAAAATTAATCATCACAACTGAGGGAAAGAAAAAGAGTATTTATTTTAAAATAGAAGGCTTAAAACAGATGAATATTTTAAGAAGGTAAATATAATAAATATTTTACAGATAAAGTCTCTTTTTAAGGTCCCATACTTTTCTATACAGAACTAGAAGGAATTTGACTGGATTGAAAGGAATTTAGAATAATTTATATCTTAAGAATGTCATTTTAGGCTGGGCAAGGAGGCTCATACCTGTAATCCCTGCACTTTGGGAGGCCGAGACTGGCAGATCATGAGGTCAAGAGACTGAGACCATCCTGGCCCACATGGTGAAACCCTGTCTCTTCTAAAAACAGAAAAATTAGCTGGGCATGGTGGCACCTGCCTGTAGTCCCAGCTACTCGGGAGTCTGAGGCAGGAGAATCGCTTGAACCCATGAAGTGGAAGTGGCAATGAGCCGAGATCATACCACTTCACTCCAGAGGATTTAGACATGAAGCTTATCAGAATTAATTTAGAGATGATTCTCCTACTAAAGAAAGTTTAAAAATCACTGTTGATGCCATTTCTTCATTTAAATATGTTATAATTATATCTATGTACATGAAATGATCAGAGAAGTGATGCTGAGCTAGAGCCCTGGCCATCCTACTGAGAGCGTTTGCTCTGGGCAGATTAATTTGGGAAAAAAGGCACTCCCTCTGCATGGTGGCATCCCACTGGCTTGGCCAGCAAAAGGTGCCTTTGTATGACAAAATAAGTCACTCTTTCCTTTAAAAATTGTAGACTTGGCTGGGGCACATGGCAGACAAGTAAAAGCAAGCTAGCTCTCAGCCCCCATTGCACCCCTTCCACTTAGGAGCCTTTGTCCAAAGTCCGATACACACAGTGGATCTTTGACCCTATGCTAATGTACCCCAGGGTCCTAAATAAGGCATTTAATATGTCCATATCTGCTTAGTAAAATTAAATCCAGTCGCGTTTTCTCTTTCCACTAATGGAGTTGATGTTGAGTTACATAACACTATCCTAATAGATTGACTTACAGAGTTTTTTAAACAAAGAGAACTTCAAATCTCAACAACACACAGAAATAGATAGTTTGGGGAATAACCTATTTTCTGCTCTTAGATTCTGCCCATGTTTCTTAGACTCTGCACCTAAAACAGCTAAGAAGGAGACAGATACTCTTGTAGACATAGGAGATGAGCCATCAGAAGATTCTTCTTTGCAGGAAGAATGTTGACTTTTTTTTAAGATATTCTTCCTTAAGGCCAGACATTTTGAGAGTCTCCTTCTTCTCCTCAGTCCCTCTGCACATTCCTGTAGAAATAGAAAATCTCTCCTTGTCCTTGCTGGCAGGGGAAACAAGCAGAGTATAAAATGACTGATAACTCAGGGTAGAGGCTTAGTCATAAAAGCAGGCAGTCACTTGGACGGGCAGGAGAAAAATGGTTTTAAAAATCAAGGGGGAAATGGCAGTGGGGATAAGTTAACGAACTAAGGAAAACACTCTTGAGGTCACTTTGCCCATTAACATTTGTATATATTGGTGTGCATTGGATGACAACACTGCAGAAGGAACTGATTACTCAGGAGTGTGTGTGTGTCTGTGTGTGTCTGTGTGTGTGCATGTGCAGAGGCATGTGCACACAAATGGGAAGGAAGATGTGTCACCCTTCCTCTCTTCTACTTAAATATACTCTGCTCTCTGTAGTTGTTCAGTAGAGAAAACAGACAAGTAGAATAATGTAAGGGAACAACTCACAGGTAAGACTATTTTATTTTCAGTTCCAACTATGTCTTTTGTGATAAGGAGAATAGTACCTAAGTTTCAGATAATAAAGCTTCAGCACAGTCTGGGAGATACTGGCAAGTCATTATATTCCAGAGAAATTCTTCTACTAGGTCCTGATTTTCTTGAGTTCTTTGAGATTTTAGAACATGATAAAAGCTTTTGATCTGCACCATATCAATATGTTAGTGTTAACACTCAGCTACATTGGAGCTGATTAGTCACTTTGTGGGTTTTCTACATCCTTTGCTTTCTCTTCTTTTCTGATTTTTGGCTATTTTACTATGCATTAGCAACTCCACAAGAAGTAAAAGAGAAAATAAAAGAAGATAAAACTCAAATCAATTATGTCATATTATTTCTCTCTGATTTGCTGTGATTTAGCTTGGGGGAAAGTTGAGCATATTAGCTGAAAAAGCAGTTTGGGGCTTTTATTCTTTTGCAAATTTCAATAATCTATCTTGTCTTTGAAGAGGAAATACGATATTGTCCTTCTTGTAGTGTTTTGGAGAGAGACCTGCCTTTGCAAGACTCAGCTGGTCTGCATTCTTCTGCCTATGCCTTTTGCTGGATAATTATTTCATCTGTATCAGTCTCTTTTCATGTTGATGATAAAGATAAACCCGAGACTGGGAAGAAAAAGAGGTTTAATTGGACTTACAGTTCCACATGGCTGGGGAGGCCTCAGAATCATGGCGGGAGGTGAAAGGCACTTCTTACATGGCAGCAGCAAGAGAAAATGAGGAAGATGCAAAACCAGAAACCTCTTATAAAATCATCAGATCTTGTAAGAATTATTCATTACCACGAGGACAGTATGTGGGAAGCTACCCTCATGATTCAAATTATCTTCCACTGGGTCTCTCCCACTGGGTCCCTCCCACAACATATGGGAATTATGAGAGCACAATTCAAAATGAGATTTGGGTAGGCATACAAAGCCAAACCATATAATTCTGCCCCTGGCCCCTCCAAATCTCATGTCCTCACATTTCTAAACAATCATGCCTTCCCAACAGTCCCCAAAAGTCTTAACTCATTTCAGCATAAAGTCCACAGTTTAAAGTCTCATCTGAGGCAAGGGAAGTCCCTTCTGCCTATAAGCCTGTAAAATCAAAAGCAAGCTGGAGACTTCCTAGATACAGTGGGGTACAGGTATTCCAAATGGGAGAAATTGGCCAAAACAAAGGGGTTCCAGGGCCCATGCAAGTCTGAAATCCAGCGGGGCAGCCAAATTTCAAAACTCCAAAATGATCTCCTTTGACTTCAGGTCTCACATCCAGGTCCTGCTGATGCAAAAGGTAGGTTCCCATGGTTGTGGGCAGCTCCACCCCTATGGCTTTGCAGGGTACAGTCTCCCTCCTGCCTGCTTTCACAGGCTGGTTTGAGAGTCTGTGGCTTTTCCAGGCGCACAGTGCAAGCTGTAAGTGGATCTACCATTCTGGGGTCTGGAGAACGGTGGCCCTCTTCTCACAGCTCCACTAGGTGGTGTCCCAGTAGGGACTCTGTGTGGGGGCTCCAATTCCACATTTCCCTTTTGCACTGTCCTAGCAGAGGTTTTCCATGAGAATCGTGCCCCTGCAGCAAACTTCTGCCTGGACACCCAGGCATTTCCATACGTCTTCTGAAATCTAGGCAGAGGCTCCCAAACCTCAATTCTTGACTTCTGTGCACCTGCAGGCTCAACCATCACATGGAAACTACCAAGGCTTAGGACTTGCACCACCTGAAGCCACAGCCTGAGCTCTACATCGGCCCCTCTCAGCCATGGCTGGAGTGGCTGGGATGCAAGGCATCAAGTCCCTAGGCTGTACACAGTTCGGACACCCTGTGCCCAGCCCATGAAACCACTTTTTTTCTTCTAGGCCTCTGGGCCTGTGATGGAAGGGGCTGCTGTGAAGACCTCTGACATGCCCTGGGGACATTTTCCCCATTGTCTTGGGGATTAACATCTGGCTCCTCAGCTTAAATTTCTCCACAGAAAATGGGATTTTCTTTTCTGTTGCATTGTCAGGCTGCAAATTTTTCAAACTTTTATGATCTGTTTCCCTTGTAATAGCACCCAATTCACCTCTTGAATGCTTAGAAATTTCTTCTGCCAGATACCTAAATTATCTCTCCCAAGTTCAAAGTTCCAAAAATCTCTAGGGAAGGGACAAAATGCTGCCAGTGTCTTTGCTAAAACGTAACAAGAGTCATCTTTCCTCTAGTTCTCAACAAGTTGCTGATCTCTATCTGAGACTACCTTGGCTGGATCTTATTGTCCATATTGCTATCAGTATTTTGGTCAAAGCCATTCAATGA
The DNA here is from genome assembly GCF_049354715.1 of Callithrix jacchus. NCBI lineage: Eukaryota > Metazoa > Chordata > Mammalia > Primates > Cebidae > Callithrix > Callithrix jacchus. The sequence continues at coordinate 50,000,624 of NC_133504.1, forward strand.
ATCTCTAGGAAGTTCCAAACTTTCCCAAATTTTCCTGTCTTCTGAGCCACACTCCAGACTGTTCCAACCTCTGCCTGTTACCAGTTCTAAAGTTACTTCCACATTTTTAGGTATTTTCTCAGGAATGCCCCACTCTACTGGTACCAATTTACTGTATTAGTCTGTTTATATGCTGCTGATAAAGATATACCCAAGACTGGGAAGAAAAAGAGATTTAATTGGACTTATAATTGCACATGGCAGGGAGGCCTCAGAATCATGGCAGGAGGTGAAAGGCACTTCTTACATGGCGGAGGAAAGAAAAAATGAGAAAGATGCAAAAGCAGAAACCCTTGATCAAACCATCAGATAGTGTGAGACTTATTCACTACCACAGAAACAGTACGGGAGAAACTGCCCCCATGACTCAAATTATCTCCCACTTGGTCCCTTCCACAACACGTGGACATTATGGGAATACAATTCAAGATGATATTGGGTGGGGACACAGCCAAACCATATCATCATCTTTTTGGACCTCGATTTCCTCTACTATAATTTGAGTGACATGTTCTCTATTGGCCTAGAAAATTTCCCTGGTACTATTGAGCCATTAATAATTATGGAAATTCATTTGCAAGTAAGATTTATGACACCTGTCTAGCCTTCTTGCAGCCATGATCATTTCATAAGGAAGCTGGTTGGAAGGTAAATGCAGTTTTTGGTCATAAAACAAAGCCAGAAATATGGCTTGCTCTCCATAATCCCTTGTTCCTTCACACGATCCACTTTTCCCAACAGAACTCCGGTCAGTTGCTCTTCTCATGCTTCACTCTCCTTAGTTTTAAAGTGATATTCAGAAGTGGCCTTTTCTTCCATCCTCACTACTGGAAATGTAATTTCATTGTAAATAACTCCCAATCCCCATAGTTAAGGGACCTGGCTATCACATCCAGCTTCATCTCTAGACTTTAGGGTATGCATTGCTAACTCTTATTCTAACATGACTCAAACATTTATTCTGATATAACTCTAACACTGATTGTAACATCACTCAAATATGCTATTTCTACCTAATGCCCTATTATAATGTTTTTCCAAATAGTCCTGTTGCTGTGTGGAGTCTGTAACAAGACAATGCAATTTTGTTCCGTTTTCATTATTTTCAGCAGATAGCTGGGACTCACTTCGACTTCATCCTAAATTCACAAATGGTAGGATCGTGTTTCTTTATATATAACTAGTGCTCATAATCAACTGTATGAATGAAGTGATAAAGAAACTTTTAGGCTAAATCCTTAATGAAGTATATTTACATACTCTTAAATACCAAGCATTTACTTGTTATCTAATACAAACTAGAGTGATTTTGTGGAAATGTAAGTCATATGCAATATAGTTTATTTTCTCCTAGGAAAAGTATTCATGATGGATAATTATCTTTATTTCCTATCAGTTCACCGTTTTATTTTGCTCTTTATCATTTTTCACATCTTATATTTTTAAATTATTATTTAAAATTTTAATGGCCTGTGCTATTGCTAATAATAATTATCAGTGACTTAGTTCTGGTTCTCTGAGGGGAAACTTTCTTTGTTATGTCTCAGACTAGATCCATTTTCTTCAGCTTTTTACCCGTTCTGTTTCAGTGTATCTACCATAAAGCCTTTGTTTTCATTTTCTTTCTGAAAAGGTATATTGAAGTTTCTAAAGCTTTCAGACACATAGCTCATATATGTGTCTTGAGAAATAGTTAGATACAGTGAAGGAAGTTTGATATCTTTGTAATGATAATTTAATGGCTATACTACTTGATGTTAGGACATTTCTCAAAGTAACATAGTCAGAATAAGATCATAATGTGTGCAGTCATTAAGAATATTTGATCGGCATTGTATGAATCATATATTAAAATGTGTTCTGACTGAAATTTAAAGCATTAGCCTAAACAATTCTCTATAGAATAAATAATATCTTGACCTAGATTTTGATTATTATCTTTCATTCAATCTGAGGAAGACCTTCAGACTCACTTGCCTGAGGCACTCGTAAGCTCTAGGTTTTTCATGCTCATGAAAGAAAGATAAGAGTTACTCTTGAGAAGTGAGAAATCCTGCAGTAAAAACTCAGTGAGGGTTATTGCTTTGTATCTGTTAACTAAATCAATCCTGCCTTTGTAGAATCTTAATTTATTATCATCAACCTATTTGCCTCTGCAACTATAACCCATAATATTAAACTGATTGTCATGTGTTAGCATTACTCTGAATAAAGTATAAGAGAGGGCGCTGTGCTCTAAATGTTTCTGTTCCTTCAAAATTCATATGTTGAAATAGTAACTCCCAAAATGATGCGATTAAAAGGTATAAACTTTGGGAGGTGATTAGGTCATGAGGGCAGCACCCTCCTCATTAATGGGATTAGTGTCCTTATAAAAGAGGCCTCAGAGAGACCTTTGTCCCTTCTACCACATGAGGACATGGCAAGAAGGTATCATCTATGGAACAGAAAAGTGGGCCCTCAGCAGATAACAAATCTGCCAGCACCTTGATCTTGGGCTTTTCAGCCTCCACAACTATGAGAAATAATTTTTGGTTATTTATAAGCCATCATCTTATGGTATTTTGTTATAGCAGCCTGATTAAACTGAGAGAGAGGATATAGTTTAAGTGTATTCCATCAACTAATTTTATTTTGGAAGTAATAATTTCTAACTATTAAATTGAAATTGTTGTTTAAACAGGTATTACTAATGTCTGAAAACCTGGAGGGTAAAAGATTACTTAAAAGCAGTAAAGGGTGAAGGTCAACCAATAGAGTAGGTTCCTTGGGGCCAGATCACTGGCTCAAGTAGAATGAAGAGGCAGTGGTAAGGGGGCTATGAGGATGTATGTCCCATGTGGGAGCCGGCCAGAAAGAGGGCTGCAGTGGAACTTGTTTTACTACATCTTCATCACCACCACTATTAGATATTTATTTTACATTTGTTGCTGAACATAATGGTAATAGCCTACTGGTTTAAACATTGGCAAAGCAAAATTCTCTATTTTCATTGTCAGAAGAAAGTTTCTATGTTGATTTCATTGTTTTTCTTTCCTTTCTTTCTCTATTTTTTTTGAGACATAGTTTTGCTCTTATTGCCCAGGCTGGAGTGCAATGGTACAATCTCAGCTCACTCCAACGTCTACCTACCGGGTTCAAGCAGTTCACCTGCCTCAGCCTCCCAAGTAGCTGGGATTACAGGCTTGTGCCACCACACCCAGCTAATTTTGTTTTTGTTTTTGTTTTTTTTTTAGTAAAGATGGGGCTTCTTCATGTTGATCAGGCTGGCCTCGAACTCCTGATCTCAGGTAATCCACTCACCTTGGCCTCCCAAAGTGTTAGGATTACAGGTGTCACCTCAGCCAAAGTGCCCAGCTGGTTTCACTGTTTTAATTATATAGCCCATTAACACTCGATTGATGATTTTCATTCCATTCCTGTTTTTACCTACAACAAATATTCCAACTGCTTCCAAATACATATAACTGATACTCAGTTCCACATCTGTTCATTCAGTGGCTTCCTTGACATTCCCCACCCCCAAATATCTAGTTGACATCTGAAATTGAACATGTCAAAATAGCACCCTAACTTTATCCTCTGTTTTACCTGAATAACCTAGCTTTACCTCTCTTGAGTTCTCCATTTCAGTAAAGGCATCACTGAAGTTCCAGTTCCTGAATCCACATACCTAGGTGGTGAACTCTGCATTCAAACATTTTACTGACTCTTCTTTGTCACTACACTCCATTTCTACTCCTTTAATCCTAGCCAGTCTCTCTACTACCAAATCTCTTACCTAGGCAAATGAATGCAGCTGCCTGCTGAGAAGCCTCCCAGTCCACGTGGTCTCCTTATAGTCCACACTTCACAGGTAGCTAGGGATCTTTTAAACCCATCACAAAGATGCTGTCACTTTCCTGCTTACATATCTCCCATGACTTTCTAACACACCTAAAATAAAATCCAGTTTCCTTACTATGGCCTAAAGTTCTATATAGTTACTCCTCTACTTCACCTTCTCTCCCACTGGATTGCTACCTACAAACCAAATGTGTATTCTTGCTTTTGGGCCATTTGTTTGTTTTCTGTGCTCTGTAGCAAATGAGTAAAAACTTAACAACTTTCAGAAACATATCTATTATCTCATCATTTCTGTATGAAATATAGCTTAGCTGAGTGCTCTGTGTACAGTCTCACAAGGCTGCGAACAAGGGGTTGGCCAGGACTTGATTCTCATGTGAAGGTTCAACTGGGAAGTGTTGTTTCCCATTGGTGTGATTTTGGAAGTATTCAGTTTCTTGTGGCTCTAAGAGTCATGGAAGCTTGCTTTTTCAAAGCCAACAGGAGAGGGAGAGAGAGACTAGAGTAAGTCTGATAGCAAGATAAACTCATCACATAAAATAATTACGAGTGACATCCATCATTTTTGTTATATTCTATAGGTTGCTTAGAGTAAATCACAGATACCACCTACAATCAATGGGATGAGAGCTTCTAAAGATGCGAACACTGGTATGAGGGAATCATGAGAAGGTACCACAGCCAGGGTACCATTCTGCTCCCACCTCCAGAGATTTGCCTGTCCTGTCCCACCTACCTGTGATGCTCTCCCCACAGACCTATGCCTTATTTCTCCATTCCTTCATTCACTCAGGTTCCTCCTCAAATATCATTTTACCTGGTGGTCTTCTCTAGCTGTCCAATCTAAAGAAACATCCCCAAACACACATATGAATGCATGCATTCATGCATACACACACAGCGCTCTAATTGTGTTATCTTGTTTTGATTCATAGCCTCGAAATCATTTTTTTACTTATTTACTGTCCATCTCCCATTCCCCTCAAAAGAGTTTAATATTCAAAAGATCCATTAAACTGAGTGTTTAGTTTAGCACCATATTTTGAGTGGGTAGAAGTGGCACATAATAGAATAACTAAGATTGCTGAATAAATTTAAAGGAATACTGGAATAAGTTGCTTATACCTTACAATTTTACTTGGGATAAAGAACTGAATTATGAGATTCTAATCTGAAAATTGAAAAATAAAATCTATCAAAACCTTGTTCGAAAAGTCAGTCTGCTAACGTGACTAGCAAAGTGTAAAAACCAGTACTTGGAAGATTGAGGTCTGAATTACAATTCATAATCGTTTATACCTTCTTACTGTAAAAAGTTTATGAAGAAAAAGCATAGGACTTGTAAAATTATTATTTCTTCAGTGCTAATTGTATTCCCAAATTTACAGCACATATTTATATGAGGATCAGAGTCTTCACATATTTATAGTAGTTTGTCATTTTGTGAATTTTGTAGATTCAAATCACAAAATTTCAACTTTGTTTAAATAATACATGTCTTTTCAAGCTGGAAAAATAAACAAATGACTGCAATACTCATTACAACAGATACTGAAGTAGGCTGTTCTATAGAGTTTTATGGGATTTTCAGATGCAAATCTCATAATTCGGTTCTTTATTGCAGCATTGGGTAGAAACACTAGCTTGGTGTCTGGCTTACAGCTTTGCTGATGCCATGACAAATATTTACTAGTTCACCAAGTAGTAAACAGGGGGTAGAAACCAATTTACAATGATCAACATTCTAGAGACTAGTGTTTACACACTAGATTGCCAGTTTATGTGCAGATCTCTATTTGAGAAGGCAGTGGAGCAGTGGATCCTAATCCCTTACTTAATTCAGGACAGAACTTTTTTTTTTGGAGACAGAGTCTTGCTCTGTTGCCCAGGCTGGAGTGCAGTGGCACAATCTCAGTTCACTGCAACCTCCGCCCCAGGTTTAAGTGATTCTCCTGCCTCAGCCTCCTGAGTACCTGGGATTATAGGCACCTGCCACTGCACATGGCTAATTTTTGTATTTTTAGTAGAGACGGCGTTTCACCATCTTGGCCAGGCTGGTCTTGAACTCCTGATCTCGTGATCCACCTGCCTCGACCTCTCGAAGTGCTGGGTTACAGGCATGAGCCACCACTCCTAGCCAGAACTTCCTTTTTCAATGTTTAAAGCAAATTTTCAGTCAAAACTTCTACTGGCGAGCACAGAATTAGAAATGAGTCAGATATCCTTAAAAGACATGTCTACTATGCTTTGGCCACCTGTAGGATTACACTACTCTGGTGATGTCTCTGGATACATGACTGGAATTGGCCTTTGGAGTCAGCCCCAGCGTCTCTGGACACTGCTGGAGGGCACTTGGTCTTTCTCACCCTCTGCCTTCTGCTGTTTTTAGCAATCATGACATTATCTCTTCTAGGCAACTTATATTGCAGTGGAATCTATTATAGGCAAAATTTTCTAAAAATACATCTAGGTCTTTATAGCCACAAGTCCTCAATCTCGGGGGCAATGCTGTTAAAAGCTGTTTCATACAATGGGCTATTTTCATAGAAGCATGGTCTTACCTATAATACTTGATTTTTATAGCTCTGTTTCATTTAAAAACCTCTTCCTTTCCCCTTCTCAGGCCCTCCTGTACCCTTTTTGACACCTGTAGCTTCTGTGAACTGACTATATGTGTGGTTTTTTACTTGTTAAATAATCATCTGCTTAGCTAGTTTTGGTGGCACTAACTGGGAAAAATATTTTCATTATAAAATCTATCTGTATTTTAGGAGAATAAGCTATTGGAAAATATATGCAATTTTCCATTACAATTTTCAACTTATTTCTCTGAAACAAAAAGGGATGAAGGGAAAATGGAAACACTGAAATAAACATTTTGGGTGTCAATTTTCTTGAAAATATTTATTCTCCCTTCAGTGTGTTGCTGAAGGAGGACACACATGTGCTCTTATGGAATCTATGTGTTTGGAGATTTGCATGATGAGCTGTATCTATTAAGAATGCTGAAATTGGTAGTTTAATCTTCAACGATACTGCTCTCTCTGTCTCATCTCTCATTCTGCATGTTTAACAAAAAGGAGAGGTGATTTGGAGAATTGTCGAGGCTTATTATGTATTTCAAGTGAGACATCCATTGTTTTTTCTTCTGCTAGGAAACCTGGAGTAATCATCAACTGAGCAAGATTCTGCTTAAACAAAACTATGCCTCCTACTATGAATACTGTGCAAAATTAAGGGACAAAGTAAGTCCACTTTATTTGTGGTAAGCTCTTATTCGGTTAAAAACAGCCTAGTCAGATACGCTTCTGCATGTCTAAGAGTCTGTTCTTTTCACAAAACCTCCCGCCATTTCAAAAGCAGTTTCTAGCTGAACTTTAAAATACTGTTATTCTACTTGTTGCGATTGGCAGAGAGCCAACTTGAGCAATGAGAGAAGCACATCCTAAGTTTTGGAAGGCAGGAAGGGGAGCAGCAATGATTCCAGGGGTGGGAACCAGGCTGAACAGGGTGCTGAGACCATGCTGTTCTTTCTGGAGGGAGGAAGTAAGTTAGTGAAAGATGGACTGATAAAGGCCAAGTGCAAAACTGGCCCTCAGAAGATGGTCTTTATCTGGATGGGCCACTCTAGCCAACCTGCTTCCACTTTTTGCAGGTCCAGAAGCTCTGCAGTGCACAGAGTGGCGATCAACTGTAGTAAGGGCTTTAATCCAAAGACACCGAAGTGCAAAGCTTTGCGCAGGACATTAATGATGTGAAAGGTGCAGGGCGGTTTGGGCAGATGATATTAGAAATGTCAATAATGCCTACAGCTTGCTAATCAAATTGATTGCAGTTGTCAGTAGGTGGTAGCCAATCAGATGATGTGGAGACTACATTAATGATGTGATCTGAAAGAGACTGCTCACCTTCAGAGTAATCATTCCCATCTGTGAGACATTACTGCTAAAGTTGGTAGTGCATAATGATCAGCAGCAAGGACGCTGGAGTCAGAACATTTGAATATATCCCAGCTCTGTGATTTATTAGCTGGGAAAACGGAAACAATACAGCAGAACTGGGTACATGCTGCATGGCAGGAAGCGTCACAAGGCAGAGACAGGACTACTCCTGCATAGACCAAAACCAAACTGTACAGGCAGCTGGCAGATGGGTGCTGGCTTCGGATGCTTTCCAGAGAAATGCATTCAATGCAGGTAGTAAGAGCACCTCTCTACCAAAAGTCTGTCAAATCACCCATTCAGAAAAGGTAGAGTATTAATCAGGGTCTTATTTGCAAAGAGCAGATGACAACTCTGGCTAATATAAGCAGATACAATTTCAATAGAATCCTATTGGATCTATTTCAGAATATTCACAGCTGGAGAATGAACTTGAAGCCTGCAGTCATGCCCAATATCATGCCTCATAGCTGGCCCTGTGAACACTCTGGTGTGCTGGGAACCCATACTTTACCTTGGACTTCCGACTGCATTACTCCTGGCCCTTAGCTCTGTACAGTGCTGCCTCTGAAAACTGAGTGTGAGGGCTACCACTGCTCCGAGCCTTGCCAGTTCTGCATAGTCATTATGTCTTTGCACGATTCCTTTCTGGTTCAGACGCTGGAGCAAATGTGCCTAATTGGCTGAAACTGGCAATATATACATGACCTCACTGTAACAAATCTGGGAAAGTAACTTTTTTGGCGTATTGAGCTTCTGTAAATGAAAGTGGACTCTTCATGGGGCACAAGATCTCCCAAACATAGGTAGAAGGTACAGAGGCTGGGTAACCAACAAGAATGCCACATTCCCACTGTGATCTACCTCTCTGGCTGCCTAACATCAACATACACCACAATTCTCTTATTTAAATATTCTTTTCCAAACTAAAACCACGATCATTCCATTCCCAAAAGGGGTCAGCTAAAAATTCTCATTTGTTACTGCAGTCATATCTGCATGCAAAATTGCTCAGTAATGTCCATTCTTTCTCAATTCTGGTATGATCTCAGCTCAGTATTCTGGATAGATGGTGCAAGTTTGTTTCTACAACTTGTCCTGCATCTTAAGTATGCAGCAATCTTCCTTCTTCACTATATGTTTTCTTTTTTTTCAGCTGTTCACCTTTTCTACTATATGTTTTCTTTTATTTTTTATCTGATGGAATAACTTGAAAATTCATTCCAAATGGATACAAGCCTTTGGTGTTCCAAATCACATGAGATTTTTGCGGTCTTCTAATAATTTTAACCATTAGATATGGAAGTTCTAGAAGGCACTCCAGGATCCCCTGGGTTTCATCAATAATTTTTCTTTTCTCTTGATGGTTCAGATCAATCATCTCACCTAATACCAGAACCTCTTTGAGGAGCTCATGATATCAGGTGGGAGACCCAGCATCCAATTCAATGGAAGCAAAATTGTATCCCTTTGTAGAATTATTTCTTTTTTTGGTACTAAGAACTTTAACCAAGCACATTCCAGAGTTGTGTTGCTGAGAATTTCTGCAAACCAAATATGAGGTATAATATCAAGCAGTGCCACTCCCTGTTCTACCTTTTGGTTCTGAAACTCAAGTACCCTGGCTATAGAAAACAGCACAATACACTGATTTCCAGTTCAGAGTACATATTATATCCTGTAGGACTACACCCTAAACTTAGAAGCTAGTGTGCAGCAGCTGGAGTTCCGAGTCTTCATTTGTTTCCTTCTGTAATATCACATTTCTGGATGATGGGTTATGTGTGAAAGCAAAACATTTATGAACATCAACAAACCGCCTTATCCTTCCCCCTAAAAGGCATTTGTCCTGTGGCCATAAATAAAACATTTATAATCCATTGACGCTGCTGCTGTCAGTAGCATATCCTATATGGAAGGTAAATCCATATGCAGAATACATGTCTGCTTTAGTTAAGACAAAACACTGCCGGCCGAGGCGGGTGGATCACGAGGTCAAGATATCGAGACCATCCTGGTCAACATGGTGAAACCCTGTCTCTACTAAAGATACAAAAAATTAGCTGGGCATGGTGGCGCGTGCCTGTAATCCCAGCTACCCAGGAGGCTGAGGCAGGAGAATTGCCTGAACCCAGGAGGCGGAGGTTGCGATGAGCCGAGATCACGCCATTGCACTCCAGCCTGGGTAACAAGAGTGAAACTCCGTCTCAACAACAAAAAAAAAAAAAAAAAAAAAAAGAAGACAAAACACTGCCTTCTCTGTCATAGAGGGGATACAGTATAACCAATTTACTACTGGTTAGTCTGTTGGCCCTCCCAGGATGTGGCATCCTATCGGGAATCTGGGGTTGGTGGGTTCTCAGCAGTGGCAAAGGGCAGGTCATCCTGGTGAGGGCAAGTCCTTGTTACTGTGCTTATTCATGTGTCATCTCCGTTCCTGCTAATACAATTGTGTAGTTCAGAAATCACTGAGTAAATGCTGAGATAAATTGACCTCCACTGGGCAAGAAATTATTTCTGCCTGGTCTTTTAAAGCCTCTTATGCCTATTCTGGGTAATTTTTTGTTGGACAAGAGGATATGTCTTTAAATATTCTGATCCTTGGAAGACTAGGCTCTACCAGTTGGAATTCTGACCTTATAAAATATGACATAAGTGTTGAGGAGAATTTAGGAAAGTTTTTAGATGTGTTGGTCATGGTCTTTCAAGAAATTGATGCAAATATGGGCCAGACCTGCAAAGATTTTATTTGAGAAAAAGGCCCATTTGAAAGAAAATAGGGAGGGAGATCAGAAAGCTGAGAGCCATCAGACTGTGATGCAATTTTGACCCCAAATGAAGAAGAGGAGATGGTTAAGTGGAAGTACCCTACCCTGCTAAAAGGTTTGGGAATGCCTTAGGAGAATTCTTAAGCTAAGTTTAGCCTTCAGAGGGGTCAGTGTCTCTCAGGAATTGGTCAGCGTTAGTATTCCTGCTGCACATAGTCAGTGGCTGGAAGCCACCAAGAAGAGGAATGGAAGCCACCAATTGCTAAACGCAGTATCTGGGGCTCTCGGCTAATTCAGTCCCTATAGTTAGTGGTCTGCGAAGTGCATTCCCATGGTCATTGCAATAGAGACTAGATCTTCACTTATCTAATTAGCGTAGAAAAATATATAAAGATATTATTGCTAAAGTTATTCATAGAACCACTATAATAATTTTTTTAACACTTTGGTTCATAATATCCAAAATGCTGCCTTCCTGGTTAGGTTATTGCTATGGGCTGAATGTGTCCCCTATAATTCATATGTTGAAACATGATCACCTCTGAGACAGTATTTAGAGGTGGGGTCTTTAGGAGGTGATTAAGTCATGAGGGCACAAGTCATCATCCCAATGATGGGGTGATGGTCCTTACCATTGGGGTGATGGGTTGAGGGAGTGCTCTCTTCCATTCTTTCCGCATGTGAGGACACAGTGTTCATTCCCTCTGGTGAATGCAACAATAAGGCACCATTTTGGAATCAGAGACTGGGTCCTCAGCAGTCGCCAAACCTTCTGGCATTTTTATCTTGGACTTCCTAGCCTCCAGAACTGTGACAAATAAATTTCTATTATTTACAAATTACCTAGTGTGTAGTATCTTGTTGTAGTAGAACAAACTGAGAATGTTACTAGTAGTTTCATCAATTTTCTATTTTCACCTACAGTTCCCATGATACATAAAATTTTTTAATAAACCACATGACCCTCTAATTACTATAGTAATTGAGAGAGTAAAGGTAGAGCTACCACCAAGAGAAACCGATGGTTACTAAACTGGCCCTCAGAAGATGGTCTCTTTCTGGATGGGCCACTCTAGCCAAACTGCTTCCCCTTTCTGCAGGTCCAGAAGCTCTGCAGTGCACAGAGTGGTGATCAACTGTAGTAAGGGCTTTAATCCAAAGAAACCAAATTCACATATGCAGATACATAAACCAAATGTCAGTACATTAACTTACAGTGAGAACATAATTTTGAGGAGAGCCTAAATACTCATTTCTGCTAATTAGAACATACTTTTCATCCATTTAGAAATCTCTACATGGAGGAAAAATTATATCTATATGGCTGCTTGGTGAGCATAGATGAAAGGAAAGGAGTTAATTAAAGGCAGTGTGATGTAAGAGAAAAGCTTTGGAGTCAGGTAGATGAAGCTTCTTTGTAGAATACTCTTGTAACCAATTTTATCTATATAGGACTTTTTAAGTTTATTTTCTCTAAATAATGACTTTTGTTTTAATCTTCTGGAGGGGCATTTGTAGTTCTCCCATGTCCAGACCATAACTAATTCTATAAAATCAAAATCAATTATAATATTGATATTCATTAGTTAGTTCGAGAACTAAACTAATGAATATGTTATGGTGTGTTCAGTTTTTTATTGTCTTGGTTGGGGCTCAAAATTTTGTGTTGCTGCATTGTTTCAGGGCTGGCATTATCTTTCATAGCTCTCCGCCCTTGCATTCTAGAATTCACATCTATCAAGCAAGCCATTCCATTCCAATCCTCAGTACCTGGCATGCCTCTATTCATTTTTCAAGGCTCAAAATCACATTAAAAGCATTATTCCCTGTGTGAAGTCTTTCATGACCTCTCAACTTCCAACCCGTCATGGGAAGCAAAATGGTCCCTCCTTGGTCACCAATTGCAATGTCATCTTTACAGCACTTATCACATGGAACTGTGGCCATGGGACTTGGCTGATTCAGGGAGGAGCATCAGCCATGATGGTCTGTGCTGTGCCAGATTCCCCCGGACTAACTAGTTATGTAGACTGGCTAGAGGCAGGTAACTGATGGTTTGTGAATGCCAAGAAGTTCTGAGATCTGTGCCTGAAGAGCAAGAGTCAGATCTGGGTAGTGAGTTTAAGGCCTTAAATGGGAAATTAGGAGCAGAGAGAATTTGGAACAGATTGGGGAGTGGGGTGGGAGACAGGCTGTGGTGGATGGTCTAAGACTTAGGCCATTGAGATGACAAAGACATCAGTCCAGCTCTCTCTGTTCCTGGTGCAAAGAGATCACAGAACTTAGAGGCAAAGAAATAGTTGTCTCTTTTGCATGTCTATCTTAACTTCTAGGCTGTGAGTCCATTGAGGATGTGGCTTATCTTCTTATATTCCCACCTTAGGAGAGTATCTGGCTGGTTGAAATAATGAATGGGTGGATGGATTCAGATATACAAATTCGGTGCTTAGGCTTGCTACTCCATATTTTTTTCCTCTGGTATATCTAATTCAGCTTTTATTTATACCCTTATTTAAAAAATTGTTTCCCTGTGAGACTATAATGAAAGCTATAGTTGAATTTTACCAAAAGTGACATTTGTCATCTTGTTCGTAACAATCTCTAAGAAATATCATTATATTCTCTAAATTTTTCATGAATTTTGAATTCCTTTGCATGTACACGGTTACATTTTTGTCCTTCAAAAATGAGAAACTTCATTTCTTAATTACACTGGAAAAATATTAACATGTCCCTTAATATCTTAGCGTGCCATTTGTTACATATAAGTAGCTGGATATAACACACACACATAGTTAAGATTTAAAGATATTTGGACAACTATTGAAGCACATTGTTTTGTAGATATTTGTCTCCACCTATAGAAGACATTGCTAATGTAATATTATCCATTGCATAGAGGCACAAATTGAGGAAGATGAGTAAAATTAACAATAAGGTATATTTGGATATTCATGTTCAAATGGTATTTTAAAAAAATAGCAGATTTATCAATCTGAGACAACGGAATTGCACCAAAACAGAACTCGAAGTATGGAGATATTAGAAAAAAAAATGATAAGTTTAATATCCACTGATGTTTACAAGATAAATTATAAATTGAATCTGGTTCTTTGTGTACTTTGGATTTAAAAACAATATGAGTTGTATACATTGAGGGAAAAAAAAACCCCCAGATTTAAAGCCAAAGGAATGCAAATGAGATGCCAAATGAGGTAGCCTAGATTTTCAAGCCAGCTTCTGATGGCTTTCCAGGGCTTTTTGGATGTTGATAGTTTTAAGAAAATCATTTCCCAGACCGTCGACTTTCAAATGTGCTCCTTTCCAAAATTGCTGCGTAAGGATTATATGGCCTCATTGTGCTGATTCTCCTTTGCCAGTCCCATTTCATTTTACAAAATCCTACCAAAGGAACACTTTGGGAATTCACAGTTTAAAAACTATTTGCCGATTCTCCTTGATTAGATCTTAAAAGTTACTTTGTAGATTCTTTTAAAGACAAAACACTTATGACAATTACAAGAGAGTTATATATGTAGGTAAAATCTATAAAAAAGCTTTCAACTTTAAATTCAGTAAAAAATTATTACTTGCAAGCATCAATAAGCAAATTTCTTTTTGTTTTACCTTAGAAAACCTAGTGCAGTGCACTGTTTATGTAAGATTGATAAATATTGACTTCTCCACCTGACTTATTATACAAATGGAAAATGTTTGAAACTCATAAAATATTCTACAATATTTTCAGCCAGGTCAAAAACACACCATCATTTGATATCGTATAAATAAAATATTTTGGCCTCGATTTTTAAACCAATTTTGTAAAATCTCTATGTAAAAATAACAAAATTTATGTAATTGTTATGGAAGCTCTTGAAGGCAATTTATCAAATGAATCAGAGAGTTTCAACTACTTCTTTAGAAAAAGTGTAATATTCTAGCAGGTTCTGTGTAACCGATATTACCCGTACACAATTTTGTGTAACTGATATTATCAGTTACAATTCTGTGTGATTAATCAGTAGGTAATTAACACCTACTCATTTGTGTTTGTAAATTACATTTTATCTCATTTGTATCATCTAATGCTTTCTAAATTATTGTGTAAATGAATATTCTTTGGTTGTAAGTAATAAAAAATAAACTCTGGCTACCTTTAGAGAAATTAATTCATTGGAATAACATCAGGGGCTCACAGAATCATTGTGAATCTGAAAAGCCAGACTTGAGAAGGTTAGATATCAAGGCAGATCCTGGGACTAGAAAATAAGAACTGCAGTAATTCTCATGGTTGGGTGCAAATGCAGAAGTGATGAGAACTAATTCATATTAGATTCCAAAATGCAAAAGATAGGCAAATAAGCATTTTTCCTGGTTGTGCAAATTTCAACAAATTAAACTTCACTTTGGAGTATCCCTCCATCTAACACTCCTCCCCAACCAAAAAAAAAAAAAAAAGCTTCACTAAGATGAAAGACTCCTGTATTTTCATAAGATTTATATCATTTATTTTGGCATGTATTGATACTACTAAGGCATGTAGGGTGTCTGCTATTTCTTGCTTTCCAGGTCTTTTAGAATACCTATCAGCACAATGATGCTGCATGTTATTGCGTGATATGTAAGATAATTAAGGTCCCTGTCTGTGGGTTAAATTGGAGCAAAGAGGCAGAGTTGATGGGTTATGAAGTTGGAAAACAAAAGTGTACTGTTATGCCTGCTAGGTAAAAGCAAACTGCTTTTATTTTTTTCCATTTATCAAAATGTAGGGGAGAAACAGTATATGTTGTGTATCAGGTTGCTCCAAGAAAAAATGCTGTATCAGGAACAGTAGCACATTTAAAGTTACCATCAGATTAACATTTTTCTTTTTCAAGACACATCTATTTTGTCCAACTAACTCAGAGATTAAATAGGAATACGTTAGGAATTATCACCCCTAAAATATTCAAGTCTGAAATTTCCCTGGAAATTATTTTGATTTACTAGTTCGGTAGGAAAATGTGAGGTTAGCTTGCAGTTTGCCTGTAGTAGCTTTATGTTTATCTCCAAAGATGCTGGGAGCCATAGTACTCTCCCATAGCTAAAATAGAAATGCAGTGCACAAACATTATATAGCATATAACATGCTATATAAATCCTGAGGTTCTCTTGAATGCACTCTGTACTAGCTTGTCTGCTTCATTTATTAAAAAATACAGATTGATAATCTTCATCTGCATTACCTGATACATAGACAGGTTTTGGCTATGTGACCAGTGGAGGATAAAAGATACCTTGGGAAACTTTTGCTCTGAAGATGAAGTGCATTCTGTGCAACAGTGGGAGGAACAAAGAAGTTGCATCTGAGTGTTCAGGACCAACCTGAAGTTGCCTTGTGCTCTCTTGTTCCTGATTCTGTGTATCCTTTGCCCATAGGAAATCTTTTTGAATAAACATCACCAGAGTCTAGTGAGTCCTTTCAATTTTCTGACCCAGAGCTTCTTTGACCATTTTTTTACCATAATAACGTTTATTCCATAGGTTAGATGGCCACTAAAAATATTATTTCATTTTTTGCATATATCTATGCACTCAGAGGAATAATCATAGGATGGGCTCACAGTCTACTGGGTCTATTTTATAATTTAAAAAAAAAATTTACCTGAAATCTATTGGTAAGTCTGTTCTGGGTCCCTAGAAATCAGTATTAGTTCAGAGTTAGTGTGTAATATCAAATAATCCAAAAGCTTTGGGTGTACTCTTTTCCCCAGTGCAGCTGTCTAAGTAAATAAATGTAGTGACCAGTCAGGTGCGGTGGCTCACGCCTGTAATCGCAGCACTTTGGGAGGCTGAGGCGGGCGAGTCACAAGTTCAAGAGATCAAGACCATCCTGGCCAACATGGTGAAACCCTGTCTCTACTAAAAATACAAAAATTAGCTGGGTGTGGTGGCAGGTGGCTGTAATCTGAGCTATTCTGGAGGCTGAGGCAGGAGAATCGTTTGAACCAGGGTGTCAGAGGTTGCAGTGAGCTGATACTGCACCACTGCAGTCCAGCCTGAGGATAAAGTGAGACTCCATAAATAAATAAATAAATAAATAAATAAATACAGTTACGTTTGGAATTTTTTTCACAGTGTGCACTTGAGATGTTATTTCTGGACCCCAGGGTTCAGAGATCTTTCATTATATGTGCTATGAGTCTAGTCATAGAACATGGTGAGAGACCAGTACTCTCTACTCTCCATTGTGGTAACTCAGGTCAGGCCTCTGTTTACCAGATTTAGGAGACTTTATTTTCCCCTTTTCTTATACAAATCAAATTCTAAGTAGATTACTCATTATTTGATTCCTAACAATGTCATAAACTATTTCGTAATCACAGATGTCTATAGATCAGGTTATTCTAATTAACACCATGGCATAGCTGTATATTATGGTATATACACCAAATATCCCATGAGATTTTATAATCTAGCCTCTCTTTTCTGGAAACATTGCCTCTTCATTGAAGTCATGGTGCCCATTTCAGTTTAACATCTCTCACTCGTGCTATTAAACAAGAAAAACAAGATAATAAAGAACTTACAAAGTCTCTGGCTTTGAAGATCTAAAATCTTTGGTGAATAGAAAATTTCAACATGTTCTTTGGGAACATAATTAGGAGGTAGGACACAAAGGTGTGTGGTAGCATTCCTGACTCTGAAATACTGTAAACTATTTTTTTTTTTTTTTTTTGCAACGCAACTTACCTTAGCGTTGGCCAGGTTTGCATTACCCAGACCAGAAAAGTGTCAAACAAAATACACTTATTTACCCAAAATAACACATGGAATTTAGAATCTCTGGAAAATGCACTCATTTGACAAATTTATTTTTTCTAATATTGTATTCCAAACTTTTTGTTGAAGAATTCTCAAAAATTTGTTCTGAAAGAAAACAATGTTCCTAGAGTTTTACTGACACAAACTAGCAAATTCTCTCTCTCTCTCTCTCTGTGTGTGTGTGTGTGTTTGTGTGTTTACAAGAGACTTTTCAGATTTGCACATTTAAAATTTTGTCCCCTAGGACATGATGGAATTCACTTCTAATTACAGATCTGGATAGGTTGGGTAAATAAAAATTTATTATTTTTCTTCAAGAGAACAACCTTAGGCAAAGAAGTAACAGTATCTTCAAGCAAGGAAAGAACAGCTATATCAGTCAAGAAAGGGTAATTTTCTGAAGAAAGATGCCTCAGTGGAAAATGTTTAATAGGGGCTTAGCACTTTAGGCTATGCACTCTTCTCTGAATATGCCTAGATAGCCCAATTTCCATTGATAAAAATTTAAGCGCTAGGTTCCCCATTTGACCCCCTCATCCCTATGCACGCTTTCTTGGATAAAATGCAGGTATAATAGCTGGATCACCAATGAGACAATCTTGAAAATGGCATGCATGCACAGTGAAGCTAAAAGCAGAAGGAACACTGTGCTGGGAGGCCAACGTGGGTGGATCAGGAGATCAAGAGTTCAAGACCAGCCTGGCCGAGATACTGAAATGTCATCTCTACTAAAAATACAAAAAAAAAAAAAAAAATAGCTGGGCATGGTGGCAAGCACCTATAATCCCAGCTACTTGGGAGGCTGAGGCAGGAAAATTGCTTGAACCCAGGAAGCAGAGGTGGCAGTGAGCAGAGATCATGCCACTACACTCCTGCCTGGGCGACAGTGTGAGACTACATCTCAAAACAAAAACAAAAACAGAAGGAACTAGGAACCTGACACCATGAAGTGCCATTCCTTTTCTGTAGTTTGTCACTCAGAGCTGCACAGCTGCACAGCTGAACCTAATGCTAATTGATAGAGCAACCAAAGATAGTAAGATACATAATAGAGAAATTTCAACATTAACAAAAGAAACACTTTTCCTGGAAGAAAAGACAATTTAACCAAAAAAAGGCAACTTTTGAAGTACTATTCCATCATATAAAAAAAAGAGAACAATTCCGTCATTAGCATCAACATGGATAAAACTGGAGGTCATTATGTTAAATGAAAGAAGCCAGGCACAGAAAGATAAACTTCACATGTTCTCACTTATTTGCGGGAACTCAAAATTGAAACAATTGAACTTGTGGAGATAGAGAATAGAAGAATGATTACCAGAGGCTGGGATAGGTAGTGAAGGGGTAGGGGTGAAAGTGGGGATGGTTAGGGGGTACAAAAATATAGTTAGTAAGAATGAATGAGATCTAGTTTTTGATAGCACAACAGAGTGACTGCAGTCAATCATAATTAAATTGTACATTTAAAAATAAGTAAGAGTATAATTGGATTGTCTGTTGCAGAAAGGATAAATGCTGGAGGTGATGAGTACCCCGTTTACTCTGATGTGATTATTACACATTGTATACCTATATAAAAATAATGTATTCCATAAATATATACATCTACTATATACCCACAGAAATTAAAAATAAAAAGACAGCTTTAAAAAACAAATTAATATATTCAGAGATAATTGCAAAACATCACATTCGTAAAAGAAGGGTCTATAAAAAAGGAGCAATCAGAAAGCAAGAGCTCTAAAAGACTAAGAATGTGACTCCTCCTATGCACAAAAAAATAGACTAAAAGGCAATCTTGTCAAAAACGTACAGACTTTAGAATAAAAAGGCAAAAAGAATGAAAATCTTTTTTAAAAGATCAAGGAGAAAAAAGACAAACCTAGGGATCTGCATTCACTGAACAGAATCTTAAAAAGTAATAATAGAACAAATTCAAGACAAGGAAATTATAATTAAAAAAATAGAAGACAATTATCTAAATCTGAAGAAGGATGTGAGAACTCAGCTGAAGAGTTCTGCCATAAAATTTGAGAACAAAAAAGATAAATAAAGTAGTAGAAAAATGACTGTATTGAGGGGAAAAACCATGACGAGGACAGTCATTATGACCATTCATGGATATCTGGTCTTTCAGACACAAGGTGAAATTGCAGATACCTTCTTTCTTAAAGTTGAGCATGGCTATTTCAGTTGTAGCTAACGAAATCTGAAAGTGATGGATATCCTTTTGGATGAGGCTTTTAAAGCTAATGTACAGTTTACTCTCATGATCTTCTCTCTTCTACAGACCAGCCATCCTCCACATGGCAGAGGTTCTCTCATATTGATTCTGTTGTGACACCGTGGAGCAAAACCCAAGGCTGACTTGTGATGGTGACATACGGTAGTCAATACATAAACTTCGTTGTTATAGGCCACATAGATTTGTGGTTGTCACTACATATGGATTGCACTACTACATCACATAGAAAGGAAGGAAAATAAAATTGCCACTAGACTTCTCATCCTGAACACTGGATACTACTAGGAAACAGTGAAAATTATAATACCTTCTAAATTCAGAGGGAAATGATTGTTAATCCAGAATGTGCAACCCTACCAAATGACCGTAGGCAAAATAAGGATGTTGTCAGACATAAAAGAACTTAAAATTTTATCTCATATCTTCTTTCCTAACATGTTACTTGGGGATGTATTTGGTAAAACACATGAGTAAAACAAGAATGATTCAGAATAATTTTAACATAAACTGGTAATTGAGATATCAAAAACACTGTGAGAACAATTATGGGGAGCAGTTAAGATAAATTGGCTTCCACTAGAAAATTATCTCTTGCTTCTTTACGGAGCTGACCTAACCTAAAATCATTTATCCAGAGCAAGAATGGAAGAGGAAACTTTAGAGGTTGTTATGTCAGTAATAGTATTAAGCTACCAATTACATCACCTGACCTTGCCCCCTGGTATTCTAGGTGGGGAAGGTTGAGGAAGCAATGAGAAGAATTACACAAGGAAGAATGTGTTTGAAAAACCTGTCTATTCTGTCATTCATTCAGTTAATTCAAAAAATATTTTTGAGCACATACTGTAATACTAATCCTTGTATTATTCCAGAAAATTCAGAAATAAATTCGGAAATCAATAAGACAAAGTCTGTGCTTTCAAAGTGCTCACAATCTTTCAGGAGAGTTTGGTTCCCATAAGCCAAACACTACGCAAAGTTATACTGATAAAATAAAGGTAGGTCTAAGAGAGAGGAGGCGAGAGGAGGAGAGATTGGTTCTGTGTAGTGAAAGGTTGGGGTATTCTGTAATCCTCAAAGCTTCCAGAAAGGCCTGAGTCTCTAGATAAGGTTGCACCTGAATCTGGCATCCTTTGGTTGTCATCAGTTTCCTTTTTTGCTTAAGTCAGTTTGAGTTTTCTGTCACTTGCAAACAAAGTTCTCTAACAAGGAATTTTATGCTAAACAGAAGGAAAAAAAGAATTATTCAAAGAACTTACAGTGAAAAAACAGCAAGTAGGAGAAATAAGTCCAAGGAGGCAAGAAGGAACTACCTAGAAAGCCAACTAAGACAACCTCTTGTGAGAAAGGAAGGTTTATGGAATTCACAAAGCTCAAAGTCAGCAAAAGTGACAAGGACTAATCCCAGCACTTTGGAAGCCTGAGGCAGGTGGATCATGAGGTCAGGTGATCGAGACCAGCCTGGTCAATATGATGAAGTCCTGTTTCTACTAAAAATACAAAAATTAGCTGGGCATGGTGGTGGACACCTGTAGTCTCAGCTACTCAGGAGGTTGAGGCAGGAGAATTGTTTGAACCCAGGAGGCGGAAGTTGCAGTGAGCCAAGATTGTGCCACTGCACTCCAGCCTGGGAAACAGAGCGAGACTTCATCTCAAAGAAAAAGAAAATTTACAGAGGTCACAGTGGAGTTTGTTAAGGTGATGTCGAACCTGGAAAAAGAACTGATGAGAAGAGAATGAGAGCCTTATTGATGTGGGGGGATGGGGTAGAGCCCAGTTACATATATTCACAGTGATCATGAAATGTATAATGTAAACTTGCTTGGAAATAATTTAGCAATTTGTTACAGCAAATTAGATATTAGAATGAAAGTGTGGTTATGGTTGATTCGCTTATGCTCCAAATAGAATCAATTTATGGTTAAAAGAATGATTCATGTGAGCAATATTTCTGGCTCACTCTCCTACAATGTGTGACAGTAGACAAGGTATGAAAGCCTAACTTTCCAGTACGCCTGTATTTTAGAAGTAACAAGTGGCAAGCCTCACTTTCTTGCCGCATATATGTATGAGGGAATGAGCAGGGAGGCTCACTTCCTTGCATTCATGTCTGAGAGAAGAGGTGGAATGATGGGCCGAGATTAATACGATGATATTTAGTGTGAATATAAAACCTTGAGTGTCAGGTAAAAATTCAAAACAAAATAGGGACAGATGCAGGGAGATTCTCCAAAAGAGACTTGAGTAGCGAACCGCAATTCAAAATTGAATTGTCTCTGGGTACAGGACAGGAAAAGGCATTTGTGTGTGTTCTGACAGCAACAGAGGTTGAGGAAGAAGAGAATAAATGACTTAGTTAGATGGATAAAGTGGCTTCATGTCACGGGCTCATGAATGCCAGTCTCAGCGTCTTCCCATCAATCCTGTGGACAAAAGGGGAATGATGAAAAATACTGAGAATGCAAGGCCACGAAAGAAATGACAGTGGCAAATTCTAGCCCCTTGGGTTATGAGAAAATGCTTAAAAGTGAGCTAACTTCTGAAAGCAGCCCTGCTTGAAAAGCCTCCGCTGTCTGGAAGCCCCGCCTGGCCGTCAGTAAGCTCCACCCCTCCAGGCTCCGCCCCCAAACCCTAAGCGTCTGGGAGCTGCCCCAATCCCTAGCCCCCGTTTAGCCTAACCCCACCCCCGGCCTCCTCGCCACGCCGCTCTGTTTCCCTGGAGACGCTCTCCGCGTCCACTCCGCTTAGGCGGAGCCAGGTCTCAGAATCTAGCAAGAGGAGGGGGCAGCGCCTGCGTCCAGCACCTGCCGCCGGTGGGGGACTTAGTTCGGCGGAACCGAAAACTGGAGTTGTTCACCTGGGCCAGTGCACCAAGGTTCGTGACGGCAAAGGCGAGTCTGGGGCAGGACTTCCTCAGCTTCTTGTAGAGGCGGGCTGTTCTTCAGGCAGCCTCTTCCCTGACCCCTACAGACCTTCCTCCATTAGTCTTTCAAAATCTTCCTGAGTCCAGGCCCTTGCCACTTACCTCAAGAAGCGAATGGAAAGAGAAGTAGGGAAAGGCGCCAGTTCCCCTTGCTCTGCAGTTCACCTGACTCTCTGAGGGCAGTGAAAAAATAGGAGTAGAAATAAGTCCTTTAGTCCTGTTGAGAACTAGGTGGGAACAGAAAGGGAACTGAGATGCTCTCGGTTTTTGGCAAAGGTAAATTTATCTCGTAAATTTGAGAGAACAAATGCTTATTCCTAATGTCACATTTGTATCGAAATACATCAATATATATACATATTTCCGATGTTTTGGCATTTCACTGATTTAGTGATTATTTTCTTTCATAGGATCTATATGTGGAGATTTTCTTTAAAAGTTCATCTAAACTTAGATAATAGGAACTTAGTATTTGTTGTAAAATTGAATCTTGTTCCATGACTTGGGGCGGGGAGAGGAGTTATACTAGTGACTGATTTTAAACTTCTTTTCTTCTTTGCTGTTATTCTTTGCTTCCTCATTTTCAGGCTAAAGTCTATAAGCCTGGAGAGACCATCAGCAGTAATCTGTAAATGTAAGTCAGGTGAAATATGACTTGCCTTCAAACTCTTTCCTGCTTTATTTTGTGATTTAACCATTCATGTCAGTTGGTAGGAAATGTGTTTCTATTTAATTTAACAACCTATCTAATTACCCATGAAAGAGTGCCAGAGGTGCCCAAAAATTACGATACCAGGAATAAACATTATTTAGTGACCCTTTATAAACTTAATTCTGTCAATTTTTTAAACTTTCTTAAGGAGCATAGTGATATTTCTCCTGTAGTTTTCTTTAAACTTTCATAGTAAAAGAGTTTGTGATAATATGGAAAGTTTTAATTCTTACGAATGATTTTTAGTAAAATCGTATTTGTTCTGAACTCTTGTGATGATGTATAATAAACTAACTTACGGTGGTTTACTGGCTTTATTTCTCTCATCTCAGTTTTTACTCCAAAGTGACTGAACCCTGGAGACACTGGTCAGCCTCAGACATACTCATTCTCCAAGTAGCCTCCATTTACACAGTAGCAGGCCTCCCTCCTTTGTGTTTCCTGACAAAGGCATCTCTGGGGATAGAGGGCAAGAGGGTTACTCTTTGAAGAATTTTACTTGGGGGCCAAAAATTTAAACTCACACCATGGGACACATTCAGCCTGACCTAGCACTCTCAAACCTTTCATCCTGTATTTCTCCATTCTCATTTGTCTTTGCATGTGGGGGCCAAACTTAGAGATTGTAACTGTGATACAAGAGCCAACCAGCAGATCAAAGAGTGCACCAAATCTCTTCTGAATACCAACAGTGGAATGGCTTCAGGCGGCCTTTTGATCTTTGTCTCAGCACCCGGTGGTGCCACACTGTAGCACTGCCCACTTGCTGGCACTGGAGGAGCTGCCTCTGGGTCCTCCTAACAGGCTGCTTCAGCCTGGGCTTCTGGGGCTAAACTCATTTTGGTGGCAGCCAAAGAGGTACCTTTCATTCTTCTTCCATACTCACCCAAATCTGGTCAATTTCCCTTCCTGCAGTCACACCCATCTTGTGTGTTTTCCTCTGAGATACTGATCTAGGAGAACCCTGATGAGGTGCCATAACTAGTGGTGATGTGCTCCATTTGTGCTTCAGACCTGGGTCAGTCATCATAGCACTAGTCCCATTCTTCATTGTTGAGTCTAGGTTGGAGCTCACATGGGAACTGAGAATGCTGTCTGACCAACACCAGGAAAATGATGCAACTCATATTAACAAAAACCAAAAGGCTTTCTTTACAGATATTTAATTTAACGTAAGTACTGCAAACTCTGCTTGAACTGATAAAGCATAAAAGATGGTGATTACTTAGATAAGAAAGTAATTTGTTACAGGATCCCTTTAAATACTTGGTACATTCAAAATATTATCTATGTCATAAAATTCAGATCACACATTATCTGTTGTGTAAAACAAAATACATTATGTGGCCATGTATTAATTCTGAGAAACAAAGTTCACTTTCCCAATAGGCATAGGCAAGGCAGGATGTCGGGTTTAGAAGCAAAGAGAAAACCTATTCAACTTCCATCCTGATTCTAAGCTTAAACTTCCAACATAGATTGATTGAGGGATATTTTTTTCAACATGCTTTTTTCCCCACTTTATCATTCAGCTCTGATAACTTTTTTTCCACTTTATCATTCATCTCTGACCACCCCCCATTCAGAGTTTGTGCCTTGAGGCTTGCCAGCAGGGCTTACAGTACTTACATTAAACTAAATTTAAGAGTAAAGGTGCTCCTGCTGCTAATGTTCTCAGATCAGAGGAGAGCAAAATGAAGGAACTGGCAGCTGAAACTTTAATGGTAGGAACGTTGACTCAGAATTTGAAAAAAAAAAAAAGATCGCAATTGATCTGTATGACAAAGAAGACGTATCCCTTTCCATGTATGTCTTTTGCATTTGGTTTCTATTAGATGCTTATATTTTTCTAACAAAAATCATCTAACTCAAGTAAACATCAAAAAGGATAAATTTTATATAATATGCTGGTATGCTAACTTCGGTGGGGAGTTATACACACCTGGATGGGCTCTGTTGGCTGGATCAGCACCTCTGGGGGCTGCTCTCTTTTATCTGTCTACAAATAGCTCGGTAATCTTAGTATTCAAGGAAATTGCAAGCACTGTTCCTCATTTTGCAGCTCCTTGGTAAATTCTTCAAAGACCCCTGCAAGTATGAAGAGATTACCCCGGCCCCAGTGCCTGCTGCCTAATGCTTTGGCAAGCAAAGTGGGCCTTTCAGAAAAGAGTCTAAAATTTATAGAGGGTGGAATGCCCCAAATGGGGCAAACTTAGTTGTTGTTTTCCTCTCTCCCTTTTGAAATTTACTAGGGCTACACAGGTCTGGGTTAAGAACTTAGATGATTCAGATGTTCACTGTAACACTGGAAGACACTGGAACTCTGTGGAACAGTCTTCATAGCTCCCCTGACTTAAGCTCATGGGAGGCCCATGTCCCATGGGAGCTTTGGTGTCCCTTCAAAGTTCACATGAGTCTTAACTTCTTACTGTATGCTCTGCATGATGTTGCCATTTAGCAAGTTCTCGTTATTCCAGTAACTCAACTAATTAATAAACACCTAATCAGAAAAATCTATTTTTAAAATTAAAAAAATTGTCATCATGTTACAAAGTTATAAAGGGTAATATAGTATGTTTCTAATGTTTAGTCTGTAGGAGAAGACTAGCATTTGCTGTTTAGATTGTGCACGTTAATGCTATAACTGCATAAAAATAAGTGGGCATTATGTTTCATAGATCACATCACACCTTGATAAACTGGTAGTACAAGGATTCTATTATATCTAAAAGAAACCACTGATCTGCATTAGAATTCTCTTTAATTATATTAACAATTATTTTTAGGCCAGGGTAATAATCTTTTTCAGAAACACAAAGCTGTCTATTTCTACATGAATTTCAGAAGACTTTCTCTTGTCTTAGTGCCTTCCCACCCCTCCCCGACCATGGCTTTGTAGCGCTAGAGGAATATTGTGTCTCAGCCATCCACAGGTGGCTCCATCTCAGGTTTGACTACATCTCTCCTCCTCTACTCCTACCTAAGCCACCACCCTCTCTCCCCTGTATTTCACAGGAGGCTTTGAGCTGGCCCCTCTGCTTTCTACCCTTTTCACCACTACAGTCTAACCTGAAAAAATAAGTCAGAGTGATCCTTTCAGGGTGAATGTCAGATTGTGTCAATTCTATGCTCTGTATCCTCCAATGGATTCTTACCTCAATGAGACTAAAAGCCGATTTTTACCATAACCCTCAAGACATTACGCTGCTGGTACACCCAACAAAATTCTCCATAATGTCTTTGAGCTTGTCTCCTTTTGCTTTTATTTATCCCTTTGCCATTGGTGAGTGGTTGGGTAGTTTCTAGTTCTCTGTTTTGTTTTCCAGTAGATGATCTTATCAACACCTGAAGTTCTATATATTTTGCTTATTTGTGTATTGTCTTTCTCCATATTTACCGCCGTACTGCAAAGTCTGTGAGATTAGAGAGTTTTGTCTTTTTCTTCACTGCTGAATCTTTGACACCTAGAACAGAACCTGGCAACAAGTAGGAGCTCACTAAATACCTGCTGAATATATCCAAGACCCAGATTTTATTTTGAGTTTTCCTGGGTCACAAGGGTAGTAATACTAAAGCCATTTAAAACCTAAATAAAGCCTTTTAGTCGCTTGGTGAGTCTGAGTAGAGGTCAAACCTGGTGGACATAGAGGGGGTGGGGCAGGACCTTCTGGCCTTTGGGATGCCTCTCTAACAGAAGCCTGAGTTCTTTTGCATCTGAGAGCCCTTGCACCATGTAACAATTTTTCTGTTGTAAGTTCAAAGACATCAGGTCTACATTTCTTCCTTTTTGGAATAAGATTTAGATAACTTGATTTTATAGACTTGCTTTCTAATTGCTCACCACTGTGGGAAGCTGCATTTTCTAAAATAGTTGCAACATGCCATATTTTCTTCTTACAATGAAACTTTGACACTCTCATATCAATAGGGGTTCTATGTTCATTTGCATTGAATGTGGGCAAACTTTTTATTATAGTAGAAGTGGATGCTATGTGACTCCCAAGGCTAAACCCTAAAAGTGGATATAGCTTCTGCCTGACTTTTCTCTAAAATACTTACCTTTGGAGCCTGGAGCGGCCACATAAGAAGTCTCAGGTTGCCAGGATGTGAGGAAGCCCATGCCGCATGATGAGACAGTATGTACGAGTTCTGGCAGATAGCCCCAGTTGAGTCCCAGCTAATAGTTAGCATCAGCCACTAGAAAAGTGAGTCAAGACACTTCAAGGTGATTCCTGTCCCCTACCATTGTGTTACTACAGCTTCTGGGTTTTCTTAGCAGAGGCTTCAGTCATCATGGAGAAAAAATCCATGCCTATCATACCCTGTCCTTATTCCTGACCCATGCAAAGTGTGAGAGATAAAGTTGTTTTAAATAACTTTTAAAAACCAGTATATTTTTAAGTGCTTCATTATATTGTTATGCTGTGTGCCTTCTCAGGGCAGCTGTCTCCTTGTTGAGAATTGTTCTTATCATCTACCACATCTAAGAGAAAGCCTTTATTTGTGAGTAATAAGGCTTTTACAAAACAGCAAGTATGAGCAATTTTCAATTATTGATTCTAACAGGAAAGCAACACATAAACATTGGAAATCCATAGCTATCTTAAAAATCTTTATTCTTTAATTGCAATCATGTCTCTTACAAAATTCTTACCAAATATGCCAACTGAACCACAAATGCATTTATCTAATTTTCTTCTTATCTACTTTGTGGTGAAGATACAGACAACTAATAAATTGGCCAAAAAGCAGACAATGGAAGAAAATAATGAGAGAAGCAACCTGCAGAATTCACTCACTGAGCATCATTCTTGAATAACACAGCTGTAGCACTACATATAGACATTCTCAACTAAGATGACAGACTGTGAATCTCTAATAATGTCTTAACAGATCCTTTGGAAGATTTATTATTTAAAATACAATTTCTACTTATTTCTTTTTGTAGTCCGAAATGACCACTCTGCCTCCACTGCCCATGATACGCCCAAAGCTTACAGCCTTAGCCAGACAGAAGCTGCCATGCTCCTCCAGAAAAATTTCAAAGTACGTGCCCCTGGTTTTTACTTATTTTCCTGCAGAATGAATTTTCTGTAGTAAGAAATGTCAATAGTGTATCTCAGAAAATAAAATCATTTCAAGAGAAGAGAAAAATATTGTTATATTGAGAATACTGAAATCTGTTTCAAAAGCATTTTTGAACTGCATTAAAATACTGTAAATATATTTATTTATTTATTGAGCTACTACTTATTTCCTCATTGTATTTCCAATTGTAATTATGTCATGGTTCCCATAGAGTTTTGGAGATACATTTCCTGTTTTAAATGGGTATGGAGAACAGAAAGCAGAAGCTTTGGGAATGAAAGGTGTAACTTTTTTTTTCCTTTTTTTTTTCTTTTTAATGCAGAGTGTCACTCTGTCACCTAGGCTGGAGTGCAGTGGCATGATCTTGACTCACTGCAACCTCTGCTTCCTGGATTCAAGTAATTCTTTTGGTGCAGCTTCCTGAGTAGCTGGGACCACAGGCATATATCATCATACACAGCTAACTTTTTATATTTTTAGTAGAGACAGATTTCACCATGTTGGCCAGGCTGGTCTTGAACTCCCAGCCTCAAGTGATCCACCCGCCTTTGCCTCCCAAAATGCTGGGATTATAGGCATGAGCCACCACACCCAGACTGAAAGACATAATGCTTTTAGTCCACAAGTTCCCAAGGGTTGATCTGTTTTGGAAGAAGTAGGGTAGAGCCTTACTTCTAGGGCATGAATCAGCTCCTTAAATGATGCTGGGGCCTGAAATGCATCATCAAACTGCTGCTGCCCATGAATGGCTGCTGAGCTACTCAAGTTGTCACTGAGGAAATGCAGGACAGGGAAATTGATATATTTTGTCATAATTATGAATATTAACTGATTGTGCTACTTTGAAATTGACACTTATAATTCTATTGACTTTTAGTAATGTACATATTGTTTACCAACATAAATAGTTTGCATATGTAAGTTTATATTCTTTTTATGCCTACTTTTCCATTCCTGTAAGGTATAATGATCAAAGTATTAGGAGGC
The DNA here is from genome assembly GCF_049354715.1 of Callithrix jacchus. Classification (NCBI taxonomy): domain Eukaryota; kingdom Metazoa; phylum Chordata; class Mammalia; order Primates; family Cebidae; genus Callithrix; species Callithrix jacchus. Next base: position 50,029,980 of record NC_133504.1, read on the forward strand.
TTCTTTGTTCTCCTGCCTCATTTTTAGTATTTCTAAGAAAGACCAAAGCCCCTGGAACAAAATAAATACATTCAGCTAAATAACATAAAAATTCTTTTAAAATAGTAAATCAAATTTTTTTCTGTAGCAGAGAAATCTTTCAATGAATGCATAATTCATGTGTGTTTACTATAATATATATATACACACATACATATTTTTTGTTATATTTTTGAATAATGTAAAATATTTACAAAGTCTGAAAAAGCTTATTCTTTCTCTCTTTTTAAAGAATTGAGATTATATAGATTATATTCTGTTTTAAAGGTTAGCAAAAGCATAGCCAAATCTCATATCCTTAAGATAGGATGGGTTTTAAAGAAAACTTTTGCTTTTATTCATTTTATTGAAGAAAAACATTTTTATCATACCCACTAAAGGCAAAGTTTGTATCATCATTCTTTAATAGCTTCTGAATAAAACACAGATAGTTGTCTAGTTCCATATCATCATAGTTAGGAGAGGTTGATAGCATGCTTATTTTTAAAGGTGCAAAAGGATGTGAGGAATGAATGCACTATAAGTATAATATGTTTTTAATAAGGGCTTCTTAAATATCACTTTGCACCTCGAACCTTTAATAGTTTGAGTTTTATGTGTGATTAAAAAAACTATCCAAGGCCGGGCACAGTGGCTCACGCCTGTAATCCCAGTACTTTGGGAGGCTGAGGTGGGCAGATCATGAAGTCAAGAGTTCGAGATCAGCCTGACCAATATGGTGAAACCCTATCTAAAAATAAAAAAATAAAAAAATTAGCCAGTCTTGGTGGTGCCGGCCTGTAATCCCAGCTATTTTGGAGGCTGAGGCAGGAGAATCGGTTGAACCCAGGAGGTGGAAGTTGCGGTGAGCCGAGATCGTGCCATTGCACTCCAGCCTGGGCAACAAGAGCAAGACTTAGTCTAAAAAAAATATATGTATATATATTCAAAAAGCATTTCAGAACAAAATTGAGTAATGTTTAGAACAAATTCATGTTACACATTTGAATCAAACAGGTGTTCTTGGTTCAGGATTCTGTGCCAATCAATGTATTACTTTGGCTGTTGGAAAGTTATACTGTGAAACAATATGTGAGCAAAATGGAAGATCTTATAAGCTTTGAGGAGAAGACTCTTCAGTAGAAAGTGAATTATTTCAAGGTGTTGGTATTTTATTTGTTTACACACTGGGTGGAATATTCTTCCCTATCATTTTCCATTTAGGAAAGATAAAAATTTGAAATTATCCACCAGCAACCTAACTCTATAGCTATTGCGTTTATTTGTCTGGTATTATACCCTGAATATTTCTATTCTCCTGATGGCATTTAATATGTTTGGTAGCTTTTCAACCTGATAAGGCAGTGCTTTATTATTTCTTTCTATTTCATTTAGGTCTCAACTGATCAAAGAAAAAGATGACATAGATCATTATCTAGAGGTGAATTTCAAAGGATTGTCAAAAGAGGAGGTTGCTGCGTAAGTATAACCTTTAAAGATACTTTAATATAAAGTTTGTTTCTTTTGTCTTGATTCTTTATTGAAATTTCAATTTTCCTGTGTAATATACTTTTTCATTGGAGCATGGCATTTAAAAATTAAAGCTCATATTAAATAGTGATAAGTCATGTCTATTGATCTCACACATATCAAAGTCTTTAATTTTATGGCTCTGAAAATTCCCATATTTACCAAGATATTATGCTATCACATTTGCAATATTGAGTTAAGTCTGTTCTATTAATTGCTTATTAACCTTCATTTTAAGGTGTGTTGTCTCTATGGGAAAGAAAAAAGCTTTAAGAAAAAGATTTATGTATCTTTTCTCCTGGTGATTAAAGAAAAAAACACCTTACTAATGTACTAATATGTCTCCCTTCCACCCAAGCACTCACGAAAAGAACCAATAGATCATAGTTTATTGGTTAATTTTTAAATAATTCTAAATTTTCTAGATTTATTTCTTATATGCAACACAAACTTTGACATTTTATCACCAGTCAGAATCTAATTTATGGGATGAATAAAATCAGTACAAAAATAAATGCAGGTTAGAGAGAAATGAATAGAAACTCAGAATAATAGCCAAACAGGTTTAATATTTCTTACCTATACTTCAAAAAGATCATCAGATCTTTTCATGTAAGTATTGAAAAATGGAAATCTCGTAAATATACACACATCTTATGGAATTCATTGTTTTGATTAAAATATTTCACGCCACAAGTGTTTTAAAAAGATTCTATCTATTAATGTCTAATGCTATGGGATTCTTCTGAAGGAATATTGGTAATGATATTTTGTTGTAGGTTTCATATGTTCTAAAGTTCTAAGTCTTTCGTTTTTATCAGATATTATTATCTTTGTCAATTTGCATATAACATGGAAAAACACAGTCATTTATTTTGTCAATGACTACTTTATAGAACGACAAAATTTTACAGTAGCAGTAATCACTCACTTCTGCAGAGCTCTGTAGACTACCATGTGTATAGTATGTGGGACTTTTGGTTAAATGCTGTTCTGATAATTAATTCTTTAGCTTTCCGTGATAACCTGTTAGATAAAATTAAAGGTCAATATGGTATGATAATACAACTGCATCTTAAATGAAAAAATATATACACCATATTTACATTCTGATTAAATATTATATCCAAATAGTTTTAATGGGCTTAAGAATTGGAATTAAATTAAAAATTAAACATACTACACATAATTTCAACAAACTAAAAGTCCATATACTAAAAGTCTGCTGACATTTAAGCTTTCAGTGCAGGATGAAGAAGTTTTATCTAAGACAATGCAAAATGAGTATTCTCTTAATATTATTTTTCCACTTAAGATATCACCAAATTGATTTCAAATTTATCTGTACACTATTGACGACAGTAACACTGGGTAATTATCAGTCCTTACTACAATATTTTTCTTAAAGTTTACTTCACTTCAGTGCCTCCTTAGACTAAAGCTCTTTTTGTAAGATGGTAGATACAAATCATTAGTATGGAGATAGCTTGTACACAGGTCATTATTATGCTTTTGATTGATACACATACTAGGCTTTGCCATAGACAGACTAATTGAATAGCATAAAAAGGAGAAAATTGATGAATGATTTCAGCATCTCCCAGTAATGCCCTGCAGGTGCCATGAAGAATTATGCATAGTTTGTTAGCCAAGGAATTACTGCATAAAACTTTATAGCCATTCAACTCCAAAAAGATAAATTGATCAACAATCATTTATTAAGTACCGACTTTATATCTAACACTAGGTTTTTCACAGTGGGAGAGACAATGATATTTTTATTGTAAAATACTTGGCCCTATCCTGGAACCTTAACATCTATTTGAGACAATAAGATCTATGAGCAGCGGACAAACATGAAATGACTGAGTGCCAACTGTACGTCAGATGCAGCTTAGAGGTCAAGAAACAATCAGAGAAGACTAAGACGATAGGATAGAACTTCTCAAGGAAGATAGATTTTGAATTTGGCTCCCTGTCTGGTAGCATGATAAAATTATCCAACTGCTAAGTCATAAATCTTCAGTATATGAAGATGCAATGTGTAGAAGTTGAAGAATCAAATCAGGAAAAGCAATGTCTGAGACATATCCTCAAATCCCTCTCTCTACTGCCTTATTTGTCTTTAAGATAGTGATTGATACATTTCTGTATACTCATTAATACAACTGATGTACACTGGCTTTGCTATCCCACAATATGCATGTGTTCTATGTCTAGTTTCAACATATTCCCTCATCATGTACCCCAAGATATACCACCCTACTTATGTGCAAACTCATACTCTGTGACTTTTCTCGCAATGTGATGGGTAAAAAGTTCCTACTGTCATCTAAGCCTGGTCCCTCTTCTTGTGCTCTGCATTTTATCCCCTCTCACCTACTCCAAGACTTCCTCCTGCAGTTACATTTGTTTCTCTCCACCTTCAGTTTCTCCTTTTCATTGAATCAGTCTTGCTGGTATTCATTTCTACTCAAATATTTTTCTTGACATCTTATCCCCTTCCAGGTTTTATCCTGTTTTTCTCTACCCATCACAACAAGCAGAAGCGCTGTCTTAATATTTTCACTTTTCATTTTTGCCTCAGTTGACTCTAAATAGGTTTCCAGCCCTCATACTTACAGATATCCCTCGTTAGGGCTACTCATGACCCCTATTTTTACCACATCTAATAGTTATGTTTCTGTTCCTAGCTTGCTTGATGTCTTCACAGCATTTGACAGAGTTGAACGCTCTCATCTTGTTGAATATTCTGTACTTGCGACTTCGAAAATGCCGTGTTCTATGGTTTTCTCCCACACTGGGGCACCTCAGTCTTCTTTGCTGGCCTTCTCTTTCCAAACTCTCAGTGGTGAGGTGCCCAAAGGCTGGGTTCTAGGTGTACTTCAGCCACACTCTCAACCTGGATCCAGTCTTGTAGCTTTAAACATTAGCAATAACCTGATGGCTACTCAATTTATAAATCTAGCACCAACCTCTCCATTAAGCTGCACGTTTTTAGATCCAACTTCCTCCTTAATGTATCCACTTGGATATATCACAGACATTCTAAGATTAATATAACCCAAAACTGGACTCTTGTTTCACCCCTAAATTTTTTCCTATCCCCAACATTCTTCCCACAGCCTTTCCTCAATTCAGTAAATAATACCAAGGCAGCCTTGAGTCTTATTTGGCTTCCTGCTACCCCACCACAATCCATCAGTATGCCCTATCAGATACAACTCCAGAATATTTCCCAGGTTCATCTCCTGGTCTTCGTCACACAACTGCCATCACGTCTGCTGAGATAATTTGAATAGTCTTCTAACTGCTCTTCCCACATCCACTCACTCCACCGCATTCCTGATAGAGTGGTCTTTTGGAAACGTTAGATCATGACACTCCCCTGCTTCAAATCTGCCCTGAAGCTGTGCGTGGTCTGGACTTTACTGACCTTTCTAACCTCTCTCTCTTTCTATCACTCTTTACTCCCTATGGGGCCTTATTGCTGACACGTCTTATTATGCATGTGTCACCTTGAATGTGATCTCCACAGTGAGTCATTTCTTGACCTCATAATAAAATGGAAATGAGTAAGAAGGACAAGCTAACACATAGCTGTCACTGGAATGACCAAATAGTGGTGGGGGTTTATTTTACTTTGGAATGGGTAGAATCTTTCTAAGGCAAAGGGGTTCTGGGTTTTCTATCATCTACCTTCACAGAAGAAATTCCAGTATGCTTCATTACTTTCTAAGTGTCTAGATTATTGTTGTGCCTTATAGGTGCATTTAAAAAAATCAAATCTGTTGTATTCACTTTCCATATTTGATAATGATGATTTGACTTTAAACTTTAAGTCAAATTTGACTTAGCAGTGAACTTCAAATGTTTCGCTGCTACTGTCTAACTGATCTTTAACAAGTAAAGGAAGTCATGTCAGAAGAGTTTCTGTACTTTGGGTTTTTAATTCTGTATAATATTATCAGAATGCATTGTTTTCCAAAAGAACTTAAAATATCACTTATTATCATATCATAATTACTTTGAGTAGCTAAGTAATAAAAGAGTCATTTATAGATTCAAATAAACATTTCTAGAGGACAGTTTACAGTTTTAGCTATGTATATGAGGAAACAAAATTATCTGGGGACAGAGTATGTTAATCTACTCAATATTATTTTCTGCTTCAGATATTAAGTTCTTTCAGGTGGAAGAATATATTTGGTTCAAAGCCGTGTGCATCTATCATGTTATTTTCTTTCCAAATATCTTATTTTTAGCATCATCAGTGGGTGTTTATTGAGGGGCATTTTGTCAGTAAGCTTAGTGGCAGTTAGGACTCTTCATTACTATATTCAGTGAGTTTGGGTCTAAAGAAACAAATAACACTTTACTTTTATATCTTTTGAAGCCTTTTTCTCCTGCCTCATTCTGAATTGTATTATACTTACTCAAGTAAATTGGTGTTTTGCCAGTCTTTTTTTTTGCAGATTAGGTTTTCATCTTTAATTTAAAAATTTTCTTCCAAAGGTGATTTTATGAACTACAAATACACTTTTTATATGCAAATCTAGCTTCTAGATTTGCCCAGTGCCTTGGCACTCTAAACATATGGAACAAGATGAAGTCATTTATTCAAGATACAATATTCCATAATTCTTTATTAGAATTTAGATCCTTTCAAGTGTGCTCTTCCTCTGTTTCATTCATTTTTGTTTACTTTTGAAAATTTTTGTGAAATCATTCCGGTTTCTTTTAAAAAATGTTTGCTCTTTGGTGTAAAGTAAAAAGTTAAATTCTCTACAAATCTTTGCAATTAACTTCCTGAAGAAGCCAGCTGCCAAGTAAATGTTTACCTGACTAATCTCCAGATGAGACAGAGATAGGTGGGCAAGAGAAGGAAGAACCCCTGTTTCCTTCTAGGTAGTAAATTGAATTTTAAGATCTCTTTCCTGATTCAAGACAAGAAGATTTTGATGCTCCAAAATGAAGAGAAAATTTCTTCCTTTCTCATGAATATTTTTTAAAAGTACTCAACTATAGGGAATGCAGATGGGAAGAGAGAAGGAGTGGCACTTCTTTTAGAAAAAAAAATTCTGGCATTGTGTTCTGGATCAGATCTTTTGGATGTGAAACAGGGAGTGAAAAGACTGGCCATGATTTAAAAGAAAAGGAGAAAGAAAAAGAAGGAGGAGGAGAAGGACGGGAAGAAGGATAAGAAAAAGTGGAAAGAAGAAGGGGACAAAGACTGATATCAATAAAGTTTAAAATTGGGGGATTTAGAAAAATTTGTAGTTGGAAGGAGCTTTTTAAAAAACAAAACAAGACGGAATAAAACAATAATGTTCACTAGGTGTATATAAATGTCTCAGATTTTCACCAAAACCAAATATAGAGATAAAAGAAAAGATTTCAAATGTCAACAGAACATAGAAATGCCAGTTTCTTAGGCATTTAATGTCTTGGTGTCCTTTAGGAGTTTACTTTAAAATACTGTTTCCACATATGGTGTTTAAGCTTAGCAGCTGTAATAAACATTTAAAAAATGTTTCTAAAAGGAAAGCATGAGAATCACAACTTGCAGCTCTAGCTATTATAGGAGCTGATTCCTTCTGTAGTTGGAAACTTGGCTGTTATTTAACGCCTGTATTGTCCTAACGAGGTTACCTGCTTTCTCCAGTCTTTGCTTTCCACAAGTATTTGAAGAGCATAGTAACAAGAAATTCTTACAAGAATTAAATGAGATTCTCTATATGAAACACGTGTAGATGACACTCAATTCAGTCTATTATCATTGCTCATTTTTCTTTGGCTTTTAAGCATTTATTAACATTATAAATAACTTAAATATTTTGCATTAACTTTATATGTTGATTTATGTAGTAATATTAATTTATCATTTCTCTTTAAATATGTATAGTTGCATCTTTTGCTTTTTACTAAGCATCATTTTCATCATGTTCTAAAGACAGAGTTTTAAATAAGATGTATTTCAAACTGATAATACTAATCAATGAGGGGACTTTTTTTTTTTTTTTTTTTTTGAGAGACATGGTCTCACTAATGTTGCCCACACTGAACTTGAACTCCTGGCTTCAAGCAGTCCTCTCACCTCACTGTCCCGAAGTGCTGGCATTACAGCTGTAAACCACCATGGCTAGGCAGTTTTTTTTTTTTTAATTTCAAGTTGTAATAAAAGCTTTTCAGAAATGTACAGATAAACTCACAGTTTTAGAAATACACAGAATATAGGCGGAGGATGTGGTTCTTCCTACAATAGCCCATAAGCCTGTAAGTGCAAAATACACTTCTCTATTTAAAAAACATTTGGGGAATTCCTTTTTCAGTGTCATAGGACAAAGTAATAAATAAAAAAAAGATAAAAGGAGACAAGCATCCAGGTACCTGTGGATAAATCAGCCAGAACTATCAGTTAGTGGGATAAAAAATGATCCAGCCACATCACTGTCAATGTATAGGGCAAGGTGGTTTTATTTTGTTGAGTTTTGTCTTTGATATTGTGTTCTTTCTGTATTAAGAAAATAGGAAGGATTAAAAACTATTTAGACCCTTTCAAGTCTCCATGGTGGCTAAAAACAATCCTTAAAATTACTGAGGTTACTGCAACTATGTAAAAATCATCCCCCTGCCCTGGCCTATACCCATATCCTGTCCTGTTTTCTAAGTTGGAAATTGGAGATGCTGTAATAACCAGTGTCATCATCTCACTACTTAAAGCAAAACCAGGTTATGGGTTCACAAGAACTCTTTTGCTTTGCCAGGGTTTCCACAGATGTTACCAGACCAGGGACTTTTCTGGGAAGTATAATCAGGTGATGCCCACCTCCACATTAGAAGGGAACAGCATTATCATTCTCTTTTGTTATTTTTAATATTTTTTTTATTCTCTTTTAAAATAAAAGCATTTAAATGTCTAGTTACAAGAAGTAAAAAAGAGAATATAAGTTTATCGGAGGTACTTTTTCTTGATAGTTTCTATTATTTGGAAACTTTTAAAACTTCATGTTTGTATTTCAGTGACTGTCTGAGACCATTTAAAATATGATCATACTTTCTTTGATCTAGGAAGGCAACTTATCAGGATATATATGTATGTGTGTGTATATATATATTTATTTATATATACATGCACACACAAATACAAATATATGTGGTGTATGTCTTTATAAACATATATATATTGTGTGTGCGTGTTTGTGTGTATCAACATCTTCAAGCTCTGTGCTTTAACTATTAATCTCAATTTTCTACATATCACTATATAAAAATCTTGCAATATATTTTAAGTGCTTCTCTTCAAGCCAGAGTGTAAGCGTGTTAAGCCATATTAAATACAGGCATACCTATTCTGTTGCACTTGGCTGTATTGCATATCACAGATTCTGTATAGCCAGAAAATCCAGATAGAGAAGCTTCTTCTTCTTCCCTGAAATCCACACAGTGCAGGCAAAACTTGACAATTCCTTCATAAGAAGAGTATCAGGGATACATCAGCAATTCAAATATCAAATTTAGTTTAACCAACACCAGTATATGCACGTAAACCTTGACACAAAAGAGAAAACCTCCAGCAAAATAGCCTACATATTTTACTGTCAGGAAGGCAGTGGAGGCATGCTTAGGCCAAATCTGTCGACTTAGACATGTATATACAATTAAATTTTCCTGTTTAACTAGCTTGCCTATATTGCTTTCTGGCAATATTCATGGCAACATTCTGGTTTTCCTACTTTTAGGTACATTAAAATTGTGAGGAGGAAGCTGAAATACTCAAATACTAGCTGACATGGGGAAGATAAAATAATTGGCCAATATGAAAAGGACAGACTGGGAACAAGGGCAAGGCGTGACTGGGTCCTGCAACCACCCTTTTCAGTGTGTTTACGTTGTATTGAAATTAAGTCACAGAATTCATAGCAAAGCATTATTTTGTTCACCTTACTCTGTTTCATATGGCAGGAAATGAGTAATACATTTTAGAAAAGTTTTAGTTACATGTTTGGCTTTATTAGTTTTTGTTTTAGTCTAGGTTTATATATTGAAAGATTTGAGTTCTTTGGAATTTGCCAATGTTGATTGCCTCTGTCCTTAAATTAATAAAAATTGTTTATTAATTTACTTATTAATTTCTATGGTATCTTCCAAAATTCTTAGATGATCAATAATAATCTTTCCAAATCTCTTTTATGCTTTTTGGATTTTTAAAAATTCCTTCACATTGTTCCTAAGGGATCAGAGGTTATTGGGTCACAATAATTTCCAAAAAGCCTAAATTTTCTTCTAAACATGCTGGGAAACCTTTGGCTTATTTTATGCAGGGAAATGACATGATGTGACTTTATTTTGAGAGGATCACTCAAAGCTGTTGTGCTCTGTGGGTATTCACCTGGGCAGCAGCCCAAGCAAAAGATGATGGTGGCTTGACCAGGGCAGATGTACCGGAAATGATGAAAAGTGGTCTAATTTTGAATATATTTAAGTGATAGGGAGATCAGAGCTTACCAATGAAATAAACATGGCAAATAAGTAAATGAATAGATCACAAATGACTCCTTCTGAACTGTCCTGAGTAACTAGAGAGATATCTCTTTCACTGCTGTGTCTCCAGCACCTGTAACAGTATCCACATAGTAGGGACTCAATAAATACTTCTTAATTAAGGCCAACCTCATCCCAGCCAGTGCTTGGATGTTTCCAGTTTAATTCCTTCCATTCCCACTTTGAAATTTATTTTCTTGTAAAAATAATTGTAATGACTAATATTTGTAGAGCATTTCCTATGTTTCAGGTATTATTTGAAGTTCCTCATATGTTTTCATTTAATTCCCAAAAACTATTTATTACTTCAATTTACAGCTAAAAAATTGATGCACAGAGACATTAAGTAACTTTCCCAAGGACACACAGATAAGTAGAAAAGCTGACTTTGAATCTAGGCAGTCTGGGTCTATCACTCATTCTTGGACCATTACACCATTCTGCCTCTGAAATTACCCAGGTCTTCATTAATCTATGTTTTCTCTCATCTGTCATTCTTAGTGTGTTGACATTCTCTTGGCCTAGAATGATTTTTCCCCTTACTGTCTCATGACTCTTACTCATTCCTAAATGGCTAGAGCATATTAGATAAACTTGCTACTATCTTGTCATCTCCAGTACACTTAGAGCACTGTATTGCCATTGCTACTATGATTGTTCCCTCTGCTAGACTACAAGCTTCAAGAGAGCTGGGGCCATTGCTGCTTTGCTCGTATGTGCATCCTTGGTACTCTACTCATACAGTGCTTACCTCACAGGAATGAGAGCCCATGGTCTTTTACCCCTTCATAGCCTTGCACGTGTGCTCTGCCTGGAAAGCTCTCCACTTTCTCTCATGCCTTGTGTACTGGGCAAACTTTTATTTTTCCTCCAGCCTCAACTTTGTTTCCTGCTTTGTGAGGCCTCCTTTGATCCACTTGGTAGAGTGCAGAGCTCCTGTTTGAACTCTCTTGATGGCCATTGACAGTCATGTACAGGTGTTTTATTTCCCCTTTACTGATATTTAACATACTACAGTATGTTCTATACTATGTATGTATGTATGTACTGTAGTATGGATAGTATATAGATTGTGACTCATGAGTGGGTAGTGATTGTGATCCATCAGTTTGGGGATCATGGCCAAAATTTTAAAAATAGAAAAAGAGTGTAGACAAATAGGATAGGAAAGAATGCATTGCATAGAGGAAAGCTAAATATTGGGAGGCTGCCATGTGTAGTGGAATAGAGCATGGGTTTTTAAACCAAACTCTCTAGACTCCAATCCCAGCTTTACTCTCATTAACAAAGTAACTGGTTGACTTTGGTGAAGTTACTTAACCTTTCTGTACCTCAGTTACGTAATCTGAAAAAAAAATAATAGGATCTGTTTCCTAAAATGGTTATGATAATTAATTGAGTTAATAATCATAAACTTATTGGAACATCTTGCATATTTATGCTTTTAAACATTGGTTTAACATATTACACACTCATATTTCTACATTTGCTCAATTGCAATGCAAGTGTCTTTTTTTGTTTTTAAGATTGAGCCTTACTCTGTCACCCAGGCTGGAGTGCAGTGGCACAATCTCAGCTCACCGCAATTTCCACCTCTCGAGTTCAAGCGATTCTCCTACCTCAGCCTCCTGAGTAGCTGAAATTGCAGGCATGTGCCACCACGCCCAGCTAATTTTTATATTTTTTCTTAATGTGAGTTGCATGAGGAATGAACTCTGATTTAGACTGGAGTCTTTGAAAGCAGGGATTGTGTTTTCTTCACTTTTTAGGCCTCTGACTTACATAAAATAACACTTTTTTTTTCTTGTTGACTTTCTTTCCAGAATGGATTAAAGAAAAAGTTAAACTTTGTATTACACAACTGTCAGATTATAACTAGAAAACAGAAAGCAAATAAAGAAAGTATGTATGTATATATGCTCCCCACTGGAATTACTCTAGTTACCACGAGGGAACGTTAAGTTTCTCTCTCGACTTCTAGGCACACTGGGCAAAAAGGAAGATGGGAAGAACTACAGAATCCTCACTACCTGATGAAAAGGCACACATCAATTTTTTAAGAGAGACAAGCTTTTCCTGGTACTAAATTCCAAAAGAAAGTTACGATATTATCTTATATAAGAAAAATTTGCACAACTCATATAACAAAATAGTTGTTTAGACAGCTTGTCATAAATATTACATCTCCTCGTTATGTTTTCTTTCAAACAAGATAGAAACAGGTAAAATAAATGATCACTGTGTACTGTTCTCTGTGTTAAACGGTCCCTACAACAACCCTATGAACCATAACCCTTGTTACTCCCAGAGACCAAGGAATAAAGAGGTATGTAATTTGACCAAGGCAATCTATTGTTATAAAGAAGCAGAAGCAACACAGTAGAAAAAAAAAGATAGTTCAAAGAGAGGAAGGAATGAATAAGCTGGAAAGAAAATGGATGACATACATTTGAAATCAATTTTCAGGCTTTTCCAGTATTTCCAGGACTACCCTGGATCCAGAACCTCCCTTGGGGTTCAGTTCTATCAGAACTCAGTTGTTCTACAATCATGATTCAGATTTCCATGAAATCATTTTACTTAAGCTTGTCTGAAACAATTTTTTATCCTACGACCAAAATAGCCAAAGAAATGCATTGGGGAATAAGGGAATTGTTTTATTGAAAGTTGGTTTGGCTTAAGGTTTTTACACATCAATGTCAAGGTCAAGATAAATGACTAAGCTCATTTCTTTTCTATATTTGAAAAGGCCACACAGAAGTACAAAGGATAATAAATTCTTACCATGATGAGAAAGGAGAGAAAACAAATTAGAGGTCTCAAAATTTCAGAAATATGTTTTCAGAAAGCAGTTGAAATATCACTATGGAAAAAATGACATTATAATGATAAAAGGTGTTGGCACATCAAGAGGACATAATTCAAAATGTTTGTGCTTCTGATAACAGAACTTCAAAAAATGTTAAGCCAAAACTGATAGAAAGAAGAGGAGGATTAGAAAAGCCCGTAATTTTAGTTGGAAATTTCAACATCACTGTCTGTCTCAATAACTGGTAGAAAAACCAGTAGGAATATAGAAGACTTGAACAACACCTTCAATCACCTTGAATAATTGACACTTACAGAATATTCTACCAAACAAGAGTAGAACACATTATATTCAACTGTACGTGGAACATTTATCAAAGTAGATTTTAGTCTGTGCCGTAAAGCAAATTTGTTTGAAGAATTTAAATCCTTCCAATTATGTTCTTTTACAAGAACACAATTATTTTCAAATAATTATTTTAAATAAGTTAATTAATCCAACTTAATCTCAAATAATTAACTTAATTAAAAATAATAGCAGAAAGAGTTTTGGAAAAATCTTCCCAAATTGGGAAGCAAGACAATATACTTCTAAATAACCCATGAATCAAAGAAGAAATCACAAGTCAAATTAGAGAATATTTTAACTGAATGAAAAAGAAAATACAGCATATCAGAATTTGTAGGATACAGCTAAAACAGTGCTTAAAGGAAATTTATAGCATTAAAATGCTTTTATTAGAAAAATATAAATGTCCAATATTAATTCTCTAAACTTTCATTATTAAAAACCAGAAAAAGAAAGCAAATTAAACTCAAAGTTAGTAGAGAAAAAGGAATAGTAAAATGAGAGCAGGAAACAAACAAAAAACCCAATGAAATTAAAAGCTGGTTCTTTGAAATAAAATTGATCAACCGTTAGTCAAACTGATCAGAGAAAAATAGAAGACACAGTTTACCACTTTGGGAAATGAGAAGGGATATATATCACTACAGATTACACAAATATTAAAATGCTATTAGGAGATAAACTTTATGCTGATAAATTCAACGACTTAGATAAAATGGCTAAATTTCTCAAAAGACACTACCAAAGTTTATTTACGTAGAATAGATACAGAATAGATTTATATCTATTAAAGACATTGAATTTATAGTTAAAGAAAACATTCTACAAAGAAAATTCCAGGCCCATGTGGCTCCACTAAAGAATTCTGCCTAATGTTAGGGGAAGAAATAATAATAAACTCAACACGAACTCTTCAAGAAAATAGAAGAGGAAGAAACACTTCTCATCTAATTTTGTAGCAAATAATATGATTAAGCAGCTGAAAGACCTTCATGATAATGTTAAAATGTTAATTAATATAAACCTATTACATATACTAATTAGGGTTAAGGAAATGATCAGGAAACTGTAATTTAAGTATATCAAGTATACTATTAAATGCAGAAAAGTACACATGCTACATGCTAAATAGATGTTATATGTTGAATATAAAATATTAATCTAAAAAATAAAACCAGTGATATTTGCAAATAAGTTGTCCTAAAAACTCCCTTGAATTGAAATGCTTCAAAAATGCCAAATTTCCATGTGTGTATGCATATGCATATACACATACATGTCCATATATATTCTGTTATATTGATTTATTTGCCTCTTCTTATATTAATGCCACTAATATTTTTATTAATATAGTTGAAATGCATTCTTATATCTGGCAGACAGTCCCTTTTGTCCCAAATGATAAAGTTTTTCTTGTATGTTCACTATTTTATATGAATTTTAGAATTATCTTGTCAAGAGTTGGGAAAATATCATTAAGCTTTTATTGGGATTGTGCTAAATTTATATGTTATTTTAGGGAATTGATATTGTTACAATACTGAATCCCACATTAACTAGAACCTTTCATTTCAATGGTGTTAAATAATAGCAATGACGGCAGCATCTCTTCACATTATTTAGTTAAGATGATTCTAACGTATCACAAACAGCCTTTTTCCGTAGGTTTTTAATAGATACACATTGCCAAGATAAAGAGTGTTTTTTTAAAGTTTCTATTTGTCTTAATCATAAATGAATTTTGAACCTTATAAAATAATTTTCTAGCATCTACTAACATTATTATAAAGTTACTAGATTTCCTATTTTGAACTATTCTTTCAATTCTGAGGTAAACCCTACTTTCTCATGATGGTTCTAATTTGTTATTAACTTCTGTGTGTATGTGTGTGTGAATTTTGCATCTAAATCATAATGATATTGAGCTGTAATGTTTATTTTCTCATGCTACATTTTAAGGTTTTGTAAAATTGACTAAGGAATTTTTATCTTATTCTATTAAAAGTGAGGGCAAAATAAATTTTTTTTCAGATAAAGCAAAGACCTAGACATATCTCTTTCTCTGCAGTCTTTCTGGGCACTCCCTTGAAAAAGGAATTACAACAGTTACTTGTATTTTGTAAATTGACTAAAGAATTTTTTTTTAACTAAAGAATTTTTTTATCTTTTTCAATGCTCTGGGACATTTTAGATGAAACGGGAATTTCTTATTGAAAATTTAGTAGAACTCCCATGTAAAATTGAATAGTTTTTCAACTTCCGTGGGAACAGGGGTCAGGAGAAAAGGGGTAGGTAGGTCTTGTAATTTGTCTTCTAAATCTTCTCCAGCTAATTGTTATTTTTTAAAAGATAAGTGCCTATTTATGTAGAATTTTATATTTACTGCAATAAAGTTTAGCATGGTATTTTCTAATAATGTTAAAGTCTCTTCTATATTTTTTGAAATATTCTCTGTATCTTGAAGGTAGTGTAAAGATAATGACAGCTAATAACACGGGCTCTAGGGTTGGACTGTCTCTGTTGAGGAACCAGCTCCATCACTCACAAGTGTATGATCTTCACTTTATTAATTAAACTTTTTGTGCCATGGTTTATTCATCTGTAAAATAGAAATTTAAATGATAGCACCTATCCCGTAAAAAATGTGGTCAGATTTAAATAGATTAATTACATGTAAAGTATTGAACAGCACCTGGCACATCATTAAGCATATAGCAAAAGTTAACTGTTACTATAAATACAATTAGAAGCCTTTTCCATCCATGCTACTATTTTTAGTGACTATCTTTTTTTGCTTTTGTTGGTTATACTTGGACAGATATCTTTGTCTTTTCACATAATCAGTTCTTTTGTGTTATGGGTCAACTTTTTTTGGTCTCTATTTTATTATTTATTAATTTACTGTTAATATTTTCTTTTCATATTTTATTTAGTATTATTTCATAGAATGTCATAGTATTTGCTTTGTTAGATTTTTTTCTACTATCCTGAGTTGAAAGCTAGCTTCTTCATTAGTATTAGTTGCTCCTGATTTTTAGAAAATCTTACATCTATAGCTTCTTTTGATAACAATATATTTAATATCAATATCAAATATATTGATAACTTCTTTTTTCTTTTAATTCTAAATACATGAAAATTTCCATAGTGGTTTCACATTTAAGCAAAGAATAAACGAAGTGTATTTCTAAATTTGCAGGTGAATAGTTTTTGGTGTTTGCTTTTGCTTTTTTTTTTGGAGGGGATCCAGGATTGGGAAGTAAATCTTTACTCATGCTTAGTAAGTGTGTCATGGATGTATATCCATGAATGTGTAGTAAGTGTATCAATTTACAGAATTCCTGGTATGACCAGTACATGATCAGGTTTTCTAAATATTTCTTCTTTTTTTGAAAAATAAGTGTATATTCTCTATTTATTTGGTAGATAGTTCTATATATAAAAATCTCTCAGCATCTAAATATTAGCGTGAGGCTGTTATTTCAATCAAGCTAGGCAATTATTGTTCAAATACTTTCCCCTCTATCTGTAAGTTTCTGAAAAAAAATTAAAATTGATGTCTCATTATTCTGTTAATTTTATGTATTTTAAGCTATATTATTATGGGCATTGTTTCTTACCTGCTATAGTTTTAAGTATATTAATCTGTTTATAAATCTGACATTATTATGCTCCTTTAATTTTTTTCTGCCTGAATTCTATTTTGTTTAATACTAATAATATTATACAAGCTTCCTTTTTGTTGGAATTTATATTATTTTGTGAGAATAAAAAACAAAAAAATTCTTGTTCGTTGCCTATTAATCTATTTTATACTTTTTTTAAAAAAAGTTTAAATCCAAGGCTCTTTTATTTCATCATCTTGCAAATACTTTCTTTTGTTCTTACAATGTTCTTGTTGATGCACTTTTTAATTTACTAACTCTATATTCTTATTTATAACTAATAATTTTCGAAATATTTAGATAGCTGCAATAAAACTGATATTCAGGAAAACAAGATCTGTACATATAGATGTTTTCTGACCAAAGCATGAAAACGATCCATTGAGTTTTGTTTTCATTAGTTGAGTTTTTGTTACGTTCTGGAAGTTTGTTGTACACAGTCTGTGCAAACGTCTGGCTTCACCGTTCATGTGTGCAGTGCATACTTTCTTTGCAATAGTAGTTAAAGAGCAGATAATATGAAAGATTTATTTACATGACTTACAGTTTGGTAGTCTTCTTTTACTCATTCAAGTTTGATAGGGAAATATATTCTAATTTTATGTTTTGATATGGGGAAAATTGAAATCTGTTGAGTCAAATGAGTAACTATTTCTATAATAGAAACTTAAAAACCCAAAGAAGAAATGAGACCAACCACTGCTCTTAAATGGTCAGAACTTGACATTTCTCTTAAGGTAAATTACTTCAGATTTCTCACCCCACAAATATAGAATATTTATTTATAAAGATATAGAGCTGGAATCAGCCTATGAATCATTTGGTTTCTTTTTAAAATTTTTATCAAAAAAGGGGGTCAAGAGAGTATAGTTAACAGAGTACCAATGATTGATTTGTAAAAGAGAAGTTTTATGACTGTATATATATTTTTTATCACAAAATATCATTACTTCCCTAGAAGACATGTCATAGGAAGAGAAATATACATGCAGTTTTTGTTATTTACCCTCACACTGTCTTCCATTACATTGCTGAAAAGAGCATGAATAATGTTTTGTTTTCATTTTGAATTTACGTGATTTTTCCCTTTGTATTTTAAACACGTTATTTTTCTCTTAAAAACTTGTCATGTTTACAGCTCAATGTATACTATTTTTCTTGCCATTATTTTTAATACTTTTAAGTATTATAAGGAAATATACGTTTAGAGGGAGTAACATTAGAATATCTATGACAAAGCTATAGGTGTAAAGAATTGATTGTTTTACCTTTCTCAGAGAAAGCTCCTCATGTAGTTGTTTAATATGAAAGGTTTTTTCTTGAAAAGGTTAAAAAAGTTCTAATAAACTTTTGTACATTATGTAGAACTTCATTTTCTAAACTCTGCAAAAGAAAGTTTCATATTTAATGGGGAATCATGAATTATTCCATTTATTATCTACTTCCTCCTTTCAAAGACATGATCTGGATAAAAGGCGGGGTGAATAATTTCAAAAAAATACAATACATTTTTAATGGGAAGGTGCAAACTACAGATTCTCATGACTATTAGCAAGTGTAGAGGAAACAGAATTTTACTTGCAAAACTCGTCAAACTCTTGCAAAGATAAAATGTATGACATACTTTAGTAAAAGAAGAATATAGTGAACTAAAGTTTTCTTCATAATGCAACTTGTTTTTACTAAGTTTGGTCTTTATATGCTCCAGGTTTTCATTTTTATTAAAAGTTTGATATTTCCCTGAATGTATATGGAAAATTGATAGTTCTTTTATTTATAATGCTGTATAGAGAACTAAAAGAAAATTTTAAATGATCTTATTTGAGAAAAAGTTTTCCAAACAATAAAATTTCAAACTATGTGAAGGGTATCATAGAATTACATTTCAGAAAATAGAGTGTCAGTGTGAAGACGGGTAGTTTTAAAAAGAAGAAAACAGAGTGAATATCATATTCTATGGAGATTTTTGTTAATAAAATTATGAATACTAATTTATACAAACATCATTTTATGAGCAAGCATGATCGTATCTACATGTGTATTTAGTCTACTGTTTGTAGTCCTGTGATATGAAGCTCATGTTTTGTTTCCGTCCTCTTTTCCTCATGTTTTTTCTTGTTATATTAGGACACAGAATATACCAGAATTGTCTTACTTATTTGAATTGATTTTGTACTGTTGTAACCCAATTTAGAAACTAAGATTATTTCCAGGGTTTATTTTTCAGCTTAGGTTTTACTGTTTTTTCTATAGTAGAGACATACAGTGTAATCTAAAAGAAAAGAACAAGAATACATGTGGTTGCTGCAGTTAGCCAAAGGTGTTTGAAGTCAAGTGTTGTAATTCTGGCTGAAAATACTTTCCCCCAAAAATTCTCCTTTAACAATGACATTCATTTTATATCTTTCCATGTGTAATCTTTGACTTTAAATTTTTCTACACAAATTATTTTGTATAAAGTTTGAATTTCTTGAAGGAATTTGCAAGTAATAAGATGGTTGATCAAAATTGCATATGTAATTAACCTCATATAAGGAGCTTTCCTTCCAACCCTGTTTTACCAAACTTCTAAAGAAGTTTTCGTTAAAGGTAATCACTTTTTGTGAGATCAACAAATGTTTCTAAAACAAACAGTATTTTTTTAAGTTTTAAAAATGTGTATGTTTGAGGGTTTTTGATAAAGAAAATAAATGATGCCAAGTGCTGTGTAACAGCTACATGGGTAACTATTTTGGTAATACTTTATATTGACTGATAAATAGTTTATCCATTCCTGGTTGGTAACAATTGCTGCACTTCAAATATTTGATTAAATGGGAATCGCTTGAATAAATCACTTTGAGCAGGGTGTGCACAAAAAAAGTCTATATTTTATTAAGGAAATTATCTAAAGTTATTGTTAAGAGTGTAGTCCTGTACTATTTGCTAAATAAGCATGCTTTCCTCTGATATTTGTTAATAATTACCAATGAAAATACTGTTTCATTTATAAGCATTTGCTGATCTCACAGAGAGATTGCCTTTAATGAAAAACATTAGTTCTATCAAAATAGAATCTGTGAAATAATTTTTGTCCCGTTCTACACAAATATTCCATAACTTGTAACATAAAATCACCTATGTTGAAATGAATTCTTATTGTGCTATTGAGAGAATCCTTACTGATCAAATATTTAGGTATTTTTATTATCTGTTGAAAGAGTTATATTAGTAATAGTACTATTTACAAAGTACTTTATTCCTTAATTATTACTTTTGTAAAAAGTTTTTTTAAAAAAATTAGTTTAAAAAAATTAAGGTAATTTAGGTTAGTTTTTTCAAAATGGCATTTTAAAATTTGTATATATACTTTTAAAATGTTGAAAGTCTGCCTATGCTTTTCTTTATTATTAATAGATAAAAATTCCAAAAATACAAAGCAAGACTTGCATATGCAACAGTTTAAAGTTCAAATTAGTAAACTTGTAACTGTTTAGATAATCACATAAATTCTATTCCATAAAATGTTCTTTGAGGCAGATTTTATTTATATATTTAAAATTGTTAAATTAGTCCATCTACCTTAATTGAATCTAAATCAAAACTGAAACAGAATGCTATATTAATATTTTGATTCTTATTTTTTGGTAATATTTATATATTGATTCATTTTTTTCATATAGTAAAAGATGAAATCATATTTATTTGAATAGCAATTCTAACAAATTTCAAGAAAAAGTCTAAATTAATATATTGCATTAGACTATTTCTTTGGAATGAAGCTAAAATGTTAGTTATCTGAATCTTTACAAGGCAAATTTTCTATAATATATATAAACTATATATAAATTATGCATATAATTTATATAACTATATTTTATATACATTATATATAAGTTTATATAATTATATCATTTTTACAGCAATATGTAAAATATTCAATGGTATAATATTAAACATATCACAATATTTATACCTTCAAATTATATATATGTTTTTTTGAGATGGAGTTTTGCTCTCATTGCCCAGGCTGGAGTGCAACAATGCGATCTCCGCTCACCTCAACCTCTGCCTCCTGGGTTCAAGCAATTTTCCTGCCTCAGCCTCCTGAGTAGCTGGGCTTACAGGCATGGGCCACCACGCCCGGGTAATTTTGTATTTTAGTAGAGACAGGGTTTTTCCATGTGGGTCAGGCTGATCTCAAACTCCTGATCTCAGGTGATCTGCTCGCTTTGGCCTCCCAGAGTGCTGGTATTACAAGCATGAGCCACCGAGTCCAGCCCAAATTATATTTTTAATCTTCCCTTAAAGTGAATATGATTTATAACTTATTTCAAAAAAACAAGATCCTTATAATGGCTGTAATATTAAAATTATCATTATATGATTAGTCATAACTGATATAAAAACATTTTAATTAAAATATGTTAAACTATACATACAGTGAAATGATTGTGTTGTGTTCATTATATGTTCTATATTCTTTAAGGAGGTTTGGAAATGTTTAGAAGACATTAATAACAATGTTCATTTTAATGATGAATTCTAGTTGCAATGTCTAATTATAATAGATTCTTTTGATCTCAGTATAATAAATTCTACTTTTTGGAGATATTAACATATAATAATTAAATCATATAGAAAATAAGCAGTAATCATATTATTTATGATTGATGGATATATGAGATACAAAACGATTTGTTTTAGAGAATTCATTATAATTTAAAAGTGCTTTATATATGTTTTTTATTTGGATTAATAACAATTTCTCATTAAATATGTGAATGTTTAAGCATAAAATATTTTTCTAATTTTTCCGAAAATGAGAAATGAATGCTTTGAAAACTGTTAATCTGTGATATGCTACCTGCCCTATTTACATTTTTAATACTTGCATATTTGTAACTGATCTCATAGACAGCTACATGTTTTGCTGTTACCAGATGGATGAGATAGAATACCATGCATAACTTTACATTTATCTTCTTTGAGTGTTGACTTATTTGCATATCAATTAAAATAATATCTGTATTAAGATGGATAATGAAAGTTATCAAATTTACATGATGTAACTGCAGTTTGCTAAATTTCCAGTAGATGCCCCCAGAGACCAGTCAACTCATTGGAAATCCTGCAAATTGAAAAAGACCTTTTTATATTGAAACTTCTTTCTTGCTGTATTTTGAAGTACATGAAAAATAAATTAAGAATTCTAAAAAGCTTAACTCCCTAGTGTTTCTTACAAAACATATATATATGAGTGTTAGTAGTTCAATTCTTAATCGTTACAAATCAATATTATGACTAATAATTGTGAACAACCTAAGTGTGTAAAATTAAGAAAAATGCTTTCAGTTTTCATTGTAATTCTATACGGCTTTCAAGTAAAAAGTCATTTTAAACACTGTTAATTTTTTTTCTTTTTAATTTCTCTCTCTTTTTTATATGGCATTTATATGGCTAGGAAAATGGTATATTATTATTTTAGCTTTGGGGAAAAATAGCATTTTTACCAAAAACCAGAAAACATAAATAATTCATACAATTTTTATCAGTTAGTATGTATATGTTGGGAAATGACTTTTTTTAAAATTCTAATTGCAGTATACATAACATCTACCTACACTGAAAAGGATAGGTAAGAATAGTGATTCACTTTATTCCAAGGAAATTATATTAACTGAAGCTATTAAAGTATTAATTTAAGTCAATGTAATTATCCTGTAGGTGATTCCAATAACATTTATCCTTACCATATGAACGTAAAACTGTTATAACTGACACATAGATAACCCACTAGTGACTTATAAATATTAACTTAATGAAATAAAAGTATTATCCTGACTTTTGATTAGATATTACATATCTCTTGATTTTTATCTTTGTCAGATTAAATGAAAATTTTATGATCCTGTTTTAAAGTACTGTTTTTTATTGGACTTCTTTTGAAATATTTCACTGAATGTAAAGCTTCATATTGATTCAATAATTCAGTTTATCCTATGAAAAAATATGTTAAATATATCAGTCATAATTGAATAGATGATAATGCTTTGATTTTAGAAATTCACCTAATAACTAATATAAAGACCTACTTAGGGGGTTTTATATTGGTTATTCGATGTATTAGTTTAGGTACAGAGAGAGTAAAATAATTGTAATTTCTATTTCTTCCATCTATTCATCTTTTTCATATTTCTAGAAGTATATGCTTATCCTTTTAAATGTTTGTCTTTGTCAGTGTTTTTCCTGTTAGAGTTTACCCCCTTGAGTGGAAATCTTATCTATTTAATTTGCTCTTCTGGGATGCTGCTGGCTGTCTGCTTCCTCCGTGTAAAAAACAAAGATTCTCTGGGGCAGTCACAAAATGACACCGATCTCTCTCTCCAACAACGTAGCCATGGATTTCCATGGATAAGAAGAATGACTTTCCAATGGAAAGTTTGCAGCATAATTGTCAAATAACATCAAACTCCTAATCAATGCAAATAAACCTAACATTGTGTGGAGGAGGAGGAGAAGAAGAAAAAGCAACAACATATGATATAATAGGAGGCAATGTAGGGAAATGGAAAGAATTCAGAATTTGCAACCAGAGGGAGCTGGGTGTGAATTCCAACTCTGCCCTTTACTATTAATAACTTGTATGGCTTTGGGCGATTCACAACCTCACTGAAGACAGGTTTTTTAATTTGTAAAAATTGAAGTAGTACTTTATACAGTTATTGTGCCAGTTAGGAATGATGTCTACACAGTACCTGACACATTGCGGATGCTCTATAAATAGTAGCTATTCAAAATAGTTTAAGGCAGAGTTTTAAAACACTATAATATCTCCATGGCTGTTTGGCAGTAAATTCTCCATTTCCCAGCATCTCCACACGTTCACCTGCTGTCGAGTTATGCCATATTGTTCAGCTCTGCTTTCTGTCAGTTTCTAGATTTTTAAAACATTTTTCTGCATTTTTAAGGGAGATTTTGATGTGAATTCAAAACAATTAACAGAATCTCTATTAAATGAATAATACCCTAAATGGTAATAAAACACATACCATAACTATTTAATTCCATTCTCAAGTGCATTCTACTCAAGCTGCATCCCTTATCCCGTTGCAGCCCCAGGTATCTGCAGAGGCAAAGATCTTCCTTAGGATACAGATTTATAGATGCCCAGCATGTCCATGAATGTGACAACTTTTGCTTCTGTGAATGGCACGTTGTTTTTCTGTCAGATGAATGCTCCTCATGTTTCATAATATTAAATCTCTTCATAAATTTTACCAGAGTTTTCTATTTTCATCCAGTATTGTGGCGTCAGTTCAAGAAGATTTTTCTTTTTCTGATACATAAAAACAGCATCTTTTAATTTAGACTGCTACCCATGTTTTAATGTGTAAATGAAATCAAAGACTAAAAAGTTTATTGCCAAATGACATAACGATTAAAATAATAAGTCTGAATTTTGTTTATATTTCTATTTGTGTTTAGAAAAATTCTTTCATACAGCAACTGAACTTTGGTTATAGTTCTCTGCTATGAAATTTAAAACCTGAGAAATTCAAATATAATGATAGAGATTGACATTCCTTTTTTTTAGACAGCCAGTTTTAATCAATGAAGATTTTCTGGTTAAAAGAAATAATTCAGATTAACTATGAAGGTTTAGATAGGAACCTATTCATTAAACCAGTATAATTGTTCTTTCTTACATGCACATGTGTGTGTAAAATAGAGACGATACCAGTATAATTCTATATGCGTATTTAAATACATTTCTATTGGTAACATCTCCTGTAAAGAATGATCTTTTTAAAAAATGTACTAGAAATTTAAAAAATTGATATTAGTTATATATCATAGATGTTTGAGGCTGAAAGAGGTAGTGGAAATAATGATCGTCCGACCCCTTCTGAATCACTTAGTGTTCTTTGGTCACAGACAGCAGAAACCGCATCTGACTAAATCAACTGGAAATGATTTTATTGAAAGGATAGAGCGGAATTTAGAGGAGAACCCAGGTCAGAAGAAAAGCACCAGACCGGCCCCCTCGAATGGATATAGGTAGCAGGAACTACTAGAGAATCTTGTCAAGATTCTGCCGGATTAATTGAGCACCAGCAACCTCCTACACTTTTGTGTTGCTTGTCTCAGGTTTCAAAATTTTGGGAGACCAGCTTGCCTAATTTGGGTCAATAACTCACTCCTTGGCTAGGGAGTCCTTGAATTTCCGTGCCACCAAGACTACACACAATATGGGACTGGTTATTTCCGAAATACTTTTGGAGTGCGCCCCCCTGTGGACATGGAGCTAGATGCTGGCTGGGCCAAATCCCGCAAAAGCACCTTCATCTTCCAGGTGAGGGAAAGAAGGCCCAGAGAGTGATTTTTCTGAATTTTCCGACCCTGTTGGGATTAGAACTGAGATGGCTGTCTAACTGCCCTATCTAGCATTTATTTGTATCATTTTACAGTCAATATTTTAATTTTTATCTATTTATAATTTTCTTCATTTTTTCCCCCAAATACTTTCTTCACTCCTAGGAAGATCTGGTGGGAGCTTGGTGGCATTGCTTGTGTCAGGCAAGATTCCAACCTCTTGTCCTCTCAGGTCTCCTATGCCACCCCCAAAACTGCCTTCTGGGGTAACACTTGGAGGTCCCTTCAGGCTTCTGAAACTCCAGTTATCCAAACCTTAACTCATTATCTTTCTTCAAACCTGTCCATCCTTTTGTGTTCCCAACACAAATTCATAAGCTTTCTTAAAAAGGTTATGAGGTTTTTTGTGATTTTTTAAAGCTCATCATCTATCATTAGTATTAGTGTATTTTGCTAAAGAGGGGACTCTTTAGCAAATTACCAATTACCTGTTACCCAGTCCCAAAACCTGGTTGTCATCCTTGCTCCTCCCTTTCCTTCACCCCCGATATCCTTTGAATTACCAAGTAATCCATATTTTTGTCTCCTAAATATGTTTTGAATTCACCTACTTCCCTCCATCCCTCCACCTTTATCGTGGTTCCACCCCCAACACCTCTCCTTTCTGCAACCACCAGTCTCCCATCCGTTCTTCCTGCTCCCAGTTTTACCCTCCTCCCATCCCTTCTCTTGGATCAGGTGTGAATTTCTGAGTCACAGACTTGAGAATGCTAAATTGAAAGTCTTTATTTTTTTATAACTTAATTTTAATTCCTGGCCCTGAGCCTTGATCTTCCCTAGTGTAAAAATCCAATCTTGTCACTCTTAGGTAAAGTCAGTCCAATTTGGCAGTTTCTCAGGTTGTTCAAGATTCTGAAACTTCTTCCCCTCACCGTATTTTCCTATATAGAAACAGCATCGCACTACTGAGGGCTTCAGGCGAGTAGAGTTACTAGATTTAGCAAACAGAAATACAGAGTGTGCAGTTCAGTCTGAGTTTCAAAAACAAGAAACACTTTTTTTTACTATAAATGTGCTCTATGCAATATTTGGGGCATATTTCTAATTAAAAGATCATTCATTTTTTATCTGATGTTCAAATTGAATCAAACCTGGGATTCCTACATTTTATCTGGTAACCCCCGCTGGGGTAACAACATTTATTTTCAGATCCTGACCTGGAACAAGCTTGTCCAACCCAGGGCCCATGGGCCGCATGCAGCCCAGGATGGCTTTGAATGTGGCCCACCACAAATTCATAAACTTTCTTAAGAAGGTTATGAGATTTTTTTCTGATTTTTTTTTTTAGCTCATCAGCTATCATTAGTGTGAGTGTATTTATGTGTGGCCCAAGGCAATTCTCCTTCCAATGTGGCCCAGAGAAGCCAAAAGATTGGACACCCCTGACTTGTATGACTTGGTGATTGTCACTGCATTTGTCCAGCCAGTATCCCTTCCTTCCTCTGTCTTTGCGAACATAAATCTAGTTTTGTCTGGGGCAGCAACATGCCCCAGAGCAGGCAGGGTATGTGTTTTTCCAGACTCCTTGCAGCAAGGTAAGGAGTGGGGCAGTGACACAGTTCTGGCCGATAGAAAAGTACAAGTCTGCTGGTGGTTTCAGGAAGGTTTTGTTGTTCCCTAAAATAAAGACGCAGCCATTGCCACCCCACTTTCCCTTTCCTTCCTGTCTTAAAAGTGAACATAATGTCTGAAGCTGTAGCAGCTCTGTGGCAATCAGTAAGGGACCAGCAGGAGGGGAAGGTCAAGATCATCCCAGGGACATGGACTTGAACTTGCCAGGCCACTGAACTAAGGTCCTCAGCTGCCTACCTTTAGGCAAGAAAATTAGAAACCTCCATTTTTCACAGCACTGTGAGAAAAGTTTCTTTTACTGATAACTGAATGCATTCGTAGCCTATGAGGTCCTCTACATGTGTCCATTTCTGATGCACCTGATCCATCTGCGTTCTATCAGCTCTGGAAATATGCTGACCTTAACCCTTCAGGAGCTCCCCCATACTGCTCATTTCAGTTGTAGCTGTGTCTTCCTTCAGTCCCAGGTGGGCAGCCCATGAACAGTCATTCACATGTATCTCCTTACTATGGCCAGATGACGTTGTGACAGACGTAGCAGCCCTCTCTTCCCAATAACTTTTGGGCCACACGTGGAGCACACTGGAATATTAAGTCCCTTCTCTACCATTCAGGAGCTAGGGGCAATTATAGGGCTGGTTCCAGTCCTGGTCCTCCTCTGCCTAGAAATCCTATAGGGACTTTTGCTGCCTTTGCATGCCCTTGTATATGGGGAGGTGGGAAGAGGGATGTTGGTAATCCTTCCTGCCTTCAAGAACCCTAGATGGGAAGCAGGATGTGTGTTTTTGATTCTTGGCTCCTGCTTCATTTCATAGAGTGTTGACTTTTCTACTCTCAGAGCCCCTCCATTTGACTGGAGTGAGGAAGAGAAAGAGGACATGGCCCCTGAGCGTCTTACTGCTTTTCTCCATACTCCCCTCCTCTATCTCAATTGGAGGACAGGAATAAGTAACAACCACTATTCCTTTTTCTCTTCCCCATTTCAAATATATCTTGTTCTCATACTAAATGTTGGCTTTTCATCTTTTGACCTAGGGTCCATGTGGTTTCTTTATTCTCTTTAGAGGCTAGTTCTCTCACAGTCTGGCTGCCGGCTAGGGGAAGGTTGCAGTTCAGCTGGGACACGTCTCCCAGATGACTTTTAAAAATGCAGTCTTGTCATGTCAGTTACCTGACTCTGGTCTCCAGTTGCTCTACCTCCCTCCTAGCTTGGAGTCCAGACTTCTCGCTGTTGTCTTACCATGAGATCTCTTCATGATCTGGACCCTGCCTTTTGTTCTAAACTTCCTGTCTCACCACTCTCGGGCTTGCCACTCCTTATTTATTTGTTGTGTACCTAAGCTGATCCACTGGATAAGAAATTCTTGGCAGATGCAAGCCTAGGCATTTTGTTTTGTTTTGTTATTTGTTTGTTGAACTCTGTAGGTGAATCTAATGCATAATGAGGACTTGAGAAGCAGCAGTGAGATTTCACATTTCCCAGAGCATTCTCACATACCGAATTTCATTTGGTTCCTAGAAGAATCCCCTGATGTAGGTAGCATATACTAATATATACAGCTTAGAGATGAGAAGACTGGAGACCCAGGGAGGTGAGGCCAAACTGAACTCAATCTTGGTGTTCTGGGCTGTTTGCACTCCACATGGAATTTTTGTTGCCAGTAGTATAACATGTCATTTGTCCTATTTATTTAAAAGAATATAACATAATTAGTATAAAGCTATATCTTTTGGCATCTAATTGTTCTTTTAATGGCATAATGGCCACTACACAGCTATTATATCACAGTTCTGTTTATTTCCTATACAAAAATTTTCATCATTTGAAATTATTTGTCATTTGTTTACTTACTTGTTAGTCACATTCTCCCACTAGAATGTAAGCATCACAAGGGCATGGAAACTTTTTGGAAAAGAACAGTGCCTGGCACTTAGTAGGAAACTCAGTACCTATTTGTCCTGTGACTAAGTGGAATATTTATCTGTCAGTCTATCTTCTTGCATTTAATTACTGAAGTTAGCATTGAATTATTAATCGTTAACTTAATTCTGACTGAAATAATTTAAAAATATATATTTCATAATGGATTTCAATAAATATTTTCTGCATGAATGAAAGAATGATGAACTTCTGTAACATAGTGAAACTACTAATATAGAGGGAATATTATTTTGATATTAAATGGCAAGTTTTATTTTTGCTTGGCTTGTTGGAGTTTTTTTTTTTTAGAGGATTTTTTTTGGGGGTTAGGAGGCTGATGTATCAAGTTTTTGAATATTCATCAGTCAACTGTCTTATTTGTCCTTATCAAATGGAGCTCAGCTCCGGAACCGATATGTTTATAATGTAATTTTATTAAAATTACCATATTTAGATAGCTCCTGGCATCTTTCATTAAACAGAAGTTGTTCAGTTATAAGTGTTTGAGGCAAAGATCTTTTGATAGTTTTCAGTGCTTTCACTGAGGGAAAATGGGCAACATGATTCAACCTTTAATTACTAGAGAATGAAAACACCATGCAGACTGAAAGGATTAACATAAAGCTTTGAATGTTCCTATTCATATTCCCAGTTATAGGAACTCCTACAAGAAGAACGTCTGTGTGGACATGCTGCGAGATGGTTATCATAAGTCCTTCACCGAGCTCTTCGCTCTGATGGAGCAGTGGGATGCCCTGAGGGAGGCTGCGAGAGTCAGGTCCCTCTTTTGGCCTCAGAAGCCCCTGGAGGATCAGCCTGATAAACTGGATCACTTCTACCACTACCTGACGAGGGCTGAGTACGCTGAGAGGAAGGGTAAGTGGTGGGACTGTGGGCAGAGCACAGCATGAGCCAGAATGACGGGGGCCTGGGGGAAGATTCCAGATTGTTTCATGTATGAATTTGAAACATTAAGACAACTTAGCACACTTCAACCCAGTCAGTTAAGCATATTTATGGAATTAATGATAGGGAATATGGGATTATGAGGCTTCCCAGACACAGGGGCATCCTGGCGATGTCATTCTGAGCCAGGGAAGACAATGCATAGCACCTAATAACATCTCCAGAACTTTCCCATGAATTAATATAGTTCCTATCGTAGGTTTAAACCTTTCTTCAGTTTTTCTGTATATGTGATCTGAATATTGACTTTCACAGAGCAGATACTTTCAAAGAGTACTATAACTTGAAAATCACACTGATTTTCCTAAGTTTAGATAGTAGACTTTGAAGTTTGGGTCAGGAAGTCCTACTGATTTGAATCGGAGAATTTGTCGTAGTAAATAGTAAAAAGACATGAAAAGTCTTCAATTCGCAATTGCAAATAAAATTGCTAATTTTATGTTTTCCATGACATCATTTCTAATAAATTTTTTTTCACATTTCAAAATTTTCCACAAAGTTAATATACATTCCAAGTATTAAAGAAATATTTTCATCTCTTTACTAATTATATTATCATAAATATTTCTTAGTTACGTATTAAGAAATGATCATTTAAACTAGTCAGCTGTCATCAGAGAAAAAAGGAAATCCAAAAAAAGAATTTGGCATGTAAATTTGGTGTTCTAAATTATTCTTTTTTCCATTTTTGGAAAATACCACAGGATTCAAAAAGAAAAACCCAGGCCTCAACATGACAATGTCTACATGTCATTTCAGGCTTTTCTATGAGAAAATAAAGTATTAGCAACTTTTTGTTACCCAGTGGTACCATGGAGAAATTCTATGGGGATATGTTAACAACATTTGAAGGGTCTCTATGTGTTGGAGTTGATACATATTTCCCATCAGGTTGTGACCTAACTTAAGAATATGAGACACACAAAAATGTGAACAACAAAACAAATGAACTAGGGTGTGTGTGTGTGGCAGGGGCGGGACAGGAGGTGGTTATTTATATTATGAAAAGGGTTTCACTGCAGGATAGATGTGAAAAAAAGTATTTTGGTGAACTTTAAAATATGATTTACAATAATTTCTCAAGAAATTAACTGTCGTAAATAAAACATACTATTGTATAAAACCTACTTTCTGGTCAGAAGCCGTGGCTCACGCCTATCATCCCAGCACTTAAGGGACCGAGTGGGCAGATCATCTGAGGTCAGGAGTTTGAGACCAGCCTGGCCAACATGGTGAAACCCTGTCTCTACTAAAAATACAACAAAATTAGCCGGGCATGGTGGCAGGTGCCTGTAACCCTAGCTACTCAGGAGGCTGAGGCAGGAGAATTGCTTGAACCCAAGAGGTGGAGGTTGCAGTGAGTTGAGATCATGCCATTGTGCTCTAGTGTGGGCAACAAGAGTGAAACTCCATCTCAAAACAAAACAACCTACATTCCAGTATTAGCCCAAAATTCTAAAGTGATATATACACTGAAAGTAGAACTAATTATTAGACATTTTATTCCATTGATTTTATCATATTCGCTGTTTTAAATTGAGGCTTTCATTGAAGATAGTGTAAATATAAGCTAAATACGTCACTTGTTATAAGGTGTCATAGATATGAGCCAGGTTGTTGTAAAGCTTTTTCAATTTATAAAGAACCTAAAATGCCAGGCTATTTCATGGTAGAAAACATTTTAATTTATAATATTTCTTATAGGAAAATTGCTATATTTATAAGTAAAAACATTTCTCCAATCCAAAAGTTAACAAAGTCCAGCTGCATTTTTGTTGTTGTTTTGAGACAAAGTCTTAGTCTGTCGCCTCGGCTGGAGCATAGTGGCACCATCTTGGCTCACTGCAACCTCCACCTCCCAGGTTCAAACGATTCTCCTGCCTCAGCCTCCTGAGTAGCTGGGTCTACAGGCACACACCACCATACCCAGCTAATTTTTGTATTTTTAGTATAGACAGGGTTTCACCATGTTGGCCAGGCTGATCTCGACATCAAGTGATCCATCTGCCTTGGTGTCCCAAAGAGCTGGGATTACAGGCATGAGTGACTGTGCCCAGCCCAAAGTCCAACTCTTTAATAGTCAATATCTCTTCTTTAAGGTTATCTCCCACAAAATACAGTGACTTTTGTCTGATTGAAATACAGAAAATTCAAATTATTGCAAAAATGTTACTACAAAAACTTCAGCATGTAAACATTTGTGTGGCATTTTTTCAAAAAAATTGTCATAATTTTTTTCCACATTCAACACATGAACTTTATTAGAGGAAAATTGTGGTTTGAATTAGGAACGTACCAGAAAATGGTACGTTCATTCTTATTAACCTGAATGAATCTTAAATCTTAAATTGTGCATGTATGCCTAGAATACAGAAATATGTTAATAGTGTCTTAAAGTTCCGTTCCAGATGGGAGCATGTTACTGAGCATTCTTGTTGCTTCTCACGGAAAGGACTATCACTCTAGGGTCACAGTGAAGTTCATTTAATCAAAGCTATGGCACTAACAATAGTCATCTCAGGTCAGTTCTGTCTCTTGAGACTTACAGAGCAGTAACCTAGAGTTATTTAAATTACTTTACAAAATATCACTTGCTGTTTTATAGCAGAGGTGTGTTTAAAGTAAGCCAATCATTTCTTTTTGGGTTATTTTCTATTTGTTAAAGTGTTTCTTTGTCCCTCATACATTTTAAAAAATGTATCCATTGTCGTGAATCATTGCTGTGCCATCTGTAACATCTGATTAGGGCCTTGTGCCCCATGGGGCTGGGGAAAAGATGGCAATAATGGCAATGGGTAACAAAATCAATAGATAATTCAAACATTATTTACACTTGACTTTTAAATTTATTAAGGGTTGAGCAGCAATTTTTTTTCTAATAATGTTTGTTTAACATACACAAATTATGTTTTACTAAAGTGAAATTCCACAGGTATTTATAGATTTTATGTAAAGCAAAACAAAAAAAATATTCTGGTGAAATAAGTTTGAGAAATACCAGGTGAAGTAACACTGAGGTTAAGCAGATTGATTTATTGCAGGACTAATCAGAACATTTAACATGCTTATGTATATTGTGTGACTTACTGAAAAAGTAAATCGGAAAATTGTTTCCCAAATTAATTTCATTGTAGAATCTTCTTTTTAAGGAGCACAGGAAACCCGCAATAAAACTAATTTTCATCTTCTGACCATTACTGCTGACAATTTAAAGAAGTGGTCCACAAGCAAGGAGAGAAAGCGGCTTATAGCCTTTGTAAAGGCTACAGGGCATGTATTTGCATTGCCCAAAAACTTGAAACTTGAATATATTCTTTTATATTTTATATTCTGGAAAACCATCCATTTTTTTCATAGAAAAATAGCTTAGCTGACAAGTAGTCTTTAAATATATAATCTTGGTAGCTTATCTAACTCATTCCTTAAAAAAAAATCACATGAAATGTTGGGAATATTTTTACAATAATGTTTAATTATTAAAATATAAAAAAAAATTCAGGACTGCATATATTTTTAATTATATATATCCTTTTTATTAAAGTGGAAAATAGAAAATGTTTTACTTACTGGCTTCTAAAAGCAATAACTCTCTAATCAGTAAATATAACCAACAATATGAAATATTACAAAACAGACTTTAGTGTTGTATTCATATTATATAGGAAGTTCATAATGGAAAAGACAAAGCCCAGAAGTAATTGTGAGTTTGGGTTATTTGCATCAAATAAATAACTCAGGAGTATTTGCATCAAGTAAATAACTCGGTCTCCCAAAGAGCTGGGATTACAGGCATGAGCAACTGTGCCCAGCTCCACTTGTCACCTGAGCTGTCACCTATTGTGAGGGTCCTCAAAAAGCAGAATGGCTCTCCAGAATCCCCAGCAACTTCCAGGATAGGGAGAACTTTTTATTTTGTTTTCTAGTTATTAAATGTATTTTCTTACAAATCTTAATTTCCATTGGAATATTTAAAGAAGTATATGTATAAAAAAGTGTATGTAAAGGAATAGAATTGGTTTTAGAGACTTCTTTTGAAACATTGGGGTGACTTATTTACAGTTCTGCAAAACTACCCTTTGTTGTAATCAACCTGTTTCATTTTTTCTGAGTTTTGATTTTCATCTTATATGTGTCCTGGTGGGAAATATTTTTCATAATTGTAATCCCTTCAGGAATATGTGGGTTGACTCCCCTGGTAGTAGTGAACAATTAATATCAGTGAATTCTAATAGATAATTATTGTTATTAAAACATTATTGGAAGGGTAACCCAAAGACCACTGCATATTTATAATACGACTATACTTTTAGTATAAATACAAAAGGCACAAAGGTTATGAATTTGGGCTGAGGCACAACTTATTAACACTTTTTGTTCAGGTTTACTATCATGGTGGGGTTTATAAGACTGATTCACAATTGATGGACACACTTTTTATGTACATAGAGGTTAGATACCCTTTAGGAAAAAAAACCTCCAAGAGTTTAACTAGCCATTATCTGAGTAAAAACCACTAGTCTGTATGCATTTCCAGCAAAAAAAATACCCATAGAAAACCGAAGCATAGAAGTCTACTCTTCTTAACATTACTAGAAATTTATATTGCTAGAAAGATTCGTAGAAAGTATATGGAGCTTATAGGGTCATTCTGATCATCATTTGTTGTATCTATCAACCCTGTGACATTTTTTATGATATGAAATACCTTGGTATTTTCTTATCCATTCTGCTTTCTTCATTTACACTATCTTTTGGCATGGCTGAGAAACACTGCCATCTCTAGACTCTCTAAGTACTTTCAAACCTCCAGTGAGAAAAGTACTCAATGACACCATGTACTCTTGTCTTCCAAAAGCACTGAGCACATTGCTAGTAGGTATTGTTATGTCCTATACCTGAAAGTCTCCTGTTTTCAACCAAAGAGTGTCAATTCGCAACATGTTCTAAGTTTTCAGGAAGGCTTTCATTGCTTTACTCATCTGTACATCTTTAATATAATGAAGTTAATAGTTACAATAAATTAATTTTTGCATTTAGATTCAGTTTTTAAAACTCTTAGTCATATCTTTAAGGAAAAATAGGAAGTAAATGTCATGATACTGGTTTGCCATTCTAAAGGATGTTTCATGAGACATCTTTCTAATGTCATTCGTGATGCTTTTCTCTCTTGGAAGGATCCTTTGAAGATGTGTATAATAACTTGTATGCTCTGGCCTGTTACTTCAATAATTCTGAAGACAAGTGGGTAAGGAACCACTTCTACAAACGATGTTTTAAGATTGCTCAGCTGATCAAAATTGACAGTGGGAAGAAAGAAGCCGAGGCACATATGCACATGGGTCTTCTCTACGAGGAAGATGGTGAGTGGGCATTGGCCAGGATGCCTTGGGTGTGGTTTGGTGGATTCTGAGCTCACACAACTGAAAAGCATGTGGTGGTTGAAAGAAATACCTGAGATTTCAGCATAATCGTGTGTATTATTGACATCAAAAAGCAAAACCATGTGACTTGTGGACCCAGCTTTAACATGCCTTGCCGAATATTTTTTGCAGAATTCCTTGCTCATGCTTCTGCCTGAGTGCTCAGACTACAGTTCCCACCCAGTAACATCCTCACCAAGAGAAAGCATTCCCCCCAACCCCTCCACACACAGCATGGAAAATAAGAAAGGTATACTTTGTGATTTTTGTAATGTCCCATGCCCCTTTAATGAAAACCAAAAAATAAATATAACTCACATATCACCTCGTCATGATTTTTAAAATAATTCCTGAAGAAAATACTCATTTTTTTTTTAGACAAAGTTTCGCTGTTGTTACCCAGGCTGGAGTGCAATGGCACAATCTCGGCTCACCGCAACCTCCGCCTCCTGGGTTCAAGCAATTCTCCTGCCTCAGCCTCCCGAGTAGCTGGGACTACAGGCGCACACCACCATGCCCAGCTAACTTTTGTATTTTTAGTAGAGACGGGGTTTCACCTTGTTGACGAGAATGGTCTCAATATCTTGACCTCGTGATCCACCCGCCTCGGCCTTCCAAAGTGCTGGGATTATAGGCATGAGCCACCGCACCCAGCCGAGAAAATACTCATTTAAAAATAACTTCATA
This sequence comes from Callithrix jacchus, assembly GCF_049354715.1. Classification (NCBI taxonomy): domain Eukaryota; kingdom Metazoa; phylum Chordata; class Mammalia; order Primates; family Cebidae; genus Callithrix; species Callithrix jacchus. Next base: position 50,065,875 of record NC_133504.1, read on the forward strand.
CTTAATAATGTTAAGACAAGCCAAAATCTAAAACAACTACAAAATTGTCAGAAGTAATTTTGTATAGTGGTTGATCAAGAATTGCAAATACGAATTTAAGAATGGAAAATTCTTTATGGCAGAATAGTGTATAGATAATATGCAAAGAAAATATAGGGAAAGATGAAAAGATTTGATCTTGAATAATGCCATTTCTTTCCCCAAAACACTCTCGTTTTGCATAAAAGTTTTTACTTTGGTAAAACTGCTAAATTTTAAAAAATATTTATAATTTTTTGACTAGGACTGCATAGGACTTTGAAAGTGCTTTAGTAAGTTGCAGTTAATGTAATTGTAGCTAATCTAAAGCTCACCTGAACATGGTCAAAAGCCATTGTGTGTGTCCGACATAGGGAGTATTAGAAAAAGACAGAGAAATGAGAGATCATGCAGACTAGATTCAAGGAAGGCATGATGCAATCAGGAGGGACTGGCAAGGGACTTGGAAGAGGGTGGAATTTACGCTTGTAAATAAATAGGAATATATTCTGTGAAGAAGGAACAGTATATACTAAAGCATACTTAGAGCAACTGAGAAGAGGGCAACCAGTATCCAGTGGGAAGTGTGGGGTGTTTTTTGCAATACTTAAGTGATTTTGTAAAACTTTTAAGTTCAGGGGTACATATGCAGGTTCATTGCATAGGTAAACTTGTGCCACGGAGTTTGTTGTATAGATTATTTCATCACCCAGGTATTAAGCTTAGTACCCATTAGTTATTTTTCCTGATCCTCTCCCCTCTTCCCATCCTGGGAAACCACAGTGGGAAGGTAGGATAGGGACACAACAATAGTCAGAGATTGGACTTAAGCTTCTGTACATGAAGGAAAAGGTAAAAAGTGTGATACAAACTGTGGGAAGAGGGAGAGGAGGAAGGAGGGATGGCTAAGAAGCTGATGCATTCAGTGTCATTAACTTAGATAAAACAGTGGAAAAGTACTGTATTTAAGAGAACATATTTAAGTATTCCACTGCAGTGCAATCTATAGTATCCCAGAAAAGGGAATTAGCTAAATGTATGAAGCAACATCCATGCAACAGAGTTCTGTGCTGTCCTGATATAGGTTAAAGCAAAAGTCTGTTCATTCAACAAGCAGTAATTTAGAACCTCATGTCAGGGGACAAGAAAATGAATAAGACAAAGTCTCTGCCCTTGTAGAGCTTACATTCTTCTAGGAAAACCAGGTCTTAACAATTAATAGCTACATAATATAAAATTAAGTCAATGTTAAGAGCTACAATAAATAATAAAGTAGAGCAAGGGGATTCACAATGGTGATCACTTTGTATAAGGGGCTTAACTTAAAAGCTAAGACAGCAATGAAATGAGGGAGTAGCCCTTATGAAAATCTGAAGAAGGGGCTTCCAGAGGGAGGATGCAATAAATGCAAAGGTGCTGAGGCAGGTGCATGCTGATCATGCCTGAGGACCAGCAAGAAGGCCAGTGTGATGGGAACACAGTGAGAGGAAGGTGGGGAGTAGAAAAAGCTAAGTGAGACAGGGAGGCTTAGGATGGATCACACTGGGGCTTGTAGGCCAAGGTGAGGACTTTGTATTTTATTCCAAATTAATATAGGAAACCCCAAACATGTGTCAATATCAGAAAATGCTCCTGATACATTAAGATATAAAACACAATGTAAAATATATTTATATTGTATATGTATCATACATGAACACATTAACAGTAGTTACTTCTGAGTTTGAAGACTCTAGGTGATTATAAACATACACACTGAAGACATATGGCTTACTATAAAGGGAGAAGTTATTTCAAAGTTGTTAAAAATTTCTAGCCTGTTGTTAAATGTCACGTTTTGATAACATGGGGGAGAAATGCTGGATATAGTATACATCTAAAGTAAAAAAAAAAAAAAAGGCAAGTTTTGTTTTTCAAATTGTACAAAAGTTTGAAATTGTACAAAATTTTCTAGCCTGTTGTTAAAAGTCAAGTTTTGTTTTTCAAATTGTACAAAATTTTATATTTCCTCATGTAAAATTGAAAGTAAACCTTTTTATTTTCTTTTTGTAATTATGCCATCAAATTCTGGTCTGTCAAATGGATCTGTCAATTACTGGCACCCCAAAAGAAGCCCCAGAATAAATCACACATAATATATGAAAATAGGACTGAAGAGGTCAGGGCTGTGTTTTTTTTCCTTCTTCTTCTTCTTTTTTTAATTGTAATTTAGGTTCTGGGGTACATATGCAGATCATGCAGGATTGTTGCATAGGTACACACATGGCAATGTGGTTTGCTGCCTCCATACCCCCATCACCTGTAACTGGCATTTCTCCCCATGTTATCCCTCCCCAACCTTCCCACCCCCTGCTGTCCCTCCCCTAGCCCACCCAAGAGACGCCAGTGTTTGATGCTCCCTTTCCTGTGTCCATGTGTTCTTATTGTTCAACACCTACCTATGAGTGAGATCATGTGGTGTTTGATTTTATTCTCTTATGTCAGTTTGCTGAGAATGATGGTTTCCAAGTTCATCCATGTCCCTACAAAGAACATGAACTCATCATTTTTTATGGCTGCATAGTATTCCGTGGTGTATATGTGCCACATTTTCCTTGTCCAGTCTATCATTGGTGGGCCTTTGGGTTGGTTCCAGGTCTTTGCTATTGTAAACAGTGCCACAATGAACATACGTGTGCATGTGTCTTTATAATAGGATGATTTACAATCCTTTGGGTATATACCCAGTAATGGGATTACTGAGTCAAGTGGAATTTCTATTTCTAGATTCTTGATGAAAACTGAAGAGTGGCCATAGTGAGATTCAGATAGCTGTTATAAGTGCATTGTGAATTTTTCTGTAAATTTTATTTGTGATTTTTAAAAACTTGGTTTGATTTTAAATTTTTTCTGGTAGTGAAAAACATAAAACTTAAACATCTTTTTTTTTATTCTTATTTTTTTATTGCATTTTAGGTTTTGGGGTACACGTGCAGAGCATGCAATACAGTTGCATAGGTACACACATGGCAGTGTGTTTTGTTTGCTTTCACCCCTTCACCCACATTTCGCGTTTCTCCCCAGGCTATCCCTTCCCACCTCCCCCTCCCACTGGCCCTCCCCTTTTCCCCCCAATAGACCCCAGTGTTTAGTACTCCTCTCCCTGTGTCCATGTGTTCTCATTTTTCATCACCCGCCTATGAGTGAGAATATGCGGTGTTTCATTTTCTGTTCTTGTGTCAGTTTGCTGAGGATGATGTTCTCCAGATTCATCCATGTCCCTACAAACGACACGAACTCATCATTTCTGATTGCTGCATAATATTCCATGGTGTATATGTGCCACATTTTCCCAATCCAGTCTATCATCAATGGGCATTTGGGTTGATTCCAGGTCTTTGCTATTGTAAACAGTGAAAACTTAAACATCTTAACCATTTCTAAGTATATTTGTCAGTGTTAAGTATATTTGCATGGCCACACAACCAATCTCTAGAACCTTTTCACCTTGCAAAACTGGAACTCTTTACTCATTAAGCAACTACTCCCCACATTCCCCTCTCATTCTGATTTTTAAAAGTCTCTTAACGCATTCCTATTGGAGGATGTATACATTGCTTAATTAATGTATTCATTCATCTATGCTCGCACTCATTCAACAAATATTCTGCCTCTGGGCCATGTGGTTAGTACTCATGGCAACATGGCTGCACCTTCCATTTAGTGGCAGACACACAGCCACAGTGAGAAAGGATGAGGTTGGAAGATGTGAGCAGTCAGGGTGGGTCTGCCATGAGATCATACTCCCAGGCCCTTGGCTTGCTCGAGTATAGCTACCCCACCCTATTGCATGATGAAATGCACTCGTATTTCATAAGTAAAAAGTTTAGGTTATGAAGAACGGTAAAGGCTTTTACTTTTGAAATTATTTGAGTGTGTGTTATTGTGTTTTGGAACTACTTTTTGTCAGATCTAAAATATTTTTTCATGCCCTTAAATAGTTCATAAACCCTAGAACCATACCTTTATTGCCTGACAGATAAAACAACTAAATCAGTGTTGATGGAGATTAACTTTGAGTGTTTGATGTACCAAGTGAGGGTGAAAATTAACTGTGAAGCTTCTGTAATATCGGGTAGAATTTTCAACCTAAAAAGAGTGACCTAGGATTTTCAAGACCAAGTGGCTAGAACGGAGTGGGAACTCACTGGGCTGAAGGGTTCCCTCTGAGGTGATGGTGGCCCAGCTTTCACCTCTCTGATCTGATTGGTCCAGACAAGTGAAAAGAGGGCCTGCAGCAGGTAGGTGGCAGCTGTGCCCAAGGGCGAGTGGCAGCATCCTGACTCCAGAGGTGTCCCCATTCATGGTAAAGTGGAATATTAGCCAGCAGATGGCAATGGGCAGGTCGTCAGGGCCCAACCAAGCAGGCTATAGTCCAGGGCAGGGCTCCAGTACACTCAGGGAACCATAGAACAAATGAGGAACATGAGCAGAAGCAATAGCACAGAGACAGGGCACATGACTACAGTCAGGGGTCAAGTTCATCCCACTGGTGTAAATGAGGCCAGAGCCCCATGCAGAGCCCCGTGGCCAGAGTCATGAACAGCAGACAAATTCAAGTCCCTACTGCTGCTAAAAATGGGCCTCTGGTATGTAGCGTGGCCTATTTCCCTTTGGCTCAAGGGCTGACAGTCTCATTCTTCAGGTCTAATAGCTTCAGATCTACAGTTGGGGTAGCTGGCTTGGAGTAGTCATAAACTGAAAAATACTTGGAACAAATCAGCTGTATCTTATTTTAGAATCATGACTGTATTTGTAAGGATTTTATTGTGCAAACAGGACAAATGGACAAGTCATATTCTCACTGTGTATATGGGGTACTGGAGAAAGCTCTCAGACACTGGATCAATAGGAGATGTTCCCATTCATTCTAGATCTGCACACAGAGGTCTAGCAGGTCCAGACATGACCCGGGAAACAACAGCTCCTCCTGTGGTATGATCTGAGGCCAGGGAACAATAGCAAGATGAGTGGCATAGCCTTCATTTCAATCCTATCCTCCCAGGTCAGCATTCATGGCTGGATTCAATGCCAGCCCCTTCTCTGGCATGATGAGGGGATTGGGGTCTAAGCCTTGCAGTTGCAGCTTTATTGGGGAGGTTGGAGGGCATGCAAACTAGCAGTAGGATTTACTACACCAGCATTCATAGTTGGGGCAGCACCAGCACCTTCCTCTCTCCTCTTCCCCATCATAAGCTAAGTTTAAGCCTTGCTTTTCACCAAATTAATAGATTTAAGCACTGAGACTAGGTAGTTTCCATGGAGCTGTACTGGAGGCCAGCCTTCTTTGTGAGGGGCTAGACTGGAAAGATCAGTCTTGGACAAATTAATCTTTCATTTCAATCTATATTTTAGTCCTATCCCTTCTCCCAGTTCCAGTGGGTAGCTTATAAGTATCATCTCCCATTTCATCAGCAGCTCATTCCATTTCAACCCATTAGCTGTGAGTCTAGATATTGAGTTTGCTGTGGGAAACCAGGAGGACAATTAGATGTCTTCCTGGAGGATAGATGATTGGTGACAACCCTAAGGTACTGAATATATTCACTGCAGACAAGGCAGGGGAGACCATTGTAAGAACAGCTTAGAAAGTGCATCTTTTCCTGTTTGGAAGACCCTCCTGTATGACTTTGGTAAAGGCTAACCATAATCTACAGCATTAATTCCAAGTTATTCCAGTGACTGGGGGACTTCTGAAGAAAGAAACAGCTGTCCTGACTAGCTTGCTCAGATTCTAGGATTTATTGTTGACCCTCAGTTTTTGGACAGACACTGGATAGTATATCTCTATAATTGCCAGGAGCTCAGAAGGCATCAGGAGCAGCACAGTACTGTGAAGACACATTGGCATAACTACCAGCTCTCCCCTGAAATATCCAGCAGTGGAAGGCATACCCAGCAACAGACTTCTGGAGGAGTACCACTATAAGGGACTGTCCCCTTTCTTGTTTTGATCTCATAGAGAGGAGTTAGAATTGGGAGCCCGCTTATCCCTGTTTGCTGATGGTCAGTAACCTTCCGTAATATTTCCTCTACCCATTCTTTAGTGATCATGGGCTCTACGTGATTTTATTTTATTTTTCCATGAGTGTTATGAAGCAGTGGTTCAGCTTTCTTCTCAGTAGAGTATCCGTCTCATCCTTGGCAACATGTTTTACTCTCACTAAAAACACAAGAAATTCTATCATTGAGTATTAACTCTAGGTCTCCCACTCCTTGATTTTCCAAGGCTTGTTCCTGTTAACAGTCACCAACTTGCAAAGGCTGACAACAACTCTGCTACTAGACTCTCTCCACTCCAGATTGAGCCTTTAATCTATCTCTGCTTTCCTGACTTGCTTCTGGAAGGCCATGATGTGTGCCTGGACAGATATTCCATTTACTAGAACAATTGGCATGCTAGCAAGTTAACTTGGTAAGCAGCACTCACAGCAGGCCCACCTGGGAGCAGTATTGCTTTGTGAGAGCTTGCAGAGGCAAGAGCAATAGCAGGGTGCTGGTCTCCCATTATTCTGCTCTCAGATGCTGTATGATGAGGGGGCAGATGCGATAACAATATGACATGGCAAAGCCTTGGTACAATTGAGCATTCATGGTTTGATGTAACACCAGCCCCTCCCTTGCATGATCAGCAGGGGGCAGCAGGGATGGGGAGAGGGACCAACGGGGGAGGCCTTGTGGTTGTGGTCATAGGGCATGGCATAAAAATAGCAAGATTTGCCACATAGGCAATCATAGTTTGGGGAACACTAACCTTTCCCTTGTCAGGAGAGAGAGATTGGGGTTCAGGCCTTTGGAATAGGTCAAGATTGATTGCCTTGAGCACCGAGCCTCACTAGTTTCTGCGAAGCTTTGTTACATCAATCTTCTTTTCTGAGAAGCTGGCTTGCAGGGGATCAGTTCTGGATGTGTTAACACCTACCTCTCAAGTCTTTAAATTCTGCATAAGGAGTACTGTTAACATAAAGAGATTTTAGTTATATTATGACCACAAAAGTCTTGTCCTTTAAGAATGGGGACAAAGATGGGACCATGAGTAAGTCTGTAAGCTTAAAAAGAAGCTTCAGCCCTAGGACTAGGTATTTTCAAGAACTGACCAGAGTAGAAGAGATCTAATGGGTTAAAGTAAGAGAAGAACAAATGTCAGCCCTCAAAGAATGCCTGGTAAACATGATAATTTTTACCAACTACGACCTGCCTTTTGTTAGCTGAAGAGAATTCCACCAGCATCACATGGTCAGTGAGTAGAACCAAGGGCGGACTTTCCACTCTGCTTGCCTTTAAAATACCAGAACTAAAGGGCATCCTCCTGACTGAGGGATGTAGGAGATGGAAGGAAAACTAAGCATATTTCCTGAGGCTTAACCTGGGAAAAAGAATAAACCTATTAAAGTGATAGTTTTAGAAAACTGCTTTGTATCTTCATAAAGGCAAAAGTAGAAACCAGAAAGTCCTAAGGATAGAACCAGATGATATGAGAATGAGCACCAGATAGAATCAGGAAGACTTTCAATATGATGTCTTAGGAAAATGAACATAAAGGGTAGAGAAAGAGTGAAACTGACATAATGAAAAATTGACTCTGTGATGTTGAGGAAAAACTTGAATAATGATCTCAAATTGCAGGGGAAGGACTAAGAAATGAAAACAATGAGAGAAGATGACAAATATGGAAGTTCCTGAGGAAGAATACATAATAATTGGAACTAAGGCAATAAGCAAATATGTTTTTTTAAAATTTTTTATTGCATTTTAGGTTTGGGGGTACATGTGCAGAACATGCAAGACAGTTGCATAGGTACACACATGGCAGTGTGTTTTGCTTCCTTTCTCCCCTTCACCCACATTTGGCATTTCTGGGGAGAAATGCAAATATGTTTTAAGAAAGCATTCTTGTTCCTCACATCCCCTAAAAGCCTGAACATGCACATTAGAATAGCTTTTCATGCTCCAGTCACAATAAGGAGCGATCCATAGCTAGATAAATCCTTGGGAATTTTTTGAATATTCAAATAAATAGACACTCCTACCTGTATCCAAAGAGAAAACACAGATCACCTGCATCAGAATAAAAATTAGACAAGGATTCAGCTTTCTCCTTTGCAACAGTAAATGCCATCAGATAAAAAGAAGTCGGGTCTACAAAGTTTGAGGAGACAGAAAAGAGAGTTGAAACACTGTATGGTTAAGAATTGAGGGCTATAAAGCTAAGTTCTGGTTCCTAGGTGAAGTAACAGGAAAACATTCTTAGATATGCAACATTCAAGAAAACCAAACACCACATGTTCTCACTCATAGGCGGGTGTTGAACAATGAAAACACGTGGACTCAGGGAGACAAGCATCACACTTGTCTGAGGACAGTTGTTGGGAGGATAGGGGAAGGACAGAGGGAGGTGGGAAGGGTGGGGAGGGTTAACATGGGAGAAATGCCATATATAGTATGCACCTATGCAACAACCCTGCATGACCTGCACATGTACCCCAGAACCTAAAGTAAAATTAAAAAAAAAAAAAAAGATCTGGGCCGGGCACGGTGGCGCGTGCCTGTAATCCCAGCTACTCAGGAGGCTGAGGCAGGAGAATTGCCTGAACCCAGGAGGCAGAGGTTGCGGTGAGCCGGGATTGCGCCATTGCACTCCAGCCTGGGTAACAAGAGTGAAACTCTGTCTCAAAAAAAAAAAATCTGTAACATTCAGAAACTGCGCTATGCATATTCTGTATATGATATATTCTGGAGTCCAACAAGAAATAAGTCAAAAATTCAGAAATAGAGAAATCTTGATGTAAAAAAAATTGACAGTAAACAATTAAATCAATTAAACATAAATTAAGCTTGCAAAAAAATGCATATTAGTAATTTGGAAGTAGAAGCTACACAGTATAAAATTAAGTATGATTTTAATTTTTCTCTTTATTTTTAATATTTACCACTTTACAGTAATGTTGATTATTTCTCTATCTTATTTTTAGAAATGAATTTTATGAGAAACTTTTATAAGTAAGCTATAAAAAACAAGTAGAAAATATAGGCTAATATTTATGCAATTTTAGATGAGAAAGACCTCGAAAACAAAAACAACTGAACGAAGCGCAAGGGAAAATGATGAGGTTTATTGAGGGGTAATTATATCCTCTCTGCTCCAAGTATAAAACAAATTCATAAGAAACAAAGGAGCCAGACAGATCATAATTGTTAAGGTTAATTAACGAATAGAGCTTTCATCTGTTCTAATCAGAGTCTCTATTCTCCCCCAGAATTAATCTTAACCTCCTAGCTACTGGCAGACTAGTCAAGTGCAGGCTCTCTTACAGGCTCAACGCCTGCTCCTGTGAACTTCCCCATGGAGTTCAAAGATCACCCTCCTTGAGAACTGAGTCCAGAGAAAATGAGAGTAGAGAATTTCACCAGTCAGATGTCTCCTGCCTCTTCCGTTGATGAGAAGTGAAGAATGAAGGAGAGAGGAAGTCCCCTCAAGGAAACATGAGCCTAGAGGAAGGGAATTTCCTCTATAAGAAACAAAAATTGAGAGATTTGACACATAACTTTAAAAAATATTTATTAAAGACCTCATATAATTAAAGTTAACAAAAGCTGGGAAATACTTGAAACAAACATGATAATGAATTAATATTATTATATATGAAGAACACTTACAAATTAGTGAGAAAAACAACTAACATACCAGTAGAAAAATGGGTAAATAGTTTAAGAGACAATTCCGAGAAATTCAGCCAGGTAAAAAAAGCATGAGAAAAAAGCCAACACTGATAATTTTAAAAGCACTAATTTAAGTACTAAAGATATACCACTTTTCACTGTAACTTTTAAACACATGTTTACTGTATTCCTACTGTAAGCAAGGCCCTGAGCTAAGTTCTGGGAGTAGTAGCTGAAGAAGATATTTATGGCCCCTTGATTAAGAGGCTTGCATTTCAGTGGAAGAGTCAAACTTGTTTTCTGATAAGTACAATAATATGAATGACTATATGCACCAAATTCAAATGTGGAGGGATCAAAGTTGTCTATTTGTTTGTTTAGCATAGCATTTAAAACTTGCAAAGTTTTGATAAGTATGCTTCTTACATTGCTGGTGATAGGATAAATTAGTTTGACATTTATAGCATATAATTTGGAATATGTATCAAGCGTCTTAAAAATGTCTACATTCTTTATCCCTGATATTCCACTTCTAAAAAAAATCAGGTAAGAAGACAATGATATATATATAAAGACATATTTTATCTTTGCACATGTAAAAGTAATAAAATGACACATAGCTGGGCACAGTGGCTCATGGCTGTAATCTCAGCACTTTGGGAGGATTAGGTGGGAAGATTGCTTGAGCCCTGGGGTTCAAGACTAGCCTGGACAACATAATGAGACTCTGTCTTTACAAAAATTTAGCCAGGCATGGTGACATGTGCCTGTAGTCCCAGCTACTCAGGAGGCTGAGGCAGGATGATCACTTGAGCCCAGGAGGTTGAACCTACAGTGAGCCATGATCGTCCCACTGCACTCCAGCTTGGATGACAGAGCGAGACCCTGATTCTAATAATAATAATAAAGTACACAATAGAAATGTCCTACAGTAGGATGATAGTTAATTAATCATGATAACTACACATGATGAACTCTTATTCAGTTATTTAAAATCTTGTTTTTCAATAACCATAATGGTAAGAGCTACAATTTATTGAGTGCTATGTCTGTCATTATAAAAATGCTAATTCTGGCCAATAGGCTATAACCAGTTACTTCCAGTTTGAAGCTTGGAGGAGCAGATGTGAGTCGCCCATGCTATATTTTGCCATGGCAGCCGTGGAAGACTTATGTTGAGACGGTGAAACCACAAGATAGAAGCAACCTGAATGACCATTTGGAAGGGAGCTACCCTACAGAGCCACCCAGCCCTCAGTGGAGTCCACGTGAACAAGAAAGTTACTTTGTGTGAGCCCCTGAGGTTTCAGGGTCTGTTTACTACCACTGTAGTAAACCTGACTTTGACTAATACAGTCTCCAACACTTACATGCTCTTACTGTGAATGAGGGATTTCAAGAGTTCCGTTCATGGTGTTTGGATGTCTTTGAAAATTTCCCACAGTATTCTAAGGTGTCCCTTTGGAATGTGATATCTCACATCTTTGTGCTTCACTAGAAACTTCTGTCTTAACATTCTTCAAGGCACACAGATGCCCTCCATTTCCTGAGTCTTTCAAAAACTCCATTTCTGTTTCTTTAATATAGAAAAAATGGATGCATTTTACTTTTTCCTTTATGTATTTCTGCATTATTTCATTATAGCAGACATGCAACATATTTTTGATCTAAAAAATAAAAATATTCAGCTTTTTAAAGCTGAATGATGTAGAGTGCCTCCATTGCAGGTTTACAATAGTGTTTTACTTAATGTGCAAAGTTGTAAACTGTTTCAGGATACCATGATTATTACTACTGAAGACAATCCAGGAGGAAATAGTAGACCCCTTAACTGATACAGTTTCCTAGTGTTTCCATCTGGATCAGAGACTCAATACCTGATCATGGGTCTTGGGATTGGGATCTACTTCTCAAAATGTGACCTGATTCAGTTCTGCATTCCTAATTTCCTTCACTCAAGTTTCTTGAAAGCTCCCTTCAGGCTAACTCAGTAACTCAGTGTGGAAGAAGAACCAGTCATTAGAACAGAGGTGTCCATGGAATACTGTGCAGTCATAAAAAGAAACAAGATCATGTTCTTTACAGGGACATAGATGGAGTTGCCAGCCATTATCCTCAGCAAACCAATGAAGGAACAGAAAACCAATGTTCTCACTTATAAGTGGGATCTGACTGGTGAGAACACTTGGATATATTGGGGGGAACAATACACACCGTGTGGGGAAGAGCATCAGGAAGAACAGCTCATGGATGCTGAGCTTAATGCCTGGGCTATGTGATGATCTGTGCAGTAAACCACCATGGCACACTTTTACCTATGTAACAAACCTACACATCCTGTATGTGTACTCCTACACTTAAAAGTTGAAAAAAAAAGCAGAGTTATCAAATGAGTAGGCACAAGAGTTATGGTTTTCAACACTGAACACAGCATACAGACTATATTAGTCTGTTCTCACATTGCTATAAGGAACTACTTGAGACTGGGTAATTTATAAAGAAAAAAGGTTTAATTGACTCACAGTTGCATGGACTGTACAGGAAACATGGCTGGGGAGGACGCAGGAAACTCACAATCATAGCAGAAGGTGAAGGGGAAGCAGGCACATCTTCACATGGTAGAACAGGAGAGAGAGAATTAAGGAGGAGCTGCTATACACTTTAAACAACCAGGTACCATGAGCTCTCACTATCACAAGTACAGCAAGGGGGAAGTCTGCCCCCACGAGCCAATCACCTCCCGCTAGGCCCTTCCTCCCACATTGAAGTTTAAAATTCAACATAGATTCAGCTGGGGACACAAGGCCAAACCACATCAAAGACATCTCAGAAACTCAGTCAAATAAAGATATTTGACAGAATCCACCTAGACATCAGGGGTGCCTGAACTACTATCCCCAAGAGAGTCTACCCTGAAAGCATCTCTCTCACCCAGTTCCACCTGAGCCATATCCCAGGCAATAATTCCATACAGCTAGAAACGTCTTCTCAATCTTTGTGGGCATTCCCTAAACAGGCTCCATTGCCAAAGAACCGAACCAGAAAGACTTGCATGTCCCCACCATGAACATACAGACTCATGCTCTGGCTGCCCCTCAGCATGGTTCTGTCTGCAGAAACATTTGGTGACCTCAAACCACGCCAGTATCTGCCCAGACCAAGGAATAATGCCAGTATCACAAGTCCCTGTAATATTTGTCACTACCCAATGTCTGTGGGCTTCGAATATCCCGTGTTTTATCTTCCAGCTGCCCAGCATCAGAGCCTTGATGTTGTACATGACAGTGATGGTTTCAACCTTTTCTATCACAGCAACAAATATGATTGTCTGCATTGGCTTAGATAATACTCCATGAGAATTCTGAGATTTAAACAAACACTGCCCCCCAGAGCAGAAGAAGTAAATGCCATCACTAATTATTGACTGTGGTCAAAGTAAAATAGGCTGAAGGTTATGTGCTACCTATTGCTCTATAGCCTTTCTCCACATCTAGAAAGCACACTGGAAATCAAACAAACCAGTGTAATTAACACTTTTTAAAACGGGTAATGATAAATCAACATTATATGTTTTGAAAAGTAAATCATTTAAAAACTTTGGTGGTTTATTGCTGTAAGTAATTACTTGCAACACATTTCAGAACTGATCGGGACAAACTCTGGGCATCAGCACAGTCACTGTGAACAACTAGTTTAGGGTAGAGTTTCTGGCTCTGCTCTACTCATCTATCTGGAAGTTTGACTAGTAAAATTCTGAGCCCCTTCATCATCATTGCTATTGTCAGTCTGGTTTCCTTCTCTTGTACTTTCCCCTCTGTATTTCTCTATGTACTCCAGATTCGTGAATCTACTATCTGCCAGACCATTAGACCTCATCTTTGATTTGATTTCTCTTCCAATGGCTCCCTCACTAGTTAAAGACCACCAAATTCAACCACGTGAGCTGAACTCTGTTCCCGTTGGTATAAAAAAAACAGGCTGAAGTGTGCATAAACCAGATAATTTTCTGGCTTGTGGAGCAAACCCATTATCTTGTGACAGCTTTCCCAGTGTTGGATTCTATCCCACAAAGCCCAGGCCCTGTGTGTGTGAGGGGAATGTCCAGCAATCTAGGCATGAGTCCCAATCATAGAAGTCAGATCTCAAATGAAGCCTTTCTGCTGTGAAGGCTCTGATGACTATCCCTACACATAGCTTGTCTTTGGCCCTGTCTCCTCTCTGCTTTACCTCAGGCTCGTCATGGGCGTAGGCTCCCATGTGCACCTAACTTGTAACCGTGTCTGTGATTCTAGTGATCTCTTTGCTGGGGGGGGTGGGCCTTTACACCCAGCCCTTAGCCTTCTGTCATGAGTCCCTCATGCTGCTCATGCTTTGCCCTACTTCTCATGTGGGGGCTGGGAGCTCTTACAGCTCCACAAGTAAGACGGGACAGCTACCCTATACATTGGTGGTACTTTTGTTTTCTCAGTTTAGAGAAGTTCTTCAACCATATTTATTATGAGTTGAATTGTAAAACCTTAAAATGTGTTGAGCTCTTAACCCCTGGTATTTATGAATGTGACCTCAAATAATCTCCCCCTCCCCATGCCTTGATTTTGAACTTCCAGCCTCCAGAAATGTGAGACTATAAATTTCTGTTGTTCAAGCCACCCAGTGGATGCACTTTTTAATGACAGCTCCAGGAAATTAATATAATATTCAATATGGTGTCAGTGTTTTTATTTAAGTAACCAAAAATATTATTTCAGAAAAAAAAAAGAAATACACCAATGGTGGAGTGATGTGATTCAATATATATGAGAATTTTAATGTTTCTTTATTTTAACTCTACTTTATTTTAAACTCTACATCATGTAAAACAATTATGTCGGTGATGATCAATTAAATACCATCTAAAATAGTCAAAGATGATTTTCAAAACTAATATCTCATATAAACAATTTTTTCTAGAGTTTTTACTTTTTGCTTCATTCTGTATTTCATTATAGATATGGCTTTATTTTTTGACATTTGAAGTGAGGTTGATTATCACAATATTCTGTTCTCCAAAAAAGGTAAAAATATAATTTAACATAAAGATGTCACATCAAAATTGATTGAAATTTCATGGTAATTTCTTATTTGTCATGGAATAGCATTTGCCAGTTTATTAGAAAAACAGCCTTAATAACTAAAAGAAATGCAAAGGATATATCAGTTTTTAGTGTGGTATTTTATTTTCTCTTTCATTTTATTAAAAATTAATAGAGATGTAAGTGCTGTTGAGAGGATTTAAAACCCATCCAATATACAAAATCTTAACCAGGACAGCCTCTGGAGGAGGGCATTGATGATGTGAAATGAAGGGGAGACTTATTTCTTTCCACACTGTTAGAGTGGTTACTTTGTGCATATATAGTTTTTTAGTTATAATTAAAAAAATATTTTTAAGTATTACTTTTTTAAACTAGCTAATTTAAAAAATCTCATTGAATCACAAAGTACTGAAAGAGACAGAAGGTTTTTACAGCTGGAAAATATAATCATGAGGATTAAGGAACTATTGTAGATCTAATCACAACACTGTTAACGAGGTAGAGAATGTGTTTGGGGTGCGGGAATGTTAATTAAAAGCATGGATTGAATAGTCTTTAGGCAGTAAGGGATATTAAAAATAAAGGATGCAAGTTTCGAATAAAAATAAATTAGAAACCTGCAAATTCATATGCAGGGGTTAAATTAAGGAGAGCTGATAGATATTGAGTGGCTATCTTGGCCTTGTTACTTAACATGACATTTGAGCATCACTCAGTTCTCACAGTGGAAAAATGTGTTAGACTGGTAGTAAACCTAGATTCTCTTTTGACACTGCCATTAGCTAGTTATTTACATCTAGGTGAGTTATTTAATTATTATAGATCTTGCTTACCTCAGCTCTAAAATGAGGGAGTTGGAGCAGATGCTACTGCTCTTAGTTCATCTCTAGCTCTGATTTCTATGGCTGCCTAAATGATTATTGAAAGATCAGTCATAAAAAAAGAATGATTAGTCATTAAAAACTCTGTGTGTCAAATTATTTACTGATTATGAGGAGAAAAATGTCACTGTATGAAAAGCAGAGAAGGAGCCTAATATTAACCTCCTTGTACCTCTCTTTAATTATTAGAAAAAAATTAATTCTAGTCCTTCAGAGAATTGTTTTGAAAGTAAATGTGATAAGTGAAATGTCTAGTGCTCTGCTTGGCACACAGGCTAAATGTTGCTTTCTCTTTCACTACCAGGGCTAGGAAGAGTTAGCTATACTGCTGTAATCCAGTGTCAGGTCCACAAGCAGAAATTTCAGTGAATGCGCCACATTTTCCCTGTCCAGTCTATCATCGATGGGCATTTGGGTTGGTTCCAGGTCTTTGCTATTGTAAACAGTGCTGCATGTGTCCTTATAATAGAACGACTTATAATCCTTTGGATATATACCCAGTAATGGGACTGCTGGGTCAAATGGCATTTCTATTTCTAGGTCCTTGAGGAATCGCCACACAGTCTTCCACAATGGTTAAACTAATTTACACTCCCACCAACAGTGTAAAAGTGTTCCTATTTCTCCACATCCTCTCCAGCATCTGTTGTCTCCAGATTTTTTTTTTATTGCATTTTAGGTTTTGGGATACATGTGCAGAACATGCAAGATAGTTGCATAGGTACACACATGGCAGTGTGATTTGCTGCCTTCCTTCCCTTCGCCCACATCTGGCATTTCTCCCCATGCTGTCCCTCCCCAGCTCCCCCCCCACTGTCCCTCCCCTATTCCCCCCAATAGACCCCAGTGTGTAGTGCTCCCCTCCCTGTGTCCATGTGTTCTCATTGTTCATCACCCGCCTGTGAGTGATGGAGCCATCAAAAACAATGAGTTCGTGTCCTTTGTAGGGACATGGATGAAACTGGAAACCATCATTCTCAGCAAACTGACACAGGAACAGAAAATCAAACACCACATGTTCTCACTCATAGGTGGGTGTTGAACAATGAGAACATATGGGCACAGGGAGGGAAGCATCACACACTGGGATTTGTTGGGGGAAATAGGGGAGGGACAGCAGGGGGTGGGGAGTTGGGGAGAGATAGCATGGGGAGAAATGCCAGATATAGGTGATGGGGAGAAAGGCAGCAAATCACACTGCCATGTGTGTACCTATGCAACTATCTTGCACGTTCTTCACATGTACCCCAAAACCTAAAATGCAATAAAAAACAAACAAAATAAATAAAATCAAAGGCCATAAAAAAATTTCAGTGAATGCCCACTTGAAACCGGAGAATGTCCTCAGGATACCAGTGTAGGAAGCCCAGGGCAGCAGGGGTGAGAAGCTCTAAGTTAGAAAACGCATCCAACGCCTCCCAACTGGTCTGTAGCTCTTCGCGTTCCTCATTGTCTCTCTTCATCCCATCTCATTCCCTTTAACTCCTGATGTTTTATCTTGGTCCTGTCTCTGCTCCATTCTTTATGTCCTCCAAGTTGTCTCTCTAGTTCTACATAGAGGATGCAAATCTACCACAAAGCCATCTAGGAAAACTTTAAACTATTCTTCTTTGGGACTTGTGTTTTTCATTAAAAAGCAAAACCACCTACTCCACTTGTGTTCAAGATTTTCTTATCTGTTTCCTCAGAACATTAAACACATATAGAGAGGGGAAGGTTTGTTCCATTAATAACTTCCCCATTGCCTTTCCAAGTGGTAAGATCACTGTTGTGTGTGCAGTGCCTCCTCAGCACATATTCTCTTTGTCTCAGGGAGTGTGAAGGCTTTTCTGCTTGTCCCTATTGTTCCACTTTGATGCTGGGCTACTGCATACAAATGAAGTAACACTTTGAAGAGTAGTAGCTTGGGTGGGAAATAGAAGAAGGAAGAATTGTTCTCTGGTGATTAATTTTTCATAAGTGCTTACAATCCCTAAAAATTGATGTCCAAGAAGAGATGCTCTAAGGGTGGCATTAAGGGTCAGGAAAACCTAGTTTCTATGGAATAACAGGTAGAGATGGAGTTAGCAAATTGCAAAATAGTCCTCAATGGTTTAAAATTGGGTAGAGGATTTATGTTCAGTTCTTTTAGACAAATGAATTTTAGATCCGTATTGGATCTTCAAAGTAACCTAGTCCAAACCCTAATTTCACAGATAAGTATTAAGCTGAAGCACTGTAATTGAACAACTTTGCCATGGCCATATAGTTTTTAGGTGGTGCTGGACTTGAATCCATATCAGGCCCTTTCCCCTCTCCCTGTCATACTCTACAAAAATAAACACAACACTCTGCACCAATAAACACAAAATCTCTACCCATGGTTCTTCCTACTGATTTAGCAGTAACATTGAGACAAACTTAGAACAAGTCAGATATAGTTACAAGTTACAGAATGGCAGTAACAGATAAGAAGGTGTATTGATGGAGACTAAGTATTTTTTTCATGTATGCATATCATCCTCATTTTAAGAAAACAGAAACTAGGATACTAAGAAGTTATTTTTGTTTCTTAGTTTTTTTAATTTTATTGTGGTAAGAATACATAATGAGATCTATCCTCCCAAGATTTTTAAGTTCTCAAATAACTATTGTTATCTATAGGCATAAAGTTGTAGAGAGGATCTGTAGAACTGATTCATCTTGCACAGCTGAAGTTTTATAAGCATTGATTAGCAACTTCCCATCTCCCCCTCCTTCCTGCCCCTGGCAACTACCAATCTATTCTTTGCTTCTATGAGTTTGACTATTTTAGATACCTCAAATAAGTGGAATCATGAAGTGTTTGTCCTTCTGTGAATGGCTTATTTCTTTCAGTATTGTGTCCTCAAGCTTCATCCATGTCACATATTACAAAATTCTCTTCTTTTTTTAAGGCTGAATAAAATTAAATGATAACTAAAGCGTGTCAGAGCTGGGATGGGAACCTGTGTCTTCAGAGCTTAGATTCAGTGTTCTTTCCACTACCCTGTACCATCTCCTTAAGCAAGGATTTGCTCAGCAGAGACCTTACAAAGTTGACCTTCTGGATTTTTTGCTCTTCATTTAGTTTATTAAAAGTATGATAAGAAAAGGCTTCTGAGATAGGGCTGGCCCAGACAAAATTATAAATCAAAGAAACAATATTTCCTTTTTAATGTCCTCTTTCATTTGCCAACAGTTCTGGCCATTTGCCTTTATCGGGCCTTCTTAGCCCTACACTTGCCCATGCTTCCCATGTCGTGTTCAGTGAGTATTCCATTTTGTCAGTGGGTCCAGCAGATAACTCCCGCATTACTTAAACTTGATGCCATTTTAGCCTATTCAGATTATACTTTATAAAGGAAGGGTTTACAAGAAAACTAAATCCGTGAAGGTTAATAGATGTGGAGGGCAACGTTGGAGAGAAAAAGATTAGCAAACTGAGTCAGTGGGAAAAGACAAGGTTGGGTGGAATTATAACAGGTTTTTAGTCATATGAACTGGGCTGTTCAGCAAGTATGGGTGAGATAACCTACAACAGAAGAAACTAAAAGCAGAAGGAAGATTCGGCATTCAGACTGGTGAAGAGAGTGGGTTGGTATGTGGCTGAATACATTGAAAGAAAGGATGATTATCTGACATTACAGCAGAGGAGACCACATCAGTGTTAAGATATAGGGCAGGAGGTAGGGAAAAAGAGAAAAATCAACTTTACATGCATTATATATAACAAAGATTTAGTAGTTATATTTTATATAAAGTGTCCATCGATTGGTAAGAAAAATGTTGGCAACTATAATTTAATGGCAAAAATACAGAAAATTCACCAAAGATGAAATATGGTAAGTAATGCATATATAAAAATATAACCAACTTCTTAAAAATCAAATTGAATAATTGTAAAGTACCATTTAGCATTTCTTATAATGAGGGGAAGAAGTAATCATGATTTCTTAAAGTAACACATGTGTATTGCTGCTCATGATAATGTGAATCATTTAAATGGTTTTGGAAAGTAATATGGTAAATGGTTTTAGGTTAGTGCAGAGGTAACGGCAATTTTTGCCATTACTTTTAATGGAAGAACTGTAATTACTTTTGCACTAATGTAAGATTCATAAAATTTGCCATACTCCATTATCTATCAATTCCAGTTCTAAAAATCTTAAGATAGTTAAAAACATTACTTATAATAAAGAAGTATACTTGGGAGACTGAGGCAGGAAAATCGCTTGAACCCAGGAGGTTACAGTGAGCCAAGATCATGCCACTGCACTCCAGCTTGGTGACAGAGTGAGACTCTGTCTCAAAAAAGAAAAAAAAAAAAAAAGAAAAGAAAAGAAGTAATTTAAATACCTGAGCACTAGACAGATAGATGATTAAAGTGTATATCCCTCCCAAAATATATTGCACAGCCTTTTACAATATAATTATTAAAATAACTAATATGGACTGTCATTCTAATAAAATGATCTAGATAAGCAGAAAAATTGTATTCAATTCTTTAGAACTGTGTAAAAATTATACATGGATATATAAAGGAGTAGAATGAAACTGGACGAAAATAAGTACATTTTGAGTGATTAATGGTATTCTCAACGATACTTAAAATTTTTCCTATATCGTTTCATTCATACCAATATATTTTCGCCCTCAAAATAAGTAAACTTATATTGCATTTTATTTTGCTAAATATCCTTTTTTTTTTTTTGCTTTATTGCATTACATTTTCAAAATCTTTTGTTTTTTTGGATCAGTTGTAGGGTGGTGCCATCCTAATTTGCTTGGGACTGAGGGGGTTCTCAAGACTCATGATTTTTGGTCGATAGAACCAGGAAAATCCTGGGTAAACTTGGATGAGCTGATCACCCTGAATAGAGTGAATGTTAAACTTTTCTTTTGCCTTTCTAAATCTGGCATTATGTTCATGCACCGAAAATAGTGATTTAATAACGTCTTTGTTTGCTATGAATAGATTTTGACAAGCATAATATGGTTATTTTTGGTTTTAAAAAAACTCTTATTTTCTACTTAAATTAATGTTATATTTTAAGAAATTTAACAATAAAGCCTCCTTTAGGTACAGGGTGTTGCAAGAGAAAATGACATAAACTGATAAAGGACATCTTATTAAATTAAAAAACAAACGAACTGCTCCAGCAAGAACTCCCAGTGGCTGCTGCTGAGTCATGTCCAAAGCTCTCGTAGGTTTCTCTATCTGAGTGTTTAAATCCTAGTGTACTTTCCAATCTTGTTACACCTTTGGTACAACTAAGCAAGTTCATTGGAAGCATATTTCCTTTTCATAGTCAAAAAAGAAATCCTACTCATTCATGTCCCCCCATTTGTAAACTGCTTTCAAATTTGCATCTTAAAAGTCCCAGTGGAAGACATTTTTCTAAAAAGATTCTCTGGAAGAGCAAACACATTATTCCATTCAGTCTTCCTAGTAAAAACATGGAGGTGTAAGCATTGATGACTTTATACCCTCAGTAACACTCAAACTTCAAGTCTCTTGAAAATACCTTCTCTTTAATGTCTGTGTGATTTTGAGGATAACTCCTTCCCACTGCTACTACGTGCCCACTTCACTTTTCAGAGTAAATTCCAAGAATGGATTTAGAAAGCCAGCCCTAGTAAACATTTTCGAAGGTGCATCTGACTAGACCAGTATTAGAAACGGAGTCACTTTATACTTGAATAAAAGTGAATTTGATAGTTCAAAACTTTTTTAAAGAAGCGGATTAGCATTACTATTTCTACACAAATTAATTGTCACTTTTTGGGGCATGTCAGTTTATTCTTCATCTACTATGTGTACATGTTCATAAGACCTTATAGTATTTAATGAAGAGATCCTTTTTAAGTATTGATAGCCACAAGAAAATTATACCATGTTTGATCTATGTTAAAGAATCAAAGTCCAAGATCTTTGAATGGAATTTAGAATAAAAATGTAATTAGGTTACATCCCTAAAGTCTGATATATCTTTAAACAAGACTGCAAATGAAACTTTATTAGAGCTTCAAATGAATTATTTCATTGCTTCTTTTTTTTCAATTCGTTTTCTTCCTCTTCTCTTTCATGTCTGTGATACTGACATTGCTGCTTGTATTTTACCTGTCTTTTTCAGGGTGTTTTAATTATTTACTGCTTAACGAGTAGCACTGAGAGGAAGCCTCATTCAAAGGTGCCTGCTCTGCAGCAGATTTTTTTTTTTTCAAAGCTTTGCAAGGAGGTCTTGAATAGTTGCACCGAGCCTACAGTTCTTGCTACACTGAATAAACTGTTCAGGAGGCGGTATTTCCTCTAAGAAGAGACACTGCTTCTAAAATATCTCTTCAGAGGTACAACTGACCAGGAGTGGAAGGATTATTTATTGTGTTAGAGTTGAATGAAGTGTGCTGTTTCCAATTAGTGCCCCAACTGGCATTTAATCTGAAAAAGTGGTATTACTCCATAACATTTAAATTTTAAGGTATTCCCTATAAAAGGACTGCCCAGATTCACAACAAATGGCAAACTTGGAAAAAGAAAAAAAAGAAACTAGATAACTACGTGAAAAGTTACTGGATGTCTGTGAATCACCAGTCACTCAGCAAGGTGCTGACAGTTGTTTCCACACCCATTGAATTGCATCCACATCTGGAGCTTGATAGAGTTATACTTGCTTCAAGATTCTTAAGGAAAGGGAGCTCAGAAACAGTGTCCAATGGGGCTGATGGCCAAATCTTGTCTCTGACCTTGAAGTTAAGTATTTGACCCATATTCTAAAAAAGGGAAATGACCCTGAAGAAGTAAAGCCACTGTGGACTTTGGACATTCTCCTCACTCTCATCACCATCTTTAATAATCAATACTGATACTTTGGCATAGATGCTTCCACACTTTCTCTTTGCTCACGTAAACATATACAAATCAAGTTGAATGTGGTTTATATAAAATCATGAGCAATATATAATTCAAGTAAAAATTACATTATTGATTAAGGCCTGTGCAAATATTATTCAATAGTTGATCTAATGTCAATATTAATTTTATTTCTCCTCAGACTTTTACACCTCTCTACACTTTTTACTTGGTATTTTAAGATAAAGAGAAAACATTAAACAATTGATTATATGAGGAAAATAGTTGACTCTACCAACTAAACAAGGTTCATAATGGCTAGTATTAATTCCTTAATTTTATACATTATACATATGTTACTTTTTTAAAACAAAATTTTTGAGTAATTTTGATACCTCCAATTATGCTGTTTTAAGTGTAAAGCTGCCTAATGCTTGATCCTTATAAATTACAAAACTTAGACTGAAACCAAGTGTGGGAGGCCTATTGACAAAGAGCAGTCAGACTTGTGTGCTAGCCACAATTCAGTTATCTAAAATCATAAACAGCAACAACTGATAACAAATCATCAGAATATTTTGGAGATCTAGGCAAATTTTCTGGATTTTAAAAAATTATCTTGTATTTCCCCTACATCAGTAATATAACCCTGGGTGTGGTTCTCCCAAACCTGTCTATGTGGCATTCTTTGTATTGTCTGGTCAATATGACCGATACTTTTTAACTGGTGTGTGATACATTCCTATAACGTCCACTCAAAATCAGCACTCCAGATGATAAAGAGAGGATCTGTTTTTAAAATAGCATCTTAAATTTATTTTAAATGTCTAAAAGTAGCTACTCGAAAGTTATGGGCACATTTTCTTCTCAGTTTATTAGGGATGCTATTGAATTACAGAACAAAATCTTTGTTTTCCAGCGTTCCATTTTGCAATGGTGTGCAGTAGGTTATAGTGCACAACAAATCTCTTGTGACAGGAGATAAACCCTTGAAAGTGATAGTTTCCGTTGGAAGTGTGGCAAGCCCTTAACTATTTCAGCATGTGTAGTGCTGTTATAATTATCATAATTGAATGTAAAAACCTAAAGATAATATAAATGGTTATATTATATATGCAGTTAAGCTGAAATGGAAAGCAGTGTCTTTTGTTTTTACACAGGGGCAATAACATTTTTCTCTTTTTGCTACTGTTCAATATAGCTTCTAGCAGATTTTATCTCTATGTTGTACAGAATAGTAATTTACACCAAAGATGTCCAGTAGCTCCAGATTAAAATGTAATAGAATATATAAAGCTTTATTGTTCCTTTAGGTTGTTGTTTTAAAGTGGAATATTTCCCTAAAGTCTTCAGCAAATGTGCCCAATTTAGAACTAAATATGCTTAAGACTTATACCAGTGCTGCTGAAGAAACAGGTCTTATGGATCTGTCAAATTATTTTCATGCAATTGTTTCTGCGGCATTGTTTTTACTGGCAAATGTACAAGTCAATAGAAAAGGAAATAATTAGCTATTTTCAGAATTGCTGATGCATGGAGCTAAAACAGACCAGTCTATGTGTCTTAGAGATTGTGACATTTTAAATTACCTGAACAATACCAGCAGCCATCTTTGGACATGATTAACACCTTGTCTAATTAATGTCAGATCTGGACAGAGTCATGTTGTATTTATGAGATATTATTTTATTGAAACTTGCTTTTGCCTTTATTGTGTTGCAAACT
The DNA here is from genome assembly GCF_049354715.1 of Callithrix jacchus. NCBI lineage: Eukaryota > Metazoa > Chordata > Mammalia > Primates > Cebidae > Callithrix > Callithrix jacchus. Next base: position 50,090,123 of record NC_133504.1, read on the forward strand.
TTAGATTTGTGTGCTCTTTTCTTAAGTGGAGCAACTTCTTTTTTCCTTTTTTTTTCTTTTTTTGTTTCCCTCCCCCTTCAAGTAATCAATGCACTGCTGAATGAGTTCATTTTAATGCACTCAATCATGCCTCTAATGTTCGTAGCTTACGGGCGCAAGCATCAGTAATGCAGGAATGTTATATGGCTTTAGTTTGGGCCATTTCATAAAATATTCATGGAATCAAAAATGTGCATCAAAATAGCGGCTGGGAGAATTACATTTATGTTCCTGCTTTTATGGCAGCTTCACATTTAAACCCATTTGTGTTAATATCTAGTCAATCTTCCTACTTTAAAAAAAAACTAAAATGGGAGAGATCATATACATTCTCCTTTGCTTAATATTTGTTCTAGACATCTGCTGTGATACAACAAATATCTATAAACTTTCAGAGATGTTGTGCAGGGAAGAGGGTAAGCAACAATTTGGATAATACCCAACTATATAAAATCTTATTTTCTCTACATCATGTTTGTCTTAACATCCTACCAAGCATTTTGTGGTTTATAACATTGTTTGGGTTTTGTTTGTATTTTTAAATAAACAGATGGGTTTCTTTTTTTTTGTGGGCTTTAGATAAAGTAAAACTCCCTTGTAGTAATTTTATTTTGAGTGCTCTTTCCTTTAGGTGAACAACTATGAATGCATCCCAAATACCTCATTGTTTATGTAGATGTCATATAATTGTTAAAACTAAAGAAAACTGGGGCTTAGGCCCCTTCTCTTCATACCTGGATAGTCTTGTTTGATGCAGTTGTTCCCAGCATTCTCCTAAGATGTGTTTTCTGATCCTACTTCATATTATGGAAATAAATTGACCACTAAGGCAGGGCCATCCCCAGTCTCTCCAACAAAACATTTCGGCTTTATTTTCTTCCCTGGTTCACCTGAAATGTTGGTGGACTATCTAGACTTTTGCTTGGTATAGCACCATGCATGCCAGGCCTTCAGTTCAGCAGTTAGTATGTCTTCCTTACTGTGGATACCACTGTGATCTGGTTACTCACAGTGATGATGAAGATTTGCAGGTGATTCCTGGTGCACCGTGATAAAAATCACTTTCCCCTACAAAGTCTTTAATAGCTGTGAATAGTCCCCAGGACTTCTTTCTTTGTCCTGTTTTCTGGTAACTTTTACCTTTGTGATTCCTTGGTAAAATTATTCCTCTTTTTGCTCTCCCTATTCCTTGAGAGAAAATAATGTCAACACTTGATAATTCCAGAGGAGGACAGTCCTTGGACACTTAAACACTTGTCCTTTTAAAAGATTGACATCTGAGTTCTGGATCCTGCTATGTTAAAGTTTATTGGTGCCAAAAGATAGACTAAATATGAACACTTTGTAGATGTTATAAAGGGATGCTATGAGCCATGTTAGAAAATCTGATTCATTATCTACATTGATATTTGTATTTACCTTAATCAAAATGATCACCTTATTGAGGTCTTTTATAACATATCTCTCAGTAAATTGAATTTAAACTTTTAAGTTAAAAGCAGTACGCATTATGTCTTAATAAATGTCTAGTTTCAATTAATATCCAAACCTTTACTCAGAAAATAGGGTAATTTTAAAAATCCAATTCACAGTTGAAAATAGAAATTGGATGGAAATCATATCATTGTTAATCATGCTTCAAGGGAAATGCTTGCATATTTAAATTCTGATGCTCTCTTCATAGCATAGACATATCTTTAAATATTTTTAAATCAAAGATGCTACTATACCATAATATGTGCTTTAAATTCTGGCCAGCCTTTAGAAATTGCAGAAAAGTCATTTGTGTGCTTGTGGTCATTTGGGTCAAATCCTCGCTGGCTTATTTTCTTGCTGGCTTATTTACTGCCACCAAATACCTGTAGAAATGAATCCCTACTTATGAGAAGGACTGGAAAACTGCTTCTGTGTAGTAGGAACCTCTATTTAAAATAGTACTGATCAGGACCCCACTGACCTCATCTGTGGGAAAGTGGTACAGAAAGGGGAAGTGAAACCATGAATAGTGAGTTGAGGCCACAGGTGACTGAGTCTGGGGTACCCACAGAATTCCAGGATCCCCCACAGATGTCACCACATGGCTTAGAAGAGAGCAGGGAATTCAGACATAGCAGCTGTACAACAGCTCCTTCAGAAAGACCAATCAGAAGCACATCAAGGGCTCACATCTGTGCTTTTCATAGAGGTGACCTGTGATGGCCTGAGCAGAGTCGGAGAATTATTAGAACCAGAAGAGACCAACAATCATGTAATTTGATCATTATTTTTAACACAAGAGATCCATGTCCAGAGAATTTAACTCACTCCACCTAAGTTTCCTGACTCTGATTTGTTGACTAGCATATGATGTGGTAGAACCCGTTGCGTGGGCTTTTGGTGACCTTGGGTTTAAATCCTAATCATCACTTATGATAAGTCTGGGGCATATATTTGAGTCTTGTAAACTTTGTGAGTCTCAGGTTTTTCTTTAGTGAAAAAACAACAATCATATATATTTCACCAGTTTTTTGGAATGTTCAATAAGTTAATGCATAGATCAGAGAGAAGTCTTGCATTTTGACTAGCACCTAGTAGGCCTTCAGGAAAAAGTAGGTCCCTGTTCTCTTTTACCCCAGCATCTCAGGCTTCTTCCTCAGGGAAGACTCCAAATAGACCCTCTGAGAGCTGAACTTTGGCCAAGAACCATGAGCTAAGTAGTACATTGATACTAGCCCTCAAAGCTCTAGCAGAAAGCAAATACAACCAAAAAGACTACTGTTATTTCTGACCATCCCAATGTTGCCTTCTGTAGTCACCAGCTGAAACCAGTGCCCTGAGGACCATCCTCACTTCATTCCTGCTTGGACAGCCTTATCCAGGACGCTTAACAGCAACCCAAGACTCAGTAATGTAACACAGAGGATGTCTGGCTGAAGACCCAGCCCCAGCCTTCCCTCCACTTTTCCCTCCTCCCATTTCGTCCTGATTTCTTCCACTTCTCCTTTTCCTACTTGACCCTCCTCTACCTCCCCTTTCTCTCCCCATATGGATCAAATTTTGAAGATTGATATCAGTTCTCATTTGTTGTTTACATCATTATACCTCATTAGCATCTAATTTTAATTGAGTTATCCAGAGCTTCATTTCCTTTATGATCCCTATCTATTCTAGAACTATCTGTTTTTCTCACAGAATTCTATATCTCCCTTTCCCTACTTACATGGCCAAAAAGAAATATGTGCCTGTACTTTATGAATAGATGGACACTAGATGAAAAAAGAAAAGGAACTCTCATATACATCTTTCCAGGGATACAGTGCTATACTTCATAGGCAGAAATATAGTTAACAGAGGAAATATAACACACATATATGTCAATGCTCCATTCTAGTTTTAAAAAATGAGGGTCATGGGTATTTGGAGCAAGGTGTTTCTGGCAAGAGGTGCTACATGAGAGAGACGAAAAACTATGCCTGTTTTTCCAGAAGGTAAGAAAAAAATGTCAGCTAAAAGTAAAGATAGATTAGAGCCATGAACTTCAAACTTGCGTATTTGTATCAATGTGAAAAAGGGATTGAGCATTATTTCTTAAATAACTTTCATTGTATATTCTTATGACAAACACGTTTTGATGATAGAAATTTTAGGAAATGCTAATAAGCAAACAGAAAAAAAAATCAAGAAAAAGAAAAAAAATCAGAAAAGAAACCATCTATTACCTACCCATCATCCTACCTCTGAGATGTAACACTGACAATGCTTTCTAATTTTTTTTATGTTTCCTAATGTATTTACTTATTATAAACACTTGTTCATATAATGAGATAGGGTTCTATAATATCATGCTTATGGCCTGTAGTCTCCTATCATGTGAAAGTTTCATAATACAAATTTATGAACAAGTCTGCAGTACACATTGCCCTTTCTGTATGTATCTTTGCTGACGTGCTCACCTGTATGGCTCAGCAAGGATTTAGACTTTCCATGATTACTAAATTTTTTTTACAGTCTGTTTACTGATTATCCACCACTACTGCTTCCTTTTCTTTGAGAATACCCTTCTTATTTCTGTGTGCATCCTTTGATACTAATTCTGGTAACAAATTAATGCAACTAATAGGAAGAAATGATATGCAATAGTCACAGAAGCAGCTCCAACCCACACTATTCAAAGAAAGTCATTTGCGGAAAGATATTGAGTTTAATGTAACCTGCATAGGTTAATTTAATATATCATGATACTATTGTTAGAGGGACTCAACTCATTTTTGTTTTTTGTAGGAAGAGTAAGTTATACTTCATAAATATTATAAATTGGTGGCTATATTTCAATTTGCTGGTTGGAGTTTCTGAAGATATTATTACTATAGCAACTGATAACATTAGCTGTGTTTATTGAGCACCTACTCTGTAACATATAATTGAACATACATGAATTCATTTCTTACAAGAGTAGCTCAAATAGTTACACAGTAATCCTATCTTGCAGAAGAATAAAGTAAGGCACAGAGAGGGCAGTAATTAGCCTGAGGCTAAACAAAAACTGGGAAAGCTGGGATAGGAACAGGGTGTCTGCTTGGAGCCCACACTCACTCTTAATCACTGTGGTCGGATTGCCTAGATATAAGTGTTCTTCCCATCAATTCCAATTATGTAACTCCAGTGCCATAAAAGAGTCTTTACATTTCAGGATATTGTGAGCATTCCCATGAGGCAATTAACAAGTAAAATACAATCCACTGTATGGAGCTGCAAACTACTCTTTTAGCAATATGTTTGCTGATAGTTTAAGGAAAAAAATTACTTAAAACTAATTTAGAGTGTTAGTTTGGAGAAGATATATTTTGGATTTTATTACAGGATAAAATCCAGAAAGGCAGTTAGTTACATTCTAATCCAAAACTAAACAGCATATACAAAAATTTTGTTGGAAAGTTCAGTCAAACTTTGAGAAGCTGTTTAAGGAGCCATACATGGTATTTGAATTTGAAGTTTGTAACAGATACATTCTTTCTTAAGAATGATGAAATTGGGAGGTTGAGGTGGGAGGATCCCTTCAGCTCAGGAGGAGTTCAAGGCTTCAGTAAGCTGTGATTGCACCACTGCTCTTCAGCATTAATGACAGAGTGAGACCCTGTCTAAAAAGAAAAAAAAAAAATGATGAAATCGCCATCTATTGGGAAACCAGTAGAGGATACTGGTTGAGAGTATAAGCTCTGAAGTCAGATTTCCTGGATATTACAGCCCTAGACTTGCCATCTTGTGCAAAACTCTTAACCTTACCAAGCTTTCGCTTTCTATTCCATAATGTGAAATCAGAACAGTCCCACTCCATTGGATTGTTTTGAGCGTTAAGTGAGAAATGCATATAAAGCATACAGCAGAGTGCATGACATGCATAATGTTAAATAAATATTAGCAAATATGATTGCTATTAATATTTATTGCTGGCCCTTTATTGCTGACACTCTCTAAACATATGCAATCCCAGTACATTTCTACTAGCCAGAATTCATGCTGAAACTGAGGTCCAATTAGAGATAGCTCCTTTCCCAGTTTCATTCATCTCCAGCCTTGAAAAATCCTTCTCCACAGTGTTTCTCCACTTAATAGTAAAGCTAAAATGTATGCAAAATTTCTGAAAATATGTTCTGACCTGTGGTTTATATTTATGAATGGCTTTTATTCTTCAGGTCAGCTTCTGGAAGCTGCTGAGCATTATGAAGCATTCCATCAATTGACTCAGGGACGGATATGGAAGGATGAGACAGGCCACTTTCTCAACTTCTTGGCCTGTGAGAGTCTCCTGAGGACTTACAGATTACTCTCAGACAAAATGTTGGAAAATAAAGAATACAAACAGGCCATCAAAATTCTAATAAAAGCTTCTGAAATAGCCAAAGAAGGTGGGTGGAAAAGAACTCTCTCACGTTGCTTTCTTTAATGGGTAAACACTGGTTCTCCCAAGGGTGAAATAAAAATCGTCAAGTGTTAGGGTGATTATTTCCTATGAAATGCAAAGACAAATGCCATCAATTTACTTTCAAATTTCACTGTAAAACAGAGGTGTCTTAGTACTGACAACAAGAAATCCATTAGTTTCTTGAAAGCTTTATCTCCAAAATTACAATCCACTGGGGGTAGTGTTGTAAAACAAGGAATCTAAAGTGAGAAGGTAAGATTATCTGCAAAAGTGTGTGTGTGTGCATGTGCATGTGTGTATGTGGTTGTATATTCTTTGCAGTCTTAGAGACCTTTCATTGTTTGTAAATTCCCCATTGCCAGGTAATAGGGAAAATATGATACATATTTAGTTATTAGTAACAGGAATATAGGACTGAAATGTATTTTAGACCCTTACCTCTCAAAATGTGGACTTTGGACCAGCAGCACCAGCATAGCCAAGAAGCGTGTTATAACAGCCAGGGTCTCAGGTCCCACCCCAGACCTACTGTGGCAGGATCCTCAGGTTAGCAAGATCCCCAGGTGATGCATACGCACACTTAAAGCAGTAAAAATGGTTCTATGAGAGCTGCTCATATCATTAATAGTCTATATCATTTGTGTATGTATAAAAGATAAAGAAAAAAATTGGAGCATATTCTTATAAGCTTTTAATTTGTGAAATGCAAGGATATTTTGTTACACTATAGTAATGTATTAATAGAGTAGCCTTTTCATGAAGGAGGAAAAAGGCAGAAGTTATGCCCCTGAACTAAAGTTTATTAGCTCATGGATATATTTAATTGATTGGTTTATTAAATAATAGATGGCTTATTAAGAGTGAGCTGGACTGATTTTCTGGGTGTGATTTTAATTTACTAAAGAGTAAAAATAAACATCTTAGCCTCTCTCTAACTTCTTTTAATACTATTAGTCAACCTACTCACAGAAAATCACCCCCTGAAAGATGTATCTCATTAAATGAACTGCTTTTGAATAAATGGTTGTCTAGTATCTCCCCCCAAAGGGGTAAACACATAGTTACCTCTTAGAACAATTTCAGCAGCAAATTTTAGTCACATGGAAAGTTACATGGAATTTCAGTGAAAAGGAATGCATTGATTAGGAAGAGATATTTTATTTTAGATTCACATTTGCTAAGTTTTAAGGTAGTTCACAAAGAAAGAAAATTCCTGGGTCTCTTCCAACGGCCAGAGCCTGTCAAGTGGTCTTCTTTCAAAAAGCATCTCTCACTTACCAAAAAGTTGGTTTACATAGTATTTAAGGGGTACGACACCCACTGTTGACCGACTCTTTTGCTAGGGTACATTGGTGTAAGGCACAAGTACAACATCAGCCAACATCTTTTACTTAATAGGTTTTCAAGGTTCATCTACCACATAGGGCCAAATCCCATTCCATTGCATGGTTGTACCACATTTTCTTTATTCATTCATCAGCTGATGGACACATGAATTGTGTCCCCCTTTTGCCCATTATGAATAATGCTAGAATGAACATTTGTATACAACTTTTCAAACGTCTTAATTATATGCTTAGGAGTGGCATTGCTGGGTTATATGGTAACTGTGTTCAATTTATTGAGGATCTGTCAGTTTTCCAAAGTGACTTCACCATTTGGCATTTCCACTAGTAGTATGTGAGGGTTTCAGTTGGGCCACCTGCTCACCAGCACCTGTTACTCTCATCTTCTTCATTACACTCATCCTAGTTGGTGTAATGTGGTATCTCACTGTGGATTTGATTTGCATTTTCCTGTTGGTCAGTAACATTGAGCATTTATTTTTTCATGTGCTTCTTGGCCATTTGTATATATTCTCTGCAGAAATTTTTATTCAGATTCTTTGCCCAGTTTTGTTTCTTTTATTATTGAGTTTTTAAAATTCTGTGTATAGTTTATATACAAGTCTTTCATCAGACGTATGATTTGAAAATATTTTCTCCTGTGGGTTTTATTTTCCCTTCCTGATGGTATTCATTGAAGCACAAGATTTTAATTTTGTTAAAGTTCAATTTGTCTAGTTTTTCTTTTGCTATTCTTGCTTTTGATATTATAACTAAGAAGGCTTTACCAATCCAAGGTCACAGTGATTTACTTCTGTGCTTTAAGAGTTTTACAGTTTTAACTATATTTAAGCTCATGATCTATTTTGAAGTGTGTGTGTGTGCACTCACCTGCATGCATATGTGGTGTGAGGAGGATACAACTTCATATTTTGAAAGTGGATATCCACTTGTACTAGTACTACTTATTGAAAACATTATTCTTTTTTCTAAATAAATTGTCATGACACCCTATATAAAATCATTTGATCATATATGTGAAAGTTGTTTTCTGGATTCTCAATGCTATTGTCTTGATCTTTCTTGTCTAACCTACAATTACAGTAATACATAGATTTTATTACTCTAGTTTTGTAGTAAGTTTTGAAATGGGGAAATATGTCTTGTAATGTTGTTATTTTCAAGTTTGCTTTGGCTGTTCCCATCACTTGCATTTCCACATGCATTTTAGGATCTGCGTGTCAATTTCTACAAAAAGAGGAGTTGGAATTTTGGTAGGAATTGCACTGAATCTGTCAATCAATTTGGGGAATATTGCCATCTTAACGCTATGTTTTTCAATCCATATTCAATGGGATATCTGTCCATTTATTTAAATATTCTTTAATTTCTTTCAGTGACATTTTATAGTTGTCAGTGTACATGTCCTGCCATCTTTTGTTAAATTTATTTTTAATATTTTATTCTTTTGATGCTATTGTAAATGGAGTTGTTTCTTAATTTCATTGTCAAATTGTTCATTACCTACAAGTAAAAATAAAACTGACTTCTATATGATCTTATAGTTTGCAGCCTTGTTAAATTTATTTATTAGCTTTGATAGTTTTTTATGGATTCTTTAGGATTCTGGATACACAAGATTATGTTATCTGCAAATATAGTTTTGCTGCTTCCTTTCTATCTGTGTGCTCTATCTTTCTCTTGCCTAATTTATGTGACTAGAACCTCTAGCACAACAGTTTTAAACAGAAGTATGATATATACTGAGGATTTTATGTAGATGCCCTTTACTATGTTGAGAAAGTTCCCTTCTATTCCAAGTTTGTTGAGGGTTTTTAACATGGAAGGGGTTGGATGTTGCCAAATGCTTTTTTCATACATCTATTGAGATGGTCATGTGTTTTGTCTTTTATCATATGAATCTGGTATGCTATATGGATTGGTTAGCATATGTAGAACCAAACTTGCATCACTGGGCTAAATTCCACTTGATCGTGGTGTATAATTCTTCTTATATGCTATTGATTTTTCTTTGTGAGTAATTTTGTTAAGGATTTTTCTGTCTATGTTCATAGGAGACATTAGTTTATACTTTTCTTTTCTTGTAATGTCTTTATCTAGTTTGATGTCAAAATAATACTGGCCTTATAGAACAATTTGGGAGGTGTTTTCTTTTAATTTTTTAAAATATTTGTAAAAGATTGGTGTTAATTCTTAAAATATTTTTTAAAAATTCACCAGTGTGGTCATCTAAGCCTGGCTAGCCTTTTCTTCATGGGAATTTTTGAAATTAATAATTCAGTTACTTTAGTTGTTACAAATTTGTTCAGAGTTTTGATTTCTTCTTCAGTCAATTTCAGTAGTTTGTGTCTTTCTATGAATTTGTCTGTTTCATTTAGTTTATCTAACTCACTAGTATATAATTGCCCACAAAAATCTCTTATAATCCTTTTTGTTTCTGTAAGGTCTGTAGTTATTTCCCTTTTTTCATTCTTGATTTTAATAATTTAAGGAATTCTTCTTTTTCTTCTTTGGTCAAACTAAACATATGTTAATTTTGTTGACTTTTTCGAATTATCATTTTTTGTTTTGTTGATTTTCACTATGGTTTTTCTATTTTCTATTTTATTCATTTCCACTCTAGTCTTTCCTATTTCCTTCCCTCTGTTTGATTTGAGGGTAGTCATATTCTCTTTTTCTACTTTTATAAGGGGGAAAGACCTTTCTTATTTTTAAATATAGACATTTATAGCTATAAATGTCCCTCCCTCTATGCACATCTTTAGTTGTGTCCCATAAATTTTGGCCTGTTGTGTTTTCATTTTCATCCATCTCAGAGTATTTTCTGGCTTACCTTGTGTTCTTCTTTGACCTATTGTTTATTTAGGAGTGTTTTTAATTTCCACATGGACATAAGTTTCCCAAATTTATTTCTGTTATGTATTTTAGATTTCACATTATTGTGAATACCACCCTTCCGATGGTGTCTACTCTGACAACCATAGTGAATACTGAAACCTGCTTTGTCCTCTGAACCCCTACTTGGCACTCTAGATTCTGCTTACCTGCTCTATTTCCCCCAGAACACTTGTCAGCATACACCTTACCAGATGGTTATTCTTTATTATTTATTTTCTCTCTCTTTATGTCTCTATTCTTTAAAATATAAGTTTTAACGTGTCATTCGATTTTAGTAGTGCCAAGATTTTACATCTAACCTTTTCTTTCTGGCTGTTGTTAATCCTATTCTTACTGACATTTTTTTCTGTTATGTTATTGCTTTCACTTTATCTTAACTTTGTCTGTATTAGTGAACAAGAAAAGTTCTCATGTTTGAATACTATTTAAAAACTAATATTTGTTGTTTCCAAACTGTTTCAATTAGCTGCCTCAAAATCTATCAGTAGCAATCAGTACTTTTATAAGGGGGAAAGACCTTTCTTATTTTTAAATATAGACATTTATAGCTATAAATGTCCCTCCCTCTATGCACATCTTTAATTGTTTTCTTTCTTTTCTCCTCTGTTGAGCTTCCACTCACATAAAATGAGATTCAGATGACGGTGCTATATCAGCCCAGCCAGTTGCTAGTGCTTTAACACAGTTCTACCACTTGACACAGAAAATATATACCACATACAGCCAGCTTTCAACTCTCTAATAAGTAGCTTCCTGTCATAGCTTCTTTCTTCTATTTTGTCTTTTTCTTCACTAGTCTCACCTTTTCCCCCAGAACCCATAAACCTATAGCAGAGAAAAAGTTAGGGCCCAGCTGAATAAGAAGAGTTAAAATTCCCCCTACTGGATCACTGGCATCATCAACTCAGGTAAAGTGAGATCTTGAAGGTATAATTCTCTGCAATCAGCAAACTAGCTAGAGAAGAAAAAAGTACTGTTACTGGCATTTGCCATCCGATTGCCTCGAAGTCAGCAGCGGTTATTTGGTGAGTGGTGAGAGTGAATGCAGCATGAAATATTGTTCCTGCTAACATCCTTCATGGTTGGAATGTGGAGCTCAGAAATCTAAGGATACTTACTGTATTAGTCTATTTTGCATTGCTACCAAGGAATATCTGAGGGTGGGTACTTTATGAAGAAAAGGGGTTCATTTTTACTTAAAGCTCCACAGACTGTACAAGAAGCATGGTGCCAGCATCTCTTCCTGGTAAAGGTTTCAGGAAGCTTCCAATCATGGCAGGAGGCAAAGGAGAACAGGCATGTTATATGGCGAGAGAAGGAGCAAGAGAGATGCCAGGCTCTTTAAAGCAATCAGCTCTCATATGAACTAATAGGGCAAGAGCTCACTGGTTCCTATTTGAATGACGCCAAGACATTCATGCAGGATCTGCCCCCATGACAGATACCTTCCACAGGTGCCATGTCCAACATTGGGGATCACATTTCTACATGAGATTTGGAGAGGACAAACATCAAAATCATATCACTTACTTTCCAAAGACCAAAAACAAAGGTTAGATCACTCAGCGTTTGCATTAGCCAGGAGTTAGTCATATTAGAAGCCAATGTTACATTTAATATACTAAATATAAACAAGTTATATATTTTCCCAATGGTATGAGGTATATCATGTGGAACCACATTATAACTTTACACATTTTTCTTTTGGAAAAAAGTGGTTAATTCCTGAACTAAAATTAGTAAGATATCACAGGAATTAGACTAACTTTCTTGCAAAAAAAAAAATGAAAAGTATTACCAGTGATTAGTAAAGTGTTTGGATTTCAAAATACACATGGAATTTTGTACCAGGAAACTAAGCTCTGTCAGTTACTCTTACCTACAGTTTAATCCATAGCTCTTAAACAGAACATAATCAAAATAAAAATTCATTAATTTGTGAATTATCTGCAGTTAGAAACTTAGCTGAATGTCAGTCCATGTGACTGAATATTAATGTTTGTGCACCATTTAAGGTTGTTACCCATATTGGTTGTTTTATGCATGTAGTAGCAGCTATGCCAGATGACTGTAGGCCTTTACACGATGGACTGGCATAAAATTATACATGAATGTCAAAATGATAATATTGGGCTGTGTTCATAAAGGGAAACCTCTTATAATTATACTGCTAATGCATCTTACTCTAATATCTCTGATCCAGGTAAATTGTGTCTACATCAGCCTTTTTTTTTTTAGTATACAGATAGGTTTTGGAGATTATTAATAAAACTGCATACTTTAAAAAATAATTTTCTACTGTCTTGAAAAGCAAGCATTCTATTTATTGTAATGAGTTAATTTCTTTAATACCTGGTAATTTTTTTTACATTTTCACTTCAGGAGGTGACAAAAAGATGGAAGGGGAAGCCTGTTACTACTTGGGCTTAGCACATTTAGCTGCTGAAGAATATGACTTAGCATTAACAGTAAGTTAAACTTTGGATTGTTGCCACTTTTAATTTTTATTTTAGTATATTTATTTTCCCATATGTTATTACAAGGCCAATAGAAATGAGTTAGGCCTGACATAGGTGTGCCTATTTCCTGAGATTAGAGCAGAATAGCAATATGCTAGAAGCATTTTAAAAATTGGTTTTACTGTTTATAGAAGGTTCAGTGGTATATAATCAATTACTATGAATTGCTTTGGGATGTGTGAAAGTTAAATAAATGGAGTAATATGGCCCTTTATAAACTCCTTAACAACGAGGACAAGAGGAAATAGGTTTAAATGATGGTAAAAAGTAAATAACAAAAAATAAATTGCAGTCATTTTATAATATGATTTGGGAAATTTTGCACACACAAAAATGTGGTTATTGAGCAACAGAGAGGGCTGCATTGATAATGTTTAGTGTTTGTAGGGGGAGGCAACAGAGGTGGAGGTGGGTGTTAGTCCCAGTCTGAAAAGTAGCCTGCTTTATGATCAAATCACTGTCTATTTTGCAACTTGGTTTTGTTTGGCTAAAAACAAGCAAACAAATAAAAATGTCAAGAAATATTTTTCCTGAATTATAACTAAAGTGATTTTTTCTTCTTCTCTTACCTATACTATGGATTTAAAGTATTTCACCTACATCTCTTGTAATAATCCAATTTCATACACAGTAGTGGATTAATTTGTAGCTTTGGGGATCTTCTTTGTTCCTTTAGATATTTTTTGCTAAGAATTCCTATATTTGGGCTATTTTCCTTTAGCCCTCTTATAATTAGGCATCATAGAAAACTTCAGTTTTCCTAGATGATTCTTATGCTTAATATTTTTTAGTTAATGATGAGAATTCAGCAGTGCTTTGTTTCTGATACCTTGGGGAGCATAGGGACCAACCAGAAGCACACTTCCCTTTAGGAGTCAATTTAATGAGGGTAACCAACTTGCAAGCATAACCAACCATAATTCAAAGTAGGTTGAACAGGGGCTTTTTAAGTGTGGAGGAAGAGTGGTTGGTTCCAACACTGAAAACCAGGGAGGCTGCACCAAAAAAGTTTTTGAGAGGCAGGATTTACACATGTAGAAAACATGAGAATCCAGAATGATGGAACACTAAGATACATGCGCGTGCACATATGTATACACACTCAACATGGACATACTCAGTGAGTTGGGAAGCAAGGACTTAGGTGAAAGATGAAATTCAGCTGGAGGTCAAGTTGGAAAATTCAGTGAAAACTAGCACATGGATATTCTTTCTCTCTCAAGTAATGCAAGCACAAAATAAATTCAAACAATACAATAAAATTCACAGTGAAAACTAAATCTTCTTTCCTTCCCTGTACTCAGTCTCACAATTCTTTCCTCAAAGACAGTTACACATTTCTGCCTTATCTTTCCAAGAATATTCTATATATTCAAATATATATAAAGTGCATATATATGTTTCCTTTGTGTTATTTAAAAACGTCGCATTTTATATGCACTGTTCTGCACCTTGAGTTAATTTCTTCCATACTAGTGCATATAAGCATGCCTAATTGTATTTTTTAATTTTTCTAGCCTTATTGAGGTATGATTGGCAGATAAACATTGCATATATTTAAGATGTAAGAATTGATGTTCTGATATATGTGTATGTTGGGAAATTATTTCCCCACTCAAACTAATTGTCTTGTCCATCACCTCCCATATTAACCTCTTTTGTATGTGTGTGAGGACACGTAAGATCTAGCCTCAGTAAATTTCAAGTATATAATACACCATTATTAACTATAAACAAGTTTCATTTTATTTATTATTTATTTACTTATAATTTAAACTTTTAGATTCAGGGGTACATGTGCAGGCTTATTATCTGAGTATATTTTGTGATGCTGAGGTTTTGGGTGTGATTGATCCGGTCACCCAGGTAGTGAGCACAGTACCATTGCCCTCCTCCCTCTGGTCGTCTCTTGTTCCCATCTTTATGTCCATGAGTACCCAGGGCTTAGCTCCCACTTATAAGTGAAAACATGAAGTATTTGATTCTCTGTTTCTGTGTTAATTTTGACAAGCTTTATCTTAACAGGGCTACATGATATCCCATTGTGTGGCTGTGCCATAATGAATTCAACCATCTTCTACCGCTGGGCATTAAGAATGTTTCTAATAACTTTTATTGTAAAGGATATGGCAGTGAACAGTTTCATCAGATGTGACAAATTTATCCATAGAGTAGATTCCTATAGGTGGAAATGCTGGTGTATCCTATACCTAATGGTATAGAATAATAGAGTAATGAATAGATTGAGGAAGGAATAATTGACATCCAAGGGATGAATTACTTAACTTGAAACTGTTACTCCTTTCAGAATATTGAAATTGTTCCTCTGAAAGTGTATGTGAATCTCAAGTCCCTACAACCTATTAACTATGTGATATTGGGCAAGTCCCTTACACTCTTTAAGTCTCAGTTGCCCCATCTATCCAGTGGGACTAATCACTATTCTTACTTCATAAAGGGTAATGGGTTAAATGTTGCCCCCCCTAAAAAAAAATCTACTTCCTAATCCCCGGAAGCTGTGAATGCAGATGTAACTAAGTTAAAGACCCTGAGATGAAGTGATCATCCTGGATTATCCGGGTGGACTCTAAATATGCAGACAAACATCCTTATAAGAAAAAGGCGGAAGATTTGAAACAGAAGGCAGGAAGCCACACATGCAGAGGAAAAGACCGGATTAAGACAAGGGCAGAGAGTGCAGTGATACAGTCACAAGTCAAGGAATTCCTGGGACCACGAGGAGATAGAAGAGGCAAGGAAGGTTCCTCTCCTAGAGCCTTCAAGATCACAGCCCTGCTGACACCCTGATTTCAGACTTCTAGCCTTCAAAGTTAGGAGAAAACACATTTCTACTATTTTAAGTCATTTCGCTTATAGTAATTTTTATGTCAGCCCTAGAGAAATAATACATAGGGTGATTATAAGAGATAATTTATGTAAAGCTTTAAAAGAATGTTTGCCTGATTTATAATAAACCTTTGATAATTATTCATTTTTATTATTTTTTCACTAATCTAAGTCTCTTGATTGGAACTCTTGTAGTGATGGTGGAGGGAACAAGACAGATTCAAAAGTTATAAAGGACTTGGTAACAGGTTAAGTATAGGAGATGAGGGAAACAAAGGTGTGAAGATGGGCCCTGAGTTCCTGGCTGTGAAACTGGATGGAGGCTGGTGTTGTTTACAAGGGTGGGGAATGTGAAAGGCTTGCAGGGAAATCAGTTTGGGATATGTAGAAATGGAAGAGTTTTAAAGGTATTCAAGGAGAGTTCAAGTAGACAGTTAAATACGAGGGTCTCGAGCTTAAAAGGAAGTCTAGATTGGAGATATTATATGTGAAAGTTAATTTTATGTGTCAACTTGGCTTGGTAATGGGATACCCACATAGATAGCTGGATAAACGTTTCTGGGTGTGTCTGTGAGGGTGTTTCTGGAGAAGATTACCATTTGAATCGGTGGGTTGAGTAAAGCAGATGGCCTTCCCCTATATGGATGGGCACCATTTAATCCATTGAGGGCTTCAGTAGAACAAAAAGGCAGAGGAAGGACAAATTTACTTGTCCAGACTGTTGGAGCAGAGACATTGATCTTCCACTGTTAGCACTGATGGTTCTTAAGTCTTCAGACCCAGTCTGAATCTACATCACTGGCTCTCCAGTTGGCAGGCCTTCAAACTGCACCACCAGCTTTCCCGGGCATCCAGTTTATGGACAGCAGATAGTGGGATTTCTCAGCCTCCATAATCATAGCAGCCAGTACTTTATAATAAGTAACAATATATGAGAGACTATGAGAAACTATGAATGAATGCATTTCTGTTATTTTAAGGCATTTATTTTGTCTCAGTTTGTTTCCTCAGGCCTAAGAAATGGCTACATAGGGTGATTAGAAGAGATTTTGCCTCTATCTTATTGCTTCTGTTTCTCTGGAGAACATAATATATTCTATAAATTTGTATGTTTTCAGCAAACTGAAGCTGTGGAGTGGATGAGATTTCCTAGAGAGAGTTAACAGTGTTGAAAGAAAAAGGCCTAGAGCCAAACTGGATGAAGGAGGGAGGTACAAAAGAGCTTAAGCAGGAGTATCTGGGAAGGCAAAAGGAACACAGAATAGATGATTTCATACCAGGTATTTCTAAAAGAAACAGACACGCAAACTACGCATTTTTGCAAACTGCAAAATCCTGGGATTTGGGCTGGAATGAGACCACTCTATGCAGATATTTCCACTAGGAACTCTACCCTTATTCCCCAGACATGTACCTGGATTGGAATTAGGTTTAGTTAATTCTTGTCATTTAATTCTCCAGCCAGAACAGAGGCTTTGGGAAACTAGGCAGGGCCATATTCCAGCCCTCAGGCTCACTGCTATCGTCAAGTAGCCTTTGCAGTTGGGAAAATCCTGGGGCTTTCTTCAGAGCCTACATTTTGGCAGAATATTTCTGGAAGAATATCGTCGACTTCTCGGACGTAGCTCACCTAGAACTGTAGACTTGCAGAAGCCAAGCATAACATTTGAACAGAGCTGTGCTTTGACTTCAGGTTTGAACGCAATGTCTTTTCCCTCTACTTAGTGTCCTATCTTAGCCACTTTTTCTGCTTCCTTTGAGATAAAAGGACATTCTTCAAGTTTTCAATTGAATCTCCTTTTAATTTTTTGTTTCTGGACCTGGTGAAAGTTACCATGTTATATAAGTGATCTATTATCTGCTTGCAGATTTTCATGTATCTTCCTATCTGCAGGGGCTACTGTGGTGGCACTCTTTCTAGCTTACAGTATTTCTACTAGAAATCTATAGCAGAAATCTACAGAAATCTATAGAGCGCTCCTTATTTAGTGAATATATGTGTGTGTGTGTGTTTGTGTGTGTGTGTGTGTGTGTATGTATTTAAAATGATAACATAAAATAGAAATAAATAGGTAAGGATTGATTCCCTGATTGATTGGAGATCTAACCAGTTATGTAATCACAAAGTAAGTATTCAACATATATTTTTTAAAGTTTTCTTTTGTGATCGTCTTGTATTTTACTTTCTTACCTGGCACAGTGTTACCAACATTGTCTTCACCTGTTTTAAAGCACTAGTGATGTTCCTGTCATAGTATAGCTGTGAAGAGGGGTAAGAAGGCTCAGAAACAGCTTGGTTGTGTTACGTTTAGCATTTTCATATTCAGTCTATCTTTAATCATTGTCACTAATTCTTTACACCATTTTATTCTCTCACTTGTATTTCAGATTGATGAATTGGAATATTTTCAAATTCTCAGGATCTTGCCTCTGGATCCGACTTCTACCTCTCACAATTTTCTTTCTTCCAATAATGTTATTCATCTATAAAGATTTTTTACATATTTTTTCAAAGAAACTTGTGTAAACACAAGTAAATATTCCTGACGAATAGTTCTATTGATCTGAAATAGAAAGAATTTTGAATTTTGCTAATGTATCTTAATTGAAAGGCTTTAATTTATTAGTAAAGTATTAATACATGTAATAGAAGAATGTTCTTACAAGCATATGAATAAAACTTTGGTGACTCATTTCCTTGCTGATAAAGGGTTCTTTACTAAATGACAGCATACAGCTAAACTAAAAACGAATAGTAGATTTATTTAGGGTTGAAAAACCAACCAGTAAGGAAAGGGTATTTGGTGAAGAGAAAAGATAGTTACACTAATAAATCTGTGCAAGAGGTCATGGAGACCCTGACATTTAACGAGGAAAATGCTACCTGCACATGCCATGTGCTGGGGAAAGAAATCGTAATTCCCTTTGGCCATCATCAATTTAGACCTGTAAATGTTCCAATTAGGGTAAATTCCAAATTTTAGGAGTTATCTTATAAAGTCCTAAGATTTGAAAGAGAAAAATATTTTACTAAGAATCACACCTAAGGCTTTGCACAAAATTGGACCAGCCATATGCCAACCGTAAAGTTATTTTAAGGAAAAGGAAGGGCCTTCATTTTTATACATGAATTCTCTTTCTCCCTAAATACTTCAATTCATTTAATGATTCTAGGAACACCAACTTTATTCAATCTTTAAAACATGCAGATAATTATTTGCTTTCTATTACTTTACAGTAATGTAACTTAAAATTATACTATGAAAACAAAATTCAACACATTCTATTTTATTTGCTTTTAAAGTATAAGATTCACATCTATTATTTAATTATTCCATATACAAAACAGCAGCCATCTCTGTTTACATACATTAGCATCTTTATAACAGTTTAGAATGCTTCTAACATTATTGTTAGCTTGTAGATGTGATTGACCTATATCTCTAGTCCCACCAGTAGCATCACATAGAAAAACGCAAATAAGTAATACACCGTAGTCTTCCCTCAACTGACATTTTACTTTCCACAGTTTGTTGCTGGAGGTCAACCACAGTCTGGAATATTAAATGGACATTTTTGAGAAATAAAAATTCATAAGTTTTAAATATGCACCATTCTGAGTAGCACAATGAAATCTCATGCTGTCCCACTCCATCCCATCTGGGACATGAATCATCCCTTCATTGAGAGTATCCATGCTGTATACCCTACCTGCCCATGACTGTACAGGAAAAAGCAGTGAATATAGGATTCAGTACTCTCTGAAGTTTCAGGCATCCACTGGGGGTCTTGGAACATATTTCCCACATACACGGAGGAAATGCTGTATCAGAAAAAAATTCCAAAAATTTTGATTTGTTTGATACATATTAACAATGCAGGAGATGTATCATGTTTGTAAAATAATATATTCTTAGTGTTTCACTAAGTGATTTTTTTTTCAACTTAATAAATATAAGCAAAGATCAAGCCGTACTATATGAGAAGTCCTTTCTAACGATGATTTATTTGCTTTGAAATGTTTAGCTGACAGAATGTTTGGGGGAAAATAGTTCTTACAGTTGTTTCCATTTAGTCTCTTTCGGTATATAGTTTATCTCTTAAAAGTCAACCCATTGTTGATAGCAGTGGGCTTTTAAGTGATAATCTAGCTGATATGCAAATGCCTTGGCAGATTTCACAGTGACATGCCAAAAAAAAATAATTTCTTCTTTGGTCACTTTAATAAATGAAGACACATTTCTATCTACTGCTGAAACTATTGTGCAACCCAAATAAATCTCAGAGCTCCCCAAGGCTCAGTCTGTGTATGATGACATATTAAAAGAAAAAATTCAGCAATCTAAACTAACAGTAATTTTAATTTCTACTTAATCACCTTCAAAGAACAGTAAAAGAGATAATCTTTACTCACAACACTATTATTTCTTAAAATCCTCTTTCCTTCTATTTCTCTAATTTTTCTATTTGTCTATCACAGGATATTCAGAAGCCCATATCTTTATGTCACTCCCTAATCCCAGAAGATCCCTCCTGTATTCCACTTATTTGTGGATGTCACTCCTCTCCCTTCTCTCTCTCTCCTGCCTTCTTCTCTCTCTCAGGTCAATAAATCTTGGCTCTTTCTGCACTCTCATCTCTACTTCGTACAACCTATTCCTCTGACAACTTGTAACTCTTGTGTGCAAACAGAACCCAATGGGGTAACGCTGGTTGTGAGATGGAGTGTCAAATGGGCTATGCCAGAATTCAGTCTGGGAAAGGCAAGCAAATACACTTGCATTAATCATTTTTTAAATTTTCTTACACTATATGTAAGAAATTCTTTAAAATTGTCAGAAGAAAAAAAATGTAAATAAAAAATAATAAACAAGAGGGGGAGGAAATGAGAACAAAGAAGCCAAAGCAATGGAGGAATCAAGAGAGGCCGCCTGAGACTCAGTGTTCCTTTGGGTCCTTTCTGTGTTACTTCCAAGACTTAAGCTGTGGAGTTCCGAATGTCTGCAGGATATAATAATAGGATGAATCTTTCTGATGGACATCACATTTATTCTATCTGCAGTCTGAATCAGTTTGTCTACAAGAGCAACAGCTTCTTCATAGCTGCATTCACACCCTTCCCTAACATCTCTTGGCTGCATGTAGATGACTGTTGAGACTAGTTTAATATGACATCATGATATTAGAATTTCCTGGAATGGATATAGATGCTCACATCTGCTACCAAATCTTTGATCATTTGACATTTCCATGAAGTAAAGGCAGTATATGCTAGCATTTCTCAGTTAAGGAACTCTCAAAATGCTTTTTAGAGAGTACATTTATCAGCTCTTTGGAGTGAGACGGCAACATCATTCAATGATGGGCTTTAAAATCAAGCTATTCAAGGATGGAGTCCCAGATCTGCTACCACCTCACCATGTGATATTGAACAACTGACTTAACCTTTCTGAAAATTATTTTCCTCTTCTGTAAGATGGGGATAATCCTACTCTCTAACTCAGCACAGCTCTGTGAGAATTAAGTAAGAAAATGTGTCTAAAGTTTGTGGCATGGGGCCTAACACGCAGATAACTAAAACTATTATGATATCATCAATATACATAAAATAATTTTTTTTCAAAGTGCTAGATGATCATACGTCTACAACGTCACAGTGTCTGGCGTCTGCTCTAGACCTACGGTATTCTCAAACCACTAATTAGCATAGGAAAAATGTTAAATGTGTCCGTAAAGTCTGCATAAAGGTATCTGAAGGATAAGTTTATGTGCATGTATTATATGATAATGAGCATTTTAATGTGATATAGGTCAAGTCATACATAGCAATGGCATTCTAATTATAAGTGACCAAATATGTGAAATGGCAGTAGGTTTTGATGTACGATGTTCATATCAGAAGTAACTATGGTCAGAAAGAGCACATGAGACTTGGAGCTGGAAGACATGGATTTTAGTCCTGTCTGCTCTGCACTGGCTGTGTGACCTTAGATTAGTCACTTAACTTCTTGGAGGCTCAGTTTCATTTGTAAAATAACAATCCTAATGGCAGCTTCACTGTGTCTTTGTGAAGACGAAAATTTTAAAATGTATGTTCACACTTTAAATTGTAAACAGTTCTCAAAGGTAAGATACCATTATCACTACAGATTGATGTAATTAGCACTGGATAATGATAGCAATGTACTATAGTAGGCTGCAGTTGTTCAGTATGGATTCAAAGTCTCTACTTCCTTACTTTATTCTTAATTGTAATTTACTATTTATCATATGTAACTCACATAGTACCTAAATTTATCTTTATATTGACACATATTTTTATATAAAGGAAAGAAGATAAGCCAACATTTTATGAAACAAATGTTTTATTATTAATTTATTAATAACTTTTTGAGTTAAAAATATGACATTTATTCTTTAAAAATTAAGTTATTTCTTTCTTTAAACAGCAGAGCTACTCATTGCCCATTAAACAGAAGTTGTCATTACTCGCCAGTTAGAAATCCTTACCTAAAATGTACCCTTCTGTCCTTGGTTTAATTGTCTGGGTATCCGAGGAGAACTCAGATGCTGCCAGAGAGGAAATCATGGCCCCTTCTCCCAGAGGATGGCTGGTTATCATTATACATAACATGCAGACAAGCCTGCTTGCCGCCAGTTTGCCTCCTGGTCGTGTGTAGCTCATCACCAGCTTCTGAGACATGCTAAAGAGGGCTCGCCACTCAGCTGGAGATGATTCAGGTGTAGGTTCAGCGGTCTCGGCAGTCATTTTCCTGCTTTACATCAGAGTTTTCATCTGCTTTATCCTTTTGTCCTATGACCCACCTCAGGCAGTCTCCTTCTTGGGGAATCTAAAAGGAGCAGCTGTTACAGATCCCATTTCCCCCAATTGTTGCAGCGCAGACATCTTTCTATTTAGCATCACCCCCAACACACACACTCACACTTCCACCAGGAAACAACCAGCGCTGAACCTCATTTTCATTTCATACGTTTTGCTAAGTAATGTTCAAAATATTCAGTATCTGATGAGCAAAAGGAAGCATTTTTTAAAACAACATTAAAAGGGAATAATATTTTCTGATTTTAAAATATATGTTTATTTACAAACTATATAGAAAATGTCTTATTCAGAATTGTTACACAATAACTTAAGGCATAGTATAAACATGTATTCCATATATAATCTTATTTTGAATAGTTACTTGGAAATAGCATTACTTAGAAAATAGCATTTTAGGTAGTTTACAAAAATATGTTATAATAATTTGGGAATTATGAAAACTTAAAATGTTTTATAAATAATTTTGTTATTATCTTTATATTTAAAGTTGCATCCTTTCTGAAACATTGAAATAGGTAACTTTATGATAATAATTTATCATAGTTTCTGTAGTGAAGGTCACAGAAGAGAATCTCAGTAAATTGATTTATTTTTCATTTCCTCATCAATAGGGAGTTTCTCTTTAAATCATTTTTAATTTAATTTTTCAAAATGTCTCTAAATTTTTTTACAACGTTACAGCTTAGAAAAATATTCATTTTTTTGTTTAAATGATTATAGTATTTGTTATATAAATTACAGTATTTGTCATTTAAATGACAAAAGCATTATAGAAATTCAGAAAGCTAAAAAATTAAAATGTTTATTTTTTTGAAACAGGAATCTGTAAGGCAACCATTTATAATTTACAAACTTTCCTATAAATAAAGAAAGGTTTTATGTCAGGATAAAAAGCTTGTGGCCTAAATTAATGTAAATACTAATTTTCTAGTAATAAAATTTATTGATTTTTTTTTTTTAATGTGATAGCTGGTTTTAGTTTTCCTTGAGATCTAGAATACCACTTGGGCCAAAACTTCATGATCATTTTACTTACTCATTGAAATAAAAAAAGTACTGCTACAGTAGCTCTTTATAAAGCTGAAGTTTTTGTTTCTAGGTATTCACATTTTAAGAAACAGTACAAAAATTTCTGATATTCATTGTGAGAGAAAATGAAGGAAAGGATAAAATGTTTTTATTTAGTTCATCCTAAGAGGATGAGGTTTAAGAATCTGAAAATTGAGTACTCTAATCAACTATACTGAATAGCGACATATGGAACATAATGTATGTATACTCCTTAAAGTTCAAGGCCTAGCATATGAAAATGGTCGCTGGAGCAATAAAGCAACCTGCATAGTTCATCACAAGACTAATTGTATGACAGACCTAGAGGCAATGACACAGCTGTTATCAACACTCATTGATCTAGATGCCACAAAAGAAGAAGAGGCATTACACCTGGAAGAACACAGAGATGCTTATAGGATTATATGTGTTAAACAAGAATAAGTGTGTGGATCATACTTCATCATTATAAATTTAGCCAAATTATATGTAATTCCTCTAAGAGATGAAAGGGGGAACTTCAGAAAGAAAAAATGTAATCAAATATCTTAAAATGTGTCCAAAACATTTTCAAAGGTGTCTTTAGTGTAAGCAATTACTTCATCTTCATTAACAGCAACATTGACTTTAGAGATTGTACAATATAATTGGTGCACAATGAAAATAACATACACTAGGATTTAAAAATAGCATTCATACCACCTAATATTCAATCCATATACTTGTAAAAAACTATCTTACCTGGTAATTTCAACTTTCTCCCTTAACACATAAGTTTCATTAATAACCAGTAAAATGCATTTAAGATTAAATCTCCATTTTTCCCCATGACTGTCCTCTGTTGACCCTTATTTATTGTTTTTGTTTGTTTGTTTGTTTGTTTAAGATGGTGTCTCACTCTGTCGACCAGGCTGGAGTGCGATGGTGCAGTCTCAGTTCACTGCAACCTCCACCTTCTGGGTTCAAGCTATTCTCCTGCCTCAGCCTCTGGAATAGCTGGGATTACAGGCATGCACCACCATGCCCTGCTGATTTTTGTATTTTTAATACAGACAGGGTTTTACCATATTGGCCAGGCTGGTCTCAAACTCCTGACCTCCAGGGATTCACCTGCCTTGGCCTCCCAAAGTGCTGCTGGGATTACAGGCATGAGCCACCTCGCCCAGCCCCTTACTGATTGTTTGTAATGATGAAGATGATGGCCAATAATGGAGAACAAGAAAGAAGATAAATAAACCAACTAATCCACAAAATGACATTTGGCTCCTAAATGATCAAGGGCTGACTATATAGACGTGTCACAGCTTTCTCTTGTGAGCATTTCAAGGGAGGAGTTTAATATTGTTTTGCACAAAAGCATGACTTAGAGGCAAAAAATTAGAAAGTTAGAAAGCCAAATAGTGTCAAAGGTTGACAAGGATGTGAGACTACAAAACTGCAGTTAGGAAGGTAAGCTGGTGTAGCCATTCCAAGAGTGATGGTGTGAGTGAATCTGTATGATTCCTTTGTGGCACACCAGCCCATTCCTGGGGATATCTGTCCCAGAGAAACTCTTTAGGGACACATTAGAGAGGGCCCATGGAGGGGAAAGGGAGTAAGAGTGAGGAGGGAGGATGAAGGAGAAAGATTTATTAAAAACAATTGATGGGACACAGACAGACCAATGATAAAAGCGTGCCCTGCTCTAGGGAATGTGGCTAACTCGATATGTGCTAGAGTTGCGAAATAAATAAATAACGTGAAATAACTTGGTCACAAATATTTTGATTGCAGCCTGAATGTGTCACATAGTTCTTGCTCAAATACACATTTTTGGACATTTTATAAAAGCTTACAAGAAATTCTTTGAGTTTTTATAAAAGCATGGGCAGTAATAGGTGAACGCTTTTGTACTGCTGAACTCACTACCTTGATGACTTGGTTTGGGTTTTCCCACAAGCTGACTTTACAACATGAAGTTGAGTACATGTGGCTTATTTGGGAGGGATTCTCTCAGCAAGGGAGTCAGGCAAAATAAGGAAGCCAACAAAAAGTGTATTGCCAAGCCAGTTACCACTGTGGGCCAATAGATCAGCCCTTCTGGAATGTTCTAAGAAACAGTGTAGAAGCAAATCAGTTATCCCAGGGGAGAGATGAGGGAGCTGGTGTATTTATCCACCAGTTGGTTAAGAGTTGCTTCCTGGGACACTAAAATTCCCTGGAATTACAGTTTAGCATGAGCCCAGCCATCAAACAGAAGATCCCAGGTGCTGGCCTGAACAGCCCTTGGCTGCAGAGATGATGAGAGGGGCACTGACAGCATGCAAATCACTCAACTTGCGAGCTTCCTTTTCTATATCTGTAAAATAGGAATGAGAAAGTTGCTGCAGCAGTTAGATAAAGATGTAATGTGCTTGGCACTTAGCAAACATTTAGCAAATGATAGCTTTGTTTTAAGGTTTAAATTTTGCACATCTTTTGGCTCAAGAGTTGCTCATTTTGGAATTTACTTAAGGGAAATAATTGGTAATGGATGCAAATATCAAGCTCTAATATTGTCCATAGAATCATTAATATACAGAGATTTAGCTATAACCTATGCATACAATGCTATAAATGCTGTTTGGAATGGTGAAAATTTCAGAAAAAAGTAATTATAAAGTAATATCAAATTGATTAAAGCATTATTGGATATCCTGTGCTGAAATACAATGCAGTCAACAAAAATTACAGAATGAATAAACACTGTGTAATAAAAGTATTACTGATACGTCAAACAAAAAAATCGGATTATAAAATAGTATATATTATGACGCTATTTATATATAAATATATGTATATACATGTAATGCATAAATAATATATGAAAATGCTAGAACCACTAAACTGTTTTTGGTGGTTATCTGTAGAAGCTGAAATAATGAATGACTTTAATTTTTCTATTTTGGGTGGAGATTGGGATCTGTATTCTCAATATTTTCTGCAATTAACAAATATTGATTTTGTAATAAAAAATAAAAAAACTAAGAGTAAACTATTATTTCTTTCCATTCCATTAAAATTTAAAGGTTTTAATTAATGTTTTTAATAGGTTTTATATAGGTTGTTCATGGCAAAAATCTTTAGTGTAGGATTGATCATAGCAGGTTAGTCATTTCAACAGCTCATCTCAACCCAAAACGTTAAAGAAAATTATTAAATGCTTAACAAGTAATAAAAGAATTTAAAAATGAATTTATAAAGTGAAAAATAGTTCTATAAATTATAAAGCAAAAACAATAAAATAGGGAGAAAAAACATATCTGTATAGATTTTGGAATTCTGAGTAATTTTGTCCAAAGTCCCTATGAACAAAAATGATAATAATTATGTCAATTTTTTTTATTGCATTTTAGATTTTGGGGTACATGTGCAGAACTTGCAAGATAGTTGCATAGGTACACACACGGAAGTGTGTTTTGCTGCCTTCCTCCCCTTCACCCACATTTGGCATTTCTCCCCAGGCTATCCCTCCCCAGCTCCCCCGCTCCGCTGTCCCTCCCCTATTCCCCCCAAAAACCCGTGTGTAGTACCGCCTTCCCTGTGTCCATGTGTTCTCATTTTTCCTCACCCACCTATGAGTGAGAATATGTGGTATTTCATTTTCTGTTCATGTGTCAGTTTGCTGAGAATGATGTTCTCCAGATTCATCCATGTCCCTACAAAGGACACGAACTCATCATTTTTGATTGCTGCATAATATTCCATGGTGTATATGTGCCACATTTTCCCAGTCCAGTCTATCATCGATGTGCATTTGGGTTGGTTCCAGGTCTTTGCTTTTGTAAACATTGCTGCAATGAACATTGGTGTGCATGTGTCCTTATAGTAGAACGACTTATAGTCATTTGGATATATACCCAGTAATGGGATTGCTGGGTCAAATGGAATTTCTATTTCTAAGGCCTTGAGGAATCGCCACACTGTCTTCCACAATGGTTGAACTAATTTACACTCCCACCAACAGTGTAAAAGTGTTCCTTTTTCTCCACATCCTCTCCCGCATCTGTTGTCTCCAGATTTTTTAATGATCGCCATTCTAACTGGTGTGAGATGGTATCTTAATGTGGTTTTGATTTGCATCTCTAATGACTAGTGATGATGAGCATTTTTTCATGTTTGTTGGCCTCATGTATGTCTTCTTTCGTAAAGGGTCTGTTCATATCCTTTGCCCATTTTTGAATGAGCTTGTTTGCTTTTTTCCTGTAAATCTGAGTTCTTTGTAAATTCTGGATATCAATCAGTTTTCAGATGGGTAAACTGCAAAAATTTTTCCCCATTCTGTTGATTACCGATTCACTCTAGTGACTGTTTCTTTTGCTGTGCAGAAGCTGTGGAGTTTGATTAGGTCCCATTTTTTTTTTTTTTTTTAGACGGAGTTTCATTCCTGTTACCCAGGCTGGAGTGCAATGGCGCGATCTCGGCTCACCGCAACCTCCGCCTCCTGGGTTCAGGTGATTCTCCTGCCTCAGCCTCCTGAGTAGCTGGGATTACGGGCACACGCCACCATGCCCAGCTAATTTTTTTGTATTTTTATTAGAGATGGGGTTTCACCATGTTGACCAGGATGGTCTCGATCTCTTGTCCTCATGATCCACCCACCTTGGCCTCCCAAAGTGCTGGGATTACAGGCGTGAGCCACCACGCCCGGCCCGTCGATGATGTTTTAAACTTCACTTTGGTGGACAGTGTTGAATAATAGGTCTGGGTAATTTCTTTTTGCTCAGGTAAATTGTTCCTATAGTGCAAGACTGCATTGTCCCAGACATATACCAGTGCCATTCTTATAATGGGAACCAAGAGCTCTAGAAGCGACAGGGAAGCTGTTGCTCCATTATCGGAGAGGGAGCAGCAAGAGTGAAGGCCTGGGAGGGCAGAAAAATGCAACCAGTCAGGCTGGAGTAGGAACATTGCAGGAGTAAGACTCTTCTGAGTAGGGATACTGGGGGAGAAGCTGTTTGAAAAGAAGGCTGAGACATCTATTAAATAACCAGCCTGTGGTCACAAAGCTAGCGATGCAGAGCCAGACAGGAGCCCATACCTCTAATTACTGATGCTGTTGCAATTGGCAAAGGAGTTGTCAGTAAGATGATTTTAAACTCAATAGTTGAGCCTCATCACAAGTCTTCCATATAAATGTTGAATAACACTCTCATCTGTTCTATTTAATGAACTATTTATTGGCATCAATGACATTTTGTTATTCTTGTCCAGTGGAAATTATAATTGAGTAACATTTAAAACCTAAAAAAGAAATCACCCCTCTGCTTCTGGACCAGTTGGGAATCAGCACAGTTTGGGGAAAAGCATAAGGCATGGAAGTAGAAGATGCAAGTGACATCAGGCTAGGAACAACTCACTGCTTTGTAGTTTCTCCAGAGGAAAAGATCTCAGGAATTCTTACTTCCCATTTCTTATTTCTATTTCTCTCTTCCCCTCCATTACCATAGATAATGGGATACCATGGCTTCTTCCTTTGTTATGATGTAACTTCTTAGCTGAATTTGCCTTGTTTTCTCTGGATGTTTTATGACCGTGAAATATGTCTAGCTCTACAGTTAAGGCACTTGTAAAAAGAAAAAGTAATATTATTCTTATCTAAAAGCAGGGTAGTCTACATATTATACCTACAATTCTCCATCTCCTCTTGCTCCAGATGCAAATTTGCTATCTACCAGCCGCTCAGTAAATGCAAGGGAAAGAGCATGTGGAAAGTGCTGATTGCTAGATTTTCAGTTGAAAGATCTGGTAGGGGAGATGCTTACAATTTTGGATAAAATGAAAAAAGAGGAAGGGGACAGGGTCGTTTTCATTGATCTTAGTTTTTCTCTGCTATCATCTCAACCATTATCACAATATGATTATGATCTAGTGGTTAGGAGGTTGGTCCCTTGGAATCACAGTGCCTGACTCCAAATCTTGGTCCAGCCACATCTAATCCTGAAGCCTTGAGTGAGTTATTTAGCCAATCTTGTGCTTCAGTTTCTTCACCTGCAGCGTGAAGATTACTCTGGTATATAACTTATAATGTGGCTGTGAGGATTAAATGAGTTTAACACATAGAAAGCACCTAGACCTATGTCTGACATATGGTTCTTCCTCAGTAAATGTTAGTGAATATTACAGAATAGTAGAAGTATGATTTGCTGGGTTAGTGCAAGATTATGCTCTTCATGCTGCCACAACTGGCTTAACAGATCACAGACAAATCTCTTAGCACCCGCAGCTTTGTAAAATGAAAATGATATTTATTAATATAGCATATTGATGAAAATTCCAATGGAATAGTAAAAAAAGTTATGTTTATTAGTCCTTATCATTGTAATCCAGATGCTTTAACTATACATTTTTCCTAAATTTAATTAAACATATTCATTTTCCCTATGAGCTTATATTAGCTTACAGCAGAATGATTGTTTATTATCTACATTTTATATTTTTATAATATCATAGATATTAAAAAACAAACCTTTTCATCAAAAATATTGTGTAAATAAACACTAATATTTGTCACATGGTTTCAAAGCCAAAATTACTTCTTAATTGTTTTTTGTAATATGTTACATGGGAAGGGGAAAGTACTAGCCAGGCAATCATTGCGATCTTCATAATAGATTTTGAAAATACCAGAAAGACAACCAAATTGGGAGTCAGACATCCTGGATTCTGGTTGTGGTTTTTGTCACCAACTCTTGGCTTTGGATAAATCATTAAACTTTGTTCAGTTCCACTATGGATATTGTTGGAAGACACCATTGTTGTAACATTGGTTGACCCACAGTGGGACAGGTTATTCCAAAAAGATCCAGAAGCTGGAGCCCAGCCCGCATGGTGGCATTGTCAGGCAGTATCTTGTCCATGGTGTGGAAGAGAGGGCTGGATAAGCGTGCTGTCTCTGAAGTCAGATGGCTCCAGTGTCAGTCCTTTCTTGACTGCTTACCAGTTGTATGACTTTGCCCAGTGGATTCATCGCTATGTGCTTTTGTTTCCTCACCTTTAAAGAGACAAGAATAATAATAATGCCAACTCATGGGGTGTTAAGAAGATTAAATTAGCTCACATGTGTAGTCTTAAGAATCTAGTTTTGGAGCCCCTATTGCCAAGCCTTGTTTTAGGCACTTTGGGTACATCAATAATAACACAGACAGACATCTTGGTCCTTGTGGAGCTTCCATCCCATTGGGGAAAACTAACAATGAAGATAAAACATAATAGACAAGTGAATTATACAGTATGTTAGACAATGAGAAACACCGTGGAAAAAAGTACAACAAAATAATGAGTCAGGAGTTCCAAGGCAAGGGGAGGAGTGGAGGGAATTGTAAATGGGTGATCAGGGAAGGCTGCATTGAGAGGCTGACTTTTGAGGAAAGACGGAAAGCCTGTGACAGAGTGGGCCATGCAGATACTTGAGAAAAGCACACCCAGGCAGTGGTAATGGCCATGGCAAAAACCTTAAGGTGGTAATGTGCCTGGGGGTTTGGAACCAGTGAGGGTGGAGAAAAGCAGTAGAGGAGATGAGTAGAGATAAGGGGTAGGACCACAGCTGACCTTGGAGGTCATTTTCAAGCATAGCTTTTTTATCTGTAAGTGAAAAGGGGTTCATTTTAGGCCAAGGAATGACCTAAAAATCTAAGTTAGTATTGGCTAT
Organism: Callithrix jacchus; assembly: GCF_049354715.1. Lineage (NCBI taxonomy): Eukaryota > Metazoa > Chordata > Mammalia > Primates > Cebidae > Callithrix > Callithrix jacchus. The sequence continues at coordinate 50,121,237 of NC_133504.1, forward strand.
TATTACCTCTAATCATTAAGCTACATGATGAAAAAATAGCAGCTGCTAATAGGCAAGGCTGTGATCAGGCAAGCATGAGGTTGACATCTAGAAATAGACACTGAGGTGCAATCAATGTCCCTGTACTTGAGTGGAGGATAGCTTCTGGCAACTGGGGCAGAAGGCAGTGAGCTGTAGGTGAAGTTCAAGGTCAGCACAATCATGCTCAGAGTGATCCAGCTGCAGGCATATCACAGTGCTGAAGATCATGGGTTTTGAAGTCCAGTAAACCCAGTCCAAATCCTTTCTTCTTCGCCAATTCACTGTGTACTCCAGAGCAAGGCACTCCACTTCTCTCAGATATACAATGGGAATATTAATATTTATTTCAAGGTTCTATGAAGATTGAAAGCACCATGAATATAAAATACCCCACACACGTAGTTTTGCTTTATAAATGGTAGCAACTGCCATTGGCAAGTGACAGGCACCAAGCTACAGGGACTGGGTCTCAAGAGTGGGACTGCTGACTCAGGCATACTGAAAGAGGCAGGGTAGGTCTCCAGATTCTCAGTGAGTAGGGACCGGGCTAGACACCAAGAAAGAGATGCAAGCAAGAAGAACAAGCCTGGGATGTAGCTCCCAGGCTGGGATGCAAGATGGGATGCATGCTTGGTCTCAAGGGACAGAACAAAAGCCCAGTCACTTGAACAAACGTTAAAAACATGATATGATCCATGGCAAACTGATGCGATGCCAAGTTTCCACACTGCCAGACCAAGAACAGGAGCAGTCCTGGGGACTGGGACAGGTCTAAGTTCCTCCCAAATAGGTGGAACCTGCTGGGAGGATGGCAGGGCTAAGAAAGCAGGGCAGCTGGCAATGCTCTCTACTCTTCCTTCTGGGCTCTGTAATTCCCCATGTCTACGTATCAATAAGTAATTCAAAAGCACCACATAGAGCAGTAATTTTCTAGTTCCTGCTATAAAACCTGAAGCTTACTATAAGAATGCTAGCAGCAGTTTGTTTCACCGTTTTATCTTCAGCTCGTATGTTATTTCAGAGCTGATCAAAGGCATTGGTTGCAAAGAATAAAGTAAATCACACATCTAAATAAACCACTAAAGAGTGTTAAATTGATTTAAGTGATTTTATGAATATTAATATTTAAAACTTCTCTGTCCCAAGCCTCTTTATGACTACCTATAGCAATAATAACTACCATTTTATCCTCCCATTCTTCATCTTATAATATTACACAGTAAACTGTGTAAAAACATTATTTCTTAGCATTGGAATGGAAGTACAGGATTTCAGCTGTTTATTTGTAGATGTATATCTTGAATTTTATTCAGTTAATAAAAGTATACTCGATTAATGCTTTATTATACTCTTTGCATAGGTTGAGAAGAAAGTACAATGCTTGTATTCTGTTATTAAAGAAAACTTTGCCTTCCACTCACATTCCTTTCCAGGAAGGTTGATCCTAAGCAGCATCTATTTCAGGGTTAGCTCCAGTGTCGAGAAATTTTCTAGCTTTGTAATTTTGTATCTTTGGCTTATCTGAAAATATTCTTAAAGTTGTATAAGTGATTTTCATATATTTTTAAAAATATGCATAGGGAGAGGAAAGGTATCTGCAGTCCACACTGTTAAATGCCATACCAGTGAACGTCCCTCAGTGGAAGAATTTGGGCAACAGAGCATCTCATGCATCCACTTTGGTGTTAGAATTATCCAGGCTGCACAGTTTGACAGCAAGTATGTGAGAGAAAACACGCTGCATGATAAAAGCAACTCAGACATCTGGATCACAGTGCAAGCATTCAAAGGCACTTCTGAACTTTTGATGCATTTGTACTTACCCTGGTCCCCAGCCTTGTCCGTGGCTCACTCAGCATTTTCTCCACCTTGGCATGTCTTCGTATTTTTTTGCACTTCAGCAGCCTCCCTTCTCCGTTACAAGTCACCTCCATCTGCTCCTGTGTCAGTGTGGTCCTTCCACACATGGCTCACTGAGGAATTCTCAAGAAGAGCCACATAGTCCTCCCTGCCTCTGCCTCAGTGCAGGCTCCTGCCTGTCACTGCTCAGCGCTCTGCGCCACACTGGCTTGTTTTGTCAATAACCATTTATTTGTTGCTGGAATAGTAGCAGCCATTACATCTGACCTCCCTGTTTCATCAATTATGGATAGATTATTGAATGTGAACATCTGCAAAAGCTTGCTGTTGAACTCACCTCCTGGCTGGGATTAGATAAAGTACTAAACTGTTGTTTATTGTCAGGCCAAAACTCTACTGGGAAGCCAGGGAATTCCAGGAGTAGCAGATCCCCATCAGAAGTACCAAAAATCATTTCCTATCGCCACTGCTTCCCCTAAGATCCCAGCCATTTATTATTTACACTTATTACTAGTTGTTATAACCTACTTGATAAAAGCTCTTGATAGGCATCACATTTCCAGTCATTGTCGCTTCTGTCAGAATGGAAATGACTCATAAATTGTTTTCTTGTCTCTACTATTACTCTGAAAGGGTAATAGACAAAGCTTCTTCTGTGTGAAAGCATTCAGTGGAAGACTTTCCTGCCATGTTTTATTTTAGAGGAATGTGTTCACAAAGCCTGGTATGGAAGAGTTACATTGTGGATCTAAATTAGGGTTTACCAAGTTTACCAGAATAATGCCCTGAGGTGGAAAGGATATCAAATGGTCCAGACAGAATATGCTCAACATGTTTTTCAAGGCTTTCATGGATATCTGAGAAAGGGAAACCAAAACGAAATTCTATTGAATCCTTCCTTAAATGAGAACGAAATCTAGTAAGAGCGATAATGAATAGATGATGGCTTTGCTGCCAGGGGAGAGACAAACTTCCTCATGGTAATCAGTTCATGCAGAAATAGAGAAATTTTCACAGTATTAGTGTTTATTAAAACCTTCTAGATAGTCATTCACAAATGTAAAACACTCCCTGATTCTTTTCTGCAGAGCCAGAAATCATTTTGTTCAAGGTAGCCAAAAGGAAGAAGGTTTAGTGGCCACTGGGGAGAATTTGAGGGACTTGTCATCATGCTAGTGACTTTTCACAGCTTGCCTCTCTGCCTCATTTTGGTACTTATAAGGATATAAACTGTATTTGTCTCTTATTATTCTAGAGTAAAAAAAAAAGTTTGATATTTCCTCCACAGATAAGAAGAATTATTCGAAATACCAGGGCTATTGTAACATGGTTCGATCTCTGACCCACCTGTCTGCACACAGCATAATGACCCCCTGTGCTCGTAATGGGGGAAACTTTTATTTGTTTGAGAATGTGATCGAACAATCCAAACACACCTTTAGATAGGGGGTTCTTGTGTCAATTTCAAGTTTCATGTAAGTCTTCTTCTATGAAGATTGTTTGCTGATACTTCATCTCTCCAGGACTGGCTGTTAACTGAAATTTTTCATACGCTTTTCATTTACCATAGTGTCATTTCTTTTTTCTTTTATTGAGCGTAGTAAAGTGCAAAAGTCAATACATACAATGGTTCATTATAGCCATGTTAATGTTTCTACAGGTACTACTAGTACCTTGCAAGGGGCCTACAATAGTCATTCAGCAATATTCAATGTTAACATAAGACTAGGAGCTGGGGCACAGTCGAGCAAAACAGACATGAATCCTGTCCTCAGGGCACTTACAGTCTAACTAGAGGGAGACAAATAATAAATTGATATGTTTGACAATATGGTAAGTGCTAGAATAGCACAATGAAGTGATTGTGTGTGTGTGTGTGTGTATACAAGTACAAGAGTAGGAGGAAAATGAGAAAGAACGATAAGGCAGCAGGACCTGTGGTTAACAAGGGCTTGGAGGCAGAGAAAGCTGGGCTCATTCCTTAGTGAAAGGTCTATGTGGCTGGAGTGAGAGTCCTAGAGTCCTGCACATTGTAAATATAGTCATAAATGTTGGCATTTCTGTATTGGCAAAGTGAGTGATGCTACCTGTTTGGTCAAAGTAGATTTGACTGGCGCTTCATTTGGTTCAGTTTGCCACCATCATCTTTAGTTTCCATACATAACTGAGAACTGATGTTATTGGTAATGTTATCATAAGTAGAATGAAATTATTTGTCCCACTCACTTTGAATCCTCATAGAAACATAATCAAGTGAAGTGTGAGAATTTATTAGTAAAGAAAATACACAAGCACCTTTCTCTCATGTCTTTTCTGACAAGAATGTCACTAATCAATGTCTGTAACCTGTGTCTGTTGGCCTGTTTCACTTCCCAGTCGACACAGGCTGGAAGAATCAACCTGTATTGTGTCTCACTGATACACATGGAGGAAAAAGGTCTTGAAGTGATCTGTTTACGGCCTTAGCTCTAGGTCGCTGTTTTATCTCTCAGTATGTCTCAGTTTTATTCTTGAGGTTCAGGAAAGAGATTCCTTCAGATTACCTCAAGTAGGAGGGTTGATTGTGAAGACTGCTGTGGCAAGGGGAGAAATTCTAATGCTACAAATCCCCAGGAGAAGCAAACAGCTGGGCCTCAAACAGAATGAAAGGTTCTTGGGAACTGGAAGATCCCTGGAAGACGAGGGGCTGAGTTTTCTTACTTCCCCTTCCACAGCAGCAGCAGTCTGTGGATTCACTCTGCTGAAGTGAATCAGTTGGTCTCTTGCTGTTCCTTTATGTCTAAGCGCCTTCCCACTTCTGCCTTTACTAAGGACTCAACTGCTCTGCACTCTCTAAGAGGACATGATGGCACTAAACTTAATTGCTTTAATCTTACATCGAACAGGATTGTTATATCAGGCTGTCTCAGAGACTGCCAGACTGCCAATGAATTGGCTACTTGTTGCTCAAGGCTTCCTAGAAAGATATAAACCTAGATCTCCAATGGATTTCTTTAGCAAAAGGTTAAGGGCTGGGGGCTGGGCACAGTAGTTCATGCCTGTAATCCCAGCAGTTTGAGAGGCTGAGGCAGGTGTATCGCATGAGCCCAGGAGTTCAAGACCAGCCCAGGCAACATAGCAAAACCCCATCTCTAAAATAAAAAAGAAAAATAAAAAAAAGAAGGTTAAGGGCTAGGAATTTTTTCTTTCAAGGAGCTATAAATATAACTCACACTATGATTGGCCAGTACAGGATAAATATTCTATACATAAAAATATTCTATACATAAAAAATGATTTATAGTACAGTAAGTAACAATTGAGAGTTAGAATAAAAATATGCATCTTGTTAAGGTAATACAAAACTGTAATGACCAGTTTAGGAAATGGCAGTTTCGGGCCATATGTTTTAATTTATTATTGAAGAAGTTTTATTTCTATCTGTATATGCAATTTTGCCTCATTATTTTGAGGTTTCAGAGCCATCTGAATGTTGGATGTTTAAAGAGAGAGTTTTAGGTGAAAGAAGATTCTTGGAAATTTTCTGATATATTTATGTTTGTATAGCCTTTGAAAATACAATGTAAACTCTTAGCATGTAAGAGATAATTGGCAATTCTAAATCAAGCTATTATATTTAAGGCTAATCCTGATTGTCATCAATTTCTTTAAAGCTTTTGACTGTAAAACAAAAATTTGCTATTTTTGGATAGCACTGATCATTACAGTTAATTGATATTTAATATTAACCAAATAGCTTTGTTAATTCAGCTTTTCCTCCTGTCATTTTTTCTAATATAGGGACATTTTTAAAAAGCTGTTCCTTAAAACTCTGCAGGACTTATCAATGAGGGGAAAGTATGAGAATAAAATTTCAATTGAATACAATGATTCATCCCTTTGCTTTTTAAAAAGAAAGTTAAAGAAAAAAGTCAATTAATCAGGAATTTTAAAACCAAAGATAAATTATCGAAAACAAGTAGGGCATATGTTTGATTATTAAAGATATCAATTTAGAGTCCCAAAATCCCAATCATACTTTTGGAAGAGAGAATTTGAGACCATTTGATTCATCTCCATAATCTAGTAGACTCGTAAACTGAAGCACAAAGTAACCAAGTGACTTGCCCGTAGTCACACAATGAGCTCCTGGCAGAAGAGAAACTACTGCTCTTGTCTAGTAATACTCCGCCCTTCCTGCCCTTGACCATAGAGCCTCCACTTTCAGTGTTGGGCAATGTAAGCAGTCAATGTATGGGAGATACTCTGAATGATGAGTAATGTATTTCAGGGTGGAAGAGTAAATACTCAAATGATTGATATTAATAATTGTAAGGCCAGGTTACTCCCAATTTAAGAGTGTAGTTTCAGCAGAATGCAAAAGATTTAACCACTTTTGTGTATTACAGTTTACAAAGCTACACCCCTGATTGTCCTCAGTGTCCACTCAAGATAGCATATTTGTAGAAAAGAATTAGTGTTTTAATTGCATGTCAGCTACTATGTCTTTTCATAAAGTGCATGAGAGCCTTTAAGTGACGTGGGGCCACTGCTGTTTGCCTTCATGTGTATTAGCTTCCACCAGTGCCTATTTGCTGGCACCTCTGAAACACCCCTGAATGTTGTGGCTGCCCAGTCTGGTCCTCAGCCTGTTACTGCAGTGCTTGTCAGAAATCATTAGCCACTGATTTCTTTGACTAATGCTGCAGTTGATTGTTTGAATCACGTTCAGACACTGTAAATGAGGCAGAAACATCCTCTCTGCTCACCAACTGTGAAATGGCTAAAGGGGCTAGATTGCCAGAAATCAGAATAAATGTATTTCCAATAAGATTTGACAATGATTTCAAGCTCAAGATGGCAAACTTGATTTTTTTTATGTCCGTATTTCTTATTGCATAAGTATAAATCTGTATCTTTGCCCCTTTTTCCTCAAAGTAATGCACTGGCTGGAAAACAATGCTAAACTTTTGTTATAAAATGACACAATTTGAGTTTTGTGTAGGGGATGTATAATATTAGCTGTGCTGACTTTTTATGTTGGGCGAGGAAGAAGTGGGTTAAAAAATGTATCCTGGGCAGTGGACTCATAACTTTTTGTTAACAGAGAAATCTGTTTGATGATCTTTATGGTTTTATAGACAATTTTTCCTCTAGGTGGGTTTATCTAAACTCTTCTAGTTCCCTTAGACTTGTAGACAAAACTGGAAACAAAGCGTCCAAATATGGCTAACCTGTAGGGGTCTCATTCTCATTTATATCAGAGTGTCCTGCATGACTCTCTATAAGTCTGTAGGGTTTGGGGAAGGAAAACAGCTACCTTTCAGTATTGGAAGGACTGTCACAAGAAGAGGAAGGGGCTTATCTTGATGTCTCACTAAGCACAACCTTGGCTAGCAGGTGAGAGTTACAGATGTTGCCTGAGCTGAACCAATGTTTTCCTCAGGTGACTCTCCAGTGATTGAGCAGCTAGCCTCACAAAGGAAGGACTTCCTATAGTGAAAATTGTTCAAGCAAAGGCCAGAGAAGGGTTTCTTAACAGAGGCACTCTTCACATTTTGAGCTGGATGATTCTGTGTTATGGGGAAGGCCATGGTGTGCATTATAGGGTGTTTAGTCATCCTTGGCCTTGACTCACTAGATGCCAGTAGCACCCCTCAATAATGATAGCAGCCTAAAACATCTCCAGACATTGCCAGATGCCATCTGGCAGGGGCAAAATCACCCCTGTTTGAGAACAACTAGGTCAGATAAGCAAACTAAGCAGTTGTTTTGTTCAAATCCATAGTCAGTATTTTTACATACTCATCTTATTGGAACCTTGTGACACCCCTTCAAGGTAGGCTTTATTCATTTCCATTTTGCACCTGAGGAAACAGGGCCAGAGAGATTAAGTCACCTGGAACCTGTCAGTCAGCTCAGTAGCACAGCTGCCAGACTCAAAAGCCTATGACGTTTGAAGAAATTTGAACACCCAAAGGGAGATTTCATTATCTCACAAGGCTCCTCCAAGGCCTGGTCTGTGCCTTCAGAGTAGGAGTCCTTACTGCTTCCAATATTGAATTAACTTAGGAAGAAAGAGCAGTGGGAAGGGTGGCAAGAGGAGAAAGGAATAGAAACAACCCAAACAGAAGGAAAAACAACCCAAAAAATAAGAAGTAAAAAAAAAAAAAAAAAAAAAGGATTTGTGTTCATTGAAATTTTATCAAAATTGTAAAACCCTCATCTCAAATAGGCTACATTCTAGAACCTGTTTCATATGATGGTGTCTACGGTGTTTTTTGTTTGTTCTCTCCCACAGAAACAGTAGTAGTTAAGGTCACCAGCCAGAGCCCAGAGGCTCATTTAAATTTCATGCCACTGACCTGTGTGATCTGGTCATAGTACATTGAGCTGTGCATGCACAGTGCTATGCCAGAGGGAGAAAGAAAAGGACTTCCTCTCCTTTCCCTAGGCACAGGAACAATGCTGAATAAAATCTTGGGAAAACTTGGAATAATGGAAAACGAGGCAGCCACTGCACCATCTTGAATGAGGCAAATTTAACCAAGCATGTTGAGGTACTCAGAAAGTAGAAAGACAAAAACTATGAACTTTGTTAAAGTCCTGCAAAAGATTACTGTTATGTGCATGTAGAATAAAGAGATGAAAGTAAATGACCTGCCTTACCTTCTCAATAGCAATTAAATTCTTTCATTGAATTCAGAAAGATAAATTGCCATTTGAACATCTGTTCCTTAATATATCAGTTGAAACTTCAATAACTTAGTTCACATTACTAGACAAACATTCAGTGAATGCATTTTAAAGCAAAAGTCCAGGACCAGATGGGTTCACAGCCAAATTCTACCAGAGGTACAAAGGGGAGCTGGTACCATTCCTTCTGAAACTATTCCAAACAATACAAAAAGAGGGAATCCTCCCTAATTTATTTTATGAGACCAACATCATCCTGATACTAAAACCTGACAGAGATGCAACTAAAAAAGGAAATTTTAGGCCAATATCTATGACAAACATTAATGTAAAAATCTTCAGTAAAATACTGGCAAACTGAACCCAACAGTACATCAAAAAGCTTATTCATCACGATCAAATCGGCTTCATCCTGGGGATGCAAAGCTGGTTCAACATATGCAAATGTATAAATGTAATCCATCACATAAACAGAACCAAGGACCAAAACCACATGATTATCTCAATAGAGTCAGAGTAGGCCTTCGACAAAATTCAACAGCCCTTTATGCTAAAACCTCTGAGTAAACTAGGTATCACTGGATTGTATCTCAAAATAATAAGAGCTATTTATGACAAACTCACAGCTGATATCATACTGAAGGGGCAAAAAATGGAAGCATTCTCTTTGAAAACTGGCACAAGACAAGGATGCCCTTTGGCACCACTCCTATTCAACATAGTATTGGAAGTTCTGACCAGGCAATCAGGCAAAAGAAAGAAATAAAGGGTATACAATTAGGAAATGAGGAAGTCAAATTGTCTCTATTTGCAGACAACATGACTGTATGTTCAGAAGACCCCATCGTATCAGCCCAAATCTTCTTAAGCTGATGAGCAACTTCAGCAAAGTCTCAGGATAAAAAAATCAATGCACAAAAATCACAAGCATTCCTATACACCAATAATAGACAAATAGAGAGCCAAATCATGAGTGAACTCCCACTCACAATTGCTACAAAGAGAATAAAATCTCTAGGAATACCACTAACAAGGGATGTAAATGATCTCTTCAAGGAGAACTACAAACCACTGCTCAAGAAAATAAGAGAGGACAGAAACAGATGGAAAAACATTCCATGCTCATGTTTAAGAAGAATGAATATCATGAAAATGGCCATACTTCCCAAAGTAATTGATAGATTCATGCTACCCCATCAAGCTACCAACGACTTTCTTCACAGAATTGGAAAAAACTACCTTAAACTTCATATGGAATCAAAAAAGAGCATGTATAGCCAAGACAATCCTAAGCAAAAAGAACAAAGCTGGGGGCATCATGCCACCTGACTTCAAACTATACTATTAGGCTACAGTAATCAAAACAGCATGGTACTGGTACCAAAACAGAGATGTAGACCAATGGAACAGAACAGAGGCCTCAGAAAGAATGTGACACAACTACAACCATCCAATCTTTGACAAACCTGACAAAAACAAGCAGTGGGGAAAGGATTCCCTATTTAATAAATAGTGTTGGGAAAACTGGCTAGTGATATGCAGAAAGCTGAAACTGGATCCCTTCCTTATACCTTATACAAAAATTAACTCTAGATGGATTAAAGATTTAAGCATGAGACCTAACACCATAAAAACTCTAGAAGAAAATCTAGGCAATACCATTCAGGACCTAGGCATGGGCAAGGACTTCATAACTAAAACACCAAAGGCAATGACAACAAAAGCCAAAATAGACAAATGGGATCTAATTAAACTTAAGAGCTTCTGCACAGCAAAAGTAACTATCAGTAGAGTGAACCAGCAACCAACAGAATGGGAAAAAAATGTTTGCAATCTACCCATCTGACAAAGGGCTAATATCAAGAATCTACGGAGAAATTAAACAGATTTACAAGAAAAAAACAACCCTATCAAAAAGTAGGCAAAGGATATGAACGACACTTTTCAAAAGAAGACATTTATGCAGTCAACAAACATATGAAGAAAAGCTCATCCTCACTGGTCATTAGAGAAATGCAAATCAAAACCACATTGAGATACCATCTCACATCAGTTAGAATGGTGATCATTTAAAAATCTGGAGACAACAGATGCTGGGGAGGATGTGGAGAAATAGGGATGCTTTTACACTCTTGGTGGGAGTGTAAATTAGTTCAACCATTGTGGAAGATGGTGTGGAGATTCCTCAAGGATCTAGAAATAGAAATACCATTTGACCCAGCAATCCCATTACTGGGTACATACCCAAAGGATTGATTATAAATTATTCTATTATAAAGACACATGCACAGGTATGTTTATTGCAGCACTGTCCACAATAGCAAAGACTTGGAACCAACTCATATGCCCATCAATGATAGACTGGACAAGGAAAATGTGGCATATATACACCATGGAATACTATGCAGCCATAAAAAAGGATGAGTTCATGTCCTTTGCAGGGATGTGGATGAATCTGGAAACTATCATTCTCAGCAAACTAACACAGAAGAGAAAACCAAACACTGCATGTTCTCACTCATAAATGGGTGTTGAGCAATGAAAACACATGGCCACAGGGAGGGGAAGATCACACACCAGGGCCTATTATTTATTTAATAATTAATAATGAAAATATTAAATATACATAAACAAAGATAGATAGATGATAGATAGATAGAGATAGAGATATAGATAGGACTTGAATTTGTTAGTGGAGATGTGATAAAGAAAGAAAACCAAATTGAGAGGAGAAGAGGGTCTATTGTTGAACACCAAGGAAATTTAAAGGCTTAGTAGAGAAAGATTTAAAAAAAAAAAAGCACACATTCTATTGGACATTGCTGCATCTATGTATCCTAGTAAAGCTGTCTCTTCTTTCTCATTGTATCATTTATTCTCACCTCCAGACATCTGCTCCAACTTCCCCTTCACTACTGACGCAATTTCTACTATTCCTTTAAAATGCAGGTAGAGTTCTTATATGGAGATAGCAGTCTTACAGAGTACTTACATGAAGCCTCTCCTGGTTGTATTCATTCGTAGTTCTCACAACTATCTGAAATTCATTTATTTACTTATTTTACTACAAACTGTCTCACCGTTGCTCAACTAAAATGTAGGCTGCAATGGTCCAGGGGTTTTGTATTATTGGCTGCTATATCCCTAGCACCTAGAACAAGGCTTTACCCATAAAAGACACTCAATATTTGTGTAATGAATTAATGTCTTTGGACTAAATTTTTAGCCCTTTATACAGACTTACAGCACTATATAATTTCAATGTCTATAAGTCTTACTCCCTTACATAGAAAGGTCTTTAAGATCAGGAATATAATTTTATATCTAACAGCCACATCTAATGGAATATATTGGAAGAGTTCTTTGCATAATACATTGGTACTGAAGGTTGGGCCTTATGAATAAAGTGATAACAAGGTGGAATGAAAATAGCTTACAGTGCCCTTTACAGGTATCACATCTGCTGCTGCACGTTTCCCTCTTCCTTTTTTCCATCTCTTCCACACAACTGTGAGAAGGAACACTGTGAAAAAGCTGTGGAGCTTCTAGAAAATATAAAAGTACAGTAGACCAAAAATTTAAAAAAAGAAAAAGATAAAATCCAGTACCAGCTTAGAAGATTAAGAGATCATATCAAAGGTTAGATTTCAAGACAAGGAAGCTGACTTTTTATTTTATAACCTTGTTTCTACCAAATGTTTCTGCCACACACTGTTTGAATTATCTTACTGCACTTTATTAAACTGCATAAAAAGCAGCCTAGAAGAAATGATGTGGGGCTAACAAACATTTTCTTTTTAAAACTGCAAGTTCCAGCCGGGCACGGTGGCTCACGCCTGTCTGTAATCCCAGCACTTTGGGAGGCCGAGGCGGGTGGATCATGAGGTCAGGAGATCGAAACCAGCCTGACCAATATGGTGAAGTCCCGTCTATACTAAGAATACAAAAATTAGCCAGGCATAGTGGTGCGCACCTGTGGTCCCAGCTACCTGGGAGGCTGAGGCAAGGGAATTGCCTGAACCAGGGAGACAGAGGTTAATGAGCCGAGATCATACCAGTGCACTCCAGCCTGGGTGACAGAACGAGACTCCACCTCAAAAAAAAAAAGAAAAACCCTGCAAGTTCTTCTGGCAGAGTTAATGATGTTTGAGTCATTCACACGTAAGTATAAGTATGAACTAGTTTAGTCAACTCCTTTTCTTCTATCACTTAGCTCAGGAAACTGCCAGAGAAACACAAGTGCTCAAGTTAAAGGCGGTGCACCGAAGTGGGAGAGAAGTGATACCAAATTATTGCAGACTTTTTCCCAAGAAGAACTCTCACCCAAGGAAAAGAGAGAGAGAAAAAAGATTTTTCCTTTATCATTCTCTTTCTTTTTTAAGGAGCAAACAGAAAATGAACTAGGAAAGAGTATCATGAAGCCTCCTTGTATGATGGAAGTTTACTGTGTCTTGATTGCAGTGGCAGCTACATGAATATATTCATGTGATAAAGCAGCATAAAGTTTACACACACACACGAGTGCATGTAAAAGCACTGAAATCTGAATAAGGCCCGTGAAATTTAAAATTTCTTTACTGATATATAATAGCTATACGTATTTGGGGGTTACTTGTGATATTTTGATACCTGTATAAAATTACAATGCTCAAATCAAGGTAATTAAGATATACATCACCTCAAATATTTATCTTTTCTTTGTGTTGGTACCATTACAAATATTTTGGCTATTTTTCAGTATACAGTAAGTATACAGTATACAATTTCCTAGCTATTTTGAAACGTAATTATTATCTGTAATTTCTCTCCTGCACTATCAACTACCAGCACTTTCTTGGGTAGCACACAGTACCTATAAGGCCAGTGGGATTATATCAATGTGGATTCCCTGATTGTGATATCGTACTATAATTATGAAAAAAGCCATCACTGGGAAAAACTGAGCAAAGGGTATATGGGATTACTCTGTTTATTTCCAACAACTCTATGCAACTCTACAAGTGTCTTTAAACTTTTTTTAAAACAAATTAACTGGAAAAGTGTTTTCTTATAAAGGCTGTCTGGGCAGAAGGGTCAGGGGACAGTTCCATCTAATTTGGAAAGGGTAGGTCTGAAGTGACAGTTCTCATAGTGGTTTAAAGTTTCAGTTGTTGAAGTGAACATACAGGTCAAAAATGGTAGGATTTTGTTTTAATGGTATCTAAAATAAAGGTGTATAAGAGAGAAATTGCAGTGGGGTGAGAAATAGGAAAACAGAGGAAGTCAAGAAGGTGGATGAATACCAAATACAGTTGTCCCTACAGGCAGGTCCCAAATCCTTCAAATACTGTATTTTCTATCTATATTTGTAAAAAAATTTGCATTTAAGTAGACTCATGCAGATTTGTTCAAGAGTCAACTGTAGTTCATGCAAACTTGTTCGAGTCAACTGTAGTTCATTTGCATCTGTCCAAGATACCCTCCTAACTGGGAGTCCTAAGCATAGAAAGGAAAAAAGACAACAGGGTGCTTGAAGTTATTAGACCTAATAATGTCTTCCTATGTGTCTCGTTAAAGGTACCAAAACTCAGGCACCAAATTTATTTTTATAAATTGTGACTTCCTATCTTCTGAGAGGACAAGGATATTTTTCTACTTTCTCTAAGACAGATATTCTAATCATTTTTTTGACAGTTGAAAATCTTTTACTTAAATCCAATATTCCCATAGGCTATTACAATGAAATAAATTAATAATCCTTAAATTTCATTTTACAACAAACACGTCTTCAAATAATTTGTAGGATATCTCCAGCATTGTTCTTTTGTACACTCATTTTTTTCTGGTGAGTATTCTACTAGTTTTGTTTTTAGGTTACCAATAGCAATTATTTTATTTTAAGAACATTGGATTTTATTTGAAAAAAAAAAATTTGTTTTTTGAAATGGAGTTTTGCTCTTGTTGCCCCAGCTGGAGTGCAATGGCACAATCTTGGCTCACTGTAACCTCCACCTCCTGGATTCAAGCTGTTCTCCTGCCTCAGCCTCCCAAGTAGAGTAGCTGGGATTACAGGCACCCGCCACCATGCCTAGCTAATTATGTATTTTTAGTAGAGATGGGGTTTCTACAGGTTGGTCAGGCTAGTGTCAAACTCCCGACCTCAGGTGATCGGCCGCCTCAGCCTCCCAAAGTGCTGGGATTACAGGCGTGAGTCACTGCGCCCGGCCTGAAAATGTTTCTACCAAGTACATCCATTTCCTTTTGCTAAGAAGAGAGTCTGTTGTCTTCGAAGTCTAATGAAATCATTTTCAAAGTTTCATCTTCAGTACTCACTGAAATTATTGGAGCAATTGGATAGAGTGGCCATGTAGCACTCTATTCTTATTAGGTATGTGAACAGACTTTGCCAACTTGGTAACCTTGTTATCATGTAGTTTGGTGTCCACTGAAACTTACATAGTAGCACACTAAATTAGTGTTCTTCTCCGCCTTTGACAAAGACTAAGTTCATTCCCATGAACTTTAAAGATAGATAAATTAATTTATAGTTTATATATTATATATTTTTTCAATTCATCAAAATATTTGTACCTGGGATTGTTTATTCTTGCCTATCTCTGATTTGTGATGCTAGATTTTAACCATCCAGATCCTGGCTCCATTTCCAGCATATCGGCTGCCACAGGGATTGCCAATCAACTGCAGTGCACCCCTCAGATTGCCACACTATATTTTCTTATAATACTTGCAATATTCTTTGTAAAAGTGGTTCCACTATTTGTCTAAGGATTCAAGTTGATCAATATTTATTAATTTGTAGATTATACCTTGCTTGTTTAAGCAGATAATTTTGCCTACTATAAATCAGTATAAAACATCTGTATTTTTTTAAACTTTTATTTCAGTTCAGCAGTACATGTGCAGGATTGTTATATAGGTGAACTTGCATCACAGGGGTTTATTTTACAGATTACTTCATCATCCAGGTAGTAAGCCTAGTACCCAATAGTTATTTTTTGATCTTCCTCCTCCCACCCTCCATCCTCAAGCAGACCCCAGTGTCTGTTGTTTTGTGTCCATGAGTTCTCATCATTTAACTCCAACTTATAAGTAAGAACATGCAGTATTTGGTTTTCTGTTTCTGTGTTAGTTTACTAAGGATAATGGCTTCGAGCTGTATCCATGTTGCTGCAAGGGACATGATCTCATTCTTTCTTTAGGCTGCATAGTATTCTATGGTGTATAAGTACCACATTTTCTCTATCCAATCTGCACTGATGTGCATTTAGGTTGATTCCACATCTTGGCTATTGTGAATCGTGCTGCAATGAACATTTGCATACATGTGTCTTTATGGTAGAATGATTGATACTACTCTGGGTAAATAGCCAGTAATGGGATTGCTGGGTTGAATGGTAGTTCCCTTTTTAGCCCCTTGAAGAATCGCCACACGGTTTTCCACAATGGTTGAACTAATTTATACTCCCACTAACAGTGTATAGGCATTCTCTTTTCTTTGCAACCTTTGCCAGCATACGTTATTTTTTTGACTTTTTGGTAATAGCCATCCTGACTGATGTGAGATGATATCTCATTGTGGTTTTGATTTGCATTTCTCTAACGATCACTGATATTGAGCTTTTTTCCATATGCTTCTTGGCCACATGCGTGTCATCTTTTCAAGTGTCTGTTCCCCTCCTTTGCCCACTTTTTAATAGGGTTGATTTTCTTCTCATAAATTAAAACATCTGTATCTTCTACAGAATTTGTAGTATCATGTTATTTTTCCACACATTTTAATGCTTTTTTATTTTAATAAAGGCCTTCCTACTTTCTTTAGTTTGAACTGCACAATTGGGTTTTGTCTAGTAATGTTCTTATGATTTCACCGGTATGCACTCCTTTCTCCCACTACCACTCATGTTCCTGAGGAGCAAAGGGTGTGTCTTTGATTTAGAGCATATCCTCTGCAAGACCCTCATATGGATTTCATGTGATTGACATTTTCCCTATTTGGTCAATAATGAACTATACTCATCCTACCTCCTATATATTTCCTGTTTTTTGTACATTGTTTAAGGAAATACCCAAACTCTCTCAAACCACAAATAAGATCAGTGGTCTTTACTTTGAGAAGGGACACTCCTACCAGGAGCTGTTCACTGGTGTCTAATTAAGAGGTTCCCATGGAATTATTGTCCTAATATCTACATAGCACTTTATATTATCTCTTGGTAGCATCACAACAATTCTCAGAGGTAGATTTTCTTTTTTACTATGAGAAAATTACACTTAGCTTTCCTGGCCCAAATGTGTTGGGTATGGAAGAGCTAGGACATGAATCCAAGTGTTCTTTTTTTTTTTTTTTTCTAGCTTTTCTTACAGCAATTTATTTATTTTATTTTATTTTTATTTTTTATTTAATTTTTTTTATTGCATTTTAGGTTTGGGGGTACATGTGAAAAACATGCAAGATAGTTGCATAGGTACACACGTGGCAGTGTGATTTGCTGCCTTCCTCCCCTTCACCTATATCTGGCATTTCTCCCCATGCTCTCTCTCCCCAACTCCCCACCCCATGCTGTCCCTCCCCAATTCCCCACAACAGACCCCAGTGTGTAGTGCTCCCCTCCCTGTGTCCACGTGTTCTCATTGTTCAACACCCACCTATGAGTGAGAACATGCAGTGTTTGATTTTCTGTTCTTGTGTCAGTTTGCTGAGAATGATGGTCTCCAGATTCATCCATGTCTCTACAAAGGACACGAACTCATCATTTTTGATGGCTGCATAATATTCCATGGTGTATATGTGCCACATTTTCCCTGTCCAGTCTATCATCAATGGGCATTTGGGTTGGTTCCAGGTCTGTGCTGCAATGAACATTCGTGCATATGTCCTTATAGTAGAACGATTTATAATCCTTTGGATATATACCCAGTAATGGGATTGCTGGGTCAAGTGGAATTTCTATTTCTAGGTCCTTGAGGAATAGCCACACTGTCTTCCACAATGGTTGAACTAATTTACACTCCCACCAGCAGTGCAAAAGTGTTCCTATTTCTCCACATCCTCTCCAGCATCTGTTGTCTCCAGGTTTTTTAATGATTGCCATTCTAATTGGCATGAAATGGTATCTCAATGTAGTTTTGATTTGCATTTCTCTAATGACCAGTGATGAGGAACATTTTTTCACATGTTTGTTGTCCTCATGTATGTCTTCTTTTGTAAAGGGTCTGTTCATATCCTTTGCCCACTTTTGAATGAGCTTGTTTGATTTGTTCTTGTAAATCTGTTTTAGTTCTTTGTAGATTCTGGATGTCAGCCCTTTGTCAGATGGGTAAACTACAAAAATTTTTTCCCATTCTGTTGGTTGCTGATTCACTCTAATGACTGTTTCTTTTCTGTGCAGAAGCTGTGGAGTTTGATTAGGTCCCATTTGTCTATTTTGGCTTTTGTTACTAATGATTTTGGTGTTTTGATCATGAAGTCCTTGCCTATTCCTATGTCCTGAATGGTTTTCCTAGATTTTCTTCTAGGGTTTTGATGGTGCCAGGTCTTATGTTTAAGTCTTTAATCCATCTGGAGTTAATTTTAGTGTAAGGTGTCAGGAAGCAGTCCAGTTTCTGCTTTCTGCACATGGCTAGCCAGTTTTCCCAATACCATCTATTAAACAGGGAATCCTTTCCCCATTGCTTGTTTTTGTCAGGTTTGTCAAAGATTGGATGGTTGTAAATATCTTGTGTTGCCTCCGAGGCCTCTGTTCTGTTCCATTGGTCTATATGTCTGTTTTGGTACCAGTACCATGCTGTTTTGATTACTGTAGCCTTGTAGTATAGTTTGAAGTGTGGTAGTGTGATGCCTCTTGCTGTGTTCTTTTTGCTTAAAATTGACTTGGCTATGTGGGCTCTCTTTTGGTTCTATATGAAGTTTAAGGTGGCTTTTTCTCGTTCTGTGAAGAAGGTCATTGGTAGCTTGATGGATATAGCATTGAATCTATCAATTACTTTGGGCAGTATGGCCATTTTCATGATATTAATTCTTCCTAACCATGAACATGGAAGTGTTCTTATTCTAAGGTAGTGTTCATTTAGCAGGCCACATCTGTCTCCATGGGGAAGCTGCTATGGAATCAAGTGCAAAGCCAAAGCTGTTTTTGCCCCTCTTCTCCCAGGAATTATGACACAGTGGTGTGGGATAGGAGCCATCAACACTGAAGTATCTACCTATAATTTCTTGGAAACTACCTTTCTATCCATGGGCTGAAGAGTCACACCTCACAGATAAAATTGGGCACCTCTGATTATTGCCATGTGCTTCAGAGCCCATGGAGATCAGGGTCATGACAAAATGGTGCAGTATAAGCGTGACTTAAGCCCTGGAGAAACCTGTCTTCAGTCATTGCTAATTCATGTAGTTGTATCAGTCCAAAGTCTGGAGCACCAAACTGTAAATGCCTTGAGGGTTACAAGTATATTCTCATCTACTTAAGAGCCTATGGTCTAACATAGTGCCTGAGACACAATAACAGTATTTGCTGAAAAGACAAACTATTTTGGCACAAAATATAATTGAATTCAATCTTTACTTTAAACTTCTAGAATGTCATATAAATTATATGGACCTTAAAAAGACACCAGAAAGTCTCTTCCTAAATATTTTGATATTTGGATTAAAAAAGATCTCTTATGAATTCACAAAATTCAGAGGTACTGCCCTTTAACTCAGAAAGGTCTATGTCAATTCATATCAGATTAGATCTAAGTGCTACTAGTTATGTAAGACTGGGTGAAAAAATATTCTCAGGTTTACACAAGGGTTATTAAGAGATTTAAAAATAAAAATCAAAGGTAATAATAATGTATATTTCAAAATTGCTAAAAGAATGCATTTTTAACATTCTCACCACATTAGCAAATGGTAATTTGTAAAGTGATGGATATGTTATATATCAATTACAAATAAATACATTTAATAATAGCATTATGTCACAGTCACTTGCAAACCACATGAAGCTCAAATTTTATGAAGTGTCAAAATGGCCTCATTGAAATTATTTCCCAAGTATTAACACTAGGAAAGCAAAGAAAATATCAACCCTGCCACTCAGACTTATACCTTCTAGGCTGCCTGATTCAAGCAGTAGCAGATGAGGTGTTTTTATGTCGTCCCTCACACTGACTCTGTCTTCCAAATGCCATCGAATGACTTTTGCTAATTCTTTCTCAGAAAATGTGCAAAAAGGATTTCCATAGAGGTCTTTGGAGATTTCCTGTGTCCTCATGTGTGTAATAGGTTGGGTCAAGTAATAATGAAGGAACAAGGAAGAATGGGGATTTTGTTTTATGTATTTTTCTCCTTCTGGGCATCAAAAGAGGAGAAAAAAGGAAAAGGGAAAATTATACTATACAGACGATGTCAGTGTTAAATTAAATTAAGATCACATGTTTGGCTGTGGCAGCTGTAATCTTTTGATTATGGAAGAGATTGTTGGTAATGAAATACATTTGTAAGAAATATTTTTGGTGTAAACTGTATACATGTACAAACTGTGAGCTATGCATCCAATAAAATGATAGATTTAGAAATTGCCTCACACCTAAATTCATGCTTTTCAAATAGCTATTTATAGAAAGAAAAGTGATATTTAAGCTATCATAGTAGAATATTATAATCTGCCTTATATTACCTTAGATAATAGTCCCATATTTTAAAATAATGTTGTAAAAACCTTTCAATTATTTATTCACACCTAAGTCATATAAATTGAAAGATTTGGGGATGTGTCCAAGAAAATAATTATTTTTTACAAAAGTAAGACCTCACTGTCATGGCTTAGAGAGATTGCCACAAAACAAGTTATACTATATATAAAAATAAACCAAACCAATATGAATTTTTAACCAACAAAAAATTTTATAGAGACATTAAAAACAACTATTAATTTTAATCTTTTCTGTTATGAAATGAAACATCAGTGTATCTGCCTGTGCTATACATTCAATATGTATTTCTCTTTCCTGATAGGTCCTTGACACTTACTGTAAAATCTCTACAGACCTGGGTGATGATCTCAGCCTGGGGAGAGCCTATGAAGCCATCGCCAAGGTCCTGCAGAGGTAAGTTAGTGCATCCTCGTCTTGCTGTCACTGTGAATTCACTCAACTGTGAAAGGCTTAAATTGTTTGAGGTCTGTCGCTTTCCATTACGGCCTGCTTAAATTTTAAGCAGTGCCCTTCTTAAGTGACCCTTTCATCATAAGTTATTTTAAACCATTTTGGTATTTTTAAATAAGCATCTAAACTCTCCTTTGTCTATGCCTCCTTTGTATTATTTTCTTTTTGGTCCTCTGTAAGTTTAGTGATGACCTTGAATAAAAGAGAAAAAAAATCGGGTCACCTCTCACGAGTTAAGAAAGCAGAGAGCACAGAAGTATGTAGTACGCTTCAGTGGCTGAGGCTCGCCATAACCTTTCCAGATCTCTTCTTTGAGGAAAGTTTCCATTTATGCTTCAGTCATGCTTTTTCCATTAAGACATCTATCCTTTGAGCACATCTCGATAAACAACTGCTTGTAAAACCAATATTCTCAGTATTTCATTTAAAACAAAATTTTAGATATATAAACAACTTCTGATACCTATTCTTCCATGGAAGATATATTCTTCACCCTTCCCTCAGTGTATTGTAGTTATTGTTGATTCCATTTGATTGTTATATCGTAGCATTATGACTTAAGAAGGAATAACAGTAAGAATAGTTATCAAAGTTAAGGCCTTGGGTTTTACTATGTTATCTTGTATCCAAGATACAGCTTTTTAATAGTAATGGTGATAGCAGTAATTGTAATAATAGATACAGATTGTGTTAATTCTAATTTCTTCCCATTTGTATTTCAGTTGTAAACACATACAAGGTGGTGTTTTAAAAGTAAAATTGTTATTTGAAAGGCATTTGAAACATTAAAAAGTACCTAGTGAGGTAAAATTGGAATCATTATATAAGTACTAATACTAATATAATAATCATAGTTTAAAATATCAGTACCAATGAAATTAAAGATACCCTATGAAATAAATAAAATGCAGTCATCACTGGATAAATGGTTTAAGAACACAGACATATTTAGAAGGGAAGGCTGGGTGCGGTGGCTCACCCCTGTAATCCCAGCACTTTGGGAGGCTGAGACTGGTGGATCACCTGAGGTCAGGGGTTCGAGACCAGCCTGGCCAACATGGTGAAACCCCATCTCTACTCATGAGGTCAAAAGACAGAGTCCATTCTGGCCAATATGGTGAAACCCTGTCTCTACTAAAGATACAAAAAAAATTAGCTGGGCATGGTGGCATGTGCCTGTAGTCCCAGCTACTTGAGAGGCTGAGGCAGGAGAATTGCTTGAACCTGGGAGGCAGAGGTTGCAGTGAGCCAAGATCACACCACTGTAATCCAGCCTGGTGACAGAGCAAGACTCCGACTCAAGAAAAAAAAAAAAATTAACTGGGCCTGGTGGTGGGCTCCTATAAATCCAGGTACTCAGGAGGCTGAAGCAGGAGAATTGCTTAAACCCAGGAAGTGTAGGTTGCAGTGAGCCGAGATTACATCATTGCATTTTGGCCTGGACAACAAGAGCAAAACTCTATCTCAAAAAAAAAAAAAAAAGAAAGAAAGAAAGAAAAGAAGGAGAGGATGGGTGTTTACCCAAGAAAGACAGGGCTAGTTATAGGTGTGGCAAGCAGCCTGTGAGTGTTGTGATTCTTCTAAATAAAGATTGGAAACTAGTCCATGGAAGATCAGCCCAGAAATTTTTAAAAACGTTTTCTTTCCAAATAACAACCCAGAAGATGGAGATGGTTGAATACAAAGACTTGACTGACAAGAATTCAATTTATGTCTATTTAGAACAAACCAACTCTGTTGGTTGTGCCTTTTTATTATGAAATTACTTGACTGGGCTGTTATCATCACCCAAAAATCAGCAGAAAAGGACTGGATTCTTTGCTTTGCTTTGTAGTTGCAAATAATGTGTCCCCTAACATGTTTATAAAATAATTTTTACAAAATGACATTTCCATTGTGTTCCAGCATAACTAGAGAGCTAAGCTGGGTGTAGTGGTGGGTGCCTGTAATCCCAGTTATTTAGGAGGCTGAGATGGGAAGATTCCTAGACCTCAGGGGTTTGAGTCCAATCTGAGCAGCATAGCAAGACCTCATCTCAAAAATAAATAAATTAATAAAGAGATAAAATTTCAGGGGAAAATATTTTTTATAAACAAGTACTAAGCACTTACTATGTCACAGGACAAATATTGAAATGTCCCTTTGGTAACTGATGGTCTTTATAATTATTTTCGAAACTTCCTGAGACATGAGGCTGTCTTCAAATAATTCTCACCTGTTAGCCTTGCATCTTATCTGGAATGTTTAGCCTCCATCGCAGGATTTGAATTTCTGGTTGATACAATTAAAACTAGGTGAAAAGTCGATCAATTAGCTGGTGAATTTTGGCGCTAAGAGGCAATCTGATGTTTTAATTTGCCTACTTAAGTATTATTTGGGCTTGGAAGTGGGACAGAATACCACTGTATTTGATATATCATTAAGTTGAGTTTGTTTGGGATAGGACTGTGGACCCTTCTGTTCCAACACTCTCAGCAACCTACCAATGTGCCTTAGGGCAAACATTTAAAGGAGCAAGAAGATTTATCCCCATTTTACTTTTATGCCAAGTAAACTAATTCCCTTTATAAGAATTCCTGGCTAGGCACAATGGCTCACACCTGTAATCCCAGCAGTTTGGGAGGCCAAAGTGGGAGGATAATTTGAGCCCAGGATCTTGAGACCAGCTTGGGCCACATAGCAAGAACCCATCTCTATTTTTTTGTAATTAATTAAAAAAAAAGAATTCTCATCTACTAAAGTACAGTAAAGCTACCAGTGATTTCATGGTAGACATGGATTCTTATTTTATAATGTTATACAATGCACAAGACAGCGCAGGGAATGCTATTTCCGAGGCCGTAGTGAAAAAGTGTCCCAAGGCCACAGCCAGCTTTCAATCCAAATCTGTAAATTTGCAGCATTGTTAGTGGTTGTAGAGGAGCACCCAGGGGAATGAAAGCCTCTGCATATTATTTCAACATCTGTGCAAATAATTCAAAGGGTGATCTACTAACAGGCAGATGTTTCCAAACCTAAAATTCTGTAAGATAGACAATATCACCCTGAATAGCTGCAAAGCATTATTAAGTCATGTCCAGTCATAGTATAAATGCTTTGATGTAAATTCTGTGATCATTTTTAGAACATTTTGCTTGGTATCCTTCAGTAAACATGCATGTGCACACGTACACATGTGCATACACCCACACACATAGACACAAACATGGACACGCACATGTATCAGCCCTTTCAGAGTCCTAAATTGTCCTTCTTAGGTGGTTAGTAGCAACATGCAAGAAATAGACTACAGCCCAAATAGAAGAAATTATAGTGGTGGCAGCTGAGAAATAAATCAAGTTGCATATGAAGCTTAGCATCACCTCTAAATCTCTTTTTCCTAACCTGTGCAATTGCACAAGTTTCACTAATGGTAGCCCTATCTCTATAAACATATTTCATACCTTTAAAGGAAATGGAAGAGGATAGCCATGTCTCAGATAAGTGTGTGTCTAAGGCCATCAGCTGAGTGTGCATGAAAGGTGAATAAGATCTAAGGCTGGAAGCTTCTAACATGCTTATAAGAATTTATACTAAGCCTTCAATTGAAAAACATACCACAGTCCCTCAAGACTGAGGATTTCGTAATACAGAGTTGCCTGCCTGGCAACATTATTAGTAGATACAGACTTGGTGTTAGAGTTATTGAGGAAGGTGTTAATAAGTGAACAAGTTTTGTTATTTTTGCCATTGATCTGAATAATATTAATTGTGTAAGAATTTAAGCAGCATAGCAGAAAATAAGCATTTATAATGCTATTGTTCCCCTACTTAGAATAATAGTGAAGAAAAGAGTTGATACTCTAAAATGCTAACAATTGCCTTGTGAAACTACAAGAAAAGCTAGAATTACAGTTCATAAAACAAAGAGAAAGTGAGTTGAGAAATTACAAGTAAATGTTATTGTCATACACATAGACAGTTTGAGTAAATATATAGAGAGAAACGCCCTCAATTTTTCTTATGGCATTTCTTTTTTTAACCTCATTTACTGAAGTAGCTCATTTGCAGAAATGCCACAACTTTCCAAAATACTCAGACTACTTAAAAGAATACAGAGAAAAAAAGCACAAAAATATGCTTAAGACACATTGGTTACAGCTAACCCATCTCTGGGTTTATTCCATACCAATTGTAAATTTTCTTGCAAACTCAAGTTAAATTATTTCCTAGAAAACTTTCCACAATAGGGATCTTTAAATCAATCAGTACAAAGTTTCAAGTGTGAAAATTACCTTTCTGTTATAGCTGAGAATTAATTTTTTCTTGCTTGAGAGAAATGACACGCCCTAGTAATTTTCATATATTCGTTAAAATGGAACATCCAGGCTTTGATGTGAAATTTCCTAAAAATGACCAAAAAATACATCAAAACATATCTATTAATTCATGAAATTAAGAATAGCTTTTTGCATTTTCTCCTGTCACTGATCCCATTTGCCTTATTACTTTCATCTGTGGCCCACAAACTTGGTGGCACAATCAACAAACCCCTTAGTGGCTGTTTCATCTCTGCTCTATTTGATTTCTTCTCTCTGAGTAAATGATTAAGTTTTCATGCATTGGTTCAACCAAAATCTATGTTCACTCAACCACATCCTTTATTGATTACTTCTACTGCAAACAGTAGGCCAAGTGTGATATACATAATTGGACAGTTGTCAAGGGACGTGGGTGTTAACGGTCCTGTTTTCCCAGTTGGAAACTGGAATCACCTTGATACACAAATATTCTGCACTGTTTCATTCTCATTCTTTGGACCGAGGAGTCCTGTTCCTCCGAATATATGTTTTTAACTCTCTAAGGTCTGGTTGAATGAATTTAATGATTATACCATATAATATGCTGTTCAAGTTGCACCTGTGCACTGCATATAGAAAACTGGAATTAATATTTATCTAACATTTTAACCTTGTCCTTTTACTTATACAAATAAGCTGTAGACTTTCTGTAAGAAAATATTCAATGTTTTCCTCTTCCATAAAAAGAATGGTTTCTAAATATGTTGCTAACTTTTAAATTTGGAAAATCTTTAACCAACATATAATGCTAATATTTCACAAGCTGCATTAACAATTTGCTGGCTGTAGACCTATACACTTACTGAGTAAAGCAAATTAGTTACAATAATAAGCCTTTTTTTCTCTAGCATTATTTGTTAGAACAAGTTTCAGATAATTTTGGATATTTTGGAGATCTGTTGCTCCTTTGGAAGTAAAACGACTTGAATTATCCAGCAATAGTATAAATTAAACTATTTTGTGTTTCTGATACCCTGAACTTAGTTTTTTGCTTGTTTCTTTATTTGTGTATATCTTGATTTATCAATCCTCAGCAGGCCAAACCTAAATCAAAATGTACTTTCTTCAAAAATATATTGGTTTTTAGAAACATGGACATAAATAAGCTTCAGTGAGTACGGCTTAGCTAAATAATTAGTAATAATAATAATAATAATTTTTCCTTTGGTTTTAAAGTGATATTAAGAGAAATCATCACTTATTTCCCCATCAATTTTTCCTGAATATTATAGTCTAGGAAAGAGCATGAAAAATTAACAATTTGATAGAACATTTTTAGCCCTAGAAATCCACAAGTTCGCTCAAAATTCTAAATAATATATTTTATTTATTAATATTTTATACTCAAGGTCTCTCAATAACTTTTAGTTGTTTCATAAAACAAATATTCAAATTCAAATAACAGTGAACCTCTCATTATATTTCACTCTATGCCAGCATTTGAAAATTTCCTCCAATAATTCATAATTTTTCTGGAGAATTGACCTATGCCTATATGTGGAAGATTAGTCATAATTTAGGTATGAAAAAGTGAGGACAGAATTATAAAAAGTAGTATTCACAGCTGTGGTAACATAAAATTTCATCCTATTTCTGGTATGTAGAACATTCTTTTACCAATAAGAGGAAAAGAATATATTTGATAGTACCTGATACTCAAGTAAACAAAAAATGTTAGCTTTTTGATTTTGTCCCTTAGAAAATAGACCCCAGGACTTTATGTGACATTTTGCAGAGCATACATTCAATCAGAGTGTTTAATTCATCACATGATGAAGGTTTTCAGGAAGGATTGCTTAGCTAAATTGAATTTTCTTCTGGGCTTGTGGTAGACAGTGTCAAGTAGCGAGTTGTGAGTGTAATAGCTGTTTATTTCACTGAGAGATAATAACAACACTAGTGCCATTTATTGAATCCCTACAACATGCCAAGTTATACATTTACACAGTTTTTCATACCACAGCAACGTGGTCATCTTTAAAATGAAGAAACAAAATTTTCTTCAGTTTCATAACTTTAGCATGATCAAAGTTACTAATCTAAGAGGCTGAACTGAGATTCAAGCCCTTATCTTTGTAAATTTCACCATAACACGTTTTGACTTTAAAGTAATCTAACTTATCTTTGCAAACATATCACTGTTTACCTGTGAAAATAATGTTTTCCAAACCTTGGGAGGTTATGCAAGGAGATATCCCTAATCCTACGAATACTTATTTAAAATAAACTCCTTTGAAAATACTTTCTGATGCATATAGAAATGCTACTGCTGGGTGCAGGGCCAAGATGGATTGCTAGAAGCTGGGGCTCCCATCCAAAAAAAACCATAATAAGTATGTGAATCCTTCACTGGCAACCAAGGTATCCAGGTTCTGTCATCAAAATTGACTAGAAGACAGGCGTGACCCATAGAGAAAGGGAAAAGCAGTGTGGTGTGGTGGCTTATCTGAAAGCCACATGGGAAAAGGGAACTCCCTCCCACCAGCCAAGGAAGGTGAGCACAGAAATGGACAGCAGATTAAATGGGCAAATTAACAGAAGTAGGCTTCAGAAGATGGGTAATAAAAAACTACGATGAGCTAAAGGAGCATGTTCTAACCCAATGCAAAGAAGCTAAGAGCCTTGATAAAAGGTTAGAGAAATTGCTAACTAGAATAACCAGTTTAGAGAGGAACACAAACAGCCAGATGAAGCTGAAAAATACAGCATGAGAACTTCGTGAAACAGACACAAGTATCAACAGCCCAATTGGCCTAGCAGAAGAAAGAATATCAGCGTTTGAAGGCCACCTTACTGAAATAAGACATGCAGACAAGAACAGAGAAAAAAGAATGAAAAGGAATAAACAAAGCCTCCAAGAACTTTGGAACTGCATAA
The DNA here is from genome assembly GCF_049354715.1 of Callithrix jacchus. Lineage (NCBI taxonomy): Eukaryota > Metazoa > Chordata > Mammalia > Primates > Cebidae > Callithrix > Callithrix jacchus. The sequence goes on from NC_133504.1 coordinate 50,149,163, forward strand.
AAGGACCAAACCTATGATTGATTGGAGTACCAGAGGAGATGAGAATGGAAACAAGCTGGAAAACACATTTCAGGTTATTAACCAGGAGAGTTTTCCCAATCTAGCAAGACAGGCCAACATGCAAATTTAGGAAATACAGAGAACACCACTAAGATACTTCATGAGAAGATCAACCCGAAGACACATAACCATCAGAGTCTCCAAGGCTGAAAAGAAGGAAAAACTGTTAAGGGTAGCCAGAGAGAAAGACCAGGTTAACTACAAAGGGAATCCCATCAGGCTAACAGCAGGCCTCTCAGCAGAAACTCTACAAGTCAGAAGAGATTGGGGGGCAATATTCAACATTCTTAAGGAAAAGAATTTTCAACCTAGAATTTCATATCCAGCCAAACTAAGCTTCATAGTGAGTGAGAAATAAAATTCTTTCCAGACAATCAAATGTTGAGGAATTTTATTACCACCAGGCCTGCCCTGCAAGAGGTCCTGAAAACAGCACTTAATATGGAAAGAAAAAACTGGTACTAGCCACTGAAAAAACACCAAAATATAAAGACCAATGAAGCTATGAAGAAACTGCATTAACTAGTGTGCAAAATAACCTAATAGTATCAAGATGACCAGATCAAATTAACACATAACAATACTAATCTTAAATAAAATGAGCTAAATGCCCCAATTAAGAGACACAGACTGGCAAATTGGATAAGAAGTCAAGACCCATTGGTGTACTGTATTCAGGAGACCCATATTACCTTCAGAGACACACACAGGCTCAAAATAAAGAGGTGGAGAAAAATTTACCAAGCAAAAGGAAAGCAAAAAAAAAAAAAAAAAAAGTAGGGGTTGCAATCCTAGTCTCTGACAAAACAGACTTTAAACCAACAAAGATCAAAAAAGACAAAGAAGGGCATTACATAATGGTAAAGGGAATAATTCAACAAAATTCAACAAGAGGAACTAATTATTCCAAATATATATGCACCCAATACAGGAACACCTAGATTCATTCCAAATATATATGCACCCAATATAGGAACACCTAGATTCATAAAACAAGTTCTTAGAGTCCTACAAAGAGGACTCCCACACAATAACAGTGGGAGACCATAACACCCCACTGTCAATATTAGACAGATCAACAAGACAGAAAATTAACAAGAATATTCAGGACTTGAACTCAGCTCTTGATCAGGTGGACCTAGTAGACGTCTATGGAACTCTCTACCCCAGATCAACAGAAATACATTCTTATCAGTGCCACACAGCACTTATTTTAAAATTGACCACATAATTGGAAGTAAAACACTCCTTAGCAAATGCAAAATAACTGAAATCATAGCAAACAGCTTCTCAGAGCACAGTGCAATCAAATTAGAACTCAGGATTAAGAAACTCACTCTAGTTCAACCATTGTGAGAAACAGTGTGGCAATTCTCAAGGATCTAGAAATAGAAATACCATTTGACCCAGCAATTCCATTACTGGGTATATACACAAAGGATTATAAATCACTCAAGTATAAAGACATATGCAAACATGTTTATTGTGGCACTGTTCACACAATAGCACAGATTTGGAACCAACTCATATGCCCATTAATGATAGATTGGATAAAGAAAATGTGGCATATATACACCAAGGAATACTATGCAGCCATAAAAATGGATATGAGTTCATGTCCTTTGCAGGGACATGGATGAAACTGGAAACCATCACTCTCAGCAAACTAATACAAGAACAGATAACCAAACACCACATGTTTTCACTCATAGGTGGAAGTTGAGCAAGGAGAACACATGGACATAGGGAGGTGAACATAACACACCCAGACCTGTTGGGTGCAGGGGAGGAAAGGGAAGGAAAAGCATTAGTAGAAATACCTAATGTAGATGACAAGTTGATGGGTGCAGCAAACCACCATGGCACTTGTATACCTGTGTAACAAACTGGCATGTTCTGCAAATGTAGCCCAGAACTTAAAGTATTAAAACAAACAAACAAGAAAAGAAAAGAAACTCCCTCAAAATCACACATGGAAATTGAACAACCAGCTCCTGAATGACTACTGGGTAAATAATGAAATTAGGACAGAAATCAAGAAGTTCTTTGAAACCAATGAGAACAAAGAGACAATGTAACAGAAGCTCTAGGACACAGCTAAAGCAGTGTTGAGAGGGAAATATATAGCATTAAAACCCCACATCAAAAAGTTAGACAGGTCTCAAACTGACACCTTAATCAGAATTAAAAGAGCTTGAGAGGCAAGAGCAAACTAAATCAAAAGCTTGCAGAAGACAAGTAACAACTAAGATAAGAGAGGAATTGAGGGAGATAGAGACACGAAAAAAACTAACCAAAAAAATCAATGTATTCAAGAGCTGGTTTTATGAAAAAATTAACAAAATAGATAAACTGCTCTCAAGACAAATAAAGAGGAAGGGAGATAAGAATCAAATAGACACAATAAAAAATGATAAAGGGGATTTCACCACTGACCCCACAGAAATACAAACTACCAACAGAAAATACTGTAGACATCTCTCTGCAAATAAACTAGAAAATCCAGAAGAAATGGATAAATTTTTGGACACATATACCCTCACAAGACTAACCCAGGAAGAAGTTGAATCTCTGAATAAACTGATAACAAGCTCTGAAATAGCGGCAGTAATTAATAGCCTACCAACCAAAAACAGCCCAGGACCAGACAAATTCACAGCTGAATTCTTCCAGATATAGAAAGAGGAACTGGTACTATTCCTTCTAAAACTATTCCAAATAATTGAAGAGGAGGGAATTTTCCTAACTCATTTTATGAAGGCAGCATCATCCTGATACCAAAACCAGGAAGAGATACAACAAATAAAGAAAATTTCAGGCCAGCATCCCTAATAAACATCAACGTGAAAATCCTCAAAAAAGTACAGGCAAACCAAATCCAGTAGCACATTAAAAAACCTATCCAGCATGATCAAGTCAACTTCATCCCTAGATACAAGGTTGTTTCAACATATGCAAATCAATACACCTAACCCATCACCTAAACAGAACCAATGACAAAAACTATATGATTACCCCAAAAGATATAGAAAAGGCCTTTGAAACTCTCAATAAACTAAGAATTGATGGAACATATCTCAAAATAATAAGAGCTGTTTATGATAAACCCACAGCCAATATTATACTGAATGGGCAAAAGCAGGAAGCATACACTTTGAAAACCAATGCAAGACAAGGATGCCCTCTCTCACTACTCCTATTCAACATAGTATTGGAAGTTTTGCAATCAGGCAAGAGAAAGAAATAAAGGGTATTCAAACAGGAAGAGAGAAAGACAAGTTGTCTCTGTGTGCAGACGACATGATTTTATATTTAGAAAACTCCATCATCTCAGCCCAAAAACTTCTTGAACTGATAAGCAACTTCAGCAAAGTCTCAGGATACAAAATCAATGTGCAAAAATCACAAGCATTCCTTTACACCAACAGTAGGCAAGCAGAGAGCCAAATCATGAGTAACTCCCATTCACAATTGCTACAAAGAGAATAAAATACCTAGGAATACAACATACAAGGGATGTGAAGGACCTCTTCAAGGAGCACTACAAGCCACTGCTCAAAGAAATAAGAGAAATGCCAAATAAGAGAGAAAACAAACAAATGGAAAAGCATTCCATCCTCATGGATAGGAAGAATCAATATCATAAAAATGGCTATACTGCTCAAAGTAATTTATAGATTCAATGCTATTCCCATAAAACCACCATTGACATTCTCCACACATTTAGAGAAAAACTATTTTAAATTTTATATGAAATCAAAGAAGACCCTGTATAGCCAAGACAATCTTAAGCAAAAAGAACAAAGCTGAAAGCATCATGCTATCTGACTTCAAACTATACTACAAAGCTACAGAAACCAAAACAGCATGGTACTGGTACCAAAACACACATAGACCAGCAGAGCATAACAGAAACCTGAGAAATAACACCACACATCTACAACCATCTGATCATCAACAAAACTGACAAAAACAAGCAAGGGGGGAAAAATCTCCTATTCATTAAATGGTGCTGGGAAAACTGGCTAGCCCTATGCAGAAAACTGAAACTGGACCCCTTCCTCACACTTTATACAAAAATTAACTCCAGATGGATTAAAGACTTAAATGTAAAACCCAAAACCATAAAAACTCTAAAAGAAAACCTAGGCAATACCACTCAGGATATAGGCACAGGCAAGGACTTCATGACAAAAACGCCAAAAGCAATTGCAACAAAAGCCAAAATTGACAAATGGGATATAATTAAACTAAAGAGCTTCTACACAGCAAAAGAAACAAGCATCAGAGTAAACAGGCAACCTACAGAATGGGAGAAAACTTTTGCAATCTACCCTTCTAACAAAGATCTAATATCCAGAATTTTCAAAGAACTTAAATATATTTACAAGAAATAACCCCATCAAAACGTGGGAAAATGATGTGAACAGACACTTCTTAAGACATTTATGCAGCCAAGAAACATGAAAAAAAGCTCAAAATCATTGATTATCAGAGAAATGCAATTCAAAACCACAATGAGTTACCACCTGATGCCAGTCAGAATGACGATTATTAAAAAGTCAGGAAATAATAGTTCTGGCAAGGCTATGGAGAAATAGGAACACCTTTGCACTATTGGTGGAAGTGTAAATTAGTTCAACCATGAAATATCATTTGACCCAGCAATCCCATTACCCTGATATATACCCAAAGAAATACAAATCATTCTACTATAAAGACACATGCACACATATGTTTATTGCAGTTATTAACTATTAACAATAGCAAAGACATGAAACTAACCCAACTACCCATCAGTAATAGACTGGATAGACTGGTACATATACATTATGGAATACTATGCAACCATAAAAAGGAGTGAGATCATGTCCTTTGTAGGGACATGGATGAAACTGGAAGCCATCATCCTCAGCAAACTAACACAGGAACCGAAAACCAAACACATGTTCTCATTCATAAGTGGGAGATGAACATTAAGAACATATAGATAGAGAGGATAACAACACACACCAGGGCCTGTTGAAGGGTATGGGGCTGAGGAGAGAGAACTTAGAGGATGGGTCAATAGGTGCAGCAAACCACCATGGCACGCATATACCTATGTAATAAACCTGCATGTTCTACACATGTATCCCATTTTTTAAAAAAGAAATAAGAAAAAAAATACTTTCTGAATTTGCAACATTTTTTTAATAAATAGCCCCAGTTGAGAGAGGTGGGTTCAGTCTTTAGAAATAGCCAAAAGAATATGGAGTCACATTTAGAAAACCCAGAAAAAAAGAAAAAAAAAAAACTATGAGTAATCCCATTTGTAGGACAAAATTCATTAAATTACTTATAAATGCTTTACATGAATAACAGTATACTATGAAGGAGTTACCTAAAGAGGAATTTCAAAAATATCACATGCCCCATTATTAACCGACATCTTCAAAGATAACCATTTGGCGGGAAGTGTCTTCCTTTGCATGCTAAGTATGTCTGGGCAATTGGAAAGGTGGGTCTGAAGCACAGGGGAGAAGTCAGGTTTAGAAATATGCATTTGCCTGAAATATGCATATAGGAGTTAGGTCATGACATAATGTATGAAACTGCCCATAATAAGAATTCAAAGGCAGAGAGAAGAGACTGTGGACAGCGTTCTGGAAGAGCCAGCTTAGACGGACAGAGACCTCAATGTCAGTGAGAGATCCAGGAAAAAATGAGAGGTACAGAGGAAGTGAGAGAATAGAGATTCGCTGACCGTGCTAGACACTGAAAAGAGAAGCATTTGGAGAAAGAAAAGGTGGTCCCAACCTGTGTGTGGAAGAACTGGGTGAGAGCGGAGGAGAAAGGAGCATGGAGTAGAGCCAGTAGCCTGTGATGGATAAGCACACCAAGAATTTTTACAGCTCAAAATGCAAAGGTACCACCTGCAGTGCATATTTACAATTTTCCAAATTTATATAACCTCTTTGAGATTACTGTTTCATTAACTAGATTAGGCTTGAAATTTCTTTTGGTTGCCTTTCAAGACCAAATTTACCCCACAAATGCTAGACATGCTCTTAGGAGGATAGGCAAATGAATGTACTCCAGGTTTCAAAGCACTGCATACAAGTCATAGTGCCTGTCACAGTTCACCCCGCGTATGAATTTACGAACTTATTTATCCAATTGACAGTGCAACTCTTCAAGCACCGGAACCCTTTTCTTCAGCAACTAGCAAATTTTAGGACCTTTGCTAGGGTCCCAAAGTTTCTTGATGTAACTAAAATAATCAAGGGCCAGGAGTTTATAGTCAGACTCCAAACATCTATATGCATCTCACAGTTTACCTGGATACTTAGCTTTCATATGTGCAGTATATGTGTCTCCCTTCTCAAATTTTCAACCTTCCCTCCTTCAAAAATATATTAATGCTTACTATATGCCAAATGCTCTGCTCGAAATTATATGTCTTCCTGAACATTTTGTCAGAATGTTTAACACTTGTTTATGTGACTTTAGTGACACCTGAGCTTTCACTACCAAGGGAAGCATGCAACAGTAAGCTAGCATTTACCTTTTATAAGTTTTTGAAAGTTTTTTTTTTTGGAAAATAACAGCTTTAGTGAGGCATAGTTTATACGTTATACAATTATGACTTTAACAATTGTAGACTTCAAAAGTCTACAATTTAAGAGTGCTCACTTTAGAAGTTTAAAGTCTATAATTCAGTAGTTTTTGATATATTCACAGGGTTAAGCAACCATGGCCACTCTCTAATTTCAATCACCCTCAAAGGAAACCTTATACCCATTATTAGTCATTTCTCAATCTTTCCCTTTCCTTAGCCTCTAGCCACCACTAGCTTGCTTTCCATCTCATGATTTGCCTATTCTGGACATGTCATGTAAGTGGACTCATACAATGTGTAATCTTTTGTTGTCTGGCTTCTTTCACTTGGCAGATTTTCAAGTTTCATTCATGTTGCAACATATATCACTATCTCATTCTTTTTTAAGAGTGAATAATATTTCATTGTAGGTATATACCACATTTTGTTTACCCATTCATCCGTTGATATAAATTTCAGTTGTTTTCATGCCTTCGGTATTATGAATAATGCTGCTATGAACTTTTATGTATATGACTGTTTGTATGGACATGTTTTTCCTTCAACTTGGGTATATATTTTGGAGTAAAATTTCTGGGTCATATAGTAACTTTATGTTAAAGTTTTTGAGGAACTGCCAAGTTGTTTTCCAAAGAAGATGTACCATTTAACATTTCCATTAGCAATGCATGAGGATTTAAAAGTTTCAGTTTTAACTCAATGTATGCTCCAACAAAAACAAGCCATACATTTATTAATTTGGTATTTACACATTAAATCTCATTATCCTGATAACTATTTGCATTTTCTACAGCACAAGACACGAGATACTTTCTCTTTACTGTGACATTGAGATGATACTCCATTGAATTCCTATTTCATTTATTCTAGCCAAGGAGAGATGACAGAAGCAATTAAATACTTGGAAAAAGTAGTGAAAATTGCAAGAAACAATTTTCAAAGCCTAGATTTTGTGAGAGCAAGTACAATGCTTGGGGACATCTACAATCAAAAAGTGAGTCTATGCGTTTCTTGTTTATAGGGAAATTTACAATGTTTAGGGAGAAATTTGCAGTTTTAAAAGTCTCATGTCATCCTTGTCTTCCCACAATGTATTACGCAGAATGGCCAGGAATTGCAGGATTTAGTTAATGCTCTAGGGAAGGACTGGGAGGAGAAATGCCTCCTCCTCCTCCTTCTCTTCTTCCAATACCTTAGGGCCATATGGGGACAGTACTTATGAGGTGCTCACCCTGATTCATACATTCATATTCAGTGAGGATTCTAAGTGACATTGGATTTGAGGAGCAATTAAAATATTTAATTCAAAGGAAATTGATTGTAACTGTTGGCTATTATCTGCTTTCACTGACATTCATTTCTCTCACTCCAAATTCTTTATTAATCCAGCTGTGGCATCCCTGCTAGCTTCCTTAGAAAAAGAAGTGACAATTCTAAAAATAATTTTGCAGACAATTTAGAGTGAAATTTGAGCAACAGGTTGATTACCTGAGAGAAAACAGAAAGAAGGAAAAAAAAGTCCAAAATAAAATTATCGAGTTCAAGAAGCTGTATCATATACTGGTCACAGTGGACTTTGGTCATATTTTTTCTGATTTTTATTGCATATTCTCCTTTAGAAATGATGTGAAAGAGTTTTGTTTCTCTAATTATTATTGCTGTTTCGATCATGAATAAGATATGTCATTTTTTAGGGTAATTATGTTTACATATTTTCTGTTAATCCACTTTCTGTATGTGTATTATAGACTTTCTGTTAATCGCTTTGATAGGCTGAGTATGTAGTGAATAAAATCACTAATTCCGAAACCGAACTGCTTGGGTTAAAAACCCAGCTCTTTCACTTATAAGTTCTGTGACCTGGGGCTAGTTACTTAAATTTCTAGGTGTCTCAATTTTCTCAGCCCATAAAGTTGTTGTGAGTATTAAATTAATAGATGACAATCACTTAGAATAGTGCTTGACAGCAGAAGTATCATCTTTGTACACTTCTGTTGTCCTGCACCCTGAGTGGCATCAAACAATTCCCCTTTGCCAGACCCTCAGATGATTCTGGGTGGCAATGGCACTCAAACCCGTTCTCCTAACCAGTGCAGTATTCTGTCGTTCACCATAAAATTAACTTTATTTCAGGAGGATTTCGCATTTTTTAAGGAAATCAAATTTGAAATTAATTGAATGAGTGAAACTAATATTTTAATCCCTGATGTGGGGAAAGTCTCTCATTTTCTTTCTCTCTTTCATCCCCTCTCTTCTGGACTCATTTGCCTTCTCTGTCTCCTATTACTTGATATCCGAAAAGCCCCCTTTTCTTCTCACCCTCCTTCTCCCCACCTTCCTTTCTCACCTTGCTCCCTTCTCTCCTGCACCCTTTCTTCTCCTGTCTCCTCTTTGCTCTCTGACCCCCAGGTCGTCCTCTGCCTCTCTCCCATCTCCATCACTTTGTTTCCCCTCTTTTTTGAGGCCTCCCCTGTCTGTTGCCCTAGTTGTGCTCAGGTTTTGCCTGTCGTGTGCTTCCTCTGCTACCCTCTGGCTCCCCACCCATTTCTTTGCCTTTATTGACTCCTCTCTCTTTGATTTTGTATTTGCTTTTGTTTGCTTTTCAGGATACAGTGGTGAAAAAAAGACAAGACCTAAACCTTTGTGAGGCTCACAGTCTAAATGAGAGTGCTTCTCCTATAGCATAGGAGAAAAGACATAGTCTATGAATATATGCAATATGATACAGTGTATGAATCAACTTGTATATTTAAAGACACATATATTTGAAGATAGTGCAAATACCCAGAATCCTCCAAATTTTACATTAGAGAAGGGATAAACTGATAAACTTTAACTTCTGGCAGTTGACATGGCTTTTGGATATTAATTTCTTGTATCTTACCTTCAGATATTAAATTCTTCTCCAAGAATCAAACATCAGATAATCAAATACACACTGGTGAAATATAAATTTTTGGTGAAAACATTAAGAAAATGCAAGTATAAAAATATTGCCCCTCAAAAAAAGTTTGTTTTCCTTATGCTTTCTGTTATTAGGAAAATATAGGTTAGCAACGTTCATGTTATACAGAAGGTCTGGGTTTGGGTATTGTTGGAGGTAGGGTAAAATGTTGTTGGCACAATCTCTGCTCACTGCAACCTCTACCTTCCCAGTTGAGACGATTCTCCTGCCTCAGCCTCACGAGTAGCTGGGACTACAGTCACGTGCCACCATACCCAGCTAATTTTTTTGTATTTTAATAGAGACTGGATTTCACCATGTTGGCCAGGATGGTCTCGATCTCTTGACCCTCAATCCTCCCATCTCAGCCTCCCAAAGTGCTAGGATTACAGGTGTGAGCCACCACACCCGCCCTGAAGAACTTTCCTTTTAAAAGCTCAGATCTCTCCCTTCAATTCCAAATTCACACCCAACCACCTACTTGACATCTTCACTTAGATTGCTTCAACTATAATGTACTAAAAACTGAACTTATCGTTCTTTTCTCTAAATTTTATTCTTCTAACAACATAAATCTCAACCACATTAGAATATTATTTAGTCATTTTCCAGACAATCTTCTGTTTTTACTCTACGAGCTCCTTTTATCTTCCTCATCCAGGCCATGGCGTTTAAATACTATCCACATGCCAATGATTTCCAGATTTGTATCTCCACTCCTGATCTCTCCTCGGACCCCAAACTTGTAAAGGCAATTGCTTCCTTAGCACCTCCACCTGGATTTCTAAGACATCCAAATGGAACCTGCTCCTCTCTAGTCTTCCCCATCTTAGTAAATTATCCATCCATCCAGTCACTTAAGCCAAAAATCTGGAAATCCTTCGGTTCTTTCAAGTCTTCTCTCCCCCAGCTCCCTATTCAATCCAAAAGCAAACTCTGACCTTTATGCTACCAAAATATATCTCAAATCCACCCACTTCCCTCTGTACAACTGTCACATCAGTTGTATGTGACAGTTGGCCTTGGCCTCCCAGAGTGCTGGATTACAGGTGTGAGCCACCATACCTGGCCTCTATTTTGTTTTTGTATAATATTTTAAGATTCTGAAAACTTGTCCTGAATCTTTAAAAGCAAACTCAATATTTTCTGGCTTCATATTACTCATGAAATGTAATTGTATTCTTAACAATTTTCAAGCAAAAAATACTATTATAAAACTAAAGTTGTAATAATTGGAAAAATATTGGCATTACCTTGTCCATAATTATTATAATAGTTATAATTAGAATAACACATCTTAAAAATATCCTGTATTTTAGTTAGTTACCTTTTACTATGTAATCATGGAAAATGGACCATTCATCCTACCCTCTGGGTCTTTTGATGGTCTGTTAATTGAAAATATATAATTAGTGTAAAGTGGCCAAATGAGAATGTTTTAGAGGAAATAACTAAGTTTATAAGATTTCTCATTCCTTAATAAAATCATAGAATAATGACACAGCTAAAATAATGCTGTTTCCAACACTAAAATTATAGGGAAAATGGGTAGGAAATGATTTATCCTTACTACTGAGAAAAATGCTCATTTATTTGGAGCTTGCTCATTGAATAGAGTGACATTTTAGACACTAAAAATCAGATAATTCATAAAAATTCTATGTTATAATGTCATAATTCAAGCCTTATTTCAAGGTTTATGATGTCATCAAGATCTTGTTCTGGAATCGTCTAAATGCTTATCGGGGATATTAGTAACATTAAATGAAGTTGTTCTCTTCTCATAGGATTAATTTAGGAAGCATATATTCTCAAACTCATATTTAAGATTGCCAAGACTAATTACTAGAATCTTCTGGATTTTATAATAGAATAGGGATTATCTGATAACAGAAATAATCAGTAGAAAGTTGTACTTAATCTGTGGAGAATAGATTTAGACAGTAAGCTCTTTAAGAATTAAACATTCGAAAACACAATATACATTAGAGAAATCTCATTCTAAAATGGTATGTATAGAAATGCTTGCAGCTTAAAAGAATTAATGTTGTATTTCTTTAGTAGTATTTTAAACTAGAGAAATTAGAAAAACTGGTAGGTTTATATCTATTTAATGGCAGTTGTGTGTGTATCTAAAGATGGAATACTAAGTACAGTTTGAGGGAAGAATAATTAACTAATTATAAAGCTCCTATTTCAAGGGCAAAAAGGCACTTAAATAAGATCTAATCAAAATTTTAGTAATATTAATACTTCCACTTAATAGTAAGCTCAAAAACTTGAGTGGAAACTCCATTTACTGCTACCTCTCCATGGCTTGGCATTTGGCCTATCTCAGAGTGGTTGCCAAACGAAAGAAAGAATGAATGAATGAGTTAATTATAGCTTAATAACGTATAAAAATAACTTTGGAAATTCATATATATGTCCACTTATTTGTGGTCTCTAATATTTCTAATTAAGACTTTTACCTAAAACAATAAATAATTGAAATCTCAGAAATATAGTTAGAATAACAATTAGATATTTATACTTTTGTTTCTAAAAAATGGTAATGTTTGGCCTACTCTTATGTATTCATATATTTTGTCCTATGTCTTTGATATCTACCAGGACAATCTATAATTTTAATGACTTTTATTTTCATCATCTTCAATATTTGTATTATTTCTCAATTATAGTTTATTTCATTGGCATACAAATATCTTTGATATAGTTTTATGTTTTCCTAATTAACTTTTTCTTGTATAAATTTTATGTTTGATTCTTTGAAGAAAGAAAGAATGGTTCACCTCAACAAACAAAAGTTATTTTTGATGTAATATAGAGGGACTCTGTTTAAATTAACATAGTTGGTTGGAATGAATCATTTGAATAAACGGTTCACCTAAACTGTCCTTGGGGGAATATAACATAGTGTTATATGTGCTGTTCCTATATGTAACAAAATTGTCACATAAGTCCTATTTCTCCCTCTCCTCACCTTGCCAGCAATTTCTTTATTCAATCAGTTTGACTAATGTTGGAGCCTCATTATACAGAGGTGTGCAGAGTTGAGGATGTGTTTTACCTGTACTGCTGTAATGTATAAAGCTGTTTCTGTGCTCTTTTTATGTCCATTTCCTTCATAAAATACTAGAAACTGACTTAAAGACTCATACAGTGAAACATTCTCTCTTAATAAGGGTTTCTGTTCAAAAGAATGCACATGCATGTCTTTATTTGTGTGTTTGGTGGGGTTAGGAGGAGAGAGAAGAGTGGAGGGGAGGAGATGGTGGAACCCAAAGGGTTATAAGTCAGTGAAGAAAGGAAATTTTGTACCCTAGAGACTTTGAAAATATAGATCAGTTCTAGATAATATCCTCCTCTAAGAAAGTGATTTTCATGAGAAATTTTAGAAGATTTGGGGGTGGCAGAATATACTCTTTTCTCTGAGGCTCAATGTCATTCATTATCTGTAAAATAAGAATAATATTTTTCTCATAGTGTGAAAGTTAATGACATAATATTATGTCAGAATTTAGAATGACAAAATTTAGCATTGGCACGGATGCTTCATAAGAGCTAGGTAAACAGTATTTATTTGTGGACTATAGCTTTTAGTAGAGGTGACAATGACAAACAAAAAAACAACAACAATAAAACCTGAATTTTTGCAGCTCAAGCTGTTGCAAATGACTTATTGAAGAGATATTTACATGCTCATTTGATTGGTGCTAGTGACATCAAGATCACATTTTTCAGAAATCTTGAATACTTCAACATTCTCGGTTAAGAAGAATGGCATGTGCGTATGGGAAAATAAGAGCCATAAAAGAATTAGAGGATAGATACATTTATTTCCACCAGCCATTAACTAAATGAGTTGGCTGAAATGACCTTTTGCTGTGACTGAAAACAAAACACAGTAATTCCAGCACTTTGGGAGGTCAAAGTGAGTGGATTACTTGAGGTCAGGAGTTCAAGACCAGTCCAGACAACATGGTGAAACCCCACTGCTACCAAAAATAAAAAAAATTAATCCCAGCTACCTGGGAGCCTGAGGCAGGAGAATAGCTTGAACCTGGGAGGTCAAGGTTGCAGTGAACTAAGGTCATGCCACTGCACTCCAGCCTTGGTGACAGAGTGAGACTCTACCTCCAAAAAAAAAAACAAACAAACAAATATTTTTAAAATACTTAATTAGCTAAATCCAACTTTATGAATAGTAAAATTCTATCCAAATCAATGTGAATTGGTTCACTCATTTCCAAACTTCCTTTTACTACCATGTATTAGATCAAAACAAATGAAACTGCCAGTATTTGACAACTTTTTATTGATAAGAACTTAGATCTTTTTTTAAATTATACTTTAAGTTCTGGGATACATGTACAAAACGTCCAGGTTTGTTACATAGGTATACACCTGCCATGGTGGTTTGCTGCATCCATCAATCTGTCATCTACATTAGGTATTTTTCTTAATGCTATCCCTCTCCGAGTCCTCAATTTCCCTACAGGCCTGGTGTGTGATGTTCCCCTCCCTGTGTCCATGTGTTCTCATTGTTCAGCTCCCACTCATGAGTGAGAACATGTGGTGTTTGGTTTTCTGTTCCTGTGTTAGTTTGCTGAGAATGATGGTTTCCAGCTTCATCCACATGCATAGTGTTCCATGGTGTCTATGTGCTACATTTTCTTTATCCAGTCTATCATTGACGGGCATTTGGGTCGGTTCCAAGACTTAGATACTGTGAAGAGTGCTGCAATAAACATACATATGCATGTGTCATTATATTAGAATGATTTCTAATCCTTTAGGTATATATCCAGTAATGGGATTGCTGGGTCAAATAGTATTTCTAGTTTTGGATTCTTGAGGAATCTCCACACTGTCTTCCACAATGGTTGAACTAATTTACACTCCCACCAACAGTGTAAAAGCATTCCTATTTCTCCACATCCTCTCCAGCATCTGTTGTTTCCAGACTTTAATGATCATCATTTTAACTGAGTGAGATGGTATCTCATTGTGGTTTTAACTTGCATTTATCTAATGACCATGATGATGAGCTTTTTTCATATGATTATTGGCAACAAATATGTCTTCTTTTGAGAAGTGTCTGTTCATAGCCTTCGGTCACATTTTGATGTTTTTTTTTCTTGTAAATTTGTTTAAATTCCTTGCAGATTCTGGATATTAGCCTTTTCTCAGATGGATGGATTGCAAAAATTTTCTCCCATTCTGTAGGTTGTCTGTTCACTCTGATGATAGTTCTTTTGTGCAGAAGCTTTTTAGTTTAATCAGATCCCATTTGTCAATTTTGGCTTTTGTTGCCATTGCTTTTGGTGTTTTAGTCATGAAGTCTTTGCCCATGCCTATGTCCTGAATGGTATTGCCTAGGTTTTCTTCTAGGGTTTTTATGGTTTTAGGTCTTATGTTTAAGTATTTAGTGCATTTTGACTTTATTTTTGTTTAAGGTGTAAGGAAAGGGTCCAGTTTTGGTTTTCTGCCTATGGCTAGCCAGTTTTCTCAACACCATTTATTAAAAAGGCAATCCTTTCCCCATTGCTTGTTTCTGTCAGGTTTGTCAAAGATCAGATCACTGTAGTTGTACTGCATTCTTTCTGAGGCCTCTGTTCTGTTCCATAGGTCTATACCTCTGTTTTGGTACCAGTGCCATGCTGTTTTGGTTACTGTAGCCTTGTAGTATAGTTTGAAGTCAGGTAGTGTGATGCCTCCAGCTTTGTTCTTTTTGCTTAGGATTCTCTTGGCTATGTGGGTTCTTTTTGGTTCTACATGAAATTTAAAGTAGTTTTTTTCTAATTCTGTGAAGAAAGTCAATGGCAGCTTGATGGGGATAATTTATAGATAGCATTGAATCTATAAATTACTTTGGGCAGTATGGTCATTTTCATTATATTGATCTTTCCTATCCAGGAGCATGGAATGTTTTTTCATTTGTTTGTGTCCTTTCCTATTTCCTTGAGCAGTGGTTTATAGTTCTCCTTGAAGAGGTCCTTCACATCCCTTGTAGGTTGTATACCTAGGGATTTTATTCTCTTTTTAGCAATTGTAATGGGAGTTCACTCATTAATTGGCTCTCTGTTTATTATTGGCATATAGGAATGCTTGTGATTTTTGCACACTGATTTTGTATCGTGAGACATTGCTGAAGTTGCTTATCAGCTTAAGCAGATTTTGGGTTAAGACAATGGAGTTTTCTAAATATAAAATCATGTCATCTGCAAACAGAGACAATGTGACTTCCTCTCTTCCTATTTAAATACCCATCATTTCTTTCTCTTGCCTGATTGCTTTGGTCAGAACTTCCAAAATTATGTTAAATAGGAGTGGTGAGAGAGGGCATCCTTGTCTTGTGGTAGTTTTCAAAGGGAATGCTTCCAGATTTTGCCCATTCAGTATGATATTGGCTATGGGTTTGTCAGAAATAGCTCTTATTATTCTGAGACATGTTCCATCAATACCTAGTGTATTGAGAGTTTTTAGCATGAAGGTGTGTTGAATTTTATCAAATGCCTTTTCTGCATGTTGAGATAATCATGTGGTTTTTGTCATTGGTTCTGTTTATGTGATGGATTACATTTACTGATTTGCATATGTTGAACCAGCCTTGCATCCCAGAAATTGAGCCAACTTGATCATGGTAAATAAGCGTTTTGTTGTGCTGCTACATTCAGTTTGCCAATATTTTATTGAGGATTTTCTCATCAATGTTCATCAAGGATATTGACCTGAAATTTTCTTTTTTTGATGTGTCTCTTCCCTGTTTTGGTATCAGGATAATGCTGGCCTTATAAAGTGAGTTAAGGAGGAGTTCCTCTTTTTCTATTATCTGGAATAGTTTCAGAAGAAATAATACTAGTTTCTCTTTGTACCTCTGGTAGAATTTGGCTGTTAATCTGCCTGGTCCTAGGCTTTTTTTGGTTGGTAGACTATTAATTACTGCCTCAATTTCAGAAGTTGTTATTAGTCTATTTAGGGATTTGGCTTCTTCCTGGTTTAGTCTTGGGAGGATATATTTGTCCAGGAATTTATCCATTTATTCTAGATTTTTCAATTTATTTGCATAGAGGTGTTTATAATATTTGCTGATGGTAGTTTGTATTTCTGTGGGATCAGTGATGATATCCCCTTTATCATTTCTTATTGTGTCTATTTTATTCTTTTCTCTTTTCTTCTTTATCAGTCTGGCTAGCAGTCTATTTTTTTCATCTTTTCTAAAAACTAGCTCCAGGATTCACTGATTTTTTTGAAGATTATTTTTGTGTTTTTATTTCCTTTAGTTCTGCTCTAGTCTTAGTTATTTCTCATCTTCTGCTAGCTTTTGAATTTGTTTGCTTTTACTTCTCTAGTTCTTTTAATTGTGATGTTAAAGTACCAATTTTAGATCTTTCCCACTTTCTCCTGTGGCATGTAGTACTATAAATTTCCCTCTAAACACTGTTGTAGCTGTGTCCCAGACATTCTGGTATGTTGTGTCTTTGTTCTCATTGGTTTCAAAGAACTTCTTTATTTCTGCCTTAATTTCATTATTTACCCAGTAGTAATTCAGGAGCAGGTTGTTCAGTTTCCATGTAGTTTTGTCATTTTGAGTGAGTTTCTTAATCCTGAGTTCTAATTTAATTTCACTGTTGTCTGAGAGACTGTTTGTTCTGATTTCCATTCTTTTGCATTTGTTGAGAAGTGTTCTACTTCCAATTATGTGGTCAATTTTAGAGTAAGTGTGATGTGGTGCTGAGAAGAATGTATATTCTGTTGATTTAATGTGGAGAGTTCTGTAGATGTCTATTAGGTCTGCTTGGTTCAGAGCTGAGTTCAAGTCCTTAACATTCTTGTTAATTTTCTGTCTTGTTGATCTGTCTAATATTGACAGTGGAGTGTTAAAGTCTCCCATTATTATTGTGTGGGAGTCTACATCTCTTTGTAGGTCTCTAAGAACTGGCTTTCTGATTCTTGGTGCTCCTGTATTAGGTGTGTATAAATTTAGGGTAGCTAGCTCTTCTTGTTACATTGATCTTTCTACCTTTAAGTAGTGCCCTTTTTTGTCTCTTTTTTCATTGTTGGTTTAAAGTCTGTTTTGTCAGAGACTAGGATTGCAACCGCTTCCTTTTTTTTCTTTGCTTTCCATTTGCTTGGTAAATATTTCTCCATCCCTTTATTTTGAGCCTGTGTGTGTCTTTGCATGTGAGATACGTCTCCTGAATACAGTATACCAATGAGTCTTGACTCTTCATACAATTTGCCAGTCTATGTTTTTTAATTGGGGTATTTAACTCATTTACATTTAAGGTTAATATTATTATGTGTGAATTTGATCTTGCCATTATGATGCTAGATGGTTATTTTGCTCATTAGTTGATGCAGTTTCTTTATAGTGTCAATGGTCTTTACAATTTGGTATGTTTTTGCAGTGCCTGGTACCGCTTTTTTTCTTCTTCCATATTTAGTGCTTTCTTTAGGAGCTCTTGTAAGTAGGGCCTGATGGTGACAAAATCTCTCAGCATTTGCTTGTCTGCAAAGGATTTTATTTCTCCTTTGCTTATGTAGCTTAGTTGGCTGGATATAAAATTCTGAGTTGAAAATTCTTTTCCTTAAGAATGTTGAATATTTGCCCCACTCTCTTCTGTCTTGTAGGGTTTTTGCAGAGAGAGCTGCTGTTGGGCTTCCCTTTGTGGGTAACCTGACCTTTCTCTCTGGCTGACCTTAACATTTTTTCCTTCTTTTCAACCTTGGTGAATCTAACGATTATGTATGTTGGGTTGCTCTTCTTGAGGAGTATCTTTGTGGTGTTCTCTGTATATCCTGAATTTGAATGTTGACCTGCCTTGCTAGGTTGGGGAAGTTCTCATGCATAATATCCTGAAGAGGATATTCCAACTTGGTTCCATTCTCCCAGTCACATTCAGGTACTGATCAAATGTAGGTTTAGTCTTTTCACATAGTGCCATATTTCTTGGAGGCTTTGTTCATTCCATTTCATTCTTTTTTCTCTAATCTTGTCTTTATACTTTATTTCATTAAGTTGATCTCCAATCTCTGATATCCTTTCTTTCACTTAATCAATTTGGCTCTTGATACTTGTGTATGCTTCACGAAGTTCTCATGCTGTTTTTCAGCTCCATCATATCATTTACGTTCTTCTCTAAACTGGTTAATTAGTTAGCAATTTGTCTAACCATTTTTCAAGGTTTTTAGCTTCCTTGCATTGGGTTAGAACATGCTCCTTTAGCTCAGAGGAGTTTGTTATTATGTACCCTCTGAAGCCTTCTTCTGTCAATTCATCAAACTGATTCTCCATCCAATTTTGTTCCCTTGCTGGCAAGGAGTTGTGATCCTTTGGAGGAGAAGAGGCATTCTGGTTTTAGAAATTTTCAGCCTTTTTGCACTGGTTTTTCCCCGTCTTTGAGGATTTATCTACCTTTGGTCTTTGATGTTGGTGACCTTTGGATGGAGTTTTTGTGTGGACATCTTTTTTGTTGATACTGATGCTATTTCTTTCTGTTTGTTAGTTTTCCTTCTAACATTCAGGCCCCTCTGCTGCAGGTCTGCTGGAGTTTGCTGGAGGCCCACTCCAGACCCTGTTTGCCTGGGTATCACCAGCGGAGGCTGCAGAACAACAAGATTGCTGTCTGTTCCTTCCTCTAGAAGCTATAGGACCCCCACCAGATGTCACCCAAAGCTCTCCTGTATGAGGTGTCTCTCAACCCCTGCTGGGAGATGTCTCCAAGTCAGGAGGCACATAGGTCAGGGACCCACATGAGGAGGCAGTCTGTCCCTTCACAGAGCCCAAGCACTCTGCTGGGAGATCCCCTGCTGTCTTCAGAGCCAGGAGGCAGGGATGTTTAAGTCTGATGAAGCTGTGCCCGCAGCCAACCTTTCCCCCAGGTTCTCTGTCAGAGGGAGATGGGAGTTTTATCTATTAGTCGCTGACTGGGGCTGCTGCCTTTCTTGCAGAGATGCCCTGCCCAGAGCAGAGGAATCTAAAGAGTCAGTCTGGCTACAGTGGCTTTGCAGAGCTGAGGTGGGCTCTGCCGGGTTTGAACTTCCTGGCAGCTTTGTTTACACTGTGAAGGGAAAACTGCTTACTCAAGCCTCAGTAATGGCAGACACCCCTCCCCCAACAAAGCTCAAGTGTCCCAGGTAGACTTCAGACTGCTGTGCTGGCAAGGAGAATTTCAAGCCAATAGATCTTAGCTTGCTGGGCTCTGTGGGGGTGGGATCCACTGAGCTAGACCACTTGGCTCCCTGGCTTCAGCCGCCCTTCCAGGGCAGTGAATGATTCTCTCTCACTGATGTTCCAGGTGCCATTGGGGTATGAAGAAAACCTGCTGCACCTAGCTCAGTGTCTTCCCTGTTTTGTGCTTGACACCCAGGGCCCTGGTGTTGTTGGAACTGGAGGGAATCTCTTGGTTTGCAGGTTGCAAAGACCATGGGAAAAGTGTAGTATTTGGGCTGGAATGCACCCTTCCTTATGGCACAGTCCCTCATGGCTTCCCTTGGCTAGGGGAGGGAGTTCCCCAGACCCTTGCACTTCCCAGGTGAGGCAACACCCACCCTGCTTCAGCTTGTCCTCCGTGGGCTGTGCCCATCTAACTAGTCCCAATGGGATGAGCCAGGTACCTCAGTTGGAAATGCAGAAATCACTGGCCTCTGTGTTGATCTCGCTGGGAGCTGCAGACCAGAGGTGTTTCTATTCAGCCATCTTGACAGCCGCCACAGAACTTAAGTCCGATATAACTTAGTTTAATAGATACAACTTTCCTACTAAGTTAATTTCAAGATACTGAATGGTGAGTAATCACAGGTCTTTTAAAGAACCTTATCCTAACAGCCTGCTTGCCATCCTTTTCTTCTTGACTATAAACTGTGTAACTGTGGAAAGGTTAGTGTGAGTGTGGGACATGCAAGGATAAGGTTAGAAAATATGTGAAATGGTGACATTAAAAGTAATAAAGAAAATTATTTCTCTTTCCTTTTTAGGGACACTACAAGAAAGCTTCTGAATGCTTTCAGCAAGCTTTTGACACAGCATTAGAGCTAATGAGCATGCCTCTGATGGACGAGACAGAAGTCCACTATGGAATAGCAAAAGCTCATCAGATGATGCTTACAGTGAACAACTACATAGAGTCTGCAGATCTTACCAGCCTCAATTCCCTGCTCTCATGGAAGGAGCGCAGAGGTGACATTGAATCTGATCCAGTTACTGGTAAGGCACTGGTTTTTAGAACACTTTAATTTTCATATCATTCTTAATCATTAAGTACTTTCATTGGAAAGGTTTACTCAAATGTTGGTGATTTTAATTTGATTGGTAAGTTTCATTTTATGAATCCATTACTACAAGCAGGTTGGATATATTTTTGTGCTAAATTATACCTTCGATGTTTAAGAGAAGCATAAAATAGTGGTAATAATGTGGTGTACCTGATAAATCATCATTCTCATGCTGTTTTTTCTTTTTTCATCAGTCATCTTAGTCAACACTATGTACCGATGAGGCATAAGAAATGTGAAATGAGCCCATGGTTTTTTAGTATGCTCAGTGTTATACCTTACTGAAAAGAGTGACTATTGATGAGCACCGATTTGTCTTATGCTCATACTTCACTGATGATAATTTTCCAATTTTTTATCAGTTTGACTTTGAATATTAATTTAGAAAATAGTTGGTATTAATCTTTCTCAAATCTACTTTTTTTCCTACATCCTTCTTTATATGAAGAATTCTATTTAAAATAGTGCATTAAAAACAAATAACTAGAAGGGATTCAGGGGTCAGTATTATGTGTCAACTAGGCTTGGCTCTGGTCCCCAGTTAAGAACTTTAGAATGGGATATCTTAAAAATCAAAACAAATAAAATAAAAGCAATACTGCCTATGACAGACTTTAGGGTTTATTTTATTTGCTTGAAAATCAAACTTTTTAAAGTAAAAATATTTTAAATATTTTTGACCTAACTCAAATGGAATCATAAGGCAAATCTTTTGTAATGTAAAGACGTGTCTTCTATTTGATTTGAGCTCTTTGTGTTCCCTGTTGGTCATTTAGATGAAACAACAATCTATTTTAGTATTTATTTTCTCCATATAATACATTGTAAAAACTAGCAAATCAAGCACAAATGAGTTTTGTTAACTTTTTTAGGTGGGTAGAATATTACTTAACTACTCACTGTCCTCTAGTTATAAAATAAGGAAAGATCTTCTTCCAAATACATCCATAGTAAGAGAAAACAAGATGATACCTTTAAAAAATGGCAGCTTGTTGAATTTCAGTCTATTAAAACACCCCCAAGGTCCTATTGTGCTTAGTTCAGCATGCTGTCTTGTCATCACGTGTTTGAGAGTTCTGTAATTTTGAGTTATGTATCCTTCAGATTCTCATATTTTCTGCCCAGAATGGGCAGAAGAAGCATAAAACATAGGAAACATGACCCATATTAGATGACTTATTCTGACAAAGGTTTAGTAGAAGATAAGTGAAGCTACTCACATTTTCAGATTTATTTTGGATAAACTTCAGCCATCTCAATGGTAATTATGAAAAAAAATTCCTGAAAAAGTATCTTCTGATCAGATCTATGTCTATTGAGGCAATCCTGAATTTTGCTTTTAAAAAAGTCTCTTTTGCTTTTCTTTATTCTGTCAAATTATTTATTTTTCTATACTTTGTATGTTTTATTTCCCTGTTTTCATGTGGTCATATTTTTTTTCCAACAGGACTTAGGAGCAGAACAAAAGCATATCAAAATATTATTCAGACATTGAAAACTCAGCTATTTGTATGGTAGAGGGAGGCAGATTAAGTTTTTCAGAATGCTATAAAATAAAACACTCCCTTGCTGATTTATTTTGCCTAGATTAGAAATATATGAATGGATGAGCCACAACATTATAAAACTGAAAAATAGGCCGGGCGCGGTGGCTCAACCCTGTAATCCCAGCACTTTGGGAGGCCAAGGCAGGTGGATCACGAGATCAAGAGATCGAGACCATCCTGGTTAATATGGTGAAACCCCATCTCTACTAAAAATACAAAAAATTAGCTGGTCATGGTGGCACGTGCCTGTAATCCCAGCTACTCAGGAGGCTGAGGCAGGAGAATTGCCTGAAACCCAGGAGGCGGAGGTTGCGGTGAGCCCGAGATTGAGCCATTGCACTCCAGCCTGAGAAACAAGAGCAAAACTCCGTCTAAAAAAAAAAAAAAACAAAAAACAAAAAAAAAACAAAACGGAACCTTTGGGATCCAAGTATAAGTGAGAAATTAATTCTCATACTACTGGCATGTTTGACATTTTTAGGGGTAGCCATTCTTTTTTGAAATATAACCTGTAGGATATTTTCAAACACATTTGTTTACATAGACATGTTTTTTTTTAGTTCAAAAGACACTAAATTCTGCCTTAAAGTGCTTCAGAAATACTTCTTGATCCCTAACCCTTAAGACTATCTCTGCTCTGCTCAAAAATCTTCCTCGGCTCTCCACAGCCTCTTCATTAAATATAAGCTTCTCAACCTTTTCTGACCACCTCCCTTCCCTGCCCTCTGCCACTCCCCTGACCCCTGACACACCACATACCTTATTATCACTGACTTTCAGCTCTAGCCCCAACCAGGAAAATCTTGCTCATTTTGCAAGGTCATTCTCAAATGCTGAAACCTTCCATGATGCCCTCCCACTTGAATGTGATCTCTTCTCGGTCCCCCATTGAATGTCGTTCATTTCTTTCCACCCACTTTGCATTTGGCATATTCTATATCCTACCACAGCCATTTCTGTAATCGCCTTAACTGTCTGATTAAGGGTGAAAGTCTCTTGAAAACAGGTCCTGGCTCTTGGTATTCCCTACAAAAGAAGACACGATGTTTGACATCTACTAGGTACCAAGTAAATATTTATTGAATTAAATAGAATTCAAAACGAGTATGTATGTATGCCCTAATCATAAGCTGGTTTGCATTAACTACTGTTTAAAACAAAATTCATAGTTTCCCCATCTTCTTGAAAATCTTGTGATCCAACACTGCATTTTGATTACCATCCGATTATCACATGAATGAAGGACGACACTCATCCAACATGATGTCAACAAAATGAAAAAATACAAAAATATTATTTGGAAATCTGAGCAGCTTTTAAGTTTTCAACTTTTGCCTTTCTTCTAAGAAGAGGCATCTTTAATCTTGCCATTGAAGGGTCCCATGTATTCAGAAAAAAAGCAGATCAAAGATCTGAAAGATACATTTTAAAAGCTGTGCAGTTATCTTCACCTCTGAGACTTCCATCCTCCAAACAAATCATTAGCTCAGAGAGCAGGCAATATTCTTTTAAGCAGAGGAACATGACCCCCTAAGGGAATAGAGCAGTGAGAGCACTCAGGTCTCTAGATGAAATAGAACGGTGACTCACCAGCAATCATCTCTCATCTTTATACCTTTCAGAGGGAACACAGCAAATACCAGCACCTTCATTCTATTCTAACACTCTTAGATATGGTTAAAATGATTGCTTATTCTTCCTTTCCAATATTAAAATAAGAATAGATTATCCTCTCAAACTTAGGGGTTTAGAAGAAATTCAAATTTACTGCAGTTTAATAAAATTGTTCATTTTAAAGCAACTGAAATTGGTTGGCTCCAAAAGGCTTAAGGGCCTATGAATTTCTGCTGATTTCTCCAAAATATGGTTTACTTTCCTTACTAGAGCTATAGAGCTATTATCTCTACAATCAAGAATTTTTTTTAAAATGAAAGGCTCATTCATCTGGCCTTTAGAGCTCTCAGACCCACATGTGGAACAGTAACACAGAAACAAAAGCTTTCCTTATTCAACTTAATAGCAATGTTAACCTAGAAATGTAATTATAGCCATTTAAACACCAACATTGTTAACCACTTCACTGATAATAATTATCAGCAACATGGTTTTAATGTACTGTCTTATTGTAGCCAAATGTAAATGTTATTAGAGAAATAAGATGCAAATCCTGACTACAGAAATATAGTAGATTAAAGTGGTGACAGTCATTACTTAAAGACACTATTTTCTACAAAATGGCATGTAAAGGTTCCTTTAGTGGAAATGATATGATTCTAGGCTTATAAATCATTTAATATTCTTAAAATAAATGATCAAAACCATGACTTTATCTCACAGTCTTGGTTTATGTTGGCTTCATGTTGAGCCCTGGGCTTAACGTTGAGTCATGCTTTTGTAACCTGTTCCTTACTTGTATTTTTCTTCACGAACTCAACCCTTTAAAAGATAAAATATGAAAAAAAGTCACATTCACAAATGAGTCCTCAGCTTTTATTACAATCAGCTACTTCTGGTGGTTAATAACTTTAATAATGGGCAGGAAGTCATGGAATTAGCCAAAAATTCAGCAAGCAAGTAAGTTTCATCCATCTTATATCATCACAGAGCAACTCTCTGTCTCTATTAATGTTTTCAAAACCAAGACAAAGAAAAAGAAGAGTCTGGTGAAAAATATGACTGCCTCAAAGTTCACCTGCTGGCAGCTTGGTTTCATTCAGAGAGGCTATTAGTGAAGAGTCCAGTGATCTGAGTTCCAACATCATATTGAGCACTAATTAGCTTTGTGACTTTCAGCAAAAGACTTCATTTCATCTCCTTAGCCTGTTACCTGAGGTTCAAAATATATGTTGATAAGATGCCCCTGGAACTGACCGTGATTTCTCAGTAAGAGCATCTTTCTAACTAAATATGGTATTTTGTAGTCTTTAAGAGTATAATCTAGATGTTTATGAGCATTTTATTTGTTGTTTTTCTCCCTACAAACATTGGCTTCTGTGAGTTTCCACAAAAGAAAACGTACTACTTTTATTATACATTAAACAACTGAGGAAGACCAAGTGTATTTGATCCTTCTGCTAGAATTTATAATAAAGAAGTTTCTAGCTATCTGATGTCTATGCAGTTTTACTTTTCCCTGGTTGGCACTGTTGAGGTTGCTAGTTGTAGTGAACTATTTTATCTGAAGACTTTTAATTTATCGTCCTTTATTCAACCCTGTGTCTTACTTCTCCGTAGCATTTCCTCAACCCTGCCCTATCCCCCACTGTTCCTGGAGCTCCTGATTTCTGAATATGCCTGCATTTCTCCTCATGATTATCCCTCTTCATACACTTCAGTTTGTGACTATCTCTTCCCTCTTAAATCTGTTGCCACTCCTATATCCTCTTTCCATCTTCTGAAAATGACTTAAAATCTTGAGCTTTTTTTGAGTTTTATAACGTCATGAAATAATTGAATCATGTGGCACCAAGGAAATCACTTGGCACACAGTTTTTATTTTCCAGTGTCCTCGGGTCCAGTGCAGTCATGCAATAATAATCCAAAAGATGACATGGATCTATAATCTAGTTCTCTAGAATTCTAGTCCAAGGCACTTTACAGGTGTTGCCCTTTCTTATATATCACTTTAGAGTTAGTATAAGCTGTGTCTAATATTTTTTAAAATTACATTTTAAATTAAAGTGTGGATAAAAATATTCATAATAAAAGGAAACAGTAAGACTCTACCTCTGGCCAAGAGAGGGTAAGAGGGACAAGATTTACCCTCCTGCAAAACATGTAAGACAACTGTTGAAGGTGGGCAGTGGGCAGCACTGGGCAGTGATTCCCGAGGAAGGGGAAACAAAGGAACTGAGCTTCATGATGGTCCTGGGGCACTGCCTGGAGAAAGTTCCCAGGCCTTAGCATGGGGAGGGGAGCCAAGGCAGAGCCCAGCAGACTTCTTGAGTTAAGAAGACTGAACTGAGCTCAAGGAGGCCAATGTTGCTAAAGTTCACAACAAAGAAAAGAAACATTGAAAAGAGCTGCACGGAGAGCTCCAGAGCCCTGCAATCTTCAATTGAGTACTGATCAGTGTGTGCATGTGAAGAACTTGCTGATGGCCAGAGAAAGTACTTCCCAAAATGATCAGAGACCATAATTCCTTAAGCATAAACAGAGCTGGGAATAGTTTGCATTCCTACCAGCCAGAATGGGGCATTGGGAGGAGTGGGAAAAAAATTAGCTCTAGATGTAAGGTTGCTTTGGTCCCACCTAGCAAAGCTTAGAAGCAAATTTCAAAGGATTAAACTGTTCTCATCATCACTGGTCATTAGAGAAATGCAAATCAAAACTGCTTTGAGATAGCATCTCACTCCAGTGAGAATGGCGATCATTAAAAAATCTGGAGACAACAGATGCTGGAGAGGATGTGGAAAAATAGGAACACTTTTATACTGTTGGTGGGAGTGTAAATTAGTTCAACCATTGTGGAAGACAGTGTGGAGATTCCTCAAGGACCTAGACATAGAAATTCCATTTGACCCAACAATCCCATTACTGGGTATGTATCCAAAGGACTATAAATCGTTCTGCTATAAGGACACATGCACACGAATGTTCATTGCAGCACTGTTTACAATAGCAGAGACCTGGAACCAACCCAAATGCCCATCGATGATAGACTGGACAGAAAAAATGTGGCACATATACACCATGGAATACTATGCAGCCATAAAAATGATGAGTTCATGTCCTTTGTGGGGATATGGATGAACCTGGAAATCATCATTCTCAGCAAACTGACACAAAAACAGAAAATCAAACACCGCATGTTCTCACTCATAGCTGGATGTTGAACAACAAGAACACATGGACACAGGGAGGGGAGCACTAAACAATGGGGTCTGTTGAGGGGTATAGGGGAGGGACAGCGGGGGGGTGGGGAGTTGGGGAGAGATAGCATGGGGAGAAATGCCAGATATAGGTGAAGGGGAGGAAGGCAGCAAATCACACTGCCATGTGTGTACCTATGCAACAATCTCACATGTTCTTCACATGTACCCCAAAACCTAAAATGCAATAAAAATAAATAAATAAGTAAATAAAAATAAAATAACTGTTCTCAAACAACTTAACTGAATCCTAGAACAAAACTCAGGAATATTTATAGGATTAAAAAATATGTAGCATCCAAAAAAATAAAATTCCCTGGGTTTGGCATCCAATCATAATTACCTAGATGTTCCAAGAAGCAGGAAGATATGACTCAAATGGGGAGAGAATAAATAAACAGAAGCAGACCAAGAAATGACACAGATAATGGAATTAGCAGACAAGGAGCATAAAACAGCTATTAAAACTATAGTTCGTGTGTTTGAGGAGGTAGTAGGAGCTTGAGGAGTCATGGAAGAAATGAAATGTCCGAGATGAACAATAAACTTAATGGGATTTGCAGCAGATTACACAATGCAAAGGCAAAGGTTAGTGAATTTGAAGACATAGCAACAGAAATGAAACTATCCACAGTGAAATACAGAGAAAAAGTAATGAACAGAGCATGCCAGAGAACTGTGGGTCAACTTCAAGAAGCCTAATATATGAACAAGCTGTAGGCTCCAAAGGAGAGAAAAAAGAAGAGAGAACAAAATATATATATTTCCCAAAGTAATCAATCGCCAGTTGTTTTACAGATTTGACTTGAAAACCAAAAGCTGGAATTTAAGAGGCTTAATAAACCCTCAGCAAAAGAGACATAAAGAAAATAAATCCAGGCATACCGTAATCACAGTGCCTGAAATTAATGACAAAAAGAAACATCTTAAAGTAGCCAGAGTGAGGTGGGAGAGGAAGGACACTTTACACATGGAGATAGGACACAGAAAAGGACAGAAAGTTCGTTGTAAAAATTACAGTTCAGAAGAAGGTATTTAAAGTACTGAAATAAAAAAATAATCGTCAAACCTAGAATTGTATACTCAGTGGAAATATCTTTCAAAAACTTAGACAAGATAAAGCTTTTGTCAGGCATACAAAAGCTGAGAGATTTAATCACCAAACATCAGTACAATAAATGTTAAAGTCCTACACACTGAAGGAAAATGAATCCAGTTTGAAATCTGCATCTGTGCAAAGAAATGAAGAACCTGAAAATTAGAAATATATCAGTAAAAATAAAATACTTTTCCATTCTTAATTTACTTTAAACACAATTGACCATTTAATGCAAACAAATAATGCATTGCAGGGTTTATAACAAATGTGGAAGTAAATGTAAATTAAATAGAGAAATCTGATTTTGTAAAGGCACCTTCAGTTTCCACCAGGCAGACAACTGCCAGCCTGGAGACCGCCATAGCTCGATACTTGAACTGAATGTTGTCAGTGCTCATCAGTCTCTTCTTTGAGAACCCACTGTTTTAACACCCAAATCTCATTGCCTGGTTGTTCAGTTCCTTTTTAAAAGGGATTTGTTTTTAATTTTGATCTTGTTGGTTTTTTTTCCCCTTAGATTGCAAAAACTTTATCTGGCTTAGGATAGGTGATGTATTTTGATCCTGGGCACTTTGGGGCCCAAATCATCACAGCCTCCTGCACAGAGGAGGCTTTTAATATTGGCTTTGTGGGTTTTAATGGCTTTCTTTCTATTTACTATGAGAAATTGTTTCAGGCTCATGGTATACATCTTTGCACCCAGATCTGGAATCCACCATTTCTACAAGGAACCCCAAAAAAAGAAATTTTTGAAAAAGCAAAAGCAACTTCTAAAAATATAAAAATAAATAAATAAGTAAATAAATAAAGCCAATGATCCTAAATATGTACCCTTGGTGATATAATCACACAGAAATGATGAATTCCAGTTGGCTTTAAAACAGAGAAATTTGTTCAATAAATTTGTCCAATAATCTCTTAATGGACACTATCCTAAAAGATGCCTCCTGCCCAAAAAATCTAAAATTTTTCAGTAGTCCTGTTACTGCTGTTGAGGTTGCTATTATTATTTATGGGACTCTGATGTATGGTTTAGGAGACTTTAAATGGATAATTACTTAATATACTAAGTCTTTTATTCACAGTGTCCCTATGGACTAAGATTCTCACATTGTATAAGCTTCCCCATTCGAAAATTGGGGTGCAACAGAGGTGATTAGATTATAGAATCTCTGAATTCCTTTTTTGTTCTTTAAATCTGTGATTCTTAGGTTTCTGAGAAAATCCTTATGCTTTTAAGTTTTATTTTGCTCTAATTGAATTTAAGGTAATCCAAAAAAAAACCCCAAAAGAATTATTATGGGTTTTAAAGCATTATTCTCCTTGATATGATTTGCAATAATTCCATACAAATAACTCCTTTACATTGTTTCTGCCATGATATTGCAAGTATATCAACATATGACAGTGGGGATGGAGGTGGGAAAAAATAAAGGTTTATGAAATGAATCATCACATCATCTCAAACAAAAGTACTTCAGAATTCCTTAGTTATACCCTAGAATAACACTTCTTTAAGAATTTCTGGAGCAAGAAACTGAAATAGAGAATTCAGAAAAACCCTAAAGAGATAAGTCTGTACATTTGGAGAAGGCATATTTCAGTGATTGGAAGTCTTCTTTGACTATAGCCTCCAGTTGCTGGGCAGGCAGGAATTTGGACTTTGAAGTCAGTCAATTCATCTTTTCATTTGAATCCCAGCTCCTCCCCTCCATAGCTGATGGACCTGGGTAACTTTACCTCTGTTCCCTCACCGATAAAAGGAAGATGACAGTTCCCCCCTCACAAAGTTGCCTTGAAGATCCACTGACAAAATGCACCTATCAGCCACCTGCCTAGTGGCCATTGCCCGACTTCTTACCAGCCAAAGGAATCCTGACTGTTTTTCTCTCCTCAAGGTTCCATGTCCTTAAAGGAAAGTAAGGCCCTTCTTGATCCGTAGCGGTTGAATATTTACTATATAATCCAGTCACTTTGATCTCATTATACTTGCCAAGTGACAACTTCAGGAAGGATATGTGACACAACCCCAATTAACCATATGAGAAGAAAATCTTCTGATGAATTCCTGAGATTTTCTTCATTCCTAAAAGGGAGCACAGGATAAGGAATTCCCCTTCTCCTGATTTACAAGTTGATGTGTGAATATGTGATGCCTGGAGCTGCCGTGGCCAACTTGCAACTGAGCTGTCAAAGTGCTGAGGATGGCAACGAGAAAGCACAGAAGGAATCAGATGCCTAATGAGTTCCCTGCATGCCAAAGTCACCAACCCTGGAATTACCACCACTACTTTTTATTAATGTGACATAAATGTCCCTATTTCTTTTTTATTTTAGTATTTTTAATTGACAAAACAAATTATTTATATTTATAATGTACAACATAATGTTTTGAAACGTGTTTATTGTGCAATGTCTCAATTAAGCTTATAATTTTTTTTTGGAAGAAGAACACAAACTCTACTATCTTATGGATTTTCTAAAAACAATACATTGGCCAGGTGCAGTGGCTCACGCCTATAATCCCAGAACTTTGGGAGGCCGAGGTGGGTGAATCACTTGAGGTCAGGAATTCAAGATCAGCCTGGCCAACATGGTGAAAACCCATCTCTGCTAAAAATACAAAAATGAGGTGGGCATGGTGGCAGCACCTGTAATCCCAGCTACTTGGGAGGCTGAGGCACGAGAATTGCTTGAACCCAGGAGATGGAGGTTACAGTGATCTGAGATGGGCATGGTGGTGGGCACCTGTAATTCCAGCTACTGGGTAGGCTGAGGCATGAGAATTGCTTGAACTCAGGAGGCCGAGGCTGCAGTGAGCTGAGATCACGTCATTGCACTCCAGCCTCGGTGATTAGAGCGAAACTCCATGAAGAAAGAAAGAGAGGAAAAGAGGGAGGGAGGGAGGAAGGAAGGAAGGAAGGAAGGAAGGAAGGAAGGAAGGAAGGAAGGAAGGAAGGAAGGAAGGAAGGAAGGCCACAATACATTGTTATTAACTATAGACACTATGTTGTCCAGTAGATCTATTAAACTTATTCCTCCTATCTGACCGATACGTTGTATCCTTTGGCCAACATCTCCTCCTCCCATCCCCAAATTTTTCTATTTCTTAAGCCATTGTTAACTGCTTTTGTTTAAAAAAACTTGTATCTGGTGAAATCCCGTATCTATTTTAAAAAAAAAGAAAGAAAGAAAGAAAGAAAAAACTTGTATGTAACAAAAAGTAGTGACAACACATTATCTATCACTGAGAAACAACTGTGCTCATTACTGTGGTCCCAGCTGCTGGCACCATTCCTGGCACATAATAATGCTCGAGGAAAACCAAAACTGTGCAACTATTTGTTGAACAATAGGTGTTTAAAATAGAATTTTAGTAAATATTTTTAAGCATTAGGCAAAATCTCAAAATCTGATATGCTTTCTAAATTTAAAAAATGCCTTGTGTTCTAAATGTACTTATTCCTCCTCCCCACTTAACTCCTTTCCTATTGAGAACACCCATTCCTTCAGAGTATCAAAGTTATGAATGTAGCTAGGAAGAAATCAAATTGAACTGATTCCTCACCAAATTATGCCTCAAAGTGCTTTAACCTATTCAGAGCAATTAGGGTGTTTTTAAATGTTGGAAGATTACCTATGGCCAGAACTTGGGACAGTTGTAATATTGTATGTAATTGCAATCGTTCATGCAGTGTGGGGCAAGATAATTATGGATAATGAGGCCAATACATGGATCCGTCTTATAAAAGTTGGGAATCTGCCTTTAAATTCAACTTCAGTAAGCTGTCCTGAATTTCAAAGCTTTCCTTTATTTAACATGAATCTACATCCCCCTTTTTGGAAAAAAAAAGTCATTAGAATTTATATTAAGAAAAATGTGTATGCGATATTTTTAAAAGGAATTTTTAAATGACAGATTACTCTCTGATGAATCTGATGAAAGCTAAGGGGTCTCTTTCCAGAAAACATACAACTATGGCATATGCAGTTGACTTGAATGACTCAGGTTTGAGCCACATACATCCACTCAAAAGCAGATATTCTTCCATCTCTGCCATCCCTGAGATAGCAAGACCAATCCTTTCTCTTCATGCTCTTCACAATTTTCTTAGTAACATTTTATTTTCTCTAGCTTACTTTATTGTAAGAGTACAATGTATAACACATACAACATGCAAATTATATATTAATAGACCATTCATGTTCTCAGTAAAGCTTCCAGTTAACAGTAGGCTATTAGCAGTTATATTTTGGGGCAGTCAAAAGTTATATGCAGATTTTCCACTGCAGCAGGGTCAGCACCCCTAGCCCCTGCATTTTTCAAGGGTCAACTGCAATTTCAGAGAGTTCAGTAACCATTGATTAAATAGGTAGAAATGACAGGCGCTTACAAGTATCTGATTCTTTTCTGTCACATGGAAGATTGCACTTCCCAGTCCCTTGCAACTGGACAGGGCTCTAGGACTGACTAGGTCTGGCCGATGGACTTCGGTCAAAGTCACTTCTGGCTTAAGCATAGGAGACTGTATGTGAGACTGCGGCTGATTATTTCTCTGTTACAGTGATTGTGCAGAAAGCCTTATTAAAAATAATAGAATGACCATATCAAAGCAGTCTGGATAACTAAATCTCCAGTTGGAGAACATTTACACAGAAAGTCACTCATAGCAGCAGCAGACCTTTTGTGAACACAGAATAATCCTTTTTTTGTGACAAATCACTGAGATCTTCAGACTTCGTTACCACAGCCTCGTTTAGCCTGTCCTAACGCCAAATGCTTCAGGATTCTTCATCATGACTCCCAAGACGTCAGCAGTGGAAACTTCAGTGGGAAAACTGGGACAGCCATGAATTGTATGATGATTTAAGAAATGTACATTTTTAGGTTGTTGGTCTGTGTGAGATTCTTTTAGAGGAAGAGACTCTTGAAATCCTTCATTTGTACTTCAATTTCTAGTCACAGAAAACGAGTTTGATAAGACAGATGAAGATAAAACTTTAAAATGTTATATATATATGTGTGTGTGTGTGTGTGTGTGTGTGTGTATAGTCCATGCTAGTGTCAAAAAAGTGTAAAGAAGGATATGCATATTTTCTGCTAATCTTATTTAAATTATAATAGATTATATAAGTATATTTCTAATAAATATCAAGAAAGGGTTTAGAGAATTCAGTGACTTCTGCAACTAATAAGAAAATGAAATAATTCCAAAGGTGAAATATGCTGAAAAGATAAGTCAATACTTAATTGTCACCAAATTTTAATAAAGAAGATAGCAAAATTTGAGTTTGAATTACAAAATTCCTTATTCAAATACAATTCACCTGTCTTCATTTATTTTCTACAAGTGACAAGTTGCTTCCTTAAGAATAAAGTATTTCTTCAGAAAATGTTGCTCACTTCATTGGGAAATAATAATGTAGCTCTAGATCCCTCAGGTTGAAAGATCTTTTTTTTTTCTTTTTCTTTTTTCCCCCCTCTGAGAGTCTCCTTCTCTATCTGCTGCTTTGGTTCAATAAAAGAGAATTCTTGATTGCTCAAACAAAAACTATACTTCTTTTAGATTCTGCTCACAGTTCTTGGTAGCTGGTGGTGTTACCAGTTTTAACTTTCCAATGTACACTGAACTCATCACTTGTAAGAAAAATATAGCTGGGTTTCTCTAATCTGATTTTATTTCAACTTTGTCTTTAATTGCTAGCTTGAGGAGCTTATAAAAAGTTTATTGGTTTGCTAAGCCATAGCAGAACAAGAATGAATCAGTAGAAGGCAAGAGTTTGAGAACTCAGTTGTCACCCCGTTTATATTTGCCTCATTTCAGTGGGGGCCTAAACTCTGCCTCTAGGTATGTCCTTTGGCCCTGTAGCCACGATTCCAAATATTATACCCACTTAGCTATATGCTTTCTACCATTGCTAGAATTTGGAGGTTAAATGATCCCCTACTATGTGTATTTAATCCCTTTTTTGGTAAGGCTTTCTTAGGACAATTCTTTTTTTTCTTTTTTTTTGAGACAGAGTCTCACTCTGTCGCCAGGCGCCAGGCTGGAGTGCGGTGGCACGATCTTGGCTCACTGCAACCTCCGTCTCACTGCAACCTCCTCCTCCCAGGTTCAAGCAATTCTCCTGCCTCAGCCTCCTGAGTAGCTGGGACAACAGGTGCACACCACCATGCCCAGCTAATTTTTGTATTTTTAGTAGAGACGGGGTTTCACCATGTTAGCAGGATGGTCTCAATCTCTCGACCTCGTGATCCGCCCGCCTCAACCTCCCAAAGTGCTGGGATTACAGGCGTCAGCCACTATGCCCAGCCTCTTAGGACAATTCTAGTGGTTCTTGGTCCATAAGATTTCTTCTGAAAAAAGAGGTAATATGACTAGTATTCAAAACACGGACACATTGAAGGCACCCCTTTTGTTGGCTTCTAATTCTTTATAAACTTTCCCTGATTCAGGTTTTTTTTTTTAGAAAAAGTGTATTTATGGTCCCATAATTTATTTTCATTATGTTCTTTTATTCTGTCCTCTCTGCCTCTTTAACTCCAAGATAAGGGTAAATATTCTACGATCTAGATTCTTTAGCATAATGAATAGAAAAATAAATGCTTTTCATGACAAATATCCCTTTAGAAATTATTTCTAATGCCTTATCCCCAGATGCATATTTCACTTCACATGGATGATGTCTGCCTCCTGGGGATGGGTGAGTGGGCTCAGTATGGAAAATATTGGGCAAGACTCTAATACCAAGAAGAGATAGCATATTTCTTCATTTTAGTGCCAGTCCATCTTGACCAGTGTTTTCACCTTCCTGGAATCAATTTTTGAATCGCTATGAATGTACCTGCACACATGTACTTTCTAAATCCTCTGAACTACTGTAGCAATGAAATAAATATTAAAAGGACTAACCAATATTCACCATCTCCAAATCTTTTCACACTACATTGTATTCAGGTTTTCTCTTCCTTTCATTTCATTCTGAACTTCAGTCAAAAAGCCTGCAAACAAATAGGCCTCCTTTTACCATGCCCTTAAGGTGAACAAAGTTGGACTTTGTCAAACCAATAGGAAAAACTAAAGTTAGTTCACTTAAGTGCTATTCCTTTGAGGGGTTGCATTTATTAACCTCTAATCTGAAATCAGATACCTAAAATGAGACAAAGCTTAGTTAATTTCGAAGTTTAGTGAGATAAGCCTGATTTCTCTGAATTAAAACCGTGCATTTCCGTTTACCTGTGTAACAAACCTGCACATCATGATATCAGCAGCTAATCAAGTATATTTTACAGTGTTATCAGAAGAAGTTTAGTGCCACCTTTCAAAGGGCTTCTAGCCTTGCTTATGAGATAGTAAGCTCCTAAGGAGGGAAACAGTTTTCCAGTTGCCACATATTTTTAATTGGTCCCATAATTTACTTCCCATACTGAAATATCAGTGTGGAAAAAATAAAATGAAATGAATCCTCAAAATCAATAGGAAAAGAAACGGTGAGAAAACTTTGGAAAATTGGGTGAAAATGACCATCTTAAAACTTTGAGGTTAATATTTATATTGTACTGTATGGATTTATTTGGTCCATGTTTTTACCACCCCCAGCTAACAGGATCCTGGAAAGAGGAAAATAAACTAAGCGAGAGGAAGCTATTACATTCATCCTTTAGCTATTAATTTCCTTCTATCACAATATGAAAAAACTAATTGGGTTGAATACAATGTGAGCAAAAGAAACAATATATTTTTTCATTAAAATCATAGAAGGCACAGATGAGCAGGCTGCTATTACAATTTAATCATAGGAATATTCCCTAAAAATATAGATGTCCAAATAGCTACATTAACTACCTTTCATAGGAATGACTTCATCCACTCACCTTTATCCAGGGCTTTAAATTGTAATCACATTTGAAGATTTGTATGATGAAATGTGAATATAGTATTTTTTTTACTAATTTGATTGGCAGGAAATAAGAAGCAAAACATTACAAGCACAGATTTTTAATAATTTATCATTACTTACATGAATCTACTAAGTTTGGGCACACAATTATATGACTAATTATGTTGGAAATCCAAGTGGATGCTTAAATAGATGACCATGCCCTGAGGCCCTTCCAGTTGTTTCTGCTGTCTCATTTAACCATGCAAATGTTATTAAGCATTCCTGGCTAAAAATTTTCAAGCATGTGCAAGTGTAATTGCATGGGTAATTATGCATAATACTGCCACTTACTATATCTAACATAGGAATTTTTCTTTTTTGAAAAACTTCAGCTTTCTACTGGATAGAGTTCTCAGTACAAATATAATTTATAAAAGATAAGTAGACAAAAACCAGCCTATTGCTTTTCTTCAGGGTCTCTTCCAGATTCTCTTTTGAACATCGGTTTGAAGGAAAAGGGATAAAGATTAAGCCACATACAGGCATACTTTGGAGATATTGTGGGTTCAGTTTCAGATCGTTCCAATAAAGTGAGTCATACAAATTCCTTGGTTTCCCAGTACATATAAAAGTTGTGCTTATACTACTCTTTAGTCTATTAAGTGTGCAATAGCATTCGACTTAAAAGGTACATACCTTTATTAAGAATACTTTATTACTAAAAAGGCTAATTATTATCTGAGCCTACAGCAAGTCATAATCCTTGATGTTAATTGCTGTTGATTAATCAGAGTGGTGGTTGCTGAAGCTTTGGGTGGCTCTGGTAATTTCTTAAAATAAGACAATAATGCAGTTTGTCACATTGATTGACTGTTGCTTTCACAAAAGATTTCTCTGTGGAACACAATGCTGTTTGATAGCATTTTACCCACGGTAGAACTTCTCTTAAAATTGGAGTCAAACTTCTCAAACTCTACCACTGTTCTATCAACTAAATTTATGTAATATTCTTGTTGTTGTTTCAACAATGTTCACAACATCTTCACCAGGTGTAGATTCCATCTCAAGAAACCACTTTATTTGCTCATCCATAGGGAGCAACTCCTCAGTTATTTGAGTTTGATTATGAGATTGTAGCAATTCACTCACATCTTCAGGCTCCACTTCTAATTCTAGTTCTTTTGCTATTTCCGCCATACCTGCAGTAACTTTCTCCACTGAAATCTCAGACCTCTCAAAGTCATCCATGAGAGTTGAAATCAACTTCATCCAAATTCCCGTAACTATTGACATATTTTGACCACTTCCCATTGATCATAAACATTCTTAATGGCATCTAGAGTAATGAATCCTTTCTAGAACATTTTCCATTTACTTTTACCATATCCATCAGAAAAAATCAACTACCTATGGAAACTAAAAGCCTTACAAAATGTATTTCTTAAATACTAAGACTTCAAAGTCAAAACTTCTTCTTGATCCATGGGTTACAAAATGGACATTGTGTTAGCAGGCATAAAAACAACATTAATCTCTTTATACATTTCTATCAGAGCAATCTTAGGTGACTAGATGCATTGTCAATGAACAATAATACTTTAAGAATAATCTTTTTTTTCTGAGCAGTAGGTCTCAGCAGTGGGCTTAACCTATTAAGTAAATCATGCTACAATAGATATGACGCTATCCAGGCTTTGCTGTTCCATTTATAGAGCACAGGTGGAGTCGATTTAGCATAATTCTTAAGGACTCTGATTTTCAGAATGGTAAATGAGCACTGGTTTCAGCGTCAAAGTCACCAGCTGCAGTAGCTACTAATAAGAGTTACCCTGTCGTTCAAAGCCAGGCATTGACTTCTCCTCTCTAGCTATGAAAGCCCTAGATGGAATCTTCTTCCAATGAAAGGCTGTTTCATCTACATTGAAAATATGCCATTTAGTGTAGCCACCTTCATCAATTATCTTAACTAGATCTTCTGGATAACTTTCTGCAACTTCTCTACTAGCATTTGGTGTTTCACCTTGAACTTCTATGTTATGAAGATGACTTCTTTTCTTAAACCTCATAACCCAATCTCTGCTAGCTTCAAACTTTTCTTCTGAAGCTTCCTCACCTCTCTCAGCCTTTGCAGAATTGAAGAGAGTTTGGAGCTTGCTCTGGATAACAGTTTTTGATTAAGGGAATGTTGTGGCTTGTGATATTTTATCCACACCACTAAAACTTTATGCATATCAGCAATAGAGCTGTTTTGCTTTATTTTCATGTGTTCACTGGAGTAGCACTTCAATTTCTTTCAAGAACTTTCTTTTCTCTTGTATTCACAACTTGGTTAACTGTTTGGTGCAAGAGGCTAAGCATTTGACTTATCTCAGCTTTCAACATGACTTCCTCACTAAGCATTGTAATCATTTCTAGCTTTTGATTTAAAGTGAGAGATATGCAATGCTTCCTTTCACTTGAACACTTAGAGGCCATTGTGGGGTTATTAGTTGGCCCTCTTTTTATATTGTTGTGTCTCAGGGGATAGGGAGGCCCAAGGAGAGGGAGAGACAGGGGAATGGCTGGTCAGTGGAGCAGTCAGAGCACACACGACATTTACCAATTAAATCCACTGTCTTATATGGGTGCAATACATGGTATCTCAAAACAATTACAGTAGTAACACCAAAGATCACTGATCACAGACCACTACAACAGATATAATAATAATAAGTTTGAAATGCTGAATTACCAAATGTGACACAGAGGAACTGAGTACATGCTATTGGAAAAATTGTGCCGATAGACTTGCCTGAAACAGGGTTGCCATACATCTTCAATGTGTAAAAAATGCAAAGCACAATAAAGCAGTGCATGCTTATAGTACAATTAAAGGAAATTTGAAATACTTATAAATGGAACAATCTACATTCACAAATATACCCAACTGAGAATATAATTCAACCATTGTACTTATGAGAGTAATAATCATATTTTCATGAACTTTGGGCCATATAAATATTTATAAAAACTTGATAATGAGTATACAAAAGAAGTAGCTATCCTGTTCTAGGAATGAAACTATGAGCTGGAAGTTTTTTAGGTTTGCATATAGTAAAGCTATGTAACATCAAAAAATGTCCAGAAATTTTTTTTACCAGTGCATATTTAGTGGGTGAATTTCTTGAATTTTAGTTAGTGGGTGAATTTCTTGTCGTGAGAACTATTAAGGAAGCTTTCCAATACTGAACCCTGCCTGGTGCCATCCCTTGCTGAGTTGGATTCTGCACAGCCTTGCTTTGCAAGTCCCCAGCTTCTGATGCAAAGTTAAGTGTGGTCAGGAAGGATACTCACTCCCTGAAGTTGGAGGTGAGTATCTGGCTTTTCAACACCGACAGTGAGAACAAGTCTCAACTTTCCACCTACATTTATAAAGTAGGAAATTACTTAAGCATAGGAATGGGTTTAGATGCTGGTGGACAATCTCTAGTAATAACTGTAAGTGCTAAGAAAAAAATAATGAAGCAGATATGAGAATAGAAAGTGATTGGGTTTGGTGAGGGCTGTTTTAAATAGAAGCTTTGAGGAGTTTAAAGAGAAGCCTAATTAAGATGAGGGAGCAAGGCATGTGAATATGTAGAAAGGTGGGGAGAAGATATCCAGATAAAGCTAGGCTTGTTTCACCTGGATAGAAGACCAATATGGCTGGAACAAATTGAGTGAGAGGGAGAGGAGTAAGAATTGAGGTTTGAGGACGGCCAGTTAATTTAGGCCTTGAAAGCCATGGTGATGACTTTAGATTTTATTCCAGTTGTTACCGAAAATTATCATTGAGGTCTGAGAAGAGAACTCTAACTTTTCAAAAAGATCACTTTGACTGCTGTATGAAGAATAGCTTGTGAAGCAGTGGCCTTTTTAATTAAAATCTACAGTAAAAATATTTTACCATGTGACCATAGAATACGTAATTGAATAAACAGTTTGACAAATCAGTACTTATCACCTGTGAAGTACTCTGATATCTTTCTGTTGTAGTCTAGCCTAGTCTATTTCATATTTTAATAATTTCAAAGAAACTAGAAGTAGATGATTTTTGAGAGGAAAAAATGACATTGAAGTAAAAAATGTTCAGTGGTGACAAGACATTCTGTTGCATTTCCAATATGGTCAAGTATTTTAAGATACCCTGTGGAAAATTGAACTGCACAATAAGCCTCAGGCAGTTTCTCAAGGTGCGACTCAAGGACCGCTTGCATCAAAATTATGAGGGGTAGGTGGTATTGAGTTGTTAAAAATGTATCTTCTAGGGTCCTATCTTGGAATTACTGAATCAGAATCTCTAATGAAGGGGCTTAAGAATCTGCTTTTAACAAGCTCACCAGGAGATTCTTATATGCAGGAACTGTTCTTAAGTTTCTTAAATTTTTCAATATTTTAAGGTGATAATGCAAGGTTAGCTTTTCCTCATGAATACATGATAGTTCACTAATACATGTAAACCCAGTTAGTGAGTCTTAAGATAACATTCCCTTATCCCTAAACTCATCCAGTTGTATACATTAAACATGTACAGCTCATTATGTGTCAATCATACCTCAACAAAGTGTATTTTTAAAGGATAACTTGTCTTAGTAGTGTTAGTACTGCAGAACCTTATTATAAATTCGCAGATGGAATATGGAAAGCACTTCAAATCAGTGCTTTTCCTCAGTGCATCTATCCCTACCACCCCCTTTAGATATCGATTTTAGAATCAGTTCAAAAGTTCCTTGAACTCTTTTCCTCTCTAATCCCAACTCTGTATCAATATTCGTCACTTCACATAATTTATCAAAAATAATCTACCTTTCTCTGCTTTCCTTTCCTTTCCCCTTCCAAAAGTTTCTGAAGTTTTACTCCCCTAAGAAACCTCCCTTCCCTTGTTGCAATGTGACTAAATGCCACACATTCACAACTTTACAATTATGAATGGTATATGACAGCATCATTTTTCCATACCTTTGTATGTCATTGATTTTCACTAAATATTATGCCCCACTGTGACATTTTCTCAGTGTGTCATTCTATTTAGATACATTCTAGATACTACAAATTAAATGATCTTTCTGAAAAGCATTTCCAAAATATCATTAAAGGATGTGGGAAGTTTTCCTTTACTTGGTTTTAAAATGAAACACAGGAAACCCCAGACAGTGGCTATATTATGAATCATATGCATGTAAGATCATGCTCTAATCTGGCACATTTGATGTTTGTGAAAAACGGGGCTTAAGACCTGATGTTATAAAATCATTTTGTAAAATGTTTTCCAATGTCACCTTCACTTTTACTATGGATGGAGTAATGTCCCCTATATTAGTGATATCCCTATAGCAAAGCCTGTCACAGGGGCATTCTCCCCATCCCTTAGCCAAAGCAAAATATTCTGACATATGACTGTATGTCAAAGGAATATCTCTCATCAATTCAGCTTCAGAAATAAAAAGGGGACAGAATTCTTACGTGTTCATGGGAAAACATGGGGTTAAAGTGGACTGCATTCCAGGAAGTGTTCAGTTGACTTGCTATGTGGTGAAAGGCTGTGCAGTCCTAGCTAATGACTTGTAGGTACTGAATCCTCAGGTCTCTCAGGTGGTTTCAGTCGATCAGTTTCAGCAGAATGATGAAAAGGTTGAGATAAAATAAACTGACAGTTGCTACTCATCGTAGGCAGCATGCTGTACCCAGGCAGCTGAGACCCTGGGAGCCCTCTTTCTTAAACAAAGGCTTTCACTGCAGTGAGCAATGAACTCCAAATAAAAAAAAAATGGGGACAGATTGGCAGCTGGTGACCGACAGGAGGAGGCTAAGGAGGGAAACTGGGAAACACAGCAATTGTTGGCTAATTAGAAGCCATTCCCACCTACTTAATACCAACCCATTAAGCAGAAAACACTTTTCATCTCTCTCTCTCCTGCTACGTATGACATTATACTCCAATCAATACCCTCCCACTGGCTGCCTCAGTGCCCACAAATGAATGTGCTGCAAGTTTAAGAATGCAGGAATTGACTTGGGACAGTGAAACTGCAGTTTTCACAGAAGATTTTCTGAAGACACTAGGCTAGCGATGCTTAGATAAAGTGATCATATCTTTAAACTGGCAGCTGTCAAAAACTGGCAAACATAGGAGAAAACCTAAGCACGCTAGACTTATTTGAGTCTTAATAGCAAACAATTGTGTAAATCAATTTCCCCACTCTGGAGGGAACAACTCAAATATTTGGCTTTCACTGCAACTGCTACCATTTCAACACACACACACACACACACACACACAATTTTTAAGAAGATATATGGAAAGTATAATAGATATATATCAAATTATGTTGTATTGCCTGTTGAGCATGATATTTAAGTAGAATTCTTTCATTAGTCCCACTCTTAACTTTGTAATAATTTCTCTTAACAACCCAGATAAACTACTAGAAATGTATCCTCATGCAATATGATGCTATTCATGTAGCATCACCTTCATATTATTTTGAACAAGTTTTCATCCTTACTAGGTGAGTTCCATGGCTCTCAAAAACAGATTTTATCCCAAATAATATTTACATGGAAACGATATATATCTAAAATGTTATTTTGATTTGTTTCAGTTCTGTGACTTTAAATGCACTCCCGGGCTCAAGTAATCCTCCAGCCCCCAGCCTCCCAAGTAGCTGAGATTACAGGTGCATGCCACCACAGCCAGCTAATGTTTTTGTTTTTTGTGGAGGTAGGATTTCACAATGTTACCTAGCCTGCTCTCAAACACCTGGCCTCAAGCAATCCTCCTGCTTTGGCCGCCCAAAGAACTGGGATTACTGGTATGAGTCACCATGCCCAGCCTTAGTTCAGTGACGTTTATAAAGGTTAGTTTTTTTTTTTCCTTGGGCCCAAATATTAGCTTCTAAAATTTACACAGAGTTTCTAAATGATATGTGGTCACTTCTTTGCCATCTTAGGCACTATTTCTGGGACTTTTATCACAATACCAGTCAGCTTTCTGAGTAGGGAACAGAAAGGAAAACAAAATATTCACACAAACTATGTAAAAATAACTAGGAAAGAGTTGTGGAACCAATTGAGATTTTAGAATCCAAAGTTTAAATTCATTGTACAGAAGATTGCTCTGTGAGACTGCCTTGAGGTTTCAGAGTAAAACCTGCAGTAGGGGAGAATATCTGGAAATCATGCTGGTCAAAAAGGTAAGGGCATAGTGCTCTGATTTCATCTGTGTGCATAAAACATGTGACATGACATCCAAATTATCTTTTATTAAGTGTGAGTAGGGTGGATTACATTTTACAAGTTGATTCAACTGTATTGTTTTAAAGCACATATTCCAAACAGTCATGATTATTACCCAAAGTGCTGTCTGGCACTGCCATACTTCTAGAGAACAAACAGCCACTTGTGCATTATACCTGACAGACATCTGTAAGGTAAGGGGAACCTCTAAAGATGGTGCACTGGAGGAAGAGAGAGGAAGAGGGAGAGACTTCTTGCTTTAAAATTATGGCTTGATTTCAGAAAACAAGTCCACTCATAAGTTTTATTTCTCAGCAAGCATGTACCCTACTGGTATCGAGCCTTGTAAGTAATTCATAAGAATATTCTTCGGGTATCCCAAACCAACCAAGTTTATTATTTCAGTTGTAGGGTGTGCATGCATGTGCACTGTATGTGTGTGTACGTATATACTGTAGATGTATATATGTATATATATATATATATATTCTTTAATAACCCAGTTCTAATACAAATAATATAGTTTCCTTATCACCGATTTAGTGACCATTAGTTAAATGTTCAAACTCTCTTATTTCAGTTTAACCATAAGTAAAATGCAAATAATATCAAACTGTTAGCATTATTTTAAGAAATAATAACAGAAATATTAATAGAAATGTCATATTTTATTATTAGACTACAATGTTGGTTTTGAAACCAGACAGGTCAAAAGACATGTAAAAGAATGGAAAGGGATTTGCAGAATTATGATGAAAAAGTTTAATCATTTTGAAAATGAGTCACATGAGTAAAGGTTGAGATTTTTTAGACTGGGGAATAAAAAAAGGTTATCTAAGGACCCAATAACTGTCTTCAAGTAGGTGTCATTAGGGAGAGGAATCTTTAACAGCTGCCCTCCATCTCCTCA
Organism: Callithrix jacchus; assembly: GCF_049354715.1. Lineage (NCBI taxonomy): Eukaryota > Metazoa > Chordata > Mammalia > Primates > Cebidae > Callithrix > Callithrix jacchus. Next base: position 50,193,613 of record NC_133504.1, read on the forward strand.
GAGGATAGAGCAGGAGAAAATGTATTAACAATTACAGCACAAGAGATTTATTTTTGAGTTCTCTATTGATTAGTGTAGAAATATTTCACTTATTAATCAGCCAAACTTTGATGACTCCAACAAGCCAAACATTTTTGTTGCTGCCATTTGAAACAATTGCAACCTACTTTATAGACTAATGTATTTATCCCTCAATAAGTATTAAAAATTAGACAGCAAGTTATAAACAGACAGTGATGGCATCAATAAACAATAGCTGAAAATATATTTTAAAAAGGTTCAAGTGTGCATGCGCTCTCTCTCTCTCTCTCTCTCTCTCTCTCTCTCTCTCTCTCTCTCTCTTTCTCACACAAAACCAGTCAAACAAACATGCAGCAATGCAGCATTCTGAGGCCATTTTGCTCAGGAACCAAAGAATCTTGCAAACTCAATAGCCTCTTATTGTTATCACATAATTAATTTTTCTATTGATGATCTCCAGCCACCTAGAGAAGATTAAATTATAGCCATTTTAGTCTCTTAAAGAATGCAGGGAAATTTTAAAGAAATATTATTCAATAGACCTTAATGATCAAAAAGACCCCAGACTTCTAGTTCATCCTTCATTTTCTCAGATAAAGAAACTTTACAGAAGGTGAAGTATACTATTGTCTTAGTCCATTCAGGCTGTTATAACAAAATACTATTAACTGGGTAACTTATTAACAGCAGAAATTTGTTTCTCATGGTTCTGGAGGCTGGGAAGTCTAAGATCGAGGCAGATTCAATACATGCTGAGGCTTCAACTGCTTGCTGTGTTCCCACGTGATCAAAGGTGCAAATGAGCTCTCTCGGGTCTTTTTAAAAGGGCACTAATCCCACTTATGAGGACTCTGTCTTCATGACCTGATCACCTCCCAAAGGCCACATCTCCTAATACCATCATCTTGTGGGGGCTTAGGATTTCAACATGGGAATTTTAAGGGGACACAAACATTCAGACCATACATAGCACCTACCAAAGGCCACACAGAGTAGGTGAAAGGGTCAGAACTTGAAGACATGTCTTCATTAACCATATATGACACTCTTTCCACTTTGCTGTGTTGTCCCCAACAATTTTACTATTTTTAATTTTTTTTATTTTTGTCACTTATTGGAGTAAGGTTATCTAAAAAGTTTACCATTTGCCTTCTCAAAAGATGTTTAAAAAGGCAGTAAATACAGTATCCTCCTATTATATAGTTTATGGTATAGTAAATATAGTATATATTTCATAGATATAGTAAATTTTGTGTGTGTGTGTGTGTGTGTGTGTATATATATATATATACTATACCTAAGACTTAGCTCCTTTCTCAGTTAAGAAAACTAGTTCAAGTTACTGAGTTAATTCTCAAGCATCTACTTCACAAGTCTTTAGAAAGGTTAGACATAGAAATGAGTCTTAGATTTCCAGTTAGGCATACCATTTGGGAGTAGAGTCCTGGTTAATTTGTCTATTAAATCTTCATTAATTCATGGATCCCATAGTTCTCTCTTTATCTTCAAAGAATAATTAACGTAACATTTGTTAAGTTAGTCAGTCTATCCTTAAAAAATGTTCAACACAAATATAGAAGACAAGTTTCTGAGATGCTCCTGTAACGTAAAAAGTAAGAGGCTGCCTCGTCCCACTTTAGAAATTGCAGTCTACTTTCACCCGAGACTTAGCTCCTTTCTCAGTTGAGAAATAGCAAAAATATGATGAACTTTTAAAATATTATGAATGCACATTTTATATGGCTGCCTCTGTCAGGAACAGATGTTAGTGAACTTACATTAAGGCATCGCAGATTATTTTATATATTCTAATAGTACATTGCCCTATGATGAATCAAAATGTATTCACATGTGAGTGTTTACAGGCTTCCTTCATCCCCACACCTACTCCATTTTCCTTCTCCTAACACCCAAAGGAAAAGTATTTTCATTGGCTGAGAAAGAAGCTAAGTTGATTTACACAGAGGCTAAGTTTTCTTGCATACAAAAAAAGAAGAGGGTGTATAGGAACAGAGCCTAGGAAGCTAAACAAGAGAAAGATGAGAAAGGAGATTTGTGGGTAGTGTGCGGGTTGTGGAGAGTAAAAAGGAATTTGATAATAAAGAAAATGGGATGTGAAGTAACAAATACGTTAACTAGCTTGACATAGCCATTCCACAATGTATACATATATCAAAACATCATGTACACCATAAATATACACAATTATTATTTTTGGATTTTAAAAAGTAAATAAACAAATAAATAAAAAAGAAAATGGGAGATTATGATGTGGTATATTGAATTTTTATATCTGAAAAATTCAAGTAAAGAATTTGAGTTATACTTCAACTGCCTTTTTTGTTGAATTGCTTTCTCTCCTGGGACAGAACTCTGAGACTGGACCACATGGGTTTCTGAATTTACAAGGTTCTGTTTATTTTCTAATGCTTATTTGATGATTAAATCTTTGGTCAACTTAAAAAAAACAATATGCCTTGTCTTTGGGCTTTTATATTCTATTCTAAGTAATAGTCAATAGTAAAGTAATAATTAAGGAATAAATTGTTTGGATTGATCATTTTCTACTCCTGTATGTATTTCCCTGTATTACAAGGTAGTTTTTAAAGCAACAAGACACTATAATAGACAGCATTTTACATCATGGAATAGATTACATTGATATATGACAAGCATTTTCATCAGCGGTCACTATTATCTACTTCTTACTAAACAAAAACAATTAGCTAGTTATTGAATTGAATGTGGTATGCCCTAACTTATTTCTCTGTAAGTTTCTCTGACAGAATACTGTCAGAAAACTTGCTACAAGTTAAACATTTCACTTCTTAAGTAACTTTACAGGAATATAATTGACAATAATTTTATCTTGCTATTCAAGTTCCTTTTATTCTTCTCTTGATAATGCATTTTGATGATCCATTAATTTTAACTAGTATTATTTTTCATATAGATGGCCAAGAGATATTTAATATATATAAAATAGTACACTAAATAACTTATTTTTAAAGTGGCACTTTCTGCACAAGTTATCAGAGGAGGGACTAGTAGAAGACAAGATAAAATTACTGAGAAAAAAGAGTGAAATATATACTACAATGAGTGGAGGCCTAAGCGTCTTCTGTGTGTATTAAATCAGAAGGCCAGAAATCAATTTCTCAAAATAAAAATAAAGATAGAATTTGTAATATATTGTTGCACCTCTAGACTCAAACAATGTCATGTTTCCATTGGCTAAATAGCATGTTTTATAGTTGGTATTCCTTTTTTTTCATTTATTTGCTTCAATTTCTTATTTGATAGAAGTTGGCCTTGATATTTGCTTATGATTGTCGTTTTAGATTTTTGTTCATTAAAACCTGAAAGTCATGTTTTCTCTTGGCTATCAGAATGCCCATCTAGTTTACCCTATCACTGATTTCTTTCATATTCCATGCATGCGTAAAAATACTTTTGTAGGTAGGCACTCTGTGTGCACAGCTAGGTGGAGTTCATTTTCTCAAGACACCAAAGTGAAAACACTTCAAAGCACTGCTGTGTTTTACTGTGATAAAAAAATTTTACTGTGATAAAATTTCATTTTCTGGTAGTCGTATACTAGAGGTAAATATTAATAACTTGAGAAAAGGCAGTATTGGAATAGCATGTTAGTGAACCTTACTTGTAATGAAGTTCTACTGAGCTCAACATGAAGAGAGTTGGTTTTATATAATGCTCGCTTTTATTGAGCACATCTTTCAAAATACATTTCTTTACACGGTACTGAGCAAACCTTACAGTCTGCTGATTTGTCATGTACATCTCAAGGTTTTAAACTATAAAATTATATGTGTTTTCACCCATTATTTGTTTAAAGATATTGGAGTTGGGCTAAATTTTCATAGTGGTTTCAAAATTTCAGTTTCAGGAGCCTTAAAAGAAAGAAATCTTCCATTCAGAGATTGAATCTCTTAATCCCTTTTTTAGAGGTTAATATGACAGTTAACTCATTTCTATATGATACAATCTAAATATTTATATCAGATATATATATTTTTTGATTGGGAAATATGTCAAGCTCTATAATACTATATTATTCAATCTAACAATTATTATATTCATGTATCATTATAGATTTTATTGTTTCCCTTTTGTTCCAGACACTATATTGACAGGTGTATTTCTGAATATATACTTATTTCAAAAAGGAGAAGATGTATTTTTATAACAAAGCTCGTCTGATGATGCCATTTTCTTTTCCATTACAATGATTTGTAATGGAGAAAGGAGTGAAGAAGTATAATACAATTACCTTTCTTTTGTACTTTATATTACACATGCACACATCTAACTAGCAAACTAAAATTTATCTAAACATTTTAATCTTCAAGTTCAAAACTGTCAGAATATTTTTATGTTGTGAGACTCCTGTAGATCCACAAGTTCCAATTCCCTGGGAAGAAAACAAGAGACACTATCTATAATGAGACACAGAGATGTGGATTGTAATACCAATCCAGCCATCATTTACTATCTGATTCTCCATTTTCTAATTTGTCATATTAGGAAATCATTCCAAGTTTACAGACTGTTGAAATAATTAAGTATGAAAAAAAATTGGCACAGTTATATCTGTGTGTGTGTACTTATATATATATATAAAAGAATATATATACGTATATGTATATATACATATGTATATATACGTATATATGTATATATATACATGTATGTATATCTACGTATATACATATACATACGTATATATATGTATACGTATATATGTATATGTATGTGTGTGTATATACATATATATATATATATATTCAGCAATTTAAGAGATGAACTGGAGAGAAGGCAAATCTAGAGTTATGAGAAGCCGGAACTAGCCCAAGAAGGAGCACTTAATCATAAAGGAGAAATTCCTACAGATATTCTCCACTATATACATACCGGAATCCTGAATGTCTTATCTCATTTGCCTAAACAGGACACATGATCCTTGAAAGAGATGTGTAAATTGATGGCCTCAAAAGATAATGCCATGCAACATGCTTCTTTGTATTCTTGTGCTTGTGAAATAATTTAAGCATTTTAAAAAATAAGAACATTTACAATGCAGAGAGTGAAAGTTCTTATGAAATCTCTACATACACACATATACACATCGAGTTAGAAAGATTCATTCAGAAAATGATTCATGATCCTATACTCATTAAGGTGCCCAATCCTGTGCACTTCAGCGATGACTGGAGCATTGTGGTCTCTACCCATACATGTTGCCCCAAAAGCACTTTGAAAATGAGTACTCCACTTAGTTCAATTTGGGGGAAACAAACAGATTTTAGCAGATTTAGAGGAATATATGAATTTGGGAACTGTATAAGCTCTTTCACAACTGTTTAAATTCAATTAAAATGTCTTTAAAGTTCGACTACAATGTATAATATCACATTTATTTCAAACTGGAAGATTTAGGAGGAAGCAGGTAACTTTATCCTTAAAGCATCATTCCCTTTAACCTCTCATACTGAAAACTGATGTGCACTGAAATGTTCTTTGCTTTCTCTTAAAGCCAAAGTTTTTAGTTAGAATTGTGTTTACCCTACTTGACATTTCAAAAAAAGATAAAAATATTTAAAATACTTTAAAATTATAAAATATTCCAATTTTTGAGAATCTCTGCAGCTCTAGAAACTCAAGTAGCTGTAAATGCCATTACTAAATTGGGTAAAGGTGAAATGTAACAAGTTAGCCAAAACAAAAAGTTTACTTGAATGTAGCATTGAATTTGAGATTCACTTTCTAGCTTCGGCCAACTAGTTAATAAGAGGTTTTAAAAGCAGTGGAAATATCAGGTGGGTCCAAGCTATATGACAACCTATAAATTCAGCCTTATTTTGACTAGCTTCCAGGGTAGTCTTCCATTAAGTGGAGATTCAGAACCAATGTAAAGGAAGTAAAATGAGCCCTTGGCAGTTTCACCAGGAGTTGAGAGCCAAAGACTGTGGGATAAGTGTTGTGAAGCCCAGACTCAGTCAGATAGAGCCTAATCTAATCTAATTCTAACCTGCTCTAAAATCTCAGACCATAATTGCCTATCATGACAAAAAGTAAAATAGAGAATTATATCGTCTACTCTTTTACCCAAAATATTTACTTAATTAATGAGATAGAAATTAAAGTTACCAATAGATTTCAATTATTTTTACCAATGGATCTGATTTAAGAATGTGCCACATATCTCAGTTGAATTCAATTTATAATATTACTTGACTGTTTTTTCTAAGCTATAGGAAATTACTTTAAAAATATACTGCTCCTATTTTTTTATGCACTCATGCTATACCTAGACATTGGGACCATTAGACATTATTTGGAAAAAAATGAAAATTAATTGGAAGGAATCAAATTATAAAGGAAATGGGAGTGAAAGTTGCTCTTTAATGTGTATACATGTGTAGTTGTAACCAAGATGTATTAATTGAGGATGTCAATAAATAACTATTATAAAATATTTTTTAAAGTTCTCACACATTAATTCTGGAATATTACATTCTTATATTTATAAAATATTTTTAAGGAAATTCTAACCCGGCTACATTGGGACCAAGTATACTTCAGATTTAACTTCCTCTTCTCATTGTTGAAAGCTGTTGTTGTCTAGCCTGTAAGTCTTACAACAGCATTTCTGTTTCTTTCTTTCTTTTTTTTTTACAGATTTAGGAGTACAAGTGCAATTTTGTTACATGGATATATTGTGTAGCAGTAAAGTCTGGGCTTTTAGTGTAGTGTACCTGTCATCCAAATAGTGAACAATGGAGGCAACAGGTAATTTTCCAACCCTCTCTCCCGTCACATCCTTCTTCCTTTTAGACTCCAGGGTCTATTCTCTGAATGTCCATGTGTACCTGTTGTTTAGCGCCCACTTATAACAACAGGATTTCAAAACTGCTTTTCACAAAGTTGCTCTTTGTTGCTCATAATTTCTAGAGAGTAAATATGCAGTCTACTTCCTTCCTGATATAGAAATGTGCACTCACAGATGTACATATGCAAACACAGGATGTGTAAGCACCCAAATGTTGGGATGGAAGCTGCTGTTTGATGTGTATATATGCATAGTTGCTTCTCTGCAAAAGAAAATCTGTAAGAATGTAAGCATGTAGAATACAGAATACAGAGTAGAAATGAGATTTTTTCAACTTAATTTCTACCCAAAAAAATTGACTAAAAAGAAAGAGTAAACGAAATACTGAAGTTCTGTCCTCCTGAAAATCTGGCTAGCATCAGAGTGGTGGTATAGATGTGGTGATAAAGAGAAGCAGACAGACTTGAGATATATTTTGGTATAGAACCAACAAGACTTGTTGATAGATTACATTCAGGGATGAGAAAAAGAGAGAAATAAAGGATGATTTCTAAATTTGGAGTTTGAGCAGAGATGATTCTGTTTGGAAAGAAGCACACTGGATGGAAAAACTAAGGAACTTCTTTGGGACATGTTTGCTTTAGATGGTTCAGATGTTTGTCAGCTCTTTTGTGAAGCATTTCAGGCATGGGTTAAGTATGTAAGCCTGGAACTTGGAAGGAATGACTGGGCTGTAGATACATATTTGAGAGTTATAGCTTACATAGAGTATTGAAGCAGTGGTATTTCATGAAATAACTTTAAAAGAATACAAGAAAGAAAAACAGCCAAGGTTTGAGAGCTAGGGCCTTCAACAAGTAAAAGTTGGGTTCTAGAGGAGAAACTAGTTCCCCAGCAATGGTTCCTAACCAGGCTGAAGGGACTGAAATGACAGAAATAGAATTCAGAATATGTGCCTAGTTTCAAAGCCTTTCAATGTATTAAAGCAAAGGTAACAGAATAAACATGGAGAAATTTCAAATCTACCATCATAAGAGATTTTCACATACTTCTTGGTAGTTGATGGATTCACCAAACTTAAGTATCTGCAAAAATAAAAATGAATTGAACAATCAAATTTGAAAATGTAATGTACTTAATACAAGTAAAACTATATTTAGCAATAGGAAAATACGTATTATTTTTAAGTACATGTGAGACATTTTGAAAAATTGACATCCATGAAGCAATCCTTGACAGAGTCTATAGGACGGATACCATACAGACCATGTTCTCTATCCACAGTGCAATTAAGTTAATTTAAACAAAAATTTGTTTTAAAAAATTCTTTTTAAAAAAGCAAACAAATAGGCTCTTCAAAAAAATTAAAAGTGAAATTAGATAATTTTTAATTAAATAGCAATGAAAATATTAAAATTTCAAAACTAATAAAATAGAGCTAAAGCAACTCTTAAAAGTGAATTTATAACCTTAAATAGTTATATTAGAAAAATAAAGTGTATGAATTAATGGACTAAATATATAAATTAAGAAGTTACAATAACAGAATAAACTTGAAGGAAGTAAAAGAGGAAATAATTAAAAGAACATAAATAAATAAATTAGAACACAAAGATAAAACACTATCTCTAATGACTTCCAAACTTAACGTGTCCACCAAGATATTCCATGAACTCCAGTTCATTGTGGCCATGCTTGACATCTCCATTGAGATATTTGGTAGCCATCTGATACCCAGTGTGAGCTCCTAATTTTCACTCCATTTTTTTAAACCCCAATTCATCCATCCTGTTACCCCTAGACTTGCTCATTTTTCTAGTTTCTCAAGGTAAAACCCTTGAAGTCATCTTCATTTCTCCTTTCTCACACACCACATCCAGTTGGTGAGCAAATCCTATTGCTTTTTTACCAATTTGTTAACTCAAGGACTTTAAAATAGAGAAATCCCACAAGCATTCTGTTACAAATCTTGATATAATTTTAGTCGTGCCAGAGTTGGCATGAAATATCAAAGGCACCATATACTTGAGTTATAGTGCTAAAAATCTAGGTAGACAAAATAAAATTTAGAGGCTTAGAACACTGCAGCTGGAGAAAGGACTGGCAAAGTATAGACTAATGAATAGTAAACAGTAATATGAAGGAAATAGCAACATTATGTGAGAATTTCTTCTATGCTTCTAAAATGCCATCTTAGTTATTAGAACATAGATAGTTATTAAGCTATAGTTATTAGAACATAGTTATTAAAACATCTTAATTAGAACATTTTTGTCTAATAAATAAATATCCAGAACACACAAAAACGATAAAAACTCCTCTCTCCTAATTAAAAAAAAAAAAAAGGTCAATGTAATATATAAAAATAGTTGGGGTCTAGTCCTGACTCTGGCACCTGGCAGATGAGTTGGCAAAGGCAATACAACTCTTTGTGCTTTGATTTTCTCTTCTGTAAAGAGGAAGGCAGACTTTCTGTGATCACAAAAGTATAGGTTGGCGCAGAAGTAACTGCGGATTTTCCCATTACTTGTGCTTGAACCTAATATCTTCTGCCTCAAAGACCCATGATTGCAGGAGATAGGATACCCAACTATACTACTACTGTGATGTGAACACAACTACCTGTCCCCACCCCTGTGTGCAAGAGCACTTCCACTGCTGGTATAAACATGACAAAGAAACTGGTAACCCCACCTCTCCCTGCACCACCACCACCAATGTGAATGCATGCACAAACACCAGTGGCCCTGCCTCCCTGGTCCAGTTCTGTCACCAGCACAAACATGGAGGCTGGCAGCCCCACACCATCCAGCACCCCATTCCCACTGCTGCTAGCACAAATGTGAGCACAAACACTGGCAACTTGCCCCTGCCTGTGCCGCACTGCCAGAATGAGCACACAGAACACTGCAACCCTGCTTCCACTTATACTCCACTCCAGCCAATGTGTGTGCACCCTGCTGGGCTAGCATACTTGAGCAGGCACAGATCCCACAGCCCCAGTGAAATGCTTTTGCTACTACAGCCCATCAGAGTGCTGTGTAGCTGGCAGACCAGGAGTACCTTGGCACCTCCAGTACAGCAGATTCCTAACCTCCAGAGTCCAGACAAAAAAGTTGGGGTCCCAGTACCAGCTCCCAATAGTTAGAACATGCAGACTAGGAGGGCTGAGCTAAACCTTGGCCTCCTAAATCTTCCAGAAGCAAACACCATCAATTGAACCCAACCAATATTAAAATCAAACCCCCAAAGTCATCAAAGAAGATAAAAGCAAAAAATTCATCCAAAGGACAGCAACTTCAAAGATCAAAGGAACATCAACCCACACAGATGAGAAAGAACCAAAGCAAGAACTCTGGCAATTTGAAAAGCCAGAGTGTCTTCTTACCACTAGTTCCCCAGCAATGGTTTCTAACCAGGCTGAAAGAGTTAAAATGACAGAAATAGAGTTCCTAATATAGATAGGAGTGAAGATTAACGACATCTAGGAGAAAGTTGAAACCCAATCCAAGAAATCTAAGGAATACAATGAGGCAATACAGAAAATAAGAGATGAAATGGCCATTTTAAGAAAGAAACAAATTTATCTGATAGAGCTGAAGAATTCACTTCAAAAATTTCAGAATACAATTGTAAATATTAAAAAGCAGAATTGACCAATCTGAGGAAAGAATCTCAGAGCTCGAAGACTGGTTCTTCAAAATAACTCAGGCAGACAGAAATAAAGAAAAAAGCAATAAAGAATAGTGAAGAATGAATTTCTCAAAGGGTAATATGAGATTATGTAGAGACCATTTGAGAAATAAGGGATTATGTAAAGAGACCAAATTAATGATTTATAGGTATCCCAAAAGAGACGGGGAGAAAGCAAGCAGCATCTAAAATATACTTCAGGATTTCATTCATGAAAATGTCCCAACCTCACCAGAGGCCAACATTCAAATTCAGGAAATGCAGAGAACCCCTGCTAGATATTATACAAGACAACAATCCTTAAGACACATAGATATTAGATTTTCTAAGGTCAAAATGAAAGAAAAAATGTAAAAGGCAGATAGAGAGAAGGGACAGATCATCTACAAAGAAAACCCCATCAGGCTAACAGCAGACCTTTCAGCAGAAATGCTACAGGTCAGAAGAGATTAGGGGCCTATGTTCAGCATTCTTTAAAAACAAAAAAAGAAATTTCAACCAAGAATTTCATATCCAGCCAAACTAAGCTTCATAAACAAAGGAGAAATAAGATCCTTTCACACAAGCAAATGCCAAGGGAATTCATTACCACTAGACCTGCCTTACAAGAGGTCCTTAAGAAAGTGCTAAACATGAAAAATTTTTTTACCAATCACCACAAAAACACACTTAATCCCATAGACCATTGACACTATAAAGCAACCACACAATTAAGTCTGCATAACAACCAGCCAACAACATGATTATAGGATCAAATTCACATATAACAATATTAAAATGAATGTAAATGGGATAAATTTCCCAAGCAAAAGAACAGAGTGGCAAGTTGGATAAAGAAGCAAGACACAATGGTAGGTTGTCTTTAAGAGATCCATTTCAAATGCAATTACACCCATAGGCTCAAAGTAAGTCAAGGGATAGAGAAAATCTACTAAGCAAATAAAAAACAGAAAAAAGTAGATGTTGCTATTCTAATTTCAAACAAAACAGACTTCTCCTCTGCATATGGCACATATTTTAAAATCTACCACACAATAGGCCAAAAACAATCCTTTGCAAATTCATAAAACCAGAAATAATGCCAAATACTCTCTCAGAACAGCAAAATAAAAATACAAATCAATACAAAGAATATTTCCCCAAACCATACAACTACATGGAAATTAAACAAGCTGCCCCTGAATGACTTCTGAGTAAACAATGAAATTAAGACAAAAATCAAAACATTATTTGAAAATAACAACAACAAAGATGGAACAGAATCTCTGGGATGTAGCTAAAGCAGCATTAAGAGGTAAGTTTATAGGCTGAACGCCCACATCAAAAAGTTAGAAAGATCTCACGTTAACAACCTAACATCACATCTAAGGGAACTAAAGCTACAAGAACAAACTAACCCCAAAGCTAGCAGAAAGCAAGAAATAACTAAAATCAGAGCTGAACTAAAGGGTATTAAAACATGAAAAAGCATGCAAAAGATCAATGAATCCAGGAGTTGTTTTTTTTTTTTGAAAGAATAAATGAGATAGACTGCTAGCTAAACTAAGAAAGACAGAATATCCAAATGAGCACAATCAGATATGACAAAGGAGAAATGACCTCCAACACCACAGAAATACAGGTAACCATTACAGACATGAACATCTTTATGCACACAAACTAGAAAACCTAGAAGAGATAGATAAATTCCTGGAAACATACAACTTCACATTACTGAAGTGGGAAGAAATTGAATCAATGAACAGACAAATCACAGGTTCCAAAATTGAATCAGTGATAAAAAGCCTGTGAATAAGAAAAAACCCAGGACCAGATGGATTCACTGCTGAATTCTACCAGATGTATGAAGAAGAGCTGGTGCCATTCCTACTGAAAGTATAAAACAACAACAACAAAAAATACAAAAACAAAAACAAAACATAACAAAAAAACTGAGGAGGGACTCCTCCCTAACTCATTCTATGAGATCAGCATCATCCTGATACCATAACCAGGCAGAGACACACACAAAAAGAGAAAACTTCAGGCCAATATCCTTTAAAAACATAATGCAAAAATCTCCAGCAAAATACTAGCAAACCAAACCCGGCAGCACATCAACAAACTAATCTATGATCAAGTAGATTAGAGCCTACAGTCAAGAAGTCTTTAAGCTCTGGGATGTAAGATTGGTTCAACGCAGGCAGATTAATAAATGTGATTCATCACACTAAACAGAACTAAAAACAAAAACTTCATGATCATCTCAATAGATACAGAAAAGGCTTCTGATAAAACTCAGTATCTCTTCATATATATATATATGTGTATATATATATTTTTTTGAGACAGAGTCTCCCTCTGTCTCCAGGCGCCAGGCTGGAGTGCAATAGCAAAATCTCGGCTCACTGCAGCCTCCACCTCCTGGGTTCAAGCAATTCTCCTGCCTCAGCCTCCCGAGAAGCTGGGACTACAGGCGCACACCACCAAGCCCAGCTAATTTTTTTTTTTTATATTTTCAGTAGAGACAGGGTTTCACCATGTTGGCCAGGATGGTCTCGATCTCCTGACATTGTGATCCGCCCACCTCGGCCTCCCGAAGTGGGCGGATCCACTGTATCTCTTCATATTAAAAACCCTCAACAAACTAGGCATTGAAGGACCATACCTGAAAATAATAAGAGGCATCTATGACAAACACACAGTCTACATCATACTGAATGGTCACAAGGTGGAAGCATTCATTTTGAGAACCAGAACAAGACAAGAATGCCCACTCTCACCACTCCTATTTAACATAGTACTGGAGGTCCTATCCAGAGCAATAGGGCAAGAGAAAGAATTAAAATTTATCCAAATACGAAGAGAGGAAGTCAAACTCTCTGTTTGCACACTATATGATACTATATACTAAACCCATAATCTCTGCCCAAAAGCTTCTAGATGTGATAAGCAACTTTAGCAAAGTTTCAGGATATCAAATTAATGTCCAAAACTCAGTAGCATTTCTATACTCCCACAAAGTCCAAGTTGAGAGTCAAATCAATAAAGCAGTCTCATTCACAACAGCCACAAAAAGAATAAAATACATAGAAATACAGCTAATCAGGGAGGTGAAAGATCACTACAATGAAAATTACAAACCACTGCTCAAAGATACCAGAGATGACACAAATGAAAAAAATTCCATGCTCATAGATAGGAAGAATCAATGTTGTTACAATGGCCATATTGCCCAAAGCAATTTACAGATACAATGCTATTCCTGTCAAACTGCCAACAACATTCTTCACAGAACCAAAAAAAAAAAGGCTGGGCGTGGTGGCTCAAGCCTGTAATCCCAGCACTTTGGGAGGCCGAGGCGGGTGGATCACAAGGTCAAGATATCGAGACCATCCAGGTCAACATGGTGAAACCCTGTCTCTACTAAATATATAAGAAAAATTAGCTGGGCCTGGTGGCGTGTGCCTGTAATCCCAGCTACTTGGGAGGCTGAGGCAGGAGAATTGCCTGCACCCAGGAGGCGGAGGTTGCAGTGAGCCGAGATCGCGCCATTGCACTCCAGCCTGGGTAACAAGAGCGAAACTCCATCTCGAAAAAAAAAAAAAACAAACAAACAAATTTTAAATTCATAGGGAACAAAAAAGAATCAAAATAGCCAAGACAATCCTAAGCAAATAGAACAAAGCTGGAGGCATCACATTACCTGACTTCAAACTGTACTACAAAACTATAGTAACCAAAAATCGCATGACACTGGTACAAAAATAGGCACATAGACTAATGAAACAGAAGAGAGCCCAGGAGTAAGACTGCACACCTACAATCATCTGGTCTTCGACAAAAACAAGTACTGTGGACAGAATTCTCTATTCGCTAAATGGTTCTGGGATAACTGGGTAGCCATATGGAGAAGATTGAAACTGGACTCCTTTCTTATCATATACAAAAATCAACTCAAGAAGGATTAAATACTTAAAGATAAAATCTAAAACTGTAAAAACTCTGCAAGATAACCCAGGAAATACCATTCTGAACATAGGACCTGGCTTTTATGGCAGGACTTTTATGACAAAAGGGTCAAAAGCAATTGCAACAAAAACAAAAATTGACAAATGGAACCTAATTAAACTAAAGAGCTCTACACTGCAAAAGCAACTATCAACAGAGTAAACAGGCAATCCACACAATGGGAGAATATATTTGCAAACTACGCATCCAACGAAGTTCTAATATTCAAAATCTATAAGGAACTTAAACACATAACAAGCAGAAAACAAACAACCTCATTAACATGTGAGCAAAGGAAATGAACAGACACTTTTCATAAGACATACAAACAGCCAACAAGCATATGAGAAGATGCTCACCATCACTAATGATTAGAGAAATATAAATTAAAATCACAATGAGATACCATCTCACACCAATCAGAATGAATATTATTAAAAAGTCAAAAAATTACAGATGCTGGCAAGTTGGAAAAAAGGGAATGCTTATACACTACTGGTGGGAATGCAAATGAGTTCAGCCATTATGAAAGGCAGTGTGGCGATTTCTTAAAGAATTTATAACAGAGCTACCATTTGACCCAGGAATCCTATTACTCAGTATATATTCAAAGGAATATAAATTGTTCTACCATAGAGACACACGCATACATATGTATGTTCATTGTAGCACTATTCACAACAGTAAAGACATAGAATCAATCTAAATGCCTATCAAATGGTAGACTGGATAAAGAAAATGTGGTATATATACACTATGGAATACTACACAACCATGAAAAGGAATGAGATCATGTCTTTTGCAGCAACATAGATAGAGCTGGAGGTCATTATCCTACATGAACTCAGACAGAAACAGAAAACCAAATATTGCATGTTCTTGTTAACAAGTGGGAGCTGAACATTGAGTACACAGGAACACAAAGAAGGGAACAACAGACACCAGAGGGCAGAGCGTGGCAGGTGGGACAGGACTGAAAAACTACCTATCAGATACTGTGCTTATTATCTGGTTGACAAAATAGTCTGTACACTACAGCCCCATGATACACAATTTGCCAGAACTGCACATGTGCCTCTGAATCTAAAATAAAAAGTTAAAACAAAGAAACATCTGAACAACATACAGTCTTAGACTAAAACATGACCATAAAACTGACAACTAAAGTTCACGTGTTTCTTAATAATGAAGGCTTAGCTCTCTTCTCCTGGGCATATTCACATGATGTGCCTGTGAGGTCTTATTCTGTATCAAAAATTATGATGTGTATATTTAATCAATGGCTTCTGTTCTTATTGAGTATTAACATATCCAAACAGTATGTGCTAACTGGACATAATAACAGCTAAAACTTTAAAACTAACAGGAAATAATGACTAACATTTATTGAGCCCTTGCATGTTAGGCCCTATGCTAAGCAATTTTCATGCAGTTTCTCATGTATTCTTACATAGATAATATAAGTTTGTTATTGGTAAGCTTCTTGGCAGCAGGGACCTAGGTTACCCTGCTTTCCTCTGAACACTGCCTGGCATCAAGTTGTATTGGGATATATATGTAGAGAGAGGAGAGAGAAAGAGACAGAGAGAGAGAGAGAGAGAGAGAGAGAGAGAGACAATAAACAAAACAGATATTTTTGCTTCCACTTTACACATTAGAACTGAAATTTAGAGATATTAGGGGGCACATTGGTAAAAGAGCTGGAATCTGAACTCAGGTTTGTTTGATTGCAGAATTCCTGCTTTGAACTACACTATCTTTGCCCTATGTGGTCACTGACTGAGTTTTCTGAATGTGGAGAATGTTATCTCTTATGCGATTATGCTTAATTTTGAACTTGCTGAAGATCAGAATTCAGTTGATGGTATTGTCGTTATGCAATGTGGAATTTATTTAAGTCAAAGAAATTACAGGCCAATTCAAGGAATATTTGCCTCCAGTTTCTTAAATATGAAAGCGTTTCTTTCTTTAAAAAAGCGAAAATGAAGAAAGGACACAAACAGATGGAAAAACATTCCATGCTCATGGTTAGAAAGAATCAATATCTTGAAAATGGCCAAATGCCCAAAGTAATTTATAGAATCAATGCTATCCCCATTAAGCTACCATTGACCTTCTTCACAGAACTGCAAAAGAAAAAACACCTTAAACTTCATATAGAACCAAAAAAGAGCCTGCATAGCCAAGACAATCCTAAGCAAAAAGAACAAAGCTGGGCCGGGTGCGGTAGCTCACGCCTGCAATCCCAGCACTTTGGGAGGCTGAGGAAGGCAGATCATGAGGTCAAGAGATGGAGACCATCCTGGCCGACGTGCTGAAACCCTGTCTCTGCTAAAAATACAAAAAATAGCCAGGCATGGTGGCACATGCCTGTGGTCACAGCTACTTGGAAGGCTGAGGTGGAAGAATCACTTGAACCCAGGGGGCGGAGGTTGCAGTGAGCCAAGATTGCACCACTGCACCCCAGCCTAGTGACAGAGCAAGACTCCATCTCAAAAAATAAATTAAAAAAAAAAAGAACAAAGCTGGAGGCATCACACTACCTGACTTCAAACTATACTACAAGCCTACTGTAATCAAAACAGCATGGTGGTGGTACCAAAACAAAGATATAGACCAGTGGAACAGAAGAGGCCTCAGAAGTAATGTCACACATCTAAAAATCATCTGATCTTTGACAAATCTGACAAAAACAAGCAATGGGGAAAGGATTCCCTGTTTAATAAATGGTGTTGGGAAAACTGACTAGCCATGTGCAGAAAGCTGAAACTGGACCCCTTTCTTTCACCTTACAGAAAAGTTAACTCTAGATGAGTTACAGATTTAAACATAAGACCCAACACCATAAAAACCCTAGAAGAAAACCTAGGCAATAGTATTCAGGACATAGGCATAGGCAAGAACTTCATGAGTAAAACACCAAATGCAATGGCAGCAAAAGCCAAAATACACAAATGGGAACTAATTAAATTAAGAGCTTCTGCACGCAGAAGAAACAGCGGTTAGAGTGAATCAGCAACCAACAGAATGGGAAAAAAAATCTCTGCAAGCTACCCATCTGACAAAGGGCTAATATTCAGAATCTACAAAGAACTAAAGCAGATTTACAAGAAAAAAAACACACAACCCCATCCAAAAGTGGGTGAAAGATATGAGCAGACACTTTTCAAGAGAAGATATTTATGTAGCCAACAAACTTATGAAAAATTCTCATCATCACTGGTCATTAGAAAAATGCAAATCAAAACCACATTGAGATACCATTTCATACCAGTTAGAATGGCGATCATTAAAAAATCTGGAGACAACAGATGCTGGAGAGGATGTGGAGACATAGGAACACTTTTACACTGTTGGTGGGAGTGTAAGTTAGTTCAACCACTGTGGAAGACGGTGTGGCAATTCCTCAAGGATCTAGAAATAGAAAAACCATTTGACCTGGCAATCCTATTACTGGGTATATACCCAAAGGATTATAAATCATTCTAGTATAAAGACATATGCACATGAATGTTCATTGTGGCACTGTTTACAATAGCAAAGACCTGGAACCAACCCAAACTCCCATCAGTGATAGACTGGACAAAGCAAATATGGCACATATACACCATGGAATATTATGCAGCCATAAAAAAAGATGAATTCATGTCCTTTGTAGGGACATGGATGAACCTGGAAACCATCATTCTCAGCAAACTGACACAAGAACAGAAAACCAAACACCCCGTGTTCTCACTCCTAGGTGAATGTTGAACAATGAGAACACATGGACACAGGGAGGGGAGCATCACACACTGGGGTGTGTTGCGGGGTGGGGAGCTAGGGGAGGGATATTGGGGGGGTGAGGAGGTTGGGAAGGGATAACATTGGAAGAAATGCCTGATGTAGGTGACAGGGGGATGGAGGTACAAACCACCATGGCATATATGTACCTATGCACCAATCCTGCAAGATTTGCACATGTACTCCAGAACTTAAAGTGTAATTTTTCCAAAAAATGAAAATGTTTTCTCATAAAGGTGACAGTAGAAAACTGATGTGAAAAAGGATAAATGATCCTACTACTAAGTGTGATTCCTGGCAGTGTGGACTCCCAGAAGTCCTTTTATTTTTAGAAATGCAGAAGCTCAGGCCCACTCAGATCTACTAGAGCATCCTCTTCATTTTACAAAATGCCCAGAGTTCTCTACTCTGGCTGCACTTCAGACTCCACTGTTAGTTTTTTTAAAGTAACTGATGCAGAGTGTTGTTCAAACAATTTTTGTTTCTAAAATTCCCAAGTGAGTCTAAGGAACAACTAGAGTTGAGTACCACTAAATTATAAGCCTGAAAAAGATAAAGTCCAGATTATTGTCTCAATGCCCCCACTTGCTTGAGCAAATCATCTAGCTTCTCTAGGTCTGCCTTTTAATCTATTTAATAAAGATGATGTTTGGCCTGCGTACCTAAGGAGGGTTGTAACAAACAGACACAAAAGCTTTGGGAAATTTAAAGCACCATTGCATAGCATTATTTTTATTGTGCTTAACTACACTTAGAATCTCTAGTGTTCATCATTTGACCATTAACATTAGACAAGATTGTGCAGTATCATTTTTTAGAAATTTAGAAAGTCTGAAGGCAACTGAAGCTGTTCAAGTTCCTTAAACCTGCAGAAGAAATAACAGAAAAGCATCAGAACTAAAACCAATTCTGGGTCACTGTTGTACAACACTGATTCTTGGCCCAAAGTATAACTAAAATGATTATCAAGTGGAGGATATATCCACCAAGTGAAGACAGACAACACATCTGTTAGGTATTGCTTAACTTACAGCAGAAATGGGGACTGACTCTTTTGTTTATAATTGTGTGTAAAGTGCTTTTGCATCTACATCTTTCTTCTGGGTAGGCATAAAAAATATATGCTTAATCCCTATTTTAGTATCTGAAAGCTACAATTAACCAATGGTAGATTCTTATACTACCTTTCACTATCATATTTTTTGTAGGTATACTTAGTCAAATCCCATAATTAATCAAGTAAGAGAGAAACCATTTTTTTAAAGACTTCTGGAAATCAGGAAAATATTAAGCTTGAGTATTACATTTTTATCAGATACAGTATTTTTATTGCTTGTAAGTCAGTGTCTGTCTAAAAGGAAAGTCAAAAATATTTGCAATCACTATAGCAAAAGATTGACATTTTAATGTCTTGTGTACCTTCAGAATTTCAACCACAAATACTGATAGTAAGAATTTTATTCAAAATTCTGACGTTATAGGGCAATATGTAGTTTTAAGAAAAGAAAGATTCGAAGTGGGGAGAAATGCTTGAAAGCAACCATTTTGTTGCTGAAAGTTAGGCATAGTTAATAGGTTAATTTCTGTTTATTGAATAAGAGAGCCCAATGCTGATTGATATAGTAATTTCAGTGTTTGCTATGGCAAATATTTAGCTCATTATCAGTTTTAATAGCATTTTGCAGAACAAGCCTTTTCTTGACATCTAGAAAATACTATTAAATTTCCCTGCATAGATACATTGTTATGACATGCAATAACTACTTGAATATAAAGGGGATTAATAATTTAAAAGGTGTTAACAAATTAGGGCCATCATTAAAAATAGACTTTGAACCATTTTGTAGCAAAATCAGATTGAGGTAATGCTCTGCTCTTATGATAAAGAATTACTGCATTAATTCTGCAAAGTGAACTTATTGCTCCTATTCGTCTCCAAAACCCTGGAGCATTAAAAGACAGGAAGAATGAAATGATCACTGCATTTTTTTTTTCAGGCACAACAGCTCTAATATTTCCATCACAGTTTCACAGCTCAGCCAGCCTAGTTGTGTTAATGGAGGTGAAAAAACCTCTTCAAAATTGTCATCTTTTTCTCTAGTTTTGCTTTTAGACTGTCTTGTAAATTTGGGCCCGATTTTCTCAGTTTATAGTAATAAAGAGAATTATATTTAACTTGAGCAACTGTGGTTTTGACGCCACAGCTTAATACTGTTTTGTATCTGACTTTTCAAAATTTAATCCATGAGGATGTTGACGATCTTATTTCCACATCTGTTACCTCCTGATGGCTGGAGTTGATTTAGCTGATGGGGATAGGTAACTGGCCCCTTCCTCATGTACTGCTTCCATGTACATTCCTCCTAAAACTAAGCACTTGTCAGTATACAGGACAACCTCACAGAAGGTCTTGCTTGGTCCAGAGAAAATGGTGGCTACACTCTCCAATTTGAATCTTCAAACTTAGTACTCAATTTTCTTTACTTTCTCTTTTTTCCTCTAAAATAAATTACATATCATTTCAACATTTTGAAATGCTATTTTACTTGCTGGCTAGTAAATTTGCTTCACAACTATTGATATAAACTGGAAAGAAAGTGAAAATTGGTATAGGAATTGCAGCTATAAGATGTATGTTCATAGAATCATGGAATATTGAAATAAAAATGGACCTAGAAGATCACCTTATCCAGCCCCTGAATTTTAAAGGTGAGGAAACTGAAGCCCACATATGTTAAACAGATGGTCTTAACACACAAAGTTATGAGTGACAGGATGGACTTCTCCATTTTTATTTTTGCAACACCAGCTGTTATTCAGGTCTGAAATTCCCCATTTTCAATACGACCTTAGCGTTTTATTGATTACGTCTGTGAAGTAGCACAAATACCGGAATAGAGTTAGCTGACCTAGAGCTTGAACCTGAAATCATGCGTATATCCTTGAGAAGATTACTTGAGCTCTTGTTAGTGTTAGTTTCCTTATCCAGTTAATATAGACAATAATATCCTACTTCAGGTATGTCATGTGAATTAACTGAGATTACGTGTGTGCAAAACAGAAACCTATAGATCTTCATACAAATAGAAGTTATTACCATTTAGAAGAAATATGTGCTTCCACTAAATTAAGGCATTTTGTTATCTGGGAGGGGAATTATTAGTTAGCTAAAATATTAGCAAGGCCCTGAAGCAATGGGACAAAACAATAAGTTTTTATTTGGGGGAGAAGAAAGGTAGAGAAAGATCTAAGGCATTGGCAATTAGAACAGAACAGTGAGGGACCCAGAGCACTTGTCAAAAACAGCATTAAAAAATGGCAGCATTTTACAGTTGAGAAAATGAAAGCTTGGAAAGGTTAAGTAATTTGACCCCAGTGAACCAGCCAGAAGATGGCAGAACTAAGACTAAAATCAAGGCTCTGATTCTGGCTATCAGATATGATTAACTACAAGAGGTATGATTTCAGGTATCATACACAGGATGAAATCTTTGCACTAAGATCATAAAAGAACATTCTTTTCTCATGTCAAATTCTGGAAGTGATGTGTGTTATGAAGGAAATCTAGTGGAATCTGTAATACCAAGTTGCTAAAACAATAGCTAAATGACGAATTAATGTTTTGTCTACAGCATGCTTTCATGAATGGTTCTAAAAGTATTCCAATTGGATTTTGTCAGTTGTCTTCTTTAATCTTAAAGAGTTAATTTAAGTTCTGAACAGCTTCTAAATATCTAGCTCTAATATTATCAATTGCCCATTATCTGACTACTTCCTCCCAATTCACAGTACCCGTTGCAACCCCTTCTAACCTGCTTAGGGACTGCATTTTGTGGTGGGGGGGTTATAAATTGATTGAGAAAAAATTATTTAACAATGTATTGAACCTTGTAGTTTCATACTTTGCCAAAGATATAAAACCTAACACTGAAGTACATCTAGGCATAATGTCATTTCATCCAGTTTTGAAAATCAATGCAGTGGAATTTAGCAATAATGAGACTAATAGCTTTATCATAAACCCACTTCTAAGATATACTAATTCATTTTTTTGTTTATTTGTTTATCAGACAGGTTGTCCAAATGCAAGAAATATATTATTAAAAGATTTATTTAGAAATATTTAACCATACCTGATTAAAGCTGCTCTCACCCATTACTGCTATAAGAATGTCAGAAAGAACTGTAAAAGTTATATTTGAGAGTACCAGTTTATGTAGAAGTAGAGAAAAAGAAACAACTATGAAAATCACAACAGATGAAAAGAAAAATTTGTTCTATGGTACTTGCCAACCCAAAGACCATGTTTACACATAATGATCTCCTGACCAAAAACACCTCTCATGTCAAAACTATTAGCTAACATACATGTTGCTCCTCTGTTTGTGGTTCAATAATTAGATAGTTCTTTAAGTTAACAAATAGTTTTAAATGCAAACAGCTATACAATCATCATGGCCATTCATACACTGTAATATATTGGCTTAGTCTGATTGCTTTCTTTAGCTGAGCACAGCTGAATTAAGATATCGTGAATCCAAGTAAGTAATACTTTGATTCAAGTTCTCTCTGCTTCCCAGACTTACTCCATTTCTGAAACTCCTAACTTACCTCTCTTTGACAATCCAGCCACCTGACCTGCATATGTGTTTATGGCAGAGGTCATATATTCTGAGCAATAGTCCCCTCTAGAGAGTTGAAGCTTTAAAAACATTTCGGTCAACGTTACTGACAGTTGATTTCTATCCTTTGAATTTGCATTCCCTGACCAAGCTCCTTTAAAAAAAAAATTCAGTCATAGTATCATCCTCATTTAAAATGGTAAAACTGGGCAAATGCCCAGGTCTGTCTGTCTTATGAAGGCTGCTTTTCTAATCCATTCATTCCATTTGTGACCATATTACATCCCAAATCAAGTGGAAATGTTAGTGCTTAAGTAGAAACAAGGAATACCTTGTTATTACTGAAGGATCATGTACTTACTATGCAGAGATACTTTCAGGAAGAAATTACAGAATATACTCACATTTTTAAAAAATACATATTTTATTGCATTTTAGGTACTGGGGTACATGTGAAGAACATGCAAGATTGTTGCATAGGTACATACACGGCAATGTGGTTTGCTGCCTTCCTCCCCATCACCTATATCTGATATTTCTCCCCATGTTATCCCTTCCCAACTCCCCACCTCCATGCTGTCCCTCCCCTAGCTCCCCTCCACAGACCCCAGTGTGTGATGCTCCCCTGCCCGTGTCCATGTGTTCTCGTTGTTCAACACCCACCTAGAGTGAGAACATGCGGTGTTTGATTTTCTATTCTTGTGTCAGTTTGCTGAGAATGATGGTTTCCGGTTTCATCCATGTCCCTACAAAGGACAGGAACTCATCGTTTTTTATGGCTGCATAGTATTCCATGGTGTATGTGTGCCACATTTTCCCTATCCAGTCTATCGTCGATGGTCATTTGGGTTGGTTCCAAGTCTTTGCTGTTGTAAACAGTGCTGCAGTGAACATTCGTGTGCGTGTGTCCTTATAATAGAACTATTTATAACATTTTTGTAGGTAAGATAAAAATTAAGGTTTTAGTTCCAAACTTAGCCCATTAGAAATTAAAACTTGGGGCTGAGTGCGTTGGCTCATGCCTGTAATCCCAACACTGTGGGAGGCCAAAGTGGGTGGATTATTTGAGGTCAGGAGTTTGAGAAATTAAAACCTGGAAAGTCAAATGTGTTTTGCTTAAATGATACCTTGTGATTTTTGGTTTCTTTTAAAGAAATGCCTGAGCATTTAAATAATAATTTCACTTTATAAAGAATTACTTTCCATGAAAATTGTTACCTCTTTCATGTGACTTCATCTTAATAACACACCTCTTTTTTATATTGAGGATTTAATGTTCTAAATTTTTTAAATAGCAGAGATTTATATTTTTATCATATCTACATATGCCCAGGTCTGTCTGTCTACATGTACATGCCTTTAAGATATACAAGACAAACGATTTTAAAATAAGCCCTAAAATTCTTCTAGACTTTTAATTGCATTTTTAAAATCTATAAAATGATAAGTTAGTACATTGAGGTCTGACATAACTTTAATGAATTTTTTGGTACTGCATAGAAATATACATCAATAATGCTGATGGCTAAACTTAAAGTTAACAAGGCTGTACATGAAATGTGAGATCATGAAATTAGTAAACCATGATCATCACGGAAAAGTAAAAGAAAGAGACAAACTCTTTGCAGTTGCTGTCACTATCAGTAGACAATAAGAAAACACACTAATGTTAGTGGTACCTCAGGACATGATCATCCTGTTTGAACTGAATTTATTCAGTACATTTCTGTTCCTCAGCACCACGTCTCTGAGCATTGCTTTACTCAGCATTGTATAAGCCAACGTCTGGCAGTGATCCCTTTATCATAGTTTGATCATCTGCAGGTAAAACGTCAAGCATAAGTGATGAAATAGAAGAAAATGATACCTATGTTGGAACAAGTTTTTTTTTTAAAAAAAGGAAAAATTCTTACATAATTGAGGCTATGGATGGGTACGCTCCTAAACTGATTCTATTTTAAGGTGTTTTTTCTTTTCTTTTTAAAATAATTATTTTAATTGAAGTACTTATAAACCAATTAAGCAGGGAACTGAATGTCAGTAATGCCTTAAGAAATATTACTTATTGAGGCGATAAAGGTTTGGAGTCCTGATAGGATATATGATACTATCTGCCCTTCTCTCTCCTCCCCACCCCCACCATGAGAGGGGTTAAGGCTGCATCTCTCTCTCGAGTAGCCCCTTGAGGTTAGCTTAGAGCAGCGGTTCTGCTTTGGAAGAAGCTGTCAGCCCTCTGGGCTACAGGAATGTGCTGTTTTTAATAAGAATCTTGCACAATACAGTAGCTATGAATCGGAGTCTATTTTCTCCCCTGTACCACTCTTGAAATGGAACGGATCACACAGTGGTTGAATGCTGAATGCAAAACTAGTTCTGAGTGTTAGAAATCACCAAGAATTTCAAATCCATATGTTAAACTTTCAAAAAGTGGTTTGATTAAGAGATGTTTTTGGGGGTATATCCTCCACGTTGTGCACTTGAAACATTATGATGTTGCATCGCCATAGCAAGAGGATTAAAATGTGAAAATTGAGTTCAGGTAGGTGTAGTCATTGTCCCTCTCTCTACCTCAGCCATCAAACCAGTTATTTTGTGTGATCTTTTCTCCAGACCAAAGTTTAGAACTTTCGTGGAGTCAGCCTATGAATATTAATGCACCATATCTGGAAAAGAAATAAGATACCAATAGAAAAGAAAAGGCTTTCTGGTGAAGTCTGAAGTGTAGCGAGTTTGGAAGTCACCCTATATGACTTCCACTTTCAGAACTCACTTTAGATGGTAACCAAGATAAAAAAGTGATATCACTTTTACTTCTGTCATCCTACTATGCTCTGAACCCTGCCTGTTATTCAATAAAAGATTATACCTTTTTTTTTAAAAAAAAATGGCATCTAACCAAATCTATCTGAACGTTTTAGATAAGTACATCTGCTCATCATGCTCCCTTAAGAGCACTAACCTAAATTCAATTGCTCATCACCCTTAAAAAAAAACCCTTTCCATCTCACAGAATTTAAACTTCCAGTCATTTGAATATGGATGGATGCCATATTCTAGCCTTCCCCTACACTGCATTCTGGTGAGAGCAAGGAAGCCTGAGAACTATAACCATCATACATTGAGCTGACTTGGAACTGGATTATCATCAACAAAATTTCTTGTACTTAAAAAAGTCAGAAATAAGGGAGTGGGAAACTCTGTGGGAATCAGGAAAACTCTTCATTCTTAACTCCAAGAATATATAACTCTTCAACATAAAGTTAATGAAAAGGCTCATCTCTTCCTTACTTTATATTTACTTAATGAAGTCATATTTCAGGGAAGGAAAAGGAAAAGAAAACATCAGAAGCATAATACAAGCAGCAGAGAATTGGTTGAACTCAGTGTGGCTAAAGAACCTTGCAAAGCCTAAGAAACTGAAAGCTGGACAATTAAAACAAAGAGAGTTGAGAGAAGTTCTGGGTGTCTAACGTCCCAAAGTACGTCAGAATAACCAAACAGGGGAGCAGAACTATTAAAAATGCAAAGGAATTGACTGCTATGAAAACTTCCTCCCTAGGGAATTGACTGCAAGCCCTAAATACAGAAATAACTTTAGCTAAACAATTGCAGCTCAAAGTTGAAATAATAAAGCTTGGTTTTGGTTGTCAAATTATAGATTATGGGCATATATTGCTTATATATTTTGCTTAAAAGTGTTGACGGTCTTGAAGATACACCAGGAATCCAAAAAAATAGCAAATTATACTTCAGTTATGCTCCTTAGTAGTAGACAAGCCAGGCAAACTATGAAGTCACTGAGATCTCAAAATGCATTTTATCATTACTTGAGTAACATTCTTAGAGAGAAGAGAAAAAGAGCAGATGACTAGGCTAGATAAACAATTTCTAAATTCAGATGCCTCAAAGCAGTGATCCTGTGTTAATTACGGCACCTTGTCTTGAAATCAAAATAGAACGTACCATAGTTAATAGAATTACTGTTTCAGTGAACCCTAATTGTATATTTAACAGTTGACTACTATATACTTTATCCAAGGAGATGATTCTTTGTTGAGTGTAACAGCAGTGGAATATCAGTAAGAGATAGCCAGCTTTTACAGACACAGACTACATTGCCTTAAGAGACATTGAGACTCGCAGGAAAAAAAAAAAAAGAAAAGAAATTACACTGATCCAATAGATATACTGCTGAGAGCTTTCTATTATAGTCCTACCTCAGACATTGTACCACCATTAAATTCACACATTCAGGCCCTGGGAATCAGGCCAGCCTGCACACAAGTTTGGCTGAAATGAATCTACTGTATTAGTTTTTGTGAAAATGATTGAGCTCTGTGGATTCAAGATCGGTTCTATTTTTCAAGCAGTCAAAGCCCTGTGAAACTAGACAAAAGAGACAAAATGAGAGGAAGCCTAGTAGAGATAAAATTGAATAACAAAGGCAAGCAAGCTGCCATAAGACATGATTTCACCCAGAAAACAACACAAGGTCATTGATTTGGCAGGTTTTTTTTTTGTTTGTTTTTTTTAAATTTGCTAACAGGAAACTTTTTTTTAAATGCCTTTTAAGAAGAATGTCCATTACAAAGGCATAATTGTAATCAGAATTCTTACAACGTTTTTCAAATTCCTAAGGGCATTCAGCTCCACTCAAATTAGTAACTCAGATAAATCATCATTAATTAGCTAATATAAGCCAGCAGGTGGTTTTGAGCCCAGAGACATTCCCTGGTTATTTAAATTATGTATACTACACCACACTAAAAAAGAGTAAGTAGAAGGCAACAACAGAGACAAGTCTAAAAAAAAACTACTCTGTTTATAGAGACTGCTCCAGTAACATCTCCTGCAACCTCTAAATCTTACCCAGTGGAATACAAGGCAGCTTTGACCCCCTAACTCAAAAAATATTATTCACCTAACTCAGCTCTTATTTCAACATTGATTATGCATGCAGTGTACAAAATGTGCATTGGAAGCTTACTTGAATATGTTTGTTCTAGAAAGATTACCAATTACTAAAGAGTAGGAGGAAAGAATTGTTTTTCATGAGTAATTGGTGACACAAGAGAATCTTTTCATAATCTTTATGTCCTTGTGTTCTTTAATTGACCCATTCTAATTTGTGTAATTGAGGTTTACTTCCTAAACTATCAAAAAGATAAAAAGACTTATATAGCTGCCTCTTATATAAGATTGTATTTGTGACTGAATGGTGTAGAAGATGGTTAGTTTGTGCTTTCTTTCTGTAAGTTAGTAGGGTTCAGGTGGTATTTGGTTACATGAGTAAGTTGTGTAGTGATGATTTGTGAGATTTTGGTGCACCCATCACCTGAGCAGTATACACTGCACCATATTTGTAGTCTTTTGTCCCTCACCCACCCCAGCTCTTTCCCCCAAGTCCCCAAAGTCCATTGTATCATTCTTATGTCTTTGCATCCTCATAGCTTATCTCTTACATATGAGTGAAAACATGTGATATTTGTTTTCCATTCCTGAGTTACTTCACTTAAAATAATAGTCTCCAATTTCATCCAGGTCACTGCAGATGCTGTTAATTCTTGCCTTTTTATGACTGTGTAGTATTTCATCACATTTATATATATCAGAGTTTCTTTGTCCACTCGTTGGTGGATGGGCATTTGGGTTGGTTCCATAATTTTGCTATTGTGAATTGTGCTGCTATAAATGTGGGTGTACAAATATCTTTTTTGAATAATGACTTATTTTCCTTTGGGTAAATACCCAGTCATGGGATTGTTGGATCAAATGATAGTTCTACTTTTAATTCTTTAAGGAATCTCCACACAAGTTTCCATAGCAGCTGTACTAATTTACATTTCCGCCAGCAATGTAGAAGTATTCCCTGTTCACCACATCCATGCTAGCATCTAATGTTTTTTGAGTTTTTGACTGTGGCCATTTTTGCAGGAGTGAAGTGGTATCACATTGTAGTTTTGATTTGCATTTCCCTGATCATTAGTGGTGCTGAGAATTTCTTCATGTTTGTTGACCATTTGTATACGTTTTTTCTAGAATTGTCCATACATGTCCTTAGCCCACTTTTTGATGGGATTGTTTTTGTTCTTACTGATTTGTTTGAGTTCATTGTAGATTCTGGGTATTAATTCTTTTCAGATGTATAGATTGTGAAGACTTTCCTGACACTATGGTTTGTCTGTTTACTCTGCTGACTATTCCTTTTGCTGTGCAAAAGCTCTTTAGTTTAATTGAGTCCCAGCTATTTATCTTTGTTTATATTGCATTTGCTTTGGGGTTCTTGGTCATGAAATCCTTGCCTCAGCCAATGTCGAGAAGGGGTTTTCCAATGTTACTTTCTAGAATGTTTATAGTTTCAGGTTTTAGGTTTAAGTCCTTAATCCATCTTGAGTTGTTTTTGTATAAGGTGAAAGATGAGAATCCAGGCTCATTCTCCTACATGTGACTAGCCAATGATCCCAGCACCATTTGTTGAAAAGGACATCCTTTCCTCAGTTTATGTCTTTGTTTGCTTTGTCAAAGATCAGTTGGCTGTAAGTATTTGGGTTTATTTCTGGGTTCTCTATTTTGTTTTGTGGGTCTATGTGCCTATTTTTGTACCAGTACCATACTGTTTTGGCAACTATGGCCTTATAGTATAGTTTGAAATCAGTTAGTGTGATGCCTCCAGATTTGTACTTTTTTCTTAGTCTTGCTTTGGCTATGCAGACTCTTTTTTGGTTTCACATTAATTTTAGAATTGTTTGTCTTAATTCTGTGAAGAATGGTGGTGGTATTTTCATGGGGGTTGCATTGAATTTATAGACTGTTTTTGGCAGTATGATCATTTTCGCAATATTGATTCTACCCACCCATGAGCATGGGATATGTTTCCATTTGTTTGTATTATCTGTGATTTCTTTCAGCAGTGTTTTGTAGTTTTCCTTGTAGAAGCCTTTCTACTCCTTGGTTAGGTATATTCCTAAGTATTTTATTTTTATTTTTTATTTTTTGCAGCTATTGTAAAAGGAGTTGAGTTCTTGATTTGATTCTCTGCTTGGTTACCGTTGGTGTATAAAAGAGCTGCTGATTTGTGTACATTCATCTTGTAACCAGAAACTTTGCTGAATTGTTTTATCCGTTCTATCAGAGCTTTTTGGAGGAGTCCATAGGGTTTTCAAGGTAAACAATCATATTGTTGGCAAACCGTGACAGTTTGACGTCCTCTTTATTGATTTGAATGCCCTTTATTTCTTTCTCTTGTCTGATTGCTCTGGCTAGGATTTCCAGTAGTATGATGAAGAGGAGTGGTGTGAGTGGGCATCCTTTTCTTGTTCCCATTCTGAGAGGGAATGTTTTCACCTTTTCCCCATTCAAAGTTATATTGGCTGTGGGTTTGTCATAGATGGCTTTTATTACATTAAGGTATGCTCCTTGTATGCCCATTTTGCTGAGTTTTAATCATAAAGGGATGCTGAATTTTGTCAAATGCTTTTCCTGCATCTATTGAAATGATCATGTGGTTTTTGTTTTCAATTTTGTTTATGTGGTGTATCACATTTATTGACTTGTGTATGTTAAACCATCCCTGCATCCTTGGTATGAAACCCACTTGATTATCATGGTGGATAATCTTTTTGATACATTGCTGGATTCAGTTAGCAAGTATTTCATTAAGAATTTTAGCATCTGTATTCACCAAGGATATCAGACTGTAGTTTTCTTTTTGGTTATGTCCTTTCCTGGTTTTGGTATTAGGATTATGCTGGCTTCATAGAATAAATTAGGGAAAATTTCTTCTTTCTCTGTCTTGTGGAATAGTATAAAAAGGATTGGTACCAATTCTTCTTTGAATGTTTGTTGGTAATATTTTAATTACCATTTCAATCTCACTGCTTGTTATTGGTCTGTTCAGGGTATCTAATTCTTCTTAATTTAAGCTAGGAGGGTCGGTTGCATTTTTCCAGGAATTTATCCATTTCTTCTAGGTTTTCTAGTTGATGTGTAAATGTGTTCATAATAATCTTGAATTATCTTTTGTATTTCAGTGGTGTCTGTTGTAATATCTTCTGTTTCATTTCTTAGTAAGGTTATTTGGATTTTTCCCTCTTCTTGGTTAATCTTGCCAATGGTTTATCAATTTTATCTTTTCAAAGAACCAGCTTTCTGTTTCATTTATCTTTTGTATTATTTTGTTTCAACTTCATTTAGTTCTGCTCTGACCTTGGTTATTTCCTTTCTTCTGCTGGGTTTAGGTTTGGTTTCTTCTTGTTTTTCTAGTTCTGTGAGGTATGACCTTATAGTGTCAGTTTGTGCTCTTTCAGTCTTTTTGATGTAGGTATTTAGGGCTGTGAACTTTCCTCTTAGTACCACCTTTGCTGTATCCCAGAGGTTTTAATAGATTGTGTCATTATTGTCATTAAATTTGAAGAATTTTTTAGTTTCCATCTTCATTTCATTTTTTACCCAATGCTTATTCAGGAGAAGATTATTTAATTTCCATGTATTTGCAAGGTTTTGAAGGTTCATTTTGAAGTTGATTTCCAGTTTTATTCCACTGTGGTTTGAGTGAGTGCTCAATGTAATTTCAATTTTCTTAAACTTAGTGAGGCTTGTTTTATGTATCATGTGGTCTATCTTGGAGAAAGTTCCATGCACTACTGAATAGAATGTGTATTCTGTGGTTGTTGGATAAAATGTTCTGTATATATCTATTAAGTCCATTTATTCCAAGGTATAGTTTAAATCCATTATTCCTTTGTTGACTTTTTGTCTTGATGACTTGTCTAGTGCTGTCAGTGGCCACTATTATTGTGTTGCTGTCTATCTCATTTCTTAAGTCTATCAATAATTGTTTTTCAAATTTGGGAGCTCCAGTGTTAGGTGCATATATGTTTAGAATTGTGATATTTTCCTGTTGGACAAGGCCTTTTACCTTTATATAATGTCCATCTTTGTCTCTTTTGACTGCTGTTGCTTTAAAGTATGTTTTGTCTGAAATAAGCATAGCTACCACTGCTAGCTTTTGCTGTCTATTTGCATGAAATGCCTTTTTCCACCCCTTTATTTTAAGTTTCTGTGTGTCTGTATGTCCCAGGTGAGTCTCCTGAAGGCAGCAACATTGGTTTGTGAGTTCTTTTTTTTTTTTTTAATTTTTTATTGGATTTTAGATTTTGGGGTACATGAGCAGAGCATGCAAGACAGTTGCATAGGAACACACATGGCAGTGTGCTTTTCTTTCCTTCTCCCCTTCACCCACATTTGGCATTTCTCCCCAGGCTATCCCTCCCCATCTCCCCCTCCCACTGGCCCTCCCCTTTTCCCCCCAATAGACTCCAGTGTTTAGTACTCCCCTTTCTGTGTCCATGTGTTCTCATTTTTCATCACCCACCTATGAGTGAGAATATGCGGTGTTTCATTTTCTGTTCTTGTGTCAGTTTGCTGAGGATGACGTTCTCCAGATTCATCCATGTCCCTACAAACGACACAAACTCATCATTTCTGATTGCTGCATAGTATTCCATGGTGTATATGTGCCACATTTTTCCAGTCCAGTCTATTATCAATGGGCATTTTGGTTGATTCTGTGGTTCTGTATCTTTTAAGTAAAGCATTTAGGCTATTTACATTCAATTTTAGCATTGAGATGTTAAGTACCATTGCATTCATTGTGCTCTTTGTTGCCTGTGTACTTTGTTGTTTGTTTGTTTGTTGTTTTTGCTTTTTAATTTGTATTTCTGTTTCAGAGGTCTTGAGTGATCTATGCTTTAAAAAGGCTCTATTCTGATGTGTTTCCAGGAATTGTTTCAAGATTTATAGCTCCTTCTCAGCATTTGTTTGTCTGAAAAAGACTATATCTTTCCTTCATATATGATGCTTAGTTTTGCTGGTTACAAAATTCTTGGATGATAATTCTTTTGTTTAAGGAGGCTGAAGATAGTGTCCCAATAATTTCTAGCTTGTTGAGTTTCTGCTGAGGAATCTGCTATTAATCTGATCGATTTTCCTTTATAAGTTACCTGCTGCTGTCTCACAGCTCTTAAGATTCTTTCCTTTGTCTTAACTTTGGATAACCTCATGACAATGTCCCTAGGTGAAGACTTTTTGCCATGAATTTCCCAAGTGTTCTTTGTGCTTCTTGTATTTGGATGTCTAGGTCTCTAGCAACAGGCACTGGTATCCATGGTTGAGAGACCCATAGGTGGTTCACATCACAGGACTCTGTGCAGACAACCACCAGTACCAGCCCAGAGCCAGATAAACTCACTGAGTGGCTAGATCCAGAAGAGAGACAACAATCACTGCAGTTCAGCCCACAGAAAGCCACATCTATAGGAAAAGGAGGAGAATACTACATCAAAGGAACACCCCATGGGACAAAAGAATCTGAACAACAGCCTTCATCCCTAGACCTTCCCCTCTGACAGAACCTACTCAAATGAGGAGGAATCAGAAAACTAACCCTGGTAATATGACAAAACAAGGCTCTTCAACGTGCCCCAAAAGTTGCACCAGTTCACTAGCAATGTATCTGAACCAAAAAGAAATTCCTGATGTACCTGAAAAAGAATTCAGGAGGTTAGTTATTAAGTTAACCAGAGAAAGGTGAAGCCCAGTGCAAGGAAATCCAAAAATTAATATAAGAAGTCAAGGGAGAAATATTCATGGAAATAGTTTAAAAGAAAAACCAATAAAAAATTCAGGAAACTTTGGGCACACTTAGAAATTTGAAATGCTCTGAAAAGTCACAGCAATAGAATCAAACAAGTAGAAGAAAGAAATTCAGAGCTTGAGGACAAGTCTTGGAACTAACCCAATCCAACAAGACAAAAAAGAATAAGAAAATCTGAACAAAGCCTCCAAGAAGTCTGGGATAATGTTAAATGACCAAACTGAAGAATAATCAATGTTCCTGTGGAAGAAGAGAATTCTAAAAGCTTGGAAAACATATTTGAGGGAATAATCAAGGAAAACATCCTCAAAATTAGTTTGTCCATATGGAGGTAATTTGTCTTAATGCTATTAGAGAGCTATGCCTTTACTCTTACCATCATCCTAAACAGATAGTGAAACTTTCTGAATATTTCACAGAATATTTCTTACAAAAAATTATGTTGGATTCCAGATGCCTAATTTTATTCTGTTTTTGGTAATGTTATTCATAGTATTATTTTGAACTTCATGGATGTAATATCTACTTGTTAGGATTTCTAAATCATGAACATAATAAAATAAGTAGACATTTGAATCTGACTACAGAATTTCTTAAACAAAATCACATGGTCTGATTCTGTTTAAACATAAGAGTTGAATTTTAGTAACCTAAAATTCACATTGACATATGTGTTTAAGATCAAAAGTCTTTTGGGGTTGCAGCTTCCAGAAATAAATTAGCTTTTAGAATAGGGTAGACTTAGTTTTGGGTCATACTTTGAGCTACTTTTGAATCTGTGATACAGAATCCTAATTTTTTAAAGAATATTTTTTAAAAATAAGTTTTATTGGGCATATCAAATATATATAACATAATGTTGTGGGAGATAGATAGATAGATAGTAAAAAAGTTAACTATACTGAAGCAAATTAACATATCCATCATGTCACATTGTTACCTATTTCTTTTTTATTATGTGGCAAAAGCAGTCACCCATTTAGCATTGAATCCCATATATAATATAATCTTATTACCTATAGTCCTTATGTGGTACATTAGATCTCTAATTTGTTCATCTAACATATCTGCCACTTTCATCTTCTCATCTACATCTCCCCACCAGTGCTGCTCCCCACCAAACCACCACCCCTGGTAACCACTCCCTTGTTCTCTATTTCTGGAATGTTTAATTTAATTTTTTTTTTAGATTCCACATATAAATGAGATAATACAAGATTTTTCTTTTTGTGTCTCACTTACGTCACTTAGCATAATGTCCTTCAGCCCATGCACAGTGGCTCACACTTGTAATCCCAGTACTTCGGGGAGCTAGGATAGGTGGATTGCTTGAGCCCAGTTTGGGACCAGAATGGGAAACATAGTGAGACTCTGTCTTTACAAAATTTGCTGGGCATAGTAGTGCATGCCTGTGGTCCCAGCTACTCAGGGGGCTGAGGTGGGAGCATCGCTTGAGCCTGGGAAGTAGAGGTTTCAGTGAGCTGTGATTGTGTCACTGCCTGCCAGCCTGGGTGACAGAGTAAGACTCTGTCTCAAAAAAAAAAAAAAGGAATTATAATGTCCTCCAGATTCAATCATGTTGTTGGAAATTGCAAGATCTCATTCTTCTTGAGGGATAAATAACATTTCATTGTATATATGTGCCACAGTTTCTTTATCTTTTTGCCCATGCAGGAACACTTAGGTTGCTTTCATGTCTTAACTATTGTGAATAATGATACAATCAACATAGGAGTACAGATATCTTCATGAGGTGATGTTTTCATTTATGTTGGGTACCTGCTCAGAAGAGGGATTGCTGGGTCATATGGTAGTTCTATATTTAATTTCCTTTGAGACCTCTAAAATGTTTCCCATAATTGCTATACCAATCTATACTCCCACCAACAGTGTACAAGAGTTCCCTTTTCTCCACACCCTCTCCAACATTTATCTTTTGACATCTCGATAATAGCCATCCTGAGGAGTGTGAGGCTGTATCTCATAGTGGTTTTAATTTGCCTGATTAATGATGTTTAGCACATTTTCATATAGCTCTTGGGCATTTTTGTGTCTTCTTTGGAGAAAAGTCCATTAAGGTCTTTTGTTCATTCTTAAATTGGGTTATTTGTTTTTTCCACCATTTAGTTGCATGAATTCTTCACAAATTTTGAATACTAATCCCTCATTAGATATATAATTTGCAAATATTTTTTCCCAATCTGCAGGCTAATGCTTCATTTTGTTGATTGTCTTCTTTGCAATGCACAAGATTAGTTTTATGTATTCAAATGTATTTATTTTGCTTTTGTATCCAGAGCTTTTGGTGTGATATGTTAAAAATCTTTACCAAAGTCAATGTCCAGGCTTTTCTCCTGTGTTCTCTTCTAAAAGTTTTATAGATTTTGCTCTTACATTTAAGTCATTCATTTTGAGTTGAATGTTATGTGATATAAGGATACAATTTCATTCATTTGTATATGAAAATCCAATTGCCCCAGCACCATTTATTGAAGAGACTGTCCTTTTTCTCATTTTGCCCTCTTGGTATCCTTGTCAAAAACTGGTTGGCTGTATATTTTTGGATTTATTTCTGGGCTATTTATTCTGTTCCACTGCCATATGTTTGTTTTTATGACAGTACCATGTTGTTTTGAAAACTGTAGCTTTGTAGTATAATTTTAAATCAGAAAGTGTGATGTTTCCCATTTTTTTCTTTCTCTAGATGGTTTTGGCTATTCATAATATTTTGTGCTTCCACACAAATTTTAAGGTTGCTTTTCCTATTTCAGTGAAGAATGTCATTGAAATTTTGATAAGGATTGCATAAGATTATATATTGTTTAGATGGTATGGACATTTTAACAATATTCATTTCTCTGATCTACGAGGACAGAATATCTTTCCATTTGTGTCTTCTTCAACTTCTTTTATTAGTGTTTTGTAGTTTCCAATGTAGATCTTTCACTCCCTTGGTTAAATTTTTTCCTAGGTTTTTTTTAATGCTATTATAAATGGGATTTTTAAAAATTTCTTTTTCAGTTAGGTTGTTGTTTGTGTATGGAAATGCTACTGATCTTTATATTGATTTTTATCCTGCAATTTTACTGATTTTATTTATTAGTTCAAACCATTTTTTTGTGGGTTTTTCACATATAAGATCATGTCATCTGCAAACAAATCATTTTACCTCTTTCTTTCTGATTTGGGTATCTTATATTTCGTTTTCTTTTCTGTTTACTCTTGTTACTGCTTCCAATACTATGTTAAATAGAAGTTGTAACAGTGGGCATCTTGCTTATACTAGATCTTAGTGGAAAAGTTTTCAGTTTTTCCCTCTTTATTATAATGTTACTTGTGGTATTTTAAACAATGGCCTTTATTATGTTGAGATGCTTTCCTTCTATACATAAACAATTGGGAGTTTTTATCAAAAAAGGATGTTAAGCTGTGTCAAATGCTTTTTCCATGCCAATTGAGATAAGTATGTGATTTTAATCTTTCATTCTTTTAATGTGATGTATCATATTGATTGATTTGCATTTGTTAAACCAGTCTTATATGCCAAGGATAAATCCCAGGTACTCAGGATATATAATTTTTTGATCTGTTGTTGAATTTGATTTTCTGTTATTTTATTGAAGATTTTTGCATTGACATTCATCCGAAAAATTGCCTGTAGTTTTTTTTTTCTTGTGAGGTCTTCTTTGGCTTAGGTGTCAAGGTATGCCGTCTTTATAAAATGTGTTTGAAGTACTACCTCTAGCACTATTTTTCAGAAGAGCTTAAGAAGTATTGGTATAATTCTTCTTTGTATGGTTGCTAGAATTTATCTGTTATGTTATCTGGGCTTTTATTTGTTTAAAAGATATCCAAATCTCTGTTCAGGCTTTCTAGTTCTTCCTGACTCAATTTTGGTAGGTTGTATTTTTTTAGCAATTTATTCTTTTAATCTAGGTTATCCAATGTATTGGCATATAATTGTTTGCAATAATCTCTTATGATCCTTTTTATTTCTGAGGGATCTGTTATAATTTCTTGACTTTCATTTATTGTTTATTTGCATCTGCTCTTTTTTCTTATACTAGCTGAGAGTTTGTCAATTTTGTTTATTTTCTCAAAAAGCAGTTCTTAGTTTTATTAATTCATTTTATGGTTTTTCTATTCTGCATTTGATTTATTTCTGTTCTGATTTTTATTATTTCCTTCCTTGTCTTTAGTTATTCTTTATCTAGTTCCTTGAGATATAATGTTAAAATATGTGAGCTCTTTCATCTTTTTTAATGTAAGTGTTTATTGCTACAAATGTCTCTCTTAGAACTGTTTTGGGTGTATCCCATAGGTTTTGGTTTCCATTGTCATTTGTCTCAAGATATTTTTTAATTACCCTTTAGATTTTCTCTTTGACCCATTTATTGGTCAGGAGAATGTTGTTTAATTTCCAGAATTTGTAAATTTTCCAAGATGCCTTGTGTTATTGATTTTTGTTTTCATACCACTGTGGTCTAAAATGATACTAGATAATGATTTCAGTCTTAAATTTGTTAAGACTTGTTCTGTGGCATAATATATGATCTGCCCTGAAGAATGTTTCATGTGCACTAGTGAAAAATGTGTATTTTCTGCTGTTTGGTGGAAAGTTCTATATATGTCTGTAAGTCCATTTAGTCAAAAGCGAAATTCAGGTACCAGTATTTTTGTATTAATTTTATGTCTCATTGACTTATTCATTGTTTAACATGTGGTATTGAAATCTGCTGCTATTATTGTACTGCTATTTGTCCCTTTGTGTTCATTAATATTTGCTTTGTGTATTAAGGTTCTCCAATGTTGGGTACATATGTATTTAGAGTGATTATGTCCTCTTGATGAATTGACACCCTTATCAATAAATAGTGATCATCTTTGTATCTTGTGACAGTTTTTGACTTGAAGTATATCTTAGCCAATATAAGTGTACCCACTCCTGCTTTTTTATGGTTACCATTTATGTGGGGTATTTTCTTTAATCACATTCAGCCTATATGTGTCTTTAAGCTTAAGCAGAGCTTTTGTAGGAAGCAAATATTTGTTTTTAATTCATTTAGCCATTCTGCATCTTTTAATTGGAGAATTTAATCCATTTATATTCAAAGTTATTATTAATAGGTAAAGACTTATCACTGTCATTTTTTAATTTGTTTTCCGATTGTTTTGTGTCTCCTTTGTTCATTTCTTCCTCTCCTGTTGTCTACTTTTGTGATTTGATAGTTTTATGTATTGATAAGCTTAGATTCCTTTCTCTTTATTGTTTGTATATCTGCTATAGTTTTTTGTTTTGTGATCGCTGTGAAGTTTGCATAAAAAAATTATAATCTGCTATTTTAAGGTGATAATAATTTAGCCTCTGTTGCATATGAAACCTCTAGACTTATGCCCTCCTTCCTCAACAAGTTAGGTTTTTGGTGTCACAATTTACATCATTTTTATATCATATATTTCTTAACAATGTATTGTAGCTTTGGTTATTTGGGTCATTTTTGTATTTAACCTTCATACTAGAGATGTATGTGTGATTAACATACCACCATTATTGCATAGAGGTATTCTATATTTGACTGTGATTTATCTCTATTAGTAAATTTTCCATTTTCAAATATATTAATTACAGTAATTATTATCTTTTCCTTTTAGCTTGAAGAATTTTATTAAATATTTCTTAAAAGGCAGGTATAGTGGTAATAAATTCCCTCAGTTTTTACTTATCTGAAAAAGACTATTTTTCCTTCATTATGAAGGACAGCTTCATAAATGATACAGTATTCTTGGGTGGCAGTTGTTTTTCTTTCAGTGCTTTGAATATATCATCCCATTCTCTCCTGCCCTGCAAGGTTTCTGTTGAAAAATCCACTGACTGTCTACTGAGGATTTCTTTATATATGACTTGATGTTTTCATCTTGCTGCTTTTAAAATTCTCTGCATGTGACTTTTGTCGGTTTGAATATAATGTGCCTTGGAGATGACACCTTTGGGCTAAATCTACTTGAGAACCTTTTAATTTCATCAATCTTGATGTCTTTATCTCTCCTAGGACTCGGGGAGTTTTAGCCATTATTTGATTAATTATGCTTTTTGTCCCTTTCTCTGTCTCTTCTTCTCTGGAACTCCCATAATGCAAAAATTATTTTCTTGATTTCATTAGGTCATCTCCTTATTGTATCTTACTGTTTGCTTAAGATTATTATTTTGAATTCTCTTTCAGGTAATTCATAGATTTCTATTTCTTTTTCATCAGTTACTAGAGATTGTTGTGTTTTTTGTTGATGCCATGTTTCTTTATTTTTTCATGTGTCTTGTGTCCTTGTATTGATGTCTGCAAATTTGTTCACCTCTTCTAAATTTCAGAGTAGCTTTTGTAGGGGAAGACTTTTGCCTGCAGATGGGCCTCAGACAATGCCAGGTGGGCAGGGTGTGATGACTCTGGTTCCATGTGGGTACTGTGATATAGTCTCCATGTAACTTCTTCAGTTGCAATCAATGTTAGTGAGGACTGCAGGTGCCTCATTGGTCTAAACTGCAAGAGTTTGTGACAGTGGTGGTGGCCGCATAGGTTATTAGGGCAAGGGCCTTAGGGATCCTCTTGTTATTGTCACAGTAAGGAGTCTTACTTGAGGTAAGACTTGATATTGGGTCTGACATCATCACAGGCAGGCATAGGTGCTGGGTTCCAGGTACAGGTGTTTAGACTGGCAGTGGAGCCAGGTTCCTGGGCTCAGGGTCTTGTGAAACTACTGTAGCATCTGGAATTTGATATGCAGGCTCACTCTTCAAGGCATGAGTGGATGCAGTTCTCACTTTAGGCCAGGGTCTTGTTCTAAGGCACACCCTAAAAGCTTGGGCCCTAGGCTGGGATGTCAGCTGTTGTTCTGATTCTAGGGGCAGTTCACAGTGCTGGTGAGTCTCCAGGGAAGAAGGGGTGCTCTGGAGGCACAGCCCCACAGAGCAGGGCATGGCTGCCATTTGGGGTCTGGAAGCAAAAGGGACACTGGCAGCTCAAGCTCCAGAAGATGAGGTACCAAAGAGTGATGACTCTGGACCCTGGAATTGTGGGACATGGCAGTAACCTAGACTCTGTGAGGCAGATGCAGAGGCAGCAAGGACCCTGCAGTGGCAAGATGCCACTGTGACTTGGGCTCCAAAGGGTGGGGAACAGCACAGCAATGACTCCACTCCCCAGAGAGGCAAGGGGCCTCAGCAGCTCAGACTATGGGGAGCTAGTCAAGTTCCAGGTAGGTGGGTTGCTAGGGCCATTTGGCCTGATGACTAGGGTGGCATCATTCAGCCAAGCTTCTAATTTCCTGGGATATGAGGCAACACATCTTCTTGGCCCCAGAAAGCACAGCTCTGTGAGTCAGTGGAGCCTCTGGATCCCCAGAGGTAGGGTGCCACCTCAGATGTTGTGCTGGGGGGTGCAATTGCTCCTGTGTTTTGGAGGCCTGAGGTCCCCAGGGGGCAGGTGCTGCATCAGCTATAGTATTGGGGGCACAACTGCTCCAGTGTGCAGAAGACCTAAAGCTGCCAGTAGGTGGGACACCATGTTTGCTCTGGAGCCAGGAGAATGACTGCTCCAGTAGTTAAAGTGTCCATGTTCCCAGGGTGGGGCAACTTCACCTTATGTAGAGGGTGCACCAATGACTCGAATGGATGTGAATAGAGCAACTCTGCGATAGCTTAGCCCCAAGAGGCAGGACATAGCTACCAGGTTCCTGTGGTACAATGGTGGCTGAGCCTCAGGGATGGAAGGATGTAATGGCTACTCACCCCTGGAGTTGGACACACTCTAGCAGTGACTCCAGTTTCAAGATGGTACAGAGCAGTAGCAGCACAGCCAGGTTGGGGACACAGCAGGATACAGCATGAGGTCCTGCTCTGGGGGTAGCTTAGTGTGCAGATTCTGAAGAGCTCTCTCAGCTAGGCTCAGAGCCCTTGAGGATTGCATGAGTCTCCACTGTCTACGGTGGTGATAGGGGATGCTGGGATCCTCTTGCCTGCCTTTCCTCCATAGGGAGAAGTTTTTTTCTGCTGGTTCTAAGTTGATTGCAGCTGGGAAATGGAGGGGCAGGAGCAACGTGTTTCCTTCCCTTCTCAATGTGGCCATCTCAGGTTTCTGTGCTCTACAGGATTGCTGCTGCTGCTTTGCCGTTTTCTAGCACTATCTTTTAATTATTTTGGTCAAATATAGTAGTTTATTCATTGTTTTGGGTTTTTTTGTTGTTGTTGGGAGGGAAGAGCACTATGAGTTTTTAGTCAGCCATCTTACTGACTTACATCACTGTCCCAGAACCCTAAATGTATATCTCATTCATGCTTGTATGGGGCAGAAACTAGACCAACCTAAAAAACTGGAGAAGTGAGGAAATGTTCCCTGCAAAATTTCTCTAAACACAGTCTCTTTAATCTGGTTGGTCAGGGGAGGGGGCAAATTCCTCATACACACAATAAAAATTGTCTGAAAATAGTATTTTTGTCTAAATTAAAGTTATCTGGAAAACCAATATTTTACTGTTTGCATATATGCCACAGGATCAAACTAAACAGAAAATGATGACTATTTTAATTTCCTGAATTTAAGGATCACCATCAAACTGCATAAATTCTTCACAAGTATAAATAAATGACATCATAATGTTGAGCTGGTTGGAAAGTCAGTACTAAGTATATTTGGAATTTGTGATATTTTTAACGTCTCTAATTCTTAATACAATGCTCCATTCTTTGTGGAGCATACTAACGAGTCCTACACAGTGTTGTAGCCCTAGACAGTTCAGAGAAGCAAGTGCTGACTTGTTGCTCACTTCATGTAACCATGCCCTTTGATATCTTTTTTTTAAAGTTTGTAATAATACTGTGACTACTGCTGTTCACAAATATTTTATTTATAAAATCTATCCTCCCCTAGGGCTGGTACAGAGGATCTACAAGCTGAAGGCTAGTCTATAAACTCCACTCTCTCTAGGAGACTGAGCTTCTTTCTCAACATCAATCGCTGAACTGGGAGTTTAGACAGAGTAAACTAGCTGCGCCTCCCAATTGCAATATAGAAAGCAAAGTATCTCTTTGCAAATAG
The DNA here is from genome assembly GCF_049354715.1 of Callithrix jacchus. Classification (NCBI taxonomy): domain Eukaryota; kingdom Metazoa; phylum Chordata; class Mammalia; order Primates; family Cebidae; genus Callithrix; species Callithrix jacchus. The sequence continues at coordinate 50,236,312 of NC_133504.1, forward strand.
GTTTTCCTGTTGTGGCATTCTTTAGACAAAAAGAGAAATACATTGTGAGGTAACAATGCCCATTCTTTCCGCGTTAGCACTAGAAGCCAGTACTAAAGGCAAAAGGAAGATAAATTTTTAATCTATCCCCATTTTTAGCTTAACTCTTGAAAAATAAACCTTATGTAATAGAATTAATAATATTGAGTAGCCTTTATGTATTCCACACAATTGACAATTGACTATGCTGTTATATAAATTATTGAAAACAGCATGAAAGTCAATGTGGTGTGGTCAGAAGAGCACCTCAGTGTGTATCAGAAGACCTGAGGGTTTCTAAAGACACAAAAATTGTTGCTATCAGCTAGAGTTCAAGCAACTGTCCACCTATTGAATATTAAGCTTGGCTACAGTTAATAGCTAAACAAGTCTAATCTTTGTTCAGATTTTAGCTGAATTTTATTTAATACCTAAAACAGGGAGGAAATTGCATTCTTTATTCCTTTCTGTTGCTCAGTCAAACTTATCTTGCTACACCCCACAGAGAACCAACAGAGAACGGTGCCATGGCTAATCAATCTGAAGTTCTCTCTCTCAAAGCCTGGAATCATGTGCCAGCTTCAGCTTCATGACTAGCAGTTCTCCACCTAACTGCCAGCATTTCATTTTCCCCTTCTAGTTTCAGAAGGCTCTGGTTCTTGCCAATACATCTCTTCTATTTTCTGTCACTTGGCCAGAGTTTTAATCGTCTGAGCCAAAGGCCCTGTGCCCTTTTCTGTAGGCTCTTGCTCCACTCCTGCTTTGCTTATCGGTCCACCAACTTCTGGAGCCCTCTCAAATCTGCCACTGTCTGTCTTAGACTCTTTATCCAATATCCCCAACTGTGAACATGGCATGTGCTTGATAGAAATTGGTGGTAGTCTAATACCCATACCAGGCAACTGGGTGTTGATGTTCAGAATTATTTGTTCTCTGAATCTTGGTTAAGTGGGCTATTGATGATGAATGACAGGGATTTTTCTCCTCATTCCCCATAAGTTCTCAGATTTTTATTCCTAAGATATTGGAGGATGAGGGAACAACTCTCTCTCTCTCCACCTCTAATACAATTCACACATCTTATTGGGGGAGCTACATAACATATTAGCTATTCATTCATCAAACATGACTTGAATAGAAACTGTAAGCCAGTCATTCTCTAGGGCCTAAATATATAAAATGAAAATAGAAATACAATCTCTGCCCTCAAAGAGCTCATACACAGACAAGGAAGCAGCTGACGACATACTTTGATAGTTGGTGAAAGAGGCATATACAACACCTGTGGGCCCACAGAGAGGCTGCCACCCATCCTACTCAGCAGCAAGATTTCTGTCACTCCACGCTGTGCTGATGCAGTAATTTAACTATGGTGCTACCCGCTTCATAGAGCTAGAATGTATGGCAGAAGATGGCTTGGAAAATTGCAGGCATTTACTGAATGAATCATTTTTTGTCCTGGAAGATCCATATTCAAGGAGCCTGTAGCTTCTATCTCTGCTACTGTTTACCTATTCACTCTCCATCTTTCTTTTCTGCCTCCCGCTCCCCCTTCTTCTTTCCTCCTCCTCCTCCTCCTCCTTCTCCTTCTTCTGCTCCTCTATCTCTCTCTCATTCTCTCTCTCTCTCTCTCTCTCTCTCTCTCTCTCTCTCTCTCTCTCTCTCTCTCTCTCGAGACAGGGGTGTCACTGTGTTGCCCAGGCTGAGTGTTAACTCCTGGTCTTAAGTGTTGCTCCCTCCTCAGCCTCCCAAAGTGCTGGGATGACAGGAATGAGCCATGGTGCCTGGCATCTCTTTTCTTTCTCATAAACTTACATACCCTAAGCACATGTTTCCACATGGGAGACCACTAACAAAACCTTCTTTATTTAGAGTAAAAACTGAATAAACTCAGATACACTGGAATATTATCTGTACAGATGTAGGAGTATTTCAGAGGATATCAATACTCTTTCCTTTCCCTCTTTCCCATCTCCAGATCATAATGGCCTCAACAGTCTTCTTTACCAATAAATCATGTCTGGGTGATGTAGATTTGCTGGCATTTGCTCTATAGATTGAATGAATGCTTCAAATATTCCCATTATGGGGCTCTACTCATTCCTTTGATCAATTGCTCTATTAATTAGAGGGAATTTGTGAGGGAAGATCCCACTAGCCCCGATTTGTGAATATTTTCCTGAGATCAACCCCAGATGTAAAGGGTTCATACACTGCTGATGGGGCAATTCAATAATTATGCAACAGCCTCTTGATGGGACAATGTAGATGAAACGCTCTGTCAATTTAAAGTGCCATACAAATTTTGTATTTGCTAAAGCTAAATAAAAAGCAAAATTCTCAGCAGAAGGAAATCGAAGCAGAACTAAATGCATTCACCCTTGAATTTGGCATTTGAAGGACATCGCTATGCTAAAGACATAGAGTGGAATTGGACTAAATATTTCTGGGAGTGCCATAAAACCAAAGAGTGTCTTGCATTTCATGCCTTGTTGTCTTTAAAACATAAAAGAAAAACAAAGAGCAGTCTGGCTGTGCTGCTTGTTCACTTTTGAACTCTCTAAACCATCCACCTCTAATTCAAGCTGACACTGCTAATTTTGGCATTAGAGTTTGAAATGAAAATCAATATCCGTTTTGAGCTTGAAAACAGTGTGACTGTACCTTGGGTAGAGCATAGCCAGGCACTTATTTTCAGTTATCTGTAAGGGAAGAAATAGAAATTTCCCAAGTTAGAACATTTAAAACATGTATTCAAACAAAATCTGTCCTCATGAAATTATATACTGCATTCACCCACCCTCCCAAGGTTGATCGTAAAATGTTTTCCAAGATTTCTTGGCCAGGCATGGTGGCTCATACCTGTAATCCCAGCACTTTGGGAGGCCAAGGCAGGCAGATCACGAGGTCAAGAGATCGAGACCATCCTGGCCAACATGGTGAAACCCCATGTCTACTAAAAATACAAAAATTAGTCGGGCGTGGTGGCATGCGCCTGTGGTTCCAGCTACTCGGGAGGCTGAGGCGGAAGAATCACTTGAACCCAGAAGGTGGAGATTGCAGTGAGCCGAGATTATGCCACTGCACTCCAGCCTGGCGACAGAGCAAGACTCCATCTCAAAAAAAAAAAAAAAAAAAAAATTAAAAAAAAATTAAAGTAAATTTTAAAAAAAGATTTCTTGCATATTTTCTTTTAAAAAAAAAAGGCCCATGTCCCCAAGAATGTTTTCTACATGAAATTTAAAGTCTTTTCTTTGGCCCTTCCTGGCAGGACAAGAGGCCTTTGACTAATCTGATGAATAGTAAAGGGCCAGAGCCTAAGGACTGATTTCTTTTCTGATGTCAGGCAAGAAGTTGAGGGATGCTTTTACTTGAAAAGGTCCTATCTGAGGAATTTTCTTTACATTGTGTTTTCTGATGCCTTAGTTTGTTTCATATTTTCATTGAAATCTCTTCTGAAAAGCAGATTATAGTTTTTAAACATTTTATATACATAGCCTGATCTAATATAACCTTTACTTCATTCTAATACAGAGACAAACTATTTTGGTTTAAAGGAAAGGAAAGTAGAGGAGAGGGGAGGGGAGTGGATGATGGAGGAGTGGAAGAGAGAAGAAGGAAGGAAGGAAGGAAGGAAGGAAGGAAGGAAGGAAGGAAGGAAGGAAGGAAGGAAGGAAGGAAGGTAGGAAGGAAAGTGGGAGAGGGAGAGATGAAGGAAGATTACTTTACACTGATGTGCATACAATTTTTTTCAATGTTTTGAAGTATTATTTTTAATTATTAGACATATTTACTAGACAAACTAATAGCTACACCATCTCTGCTCTAAAAGACGCAGGGAGTCTTCCCTTACAGAGAGAATGAGAAGTATTCTCACCTGTTTCTCTAGAGTTCTTTGTTAACCCCATAATACAGTTCTTTTGCTACTTCAAAAGTGCCACAGAGAAATGCTTGTGGTTGGCTTGCAGCAGAGTCTGGTGTCACAAAATGTGCACCTGCTTATAATCTGGAAGTCAGACTATGACCAGTCAAAAGCCACATGTCCAGTAGGCCACTCAGCTACCCCATAACCCTCGCTGGGCTTCCTAACCCCAGAGAGGACTAAGTAGATTTAAAGTCTTGGCACTTTCTAAAACAAATATTAAAGACATTGTTTTTTCCCTAGTAAAATAGAAAAAACACTTTTCAGTACAACCTGGATGCTCAGGTACCCTAGGCTGAGTTTGGAAAAGAAAGAAAGAAGTGAGGAGAGAAGACTCCACGGAGTCCGGTTCATTCAACAAATGTAGCAGTGATGCAAAGTGCCAACTCTGGGGTCAGACAGCCTAGCTTCAAATCATGGCCTCATCATTTACCAACTGTGCCACTTAGACACTGTGGCCCTCTGCATATGCTTCTGTAATATGGGGATAATAATATTATCCCAATTAGTTAAATGAGATAATACATGTGAACCCACTAAGTTCCCACAATGCTAACTCCCATTATGATAAGGTTCCTTGACTGAAGGAACTGACCACCTAGTCAAATCTGATAAGTTCTAAAATCAAAATATGCAGTGCCATGAAAAGTGAAGGAGAAGCACCTAACTTAGGGGAAGCTTCCTGTGGAAATGCTTTTAAGGTGTGATGGAAGTAAAGTAGGAATTCACCCAGTAGCTGGAAAGAAAAGATAATCCAGAAAGGGCAAAGGCTTTTGAGAAAACATGGTGTGTTTTAGGTATTACAGTTGTATAGGCAGCTAGAACACGTTGGGAATAAGGCCAGGGAGTCTCAGCAATGTGCAAATGTAGATGAGGAGCTGGAGATAAGAGACCAGAAGCAAAGAGCCCAGTTAACAGGTTATTGCAATAATCCAGGGAAGAGATGATGACCTGAATTAGGGCAATGTCTGACGGACTGGAGAAAGGGGGAAAAATAAAGTAAGCAATAAAGTTCTTCAGTTTTTATTCCAGCATAAAAATACCCGTGTATAGTCATCTAAAAGTTTCACACCCTAGATCTAAAATATTATGTGTCATGTGTTTGCACTAAAATGCCCTTCTTCTCAAAATGTCAAAACAAAGATTCTTCTATTTCTAAAGCAGAGTAAGGTTCATGCTACTGGGTGACTTTTCCAGGCCAGAAAGATCAATTCAGACTTCAACTCTAAAATCATTAAAGTAGAGGCTTGTTCAGCCATGCTCAGTGTCTCATGCCTTTTAGTTATCCCAGCTCCTAAGGAGGTTGGCATGGGGGGTTGTTTGAGCCCATGAGTTTGAACCAGCACATGAGACCTCGTCTCTAAAATATTTTTTAACAATTAGCCAGGCATGGTTATGCACTTGCCTGTAGTTCCAGCTGCTTAGGAGGCTGAGGCAGGAGGATCACTTGAGCCCAGTTCAAGGCTGCTGTGAACTATGATCAACGCACTCAGCCAGGTGCAGTGCAGCAGCCTGAGTGAGACTCCATCTCTAAAAAATAAGAATTAAAAAAATTATTTAAAAAAGATGTGAGATGGTTTTATATCTGAATTTTCCCTAATGAACTATAAGTCTGGCCCTTTGAATACCCTTCTCAATAAAAATGAAGACTTTGTGTCTATCACATTTATTTATCTAAATGCCCAGTTGTTTATGGAAAACTGTTTCTGCCTGAGCTAGGTGCTAGGACAGTGGTGAGCAAAATATACACAACACAAAGATTAGTTTCAACCCACTCTGTCATCTATTTTCCATGGTAACAGATCAGTCCTGGGTTCCTTCAACATCCTCTTTGTTACTCTTGAGCTACAATCATAGCATGGCCACGCTAGTAATTCAAATGTATACCCATTTATGATTGTTCAGTAGGGAGCTGTGGGTCCTCCATCAACCCAAATGTGTTCATCCACTCTGCAGTATTTAAAACCAAAGATAGTGCCCCTAAATTAGTCACTCTCATAATCCATTTTAGTAAAGGTTCCTGATGATACCCATCTGCAAAACAGGACAGTTCCTCCACATTATACCCTCTGGTTTGAATGGTTCCCTGGTTTCTCCCTTCTCCCACATTATCTACCTTCTTGGTAACCAACCACAGGTCTCAGAGGTACGTTCTGTTGTCCCTGCATCATTTTGTCTTTAGTGGGGCAGCTCTGAGCCCAGAGGCAGGAGCTCAGACTAAAATCTAAGCTCAGTCTAGCATTAAGGTCCAACCCAGAATTCTCTTTTGATATCATTTTAGCTATTACAGATAACAATAACCAATTGAATTGAATGTTTTGCTTTTTTCTTATTAGTTTGCATTTCCTTATGCATCCACTGAACCAACTCCCTGGGAGTTAGATCCATCTCTAAATTCCAGTGATAACTTTCACCTTTAGTGACTGGTCTCAACATATAGTTTAGTACCCAATATTATATATATAAGTATCCAATATTTTATATATATGTACCCAATATTTATGTATATTTAGTACCCAATATTTTATATATACATATATATATATATAGAGAGAGAGAGTAGTATTAGTAGTAAAAGTAAAATGTGATATTAAAATAAATAAATAAATAAATAAAATTGCCTCATTCCATCATTCTCTGTCCCTGTATAAATGGGGCAATTTTATTTTAGATAGAATGAATGAAAAAGACCTTTTGGATGAGGTGATATTTCAGGCGAGAACTGGATAAAGGAAGGGAGTGAACAATATAATTATCTTGGGTGAAACAGTTCAGGCTGAAGGGCAAGCACATTTAAAAGCCTTACATATGTGTAGGGGTTGATTTTCAGTATTACAAAGGATTGCAAACAACTTAAATGTTCAACAGGACACTTAGTGACTGGTTAAATTATGGTACATTCCTATGTGAATCTTTTTTATTTCTTTTTTTTTTTTTTTTTTTTTTGAGATGGGGTCTCACTCTGTCACCCAAGCTGGAGTGCAGCAGTGCTATCTAGGGTCACTGCAACTTTTGCCTCCAGGGTTCAAGCGATTCTCCTGCCTCAGCTTCCTGAGTAGCTGGGATTACAGGTGCCCACCACTTCACTGGGCTAATTTTTGTATTTTTAGTAGAGACAGGATTTTGCTCTGTTGGCCAGGCTGGTCTTGAACTCCTGACCTTAGGTTATCCACCCACCTCAGCCTCCCAAAGTGCTGGGATTACACGCATGAGCCACTATACCTGGCCCTATGTGGAATCTTATTCCAGTTACCAATGAATGAAGCAACTCCATATGTACTAAAAGAGAATTATCAAGAGAATGAGAAGACAAGCTTGACAGTTTCATATAAAATTAAATGTGTTCTTGCCATATGATTCAATAATTATGCTCCTTCGTATTTATTCAACTGAGTTAAAAACATGTCTACCTGCACACTAATTTTATAGCAGCTTTATTAATAATTGCCAAAACTTGGAAGCAACCAAAGTGTTCCTTAGTAGGTGAATTAATAAAGAGTGGTATATCCAGATGATCGAATAGTATTCAGCACTAAAAAGAAATCAATTAACAACCTATAAAAAGATATGGAGGAATCATAAATGCATATTACTAAGTGAAAGAAGCCAATCTGAAAAGGCTATATCATATGATTCCAACTCTAGGACATTCTAGCAAAAGGCAAAACCATGGAAACAATTTTAAAAAGTCAGTGGTTGCAGGAAGGGAAAGATGAATTGGCAAAGCACAAAGGATATTTAGAGCAGTGAAACTATTTTATGATTTTATCATGGTGAGTATATGTCATTATGTATTTTTCAAAACCCAAAGAATGTATAACGCCAGAAGTGAACCTTAATGTAAATTATGGATTTGGTGTGGTAACGATTTGTCAAGGTAGGTTCATCGATTGTATTAAGTGCACCACTCTAGTGCCAGATGTCAAAGTGGGGGAGACTGTGCATGGTACATGGGAATTCTGTACTTTCTGCTCAATTTTGCTGTAAACCAAAACTACTCTAAAAAATAAAGTATGTAAAAAAAGAGAGAGAATGATATCTAATATATACTGCTTCTTTAAAAGTACAGAAACATGGGCATAGTATGGTGACATTCATATAAATATAAAACATAAATTTATGTTATATATTTTATATAAATATAGAACAAATTTGTATTATATATTTTATATAAATATATATATCATTTTATCTTTCTAAGTATATGGAATGTATCTGAAAGAGTAAGAAACAGTAACAGTGGTTGCCTCTAGAGGAGAGGAAATAAGTGGGATCAAGGATTTCAAACATATTTTTCACTGTCTACCCTTTTTAAAAAAATGTACCTCGTGCATGTATCATCTGTGCAAAAATGTTTAATTTTTAAAGTAAGGAATGTGATCTACAGAGAGTAATTACAGAATTCTTAGGGTCTATTATTATCTTTACTCTTTCACAAAAGATTTAATAAAGTTCTTCTATAATAATGTCAATGCAAAGGAGCTGTTCTATTCAGTTACTTTTCCAAGTTCAAACCCTTATATGAGTAACACTTAGTTTATATTTTATAATTTAGTAAAGGTGGCCTCACAGTCATCAGTAATATGCATAAAGCAGTAGATTCCCTTTCACATCATTCCAAACATGTTGTCTATATACCATCTTCATGAAAAATACTACAAACCCTGAGCAAGATAACAAACATCAAAAAGAAAAGAATAATTTTATGACAATATTTGAAAAAGAAAACAGGCTACTCTGAGTAAGAGATAAGTGAGTAGGAGATGTGAAGATAGATAACTGAGTCAAATTTTTTTTTTTTTGAGACAGAGTCTCACTGTATTACCTAGACTGGAGTACAGTGGTGTGATTTCAGCTCACTGCAACCTCCGCCTCCCAGGTTCAAACAGTTCTCCCTCCTCTGCCTTCTGAGTAGCGGAGATTACAGGCATGCACCACCACACCTGGGTACTTTTTGTATTTTCATAAAGGCAGGATTTCACCATGTTGTCCAAATTGGTCTGAAACTCTTGGCCTCAAGTGATCCACCTGCCTCAGCCTCCCAAAGTACTCAGCCAAAATTTTTTTATAGATGGTTTAGACCTGGTGTGATGGCTTACACCTGTAATCCCAAACACTTTGGGAAGTCAAGGCAGGAAAATCACTTGAGAACAGGAATTTGAGACCTGCCTGGGCAATATAGCGAGGCCCCTGTCTCTACAATAAAAATTAAAAATTAGCCGAGTTTGATGGTACACATTACTAGAGCTAATCATTTGGGAGACTGAGGCGAGAGGATCACTTGGGTCCAGGAGTTGCAGGCTGCAGTGGTCTATAATTGCACCACTGCACTCCAACCTGGGCAACAGAGTGAGACCCTGATTCTTAAAAAATAATAAATAGGTGTGTAGGTGTAGGGAGCCTATTCAAGTTGATGTGTAATTTACTTAGCTTTCCCAATAGATGGAATGAAATGCTCTACAATATTGGAGCAAATCAACAGTTTATTCAGGGTATTTTTTTTTTATTCTCAGTTTCTTAGATCAGAAGATGGCAAGAATGATGCAGGCAAAGACCTTGATGAAAGATGGATACATGGGCAGACAGATATAATGGTCAGATAAGACAGATACAAAAGAGGCTTTTCAGTGGTAAGACAATATAAAGTTTTCTTCGCCCTGATTTAGTTACATGGAATTAGCCATAAAAGTAGTCTTTTTCTGGAAATTTTTTTTTTTTTTAAAAGTTCTTACTCTGTCACACAGGCTGGAGTGCAGTGGTGAGATCTCTGTTCACTGCAGCCTTGACCTCGCCGGGCTCAAGCGATCTTCCTAGCTCACCCTCCCAAGTAGCTGGGAATATAGGCATGCTTCACCACATACGGCTGATTTTTAAAATTTTTTTGTTGAGACAAAGTCTCACTATGTTGCCCAGGCTTGTCTGGAATTCTTGTTTCCAACCAATCCTCTCACCTCAGTCTCCCAAAGTGCTGGGATTACAGGTGTGATCTACGTATCCAGCCTTTCCAGTAATCTCTATCACCTGAATAAGTATTGTCATATCTTTTAATAGCATCTCATTGACTGAAGTATAGCTTATATAATGCCTTTCCAGGAAAAATATGTTTGATTTTAAGATACAGGACTATTTTGTTCCAACCACAGTGCAATAGAAATAAAGAAGTTAAATTTGAAGGAGGCAGATTATTTGAGTAGAAAGGATAAACAATCTTCCAACGCTAGCATTCCTTCTCTCTTCTCCCGTTTATGCCCATATATACTCCAGTTACATTGACTGCCATGAGGAAAGGTGACTCAATACCTGTAAACTGCTTAAAAACCACTGAATCCATAAAAATTAACCTAAGTCATATAACTGAAATCTTCCTTCATTAAGAAAGGAAGGAAAAACAAATATGTCTTTTTTTGAACTTAAAGAATTATTTTAAATTATTTTAAGAAGTTGATGGCCAGGCATGGTGGCATGTAATCCCAGCACTTTGGGAGGCCGAGGCAGGCGGATCACCTGAGGTTGGGAGTTGGAGACCAGCCTGGCCAACGTGGTGAAACCCCGTCCCTACTAAAAATCGAAAAATTAGCCAGGCATAGTAGCAGATGCCTGTAATCCCAGTTACTCTGGAGGCTGAGGTGGGAGCATCACTTGAACCCAGGAGGTGGAGGTTGCAGTGAACCAAGATCATGCTGCCGCCTCCAGCAGGGGTGACAGAGTGAGACTCTGTCAAAGAAAAAAAAATTGAACATAAAAATCTTATTTCTTCTCTAAAGTGTTTTAGAAATTGTGACCAAAAATTTAGACTCCAGCTTGTAAGATGAGCAAATAATATATTCAAGAGGAAAATCAGTTCTTAAAATTATTTCTTTTTTATAATTTCAACTTTTATTTTAATTCAGGTGTACACCTGCAGGCAGTTACTTGGATGTATTCTGTGACTCTGAGGTTTGCAGTAAACGGATCCCATCACCCAAATAGCGAGCATACCACCCAATAGCTACTTTTTCAATCCTAGCCTCCTTTCTACCTCCCTGCTTAGTAGGCCCCATTGACTATTTTTGCTGTCTTTATGTCTGTGAGTAACCGATGTTTAACTCCTACTTATAAGTGAGAACATGTAGTATTTGTTTTCTGTTCCTGCATTAATTCTCTTAGGATAATGGCTTCCAGCTGCTTCCATTTTGCTGCAAAGGACATGATTTCATTATTTTTTATGTCTGCGTAGTGTTCCATGGTGTATATGTGTACCTTTTCTTTATTCAATCCACCATTGATGGGCACCTAGGTTGACTCCAGGTCTTTGGTATTCTGAACAGATCTACAATAAACTGGTGAGTGCATTTGTCTTTTGGTATAGCAATTTACACTTTTGGATATTTACCCAGTAATCGGATTTCTTGGTTGACTGGTAGTTGTCTTTTAAGTTCTTCGAGGTCTCTCCAAACTGCCTTCCACAGTGGCTGAACTAATTTACATTCCCATCAAAGTGCATAAGCATTCCCTTTTCTCCACAGCCTCACCAGCATCTGTTGTTTTTTCACTTCTGCATAATAGCTATTATGACTGGTGTGAGATGGTATCTCATTGCGGTTTTGATTTGCATTTCTCTGATGATTCGTTATGTGGAGCATTTTCTCATATGTTGGTTGGCTATTTGTATGTCTTCTTATGAGAAGTGTCTGTTCACATCATTTGCCTGCTTTTTAATGGGGTTATTTGTCCTTTGCTCATGGAATTGAGTTCCTTATAGATTCTGGGCATTAAATCTTTGTGAGATGCATAGTTTGTGAATGTTTTCTCCCATTTGTAGATTGTCTGTTTACTCTATTGATAGTTTATTTTGCTGTACAGAAGCTCTTTGGTTTAATTAGGTCCCACTTGTCAAATTTTGTTTTTGCTGCAATTGTTCTGAAAACTTAGTCATAAAGTATTTCCCAAGGCCCATGTCCAGAATGGTGTTTCCTAAGTTATCTTCTAGGATTCTTATAGTTTGAGGTCTTACATTTAAATCTTTAATTCAGGCCAGGCGTGGTGGCTCATGCCTGTAATCCCAGCACTTTGGGAGGCTGAGTCGGGTGGATCACTTGGGCTCAAGAGTTCAAGACCAGCCTGAGCAACATGGCAAAACCCTGTATCTACTAAAAATACAAAAATTAGCTGGGTATGGTGGTGCACACCTGTAATCCTAGCTACTGAGGTGGCTGAGGAAGGAGAATTTCTTGAACATACCGAGGAGGCAGAGGCTGCAGTGAGCCGAGATTGTGCCACTGAACTGCAGTCTGGCCAACAGAGTGAGACCCTGTATCATAAAAATAAAATAAAATAAACATTTAATCTACCTTGAGTTTTTGTATATTGTAAAAGGTAAGGGTCCAATTTTTTTCTTCTGCATATGGCTAGCCAGCTATTCTAGCACCATTTATTGAGTAGAGAATCTTTTCTCCATTGCTTATTTTTGTTGACTTTGTCAAAAATCAGATGACTGTAGGTGTGCAGCTTTATTTTTGGGTTCTCCATTCTGTTCCATTGGTCTCTGTGTCTGTTTTTGTACCAGTACCATGCTGTGTTGGTTACTGTGGCCTTATGCTGCAGTTTGAAGTTGGGTAATGTTGGACTTCTGGTTTTGTTCATTTTGCTTGGAATTGCTCTGGCTATTTGGGCTATTTTCGGTTCCATATAATTTTTAGAATTGTTTTTTATCATTCAGTGAAAAATGATGTTGGTAGCTTGATAGGAACAGCATTGAATCTGTAGATTGATTTGGAAATTATAGCCATTTCAACAATGTTTATTCTTCCAATCCATGAACATGGAATGTTTTTCCATTGGCTTGTGTCATCTATGATTTCTTTGAGCAGTGTTTTGCAGTTCTTCTTCTAGAGATCATTCAGTTCCTTGGTTAGATGTAGTCCTAGGTACGTGTCATCTATGATTTCTTTGAGCAGTGTTTTGCAGTTCTTCTTCTAGAGATCATTCAGTTCCTTGGTTAGATGTAGTCCTAGGTACGTGTGTGTGTTTGTGTGTGTGTGTGTGTCTATTGTGAATGGGACTGTGTTCTTGATTTGGCTCTCAGCTTGACATTATTGTTGTATAGAAATGCTACTGATTTTTTTACATTGATTTTGTACCTGAAACTTTACTAAAGTTGTTTATCAGTTCCAGGAGCCTTTTGGCAGGGTCATTAGAGTCTTCTAGGTATGGAATCCTATCATCAACAAAGAGAGATCGTTTTATGAGTTGTTTTCCTATCTAGATGCTTTCTATTTTTTTCTCTTGCCTGATTGCTCTGGGTAAGACTTCCTTACATAACTATTTTTTATGCACTCATTACAGAGTTGTCCATAGGCCCTGCTGTCGAATTTTTTTTTTAATCTGGAATTTCAAACCCACTGCTTTTTCTTTACTATATGTCTTTTGTACTCTCATATAAACTTTTAAGAGTAGATGTATTCACTCACTCTGTCTTTCAATAGACATTTAATGGTCACCTTCTATGTGCCAACCAACATTTTATTAGGTCATATTTTTTAAGTGAATCATTAGCTGCAAAGTGTTTACTCAGAAAACCCTATATTTGTACTAGCTCTAAGACATCATGCAAGGTACTACAGATGCAGGGACAAATATATTAACTTTCAAAAGAGAAAAGTTTATAATCTGAAGAATACAAGGAAATGGTGATTATGTACTTAAATTCTAACCACAAAAAGGTCTCCAAAAATGACTTCTACTTATTTGTTAGTCAAAATATATACACAGTTGTATTGTGTGCACGTTGTGTTGAGAAAACATACTCTAACACAGAGATGCTCTGCTTTTCTGTAACTTTTCATATTTGACCCACTAATTATGCTGTTAAAGAACCTGAGTCCTACCATGGAAACCCAGCAGATTATTTTTCTTGGGACAAGCATTTAAATGCATTTAATTGTATTCTTTTAAAGTCAGTATTTGTTTTGAAACTCTGTGACCTCCTGCTAAATTAATTGTTTTAAGAAGTTGTACATAAAAACCTATTTCTTCTCTGAGGGTCATGTGCTAATTCAGAGGGTTACGTCATGATCACAGAGTGAACTTTCCAAGGCCCTCCTCAGTCATGTGCCTCTGAATCTATCTAATTTTAACACAGTTACAAACTGCACTCAAGCACCAATTCCACAAATATGTGATCTTCACTTGGGTACTCAATGAATATCTTTTGAGTGTGTGACAAATGATAGAGATTACCATTTATGACAGACACAATGTGTATTCAACATTAACCATATTACTACCAGAAAAGCAGTTTTAAACCTGCGTCATTCTGAGTGGAGTAGTGTGAATCTCTGTCTTATTCATTATTACACAAGCAAAATAAAAAATATGCTTAGTCAAGAGTGTCTACTTGGTTTGCTATTGAGTTCTACAAAACACATGACATAATGGACCAGAGCCAGTCTAAGTGGCATTTCAGGAGTCTTTGAATATGATTTTTATTTCTTATTGTCCTCACCTTCTCTGAAAAGAATGACTGATAGCCTTTCCATGTGATATCTTGGCTTTTAGGAGTGTAGTTTTATCTATTTTTATGACTTAAACTTGTTAAGTATAATTTTTGCTTTATGTGACATAAAAAAATCTGTGACATAAAAAAATCTGTGATATGGTGCTCCATGAATTAACAAGAATGGCTGGGCCAAAGACAAGGAATCTTTTAAAAATGAATGTTCACATTAAATACCTTGGATAGGTAGGCCTTCTGGGGATTTTCCTTTAATGCAAGAAAAGTACATCATTTCTGTTTTCAGAAATAGTTTCTTTTAGGTTTATACTGAGCTTGTCTAAAGTCATATTACATAAGTAAGGGCTTAGTTTGTACATTAGTATTTTACATCTTGGAGTCTTACTAAATCCTTTTTTGATCAATCTGATATTGAACAGATCTATATTGATTTCTCCTACACATGTTTATGGTACTTATTTTGATATATCTAGGATTAAATACCAAATTAACAAGTGTAATCAATTTTCTTAGTGATAAAGAAAAGTCTTCTAGTACTCTAAGGTACAGTCATCTAGGGACAAAATCTTAAGTGAAGATGTTGTAATAAATGTATCGATTTATTCAATCACTGGGCATGAAAACATTAGCCCTGGGAAAGCATTTACCTCTAAGTGCTTTAGCTACTGAGTTTCACTTACGTGACACCAAAGGATTTGCATTTTTAGAGAAATTTCATGTCTACAGTGAGCTCCGATGAAAACATGAATAAATTGCTTTTTTTTCTTTTTCTGACTTTATGAAGCTGAATCCATTAGGGGTTGAATCAAAGTATAATAAAATAAAGGCAACAACTTACATGATGGAAACCCGAGATTTGGTTTCTCACTAGTCCAAGCTCGGTTGTCATGGCCTACATGTCAGGTTAGTGGTTTTCAGAATGATTTTTGGAGTATGTGGCCATTTTTTTTTAACTGCTGCATTAGAAATGGTGTCTAAAAAACCAAAAAGTAAATAGACAAACAACTATTAAGAACTAAATAGCTTTTCACCAGTAGTTCTTGCCGCAAAAATCAAATAAATCAATCTTTCCAAGCTTAATGCTCTACATTTGCCTTAAGAGGCTTTCTTAAGACTCAGCTTCCTTTTGAATTCACTAAAGTGAGAATGAGCATAGATGCTATGAGGATAGATTTAAGATCCAAACTAACCAGCGTTTGGATTGCCAATGAAACAGTTATCAGCTGTGTGAGATTGAGTTAATCTCTCCAACCTTTTGTTTCCTTGTCTATATAACAGGAATAATAATACCTAGGGCATAGGGTGGTTCAGAGATTCAATGTCATTTTTCATAAATAGAAAAGACAATCCTAAAATTTATATGGAACCACACACACACACACACACACACAGATGCACACCAATAGCCAAGGCAATGATGAGCAAAAAGAACAAATCTGGAGGCATCACACTACCTGACTTCAAAATATACTACAAAGTGACAATAATTAAAACAGCATGATACTGACATTAAAAATAAAGTTATTGATGAGTAGAACAGAACAGAGAGCCCATAAGTGAACCCACACATGTATGGTCAATTGATTTTCAACAAAGGTGCCAAGAATACATAATAGAAAAAGAACAGTCTCTTTAATAAATTGTGCGGATAAAACTGGATATCTGTATGCAGAATGAAATTAGATTCTTAACTCACATCATGTGCAAAATCAATTCAAAATGGGTTAAAGACTTAAACTTAAGATCTAACACTGTAATGCTACTAGAAGAAAACATAAGGGGAAAACTATATGCCATTGGTCTGGGCAGTAAGTTTTTAGATTTGACCCCAATGTATAGCAACAAAAGCAAAACCAGACAAATGGGATTACATCAAAATTAAAAGTTTCTGCACAAAAAAAGAAAACGACAGAGTGAAGAGAAAAACCTATGGATTGGGAGGAAATATTTGCTAACCATACATCCAATAAGGGATTAATAACCAACATATAAAAACCTCAAACAACTCTATAGAAAGAAAACAAATGGTCCAGTTTTAAAATGGGCTAGGGACTTGAATAGACATCTCTAAAAAGAAAAAGACATATAAATGGCAAACAGATATACGGAAAAATGCTGAACATCATTAATCACTAGTATACCAAAATCACAATGAGATTTCAATCCACACCTGTTAGAGTAGCTGTTATCAAAAAGATGAAAGATGAGTGTTGGCAAGGAGGTGGAGAAAAGGGAACCCTTGTACACTGTCAATGGGACTATAAATTAGTACAAGCATTACAGAAATCTGTATGAAGGTTTCTCAAAAAACTAAAAATAAAATTAGCATATAATACAGCAATTCTACTTCTGGGCATTTGTCCAAATATTTGAAATCAGCATGTCAGATGTCTGCACTCCCATGTTCATTGCAGCACTATTCAAAATAGCCAAGTCATCGAATCAACCTAAGTGTCCATCAACCAATGAATGGATAAAGAAAATGTGATATATATACACAATTAATTATTATTCTGCCTTAAAAAATGAGAAATCCTGTCATTTGCAACATTGTAGATGGCATTGGAGAATATTATGCTAAATGAAATAAGCCAGGCATGGAAAGGCATTTTATAAAATGTTGTCACTTACATGTGGAATCTAAAATAATCTAACTCAAAGAAGCAGAGAGCAGAAGGATGGTTATCAGATGATAGGAGTGGTAAGGGAAATGGGAAGATAATGGTCAAAAAGTACAAAGACTCAATTAGATAAAAGGAATAAGGTTTTTTCTTTCCAATATATTGCACGTCATGGTAAATATAGTCAGTAATAATGTATTGTATATTTCAGAATCTCTAAGACAGTAATTCTCAAGTGCTCTCACCATAAAAAATGATATGTATTTGAAGTGTTGGACATGCTAACTAGCTTGATTTAACTATTTTACATTGTATACATAGATTTTATAACATCACTTTGTGCCCCATACATATATATAATTACAATTTGTCAACTTATAATTAAAACTAAATAATAAAGTGCTGCCTGGGTGTGATGGCTCACACTTATAATCCCAGCACTTTGGGAGACCAAGGCAGGCAAATCACCTGATGTCAGGAGCTCGAGACAAGCCTGTCCAACACAGTGAAACCTTGTCTCTACTAAAATTACAAAAATTAGCTGGGCATGATGGCAGCCACCTGTAATCTCAGCTACTCGGGAGGCTGAGGCAGGAGAATTGCTTGAACCTGGGAGGCGGAGTTTGCAGCTAGCCAAGATTGAGCCACTGTACTTCAGCCTAAGCGACAGAGTGAGAGTCTGTCTCGAAATAATAATAACAATAATAATAATAATAAGGTGCTGATCATATTCCCTAGTATAAAATATGTTCTCAATCCATGGGAAAAATTTTGTTTTTACTTGTCTAAATGTTACAGCCGAACAACAGACAAGCAGCTACTACAACTCCTTTACCAACATGCTATTAATATTTTACTCCCACTGTAAATAGTTCAATATAAATAGGAGTGAGTTTTCATAAAGTAACGATTCTCAAACTTTAATGAGCAAATGAATCACCTTGGGATCCTGTTAAAAGGCAGATTCTTTGTAGGTCTGGAGTGGGGCCTACATTTCTGTATTTCTAACAAGCTCCAGGTAACGTTAATGTTGCTGGCTTGGAGCCCACACTTTGAGTAGCAGACATATAGATCACCTGGAAAGTGGTGACTTATTTCAAAATGTATTTCTCATTATCATTGTTTTAAATATACCAGTTCATTCTTATAAAAGTTTAAGAGAAAGAGTATCTTAGCTGAGATGTGCAAGGTTTTAATTTTTTAATTTTGGTGAGGGAATTGTTTGGGTTTTTCAGAGATGTTATTTCCAGGAACTACTTTGCTGCTGACCGGGTATATATTTACTCATCTTATAATACTATATTTCAGCTGGATGTTGTGTATCTACAGCATCTCTTCTTTGGAAATCTTAACATACATTAGAAAATTCAATTTTTATAAAAACATTCATTTTCACATCTCTGGATTATTCATTAAAAATATCATCCCCTGGCTAATGGATGTGTTTACAGCATAGAAGTTGAGTGGTTTCACAGACATATACTTATCTCCAAACCCATCAAGTTTTATAAATTAAGTATGTACAGCTTTTATTATGTCAATCATATCTCAATAGGGTGTTACAAAAAATTATCTCATATAATTTTCTGTTCTAAAGTAGCATGAAAAGAACATGAATACGGAGCTTGTATATTTTCCCAACTGTTACTCTGAAGTAACCAGAAAAAGGAACCAGAAAAAAAATTCAAATCTATCTATCTATCAGCATTTAGTTTTATATTATATGAATTACACTACACATAATTTGGTCAAGAAAATTAAACTTTGGGAGTGATAATGAAATAGTTATTTCTTTGAACTCATTAGCTCATCTTCACTTATCTTCAAGCCTCAGATTAGGGAAATATATGAGAAGCATAAGTTTCTGAATTAATGTTTAAATTAGAGATAGATAAGCTTTCTTATTTTCAGATTTGAGGAATGTTGATTTTTTTCAAATCTTATTTTTTTCCCAACCAGAATATTTAAATGAAAGGGATAAACTAAAATGGAAAAACAAAAATAATGATCAGTATATGTCCTTAACTTTTCACAACCTACCTTCGAGTGACATTAGACCATTTAACACATAGTATAAAAATTTTTCCCTTTTATTTTTAGTTGACACATTATAATTGTAGATATTTATGGAATATGGGGTGATATTTTGATACGTGTTTACAATGTGTAATAATCAATTCAGGGTAATTATCATAGCCATCACCTCAAACATTTATCACTTCTTTGTGTTGTGAACATTGAGAATTCTCTCTTCTAGCTTTTTGAAAATAGTCAATAAATTATAGTTAACCATATTAACCCTGCAATGCTGCAGAACACAGACTTCATTCCTCCTATCTAGCTGTAATTTTGTATCTATTAACCAACATCTTTCCCACCTTCTCCCATCCCCCGACCCTTCCCAGCCTCTAGTACCCACTATTCTATTCTCTACTTCCATGAGCTGGAATTATTTTAGCTTCTACATGTGAGTGAGAACATGCAGTATTTATTTTTCTATGCCTGCCTTATTTCACTGAACATAATGTTCTCTGGGCTCATTCACGTGGCTGCAAATGACAGGATTGCATTCTGTTTTGTAACTAAATAGTATTCTATTGTGTATATACACCACATTTTCTTTATCCATCTGTCTGTTAGTGGATACTTATGTTGATTCCATATCTTAGCTATTGTAAATGGTGCTGCAATACATATGGAGGTGCAGGTATCCCTTTAAAGTATTAGTTTGTTTCCCTTGGATAAATACCCAGCAGTGGGATTGCTGGATTGCATGATAGTTCTATTTTTATAGATTTTTTTTTTTTAGAAACCTCCATAATGGCTATACTAATTTATATTCTCACCAACAGTAATATGTAGTATAAGAATCTTATAGGCCAGACATGGTCGCTCATTCCTGTCATCCCAACACGTTGGGACACCAAGACAGAAGGATTGCTTAAGGACAGAAATTCAAGACCAGAGTAGGCAATGAAACAAGATCCCATCTCTACAAGAGGTTTTGTTTTGTTTTGTTTTTTTAATTACCCAGATGTGGCGGCATATGCCTATAGTTCCAGCTACTTGGGAGGTTGAGGAGGCAGGAGGATTGCTTGAGCCGGGGAGGTCAAGACTGCAGTAAGTGAGACCCTGTCTCAAATAAAAATTTAAAAAAAGAAGTTTGCAATAACATCCTTCCATTTCTTCCCTTCTCCCCTTTGTACAATGTTGTCAAACACATTGTACTTAACTCTGATGCTCTTAATTTCTTTACATAGATCCAGATTGCCATGTGGTATCATTTTTTTCTGCCTGAGGACTCGTAGTGCAAATATGCTGCTAACTAATTGCTTCAGCTTTTGTTCTATTGAAAAGTCTTTATTTTTGCCTTCATTTTTTAAAGATATTTTCGGTGGGTATGGCATTATACGTTTGATAGGTTTTTTCTTTTTCTTTTTGTACTTTTAAGTTTCTTAAGCTTGGGGTCTGTTGAGCTTCTTGGATCTGTGGGTTTATAGCCTTTATCAATGTTAGTTCTCAGCCATAATTTCTTAAACTATTTTTCACTTCTTTCTCCATCTCCTTTTTAGAATGCCAGTCAAAGTTTATTAGGCTGCTTGAAGCTGTCCTATAGTTCACGGATAACATGTTCATCTTTTTTACTCTTTTTCTTTCTTCATTTTGTGGTTTCTACTACGCTGTCTTCAAGTTTATTAATGTTTTATTTTCCATATCTCCACTTAACATTTTAAATGTCTAAAATACAGTTACAGAAACTTTGCTTTTGTTCCTAATTCTAATCATTATGCCAATTCTGAATCCATTTTGATTGACTTTTCTCCTCATTGTGACTTTTTGCATGTTTTGTACTCAAAACATATTTCCTGTCTTTCAGCAATCGCTGGCCTTTGTTGTCTGATTTCTGGTGCCTTCAGAATCATTGTTTCATATATTTTGTTCAGGTGTTTTGGGGTAGGGAGCAGCGTTTTAGAAAGAAGTTAATCTGATTTCTGTTACTCTGTCTTGGCTAGAAAAAAAGTGCAGGATTTATAATGCAGCAACAATCAGAGAAATAAAAAGAACTGTATGATGATATTAACACACCATTTATCTTAAGAAAGTATTTAGTGTCTGGACAGATTAATAGACCTGAATCAGATATTCTCATTAAAAGTTTAGACACCCAGAAAAAGAAATTCAGTATCATTCTATGTCAATATGATATCTTCAATGCTTCATCCAGGCCTAGTTCCATTCCATTTATTCAAGAAATGGTGTGTCAAGTAAAGAATAAAGAAGAACCTATAATTTTGAATTGGTATATACTTCTGATTTTTGCATAAATTTTAATTGCTTGAATATTAATAAAAGCCCTGGGCAAGGGAATTATATACTAGATCCTGTAATATGAAAGAACACATGTCAGTTTTTGATACTTAAGAGACTATATCCAAACCTGATAGTTGCCTCCTGCCTTAAAAGTTTCCATCTTGATTATTATACTCATCACATACAGAATTACCACATCGTGATTGCTACTTGAAAACAGATAAGACAGATTAACTTTTTGTTTTGTTAACAGCAAAATGTAGAAAAATATTACCAAAAAAATCACAAATTTTTGAAAGACTGAGATTAACTCTATGATCTCAGGCTTTGATTCATAAATTTTTACAAGACTGTAAGATGTGAAAGCCATGAATGACAAACCAATATTATAGAATGAGGAGGAGGAAGAGGAGAAGGAGGAGGAGGAGAAAGAGGAAAAGGAAAAAAGAAACACCCAATCATATACCAACATTAAATATGTTAACGCCCAAACCACACTTCACATGACTAAATTTTTGCTAAAGGAAAACATTTGCATTTTATGGTTATTATATGCTACTTGTTTCCCTCCCTCACCCCTTACACACACGCACACACATACACACACACACAATTCTCCCACCTTCTCTGCTCTGTGTCTCTGGCTTCAGACTGCATCACACAGGCTGACTTGCCTTCTGGCCTCCTCATATGGATTTGGCCAAAGGGAGTCACCAACAGATGAGCAGTTAGGAAGGTGGAGAGTTAGAATGCTATTCCTCTGCCCCTCACTTCAGCTCCTTTCTGACAACTGTGACACTTTACAACTGCTACTTCTAGATTTAGAAAAGGGACCACCTTTTCTAAATCCCTCTTCTCACTCAAAGTTCAATGGCACCATCATCTCTCTTTACCCTGAATTTTGACCCAGAGATGATAATGGCATGGCACCCTCTTTTGCAAGTCCCTGGGTGCCTCAATATCCCTTATTAGCTCCTTAGCCCTTCCCTCAGCTCTTAATAGTCCCTTCATTAAAGTCTCTTCAAAATCCCAGTTGTATGTGCCATCTGTTTCCTCCTGACTGATACCCACTCATCTATTGTGAGTATCAAGTGAGTAGCTAAAAGCAAGCAAGTACAAGAAATATTAGGGATCCTCCACCTGCTGAAAAGTTCAATTGATTAAGAGAACAGTGCTAATGAGGCCAAAATTAGTGTCTGGCTGTGTTCCAGGATCACAGCCTGCATCCCTGACCAGCCATTTTACAAATCATCAGTTACAAGGAAGACCATGCCAAAGAGCACACACGAGTCTGTGCCAATTCATCATCACTCCTGGGAACACAGTTCAGGGACTTAGCTGTTCAACTGAGATAGCGACAAAATCATCTTTGTTCCCAAAGGACAGCTTTTGCAATGTGATTCTAACGACAAAAATTATATGTTATTTTATATAATAAAGCCATAACTGTCAATATCTTTTTCAAAGATGAACTCTCATTTCATTACTTATTTGTAGCTAGTTCATAATAAAATAGCTTAAAAGCCAAGCTTATCTAAGTATGCCTTTTATTGGTAATGGGATTCTCGGTTTGTAATAACCAGATTCATAGACCTGAATCAGATGGTCGCATTGTGATTAAATGAGTGAACCTATGCAACCATCATCTGAAGAATAAGCAGTTAAATATTTAATTAATTTATTTATTTATTGGAAGGGATTTTCTGATTTTCCAGTGTGATTGACAAATTTTCAGTTCATATACACATTTCCCCAAAATGAAACTTTGTTCTCTTCAGTACAGTAGCCTTGTAAAATCATATTGTAGATAGGCCATTGTAGATGTGCCATTATATTAACATTGACATACTGGCTTACTTCCAGGGTAATTATATATGGTTTACATGGCAGGGAGGGGAGACTTCTGTTCCTTTTTCAGAAATCAGTTTCTGAGACTCTTTAGTATCATTGAGAGAGAAGTACTGTTTCTACTAAAATTGAATCTATGACTATCAGTAAAATCTGCTGAAATACAAAAACAAAATATCTCATTGCTAATAACAGCATAATGTTAAGATCACCCATAAGATAGGAGCATAGTTTATACCCAGTATTTATTCTTAATCAGTTTCATAAAACATAATCTGAGTTTTATTTTTTAACAAAAGCTTTTGAGTCATTTTGATAAGGTCCACAGAAAGCACAGTCTTTTAACATTAGGTGATCAACTTTTTGACAATGGCAGGACCAGCATAGCTAATGGAATAATAGCCTGCAGGGTCCAGCTAAATATGATATACGAATGTAATCAACCTCTGTGATGACTATTCAAAAGTAATCCCTTTAGCTTTGAACTGCGACATATATTTCAACAAGGCAAAAACCATATGAAGAAATTCTCTGCAGACCACACTGATACAATACAGCCTTCGTATCATACTTTCTGTGTTTGCTGCTCATAGTGAGTTTTAAATTTAAGGTAATGACTACTGTATATTCATGTGAGCATGCAACAATACTTTTGATTTGTTGTAGAAAGGTTGAATCCATTACCAGGGGTCTAGCCTATAAACTTTGACACAACCTTTATGAATGAGTTATTAACCCTTTTTTAGAGTAAGGCCACTACAAATGTTTAGCATGCCAAAATTATAAAAATTCATTTACCTTTCCAGTCACCAAACTACCAGGAATGTCAACTCCATTTCAATTCATACTTCTCAGCAGATAACATTTTTTAAATCTTATTTATATATAATACTGTATCATATAAATATTATATTCCATTGTTTCCAAAAAAGGGATGCAATTTAGCATTTTCTAGCTTATTCTATTGCTTTTGTAACATATAGGCTAAGTGGTGGTATAAATGAGATCTTTTTGTTGCCCACTTGAATCTACCATTTCAGAGTCTTTACTGTTAGCAACAAAGAAGTGCCAATTTCTAATGAAATGTAGATTGTATGAGCAAATATCACACTGCAATGTGCTGCTGCTTCTGGTCTCCCTTACTAAAGTGTTATTGGTCCCAGTATTCCAGCTCCCTTGAAATCCTATAGAACAGACATCTCAAATAACATCTTAAG
This sequence comes from Callithrix jacchus, assembly GCF_049354715.1. Classification (NCBI taxonomy): domain Eukaryota; kingdom Metazoa; phylum Chordata; class Mammalia; order Primates; family Cebidae; genus Callithrix; species Callithrix jacchus. The sequence goes on from NC_133504.1 coordinate 50,260,741, forward strand.
TCAGACCCACAGCACAAAACCTAGGTTATAATCAAAATGAGTGTTTTTGCAAAAACCAAGAGTCAACAGTCCTGTGATGAATGAATACTAATGTCTCACACTCAGACCCAGAAGAAGTATCCAGTCATGCACTGCATAAGGACATTTTTGTCAACAATATATGCCACACACTGTGGTGGTCCTAAAAGATTATAATGGAGTTGAAAGATTCCCATGCCCTAGTGACATTGTAGCCATCATAATGTTGTGAGGCAATGTATTACCTTTACTATGTTTGTCTGTACAAATACTCATTATAGTGTTACAGATCCTGTAATATTCAGTATAGTAATGTGCCAAACAGGTTCGTAGCCCAGAAGCAATACACTATACCATATAGCCTAGGTATTTAGTAAGCTATGCCATCTAGATTTGTGTAAGTACACTCTCTGATGTTCCTACAACATCACCTAATGACTCATTTCTCAGAATGTATCCCTGTCATTAAGTGACACATAACTGTGTATCACTTTGCTCATGTTCATTGGTGAGAACTTAAGTCACTTGGCTTTAGCTAAATAGTTCTCTACTGATAGGGATGATCTAATAGAGAGGAAGAGCATTGATGAGTGGGAGGCAGAAGGAAGGACTGATGCTATGTCTAGTGTAGACAAGAGGACATGAGATCTAGTGAAGAAGTAGAGGGATAGGCCTTAGACTGTTCATTGATACTAACAGAAGGGAAAATAGAGTATATAGAACAGAAGCAGTAGGTGATTAACTCTTGCCACAGAGCTTGTGGAAAATTTTTCCTACTGTCTTTTATTTCCTCTATGAAGCCAAAAAACAAATCATCAGCTGAGAAAAGTGGAGGGTGGGAGGTTTGAGAAAAATAGAACAGTTAGTCATCCAGGGGATTGAAAGAATAAGTGGACCAGGAATGTTTCATAGATTGGCCTGGAAGTATAAGGTTCTAATTAATGTTTGTGGCCATGAATTTAAGATGAGGCCTCTCAGACCAATTGTGTATTTTCTCCAGCCATATTGAACCATCAGTGCAGGAGAGTAATAGGCAGAGAATGGGATTTAACTGGGGTTATACTTTTGCCAAGTGAGCAAACAAAGTGAAAGGTGGAGAAATTGAGATTTTATGCAAGGAAATGAATAACCATGGAATTTAAATTACAGGAGGACGGAAGAAGAAACAAAAAAATGAGGAGACACTGTGAAAAGGTGGTAGGGTTGGAGGTTTCAATGAAGTAGAAGAATTGCTGAGGTCGGGATACCAAAGGGAGTGATCTGCAAACACAAAAGGAGGCAGTCAGGTAGTTAAATGCAGGAAAGTGAGCTAGAGGGGGTTCATAGTTACTGGTAATGACAAGGTCTAAGTATGACTAGGGAAATCAATGGCTGTGGTATTGTAAAGGACAAGATGTAAGAGAACAAGAGGTCAAAGAATTGAGACTTAGGGTGGAATAATCTTCTACCTCTACACTGAAATTTCTAAATTAAGAAAGTAGTAGTACAATGACATTGAGGCAATGATAACATCAGTTGGGAATGATTCCACTTGTAGATAGATCACAATAGTGACAAATGGTTAACTGTGTAGTTTAATGACATGAGTGTTAGAAAGGGAAAGAGAAAGGGCAAATATCCTGCAAGAACAGGGAGGAAGAAGGCACCAACTAGGTCCCTCTCCAGGTCCAGTAGTGAGAAGATCAAGAAAAACAAAAACAAAAACAACAGATTTCTGGGCCTATAGTCTCTTGAGTGAAGAGCCAGATTTCTGTTAAAGCAAGAAAGTAGAGGGAATTTCAGAAAATAGGGTAAGGATATAGAGTATTTTGCTGAAGTAATGGACCAAATATTCCAAAACGCAAAGTGGAACTCTTTCAGGAATTGCGGTGGGTGGGAGATGGGGACAGAATAGGAAAGGTACTAAAAAATGGAATACAGAAAATGGGACCTGAAAACTGGGGCCTGTCATAAGCAGAAATAAACAGCATATTATTAGATTAATCCCAATTGATTCAAATCAAAAGTAAAAGGGCAGATATAAAAGTTAAAATTAAATAACAAATTAACATGCCGCCCTCTCTCTCTCTCTCTCTATATATATATAATATGATAAATTAAGTCATTTGTACATATATATCTACACATATAAACACTTCCCATATTTGACTTCATTATTATGATAATTTTATCATAATATATATGATATATTTATTATGATGATAAATATAATAATTATATCATAATTATTATGATAATGAAGTCAAATATGGGAAGTGTTTATATATGTATGTTTATATATACATAGTTATATATAGCTATATATATGTAAACATATAAAATATATACGTGTATATATAGATACACACACACACACACATACATGTAGATAGATATATAAACTTCCATATTTGACTTCATTATTTGGGTACTTTATATTGCTCCCTAAATTAATTTTCCTTTTGAGTATTATTTTTAAAAGTCATCTTACCCAACAAAAGGTGGCCTTTCAGCAGCCATTTTATTATATCACCAGAATTCTGTGGATTAAGAATTCAGGCAGGGCTCGGCTGGACATTAATTGAAGTCACTAAGTGGTATTCAGCTGGCAGATGGGCTGGTTTGAAGGGTCAAAGACAGCTTCACTCACAGACTGGAGGCTTGGCCAAGATGGATGCAAGGCTGGACTCAGCTGGGACCATCTGCTAGAACATCTATACATGGCCATTCCAGCATGGCAGTCTCAGGGTATGAGGACTTACGTGGTGACTTGCTTCCTCCAAAAATGCATCCTAAGATAAAGTAGAGGCTGCATAGCCTTTTTGAACCTAGCCTCAGAGCTCATTTTTGTCACTTCCTCCACATTCAGTTGATCACCAAAGAGTCTTAAGGGTAACTCAATTTCAAGAGGAAAACTAGATTCTGCTTCTTCATGAAGAATTGACAAGATTGTGCTGTACAGGAACATGTGGAATGGGAGAGATTGTTGCGGCCATCTTAGAACCATACAATCTGCCCTGATGATACATACACCCTTATATTATAGATGATAAGGACAGATATCCCTGAAAAGGGATACCCAGGTTCAATATCAAAATAACTATAAACTGTGTTCATAATAAACCATTAACTTTATATATCTTTTTTTTTAGAAGAGTTTAGAGGATCCACAGTGGAAGGTGTATCTCAAAACTCAACATTTGGAAGAACTCAGCAGGTACAATAAATCAAGTAAAAAGTTTCTGTTAAGTATTCACTTTGCACAATATACTAAGTATAATTTCATTCTCCAAACACGGGAAGAGTAGTTTAATCCAGCACCTGATAAGCTTATTACTGAAACACTGCTTTAAAAAAGAATCACATATTTATTTTCAAATATTATATAAGATTAAGTATTTTTAATTTTTTAAGCCACATCTGAAAATTACAGAAAGCAAAATATTTTTCAAAATAAATGTTCTTTGCTTTCTAGTCCAGCATAAAAGTTAAATTTGTAATTTTTTTTCAGATTTCCAGGTGATCAAAAAAATCAAACTTAAAGCAGCTTTTCACTTAACATCAAAGCAAGAAGAAATCCCTCATGTCACTTAGACTTCGATACTTGTCTTGAGTCTTGAGACTTCAATACTTGTAATAGAAGCATGTTACAAATAATAAAGAGTTATGATAAAACTGACTATGACTGTTTTCATTAGATTTTGTATTGCAGTATATTACTACAAATTTAGTCCAAAACATCTAAATCCATGAAAATAAAATATATCCCAGTTCTTAGAAATATCAGCAATTATCCATGAAATAAATTATTTTTCCTCTGATCAACTATTCCACAAGAAATAGTGATACCATAAAACCAAAATGAGAAAATATTTTCTAATGAGAAAATAATTACAAGCTTAAGAAAATCATGCTGAATTAATGTAGGATAATATTTACTAAAATTCATTGGAAGTAAAGCATTGCTCAACAAATGCAAAACAACTGAAATCATAAAAAAAAATATTTACTAAAATTCTAGGGAGACTGTTCAACATAGATAAAATAAGTATAAGAATTAAGACTATCCTATTGATAAATACTGTTTGGAACAGTTTGCTTTACCTGTGTACAAGTATATTTTATGATACTTTTAGCTGATAGCACATAATCAAACTTATGCAGGTCAATTTTAAAAGTTTAACTAAGCCTTTCAATCTTATAGACCTTACCTAATGTGTCTTGCAAATGAAAGAACACAGCTGAGGTGGTTACATGTATAATTTCAGGAGATCTGAAGATTTGGGGGAATTTATGAATAAAGTACATTACAAACAATAAAGACTTTTCTTCCCACTTAATCTTGGTCAGTACACACTTAAAAACTGGTTTCTCTAAAAAAGAGTCCAAATAGCCAAAACAGTCCTAAGAAAAAAGAAAAAAGCCAGTGGCATAATATTACCCAACTTCAAACTATATTATAAGGCCACAGCAGCCAAAACAGATGGTACTGGTAAAAACAGACACATAGGCTACTGGAACAGAATAGAGAAGCCAGCCACACACCCGCAGCCAACTGATCTTTGACAAAGTCAACAATAATAAGCAGTGGGGAAGGTACTTCCTACTCAATGCTGAGACAACTGGCTGGTCATATGCAAAAGAATGAAACTGGACCCCCTATTTTTTTTTTTTACCTATTTTTTGCCACATACAAAAAGTAATCAAGTTGGATTAAAGGTTAAACCTCAAACTATAAGAAATTAAAACCTCCAACTAAGAGAAAACTTAGGAAACATGATTCTGGCAATTGGCTATGGGAAAGAACTTATGACCATGTCCTCAAAAGCAACTGCAGCAAAACGAATAATTGATAAGTGAGATTTACTTAAACTAAAGAGCTTCTGTACAACAGAATAAACTATTAACAAAGTAAATAGACAACCTACAGAATCGAAAAAAAAATCCACAAACAGTGCATCTGACAAAGGAACAAAAGAAACTATTAACAGAGTAAATAGACAACCTACAGAATGGAAGAAAATATCCACAAACAGTGCATCTGACAAAGGTCTAATATCCAGGAACTTAAACAATGTAACAAGCAAAAAACCAGGTAACCCCATTTTTTAAAATGGGCAAAAGACATGAACAGACACTTTTCAAATGAAGACATACATGCATCTAATAAACATATGAAAAAATGCTTCACATCACTAATCATCAGAGAAATGCAAATCAAAACCACAATGGGATTTAGGATTGCATTCACACCAGCCCAATGCTTATCATTAAAAAGTCAAAAAACAGATGCTGGCAAGGCCATGGAGAAAAGCAAATGCTTATACACTGTTGGTGGGAATGTAAGTTAGTTCAGACACTGTCGAAAGCAGCTTGGAGATTTCTCAAAGAACTAAAAACAGAGCTATCATTTAACCTGACAATCTCATCACTGGATATATATCCAAAAGGAAATAAATTATTCTACCAAAAAGACATATGCACTTAGATATTCATCACAGCACTATTCACAGTAGCAAAAACATGAAACCAACCTAGGAGCCCATCAACATTAGATTCAATAAAGAAAATGTGGTACATATACACCATGAAATACTATGTAGTCATAATAAATAATGAAACCATGTTCTTTGCAGTAACATAAATGCAGTTGGAGGACATTATCCTAAGTGAATTAACACAGGAACAGAAAACCAAACACCACATGATTTCACTTATAAGTGGGAGCTAAATATTGAGTACATATGGACATAAAGATGGGAACAGTAGACACTGGCAACTACTAGAGGAGGGAGAGAAGGGGCAAGTGTTGAAATTACCTATTGGATGCTATGCTCACTATTTTAGTGACAGGATCAATTGTACCTCAAACATCAGCATTACACAATATACCCATGTAACCAACCTGCACATATACTCTCTTAATCTAAAGTAAAGGTTGAAATTATTTTTTTAAAAAATTAGGTTCCTTTGAATGCTCCATGATTGAAGAATAGGGACTCACCTTGGAGTACTGCAGTGTGTGGAATCATTCTACTTTCTACATAATATTGAAATTTTAGCACTCTGCCCAAGAAAATTATTCAGTGTATCAGTGGAATGAACATGATTCAATGCGAATATCAAAAAATAGTTCAAAAGGTATATGGGTGAAAAAGTGTTTTCTTGTGTTGTTTATTTAATCAGTAAAACCAATTTCTACAGTATCTGATTCATGAATGCTCTTTTGTAGTGTCCACAGATTTCCATGGGTTTTGCCCTAGAATTAAAATTAAGGTTGGTTTCTCTCTTTAAAATGACTGCAGATATCTACCTTTAGACTTACAAAATATTGAGACAGAAATAAGGTGGTTAAGGATGGTATCTGAGAACACACCTTTTATAATGATCACTACCAAGTTCTTTTTTCCCAGAAATTTCCTGCTTTTGCTAGGAAGAGTCATTTTAAAAAATGATGCTGGCCAGGGACAAATAGATAAATGAAATAGAAAAGACCATTCAGAAATAGTCTAAATTATATATAATATTTAGTACATGATAAAGGTGGCATTTCAAAACAATAAGAGAAGGATAGACTCTATAAGGAAGGTTCTGAGAACATTCGTTATCTCTACAGAAACAAAATCCATAATGTGTTCATTATCTCACATTATCAAATCAAACTAAACTATAAATATATCATTATTCAATGCTGGGAAATGTTTTTCTAATGTCGGGTTGGAGAACACCTTCCTAAGCAAAACAATCAGCATCAGGTGTAGACTATTCTGCACCTCTACAACATACTAGAGTACATTGAAAAGATCCATACAGTGAAAAGTCATTGAACAAAGTTATAAGACCAATGACAGAGCAAAAGAACTTGCAACAAAAAACCCTAATGCTCATAAAATACAGACAGTTTATTTACAATAAATAAAGAAGAGAAGAAAAAACTGAAGGGAAAAATAATTTGGTATGCAAAAGCACAAAGGATACAAGTCGGCAATTCCGAAAAGAAAAAATACCAATGATTAATACACACAATAAAAGTTAGCCAAGATGGAACACTTACACATTGCTGATGAGAATCTGAAATGGTATAAACACAATGGAAAAACAATATATAAGCTCCTCAAAAAGCTAAATATAAAATTACTGTATATGATATTACAGCAACTCTAACCTAACTGATAAGGTATTATTTTCCACCAATTGAATTAACAAAAATTTAAAAGATTGAAAATATCCACTGTGGCTGGAGCTCTCATGACCTAAACATGTGAACTTTGGGAGACATATTCAAGCCACAGTGGAATGTCCATCCCCTAAAGTTCACCTGTTGGAAATTAATCCCCAAGGTAACAGGTATGGGAGATGAGGACTAATGGAGGGACTAATGAGGACTAATGTTTAAGTCATGAGAGCTCCATTATCATGAATGGATTAATCCTGATTATAAAATGGCTGTAGGTTCAATCTCTTGCACTCTCTCACTCTCTCTTTGCCTTCTGCCATAAGATGACACCACAAGGCTTTTACCAGATACTGGAACCTGAATTTTGTACTTGCCAGCCTCCAGAACTGTGAGCCAATAAATTTTTGTTCATTATAAACTACCCAGCCTGTGGTAGTCTGTTATAGCACACAAAATGGACTAAGACACACTCCCATATGTTATTAATAGGAATAAAAACTGATAAAATTTTTATGAAGTCAACGTATTTGGCAGTACTTATAAAAATGTAAAAAAAATGTCCTGGGCCAGGCTCGGTGGCTCAAGCCTGTAATCCCAGCACTTTGGGAGGCCGAGGCGGGTGGATCACGAGGTCAAGAGATCGAGATCATCCTGGTCAACATGGTGAAACCCCGTCTCTACCAAAAAATTAGCTGGGCATGGTGGCGTGTTCCTGTAATCCCAGCTACTCGGGAGGCTGAGGCAGGAGAATTGCCTGAACCCAGGAGGTGGAGGTTGCGGTGAACCGAGATCGCACCATCGCACTCCAGCCTGGGTAACAAGAGCGAAACTCCGTCTCAAAAAAGAAAAAGAAAACGTCCTATGAGCTAACATTTCTATTCTAGAAATATTTTCTTCAAAATTATTCAGACAACTGCACAAATATTTACATATAATGATGTTCATCTCAGATCATCTGTAATATTGGGAAATTGAAACCATCTTAAATATCCATTAAATTGGGAATTATTAAATTATGGTACATCCATACAACAACATAATATGTGATCATTAAAAATGTGAAATAAAGTTTAATGTACTAACATGGAATTATGTCCATGGTATATTGTCAAGATAAAATCAAATTATAGCCATGGACTTAAATGTAAGACCTAAAACTATAAAACTTCTAAAAGAAAACATCGGAGAAAATTTTTGTGAACTTAAGCAAAGATACCTTAGGAGACAAAATGCACAAAACATAAAAGAAAAATTTATATAGTGTACTTCATCAAAAGTAAAATGCCTGCTCTTATAAAAATGTTAAAATAAAAAGACAAGTTCTCAGATTGGTAGAAAACATTTGCAAAATACCTATCTGGTAAAGTACTTGTATTGAAAATATGTAAAGAACTTTTACAGCTCAATAGAAAGACAAAGAATGCAAATTTAGAAATAAACAAAATATTTGAACAGGCTTGTCACCAAAGAAGAGCCACATACAGCAAATAAACACATGAAAAGATCCTCAGCATCACTGGTCATTAGAGAAATGCAAATTAAAACCACAATGAGATATTATTACACATCTACTAGAATGGCTAAACTGTTAAAAATCTGACACTACCAAGGGCTGACAAGGACTTGGAGAAACTGGAACTCTCAAAATTACTAATGGGAATGCAAAATTGTACAGCTGCTTTAGAAACTGGCAGTTCCATATAAACTTAAATACACACCATATGACCAAGTAATTCCACTCATAGTTATTTACCCAAGAGAAATAAAAACATCCACACAAAGGCCTGTATATAAATATTTATAGTCATTTTATTCATAATAGTCAAAACCAGAAATAACCCAAATGTTCATTAATTGATGAATGGATAAACAAATTGTGGTACATTCATAGAATGAAATACAATTCAACAATGTAATAGAAGCAACTGTTAATAAATGTAACAAGATGAACCTCAAAAGCATATGCCAAGTACAAGAAGCCAATCACAGAATTTCTATTTATATAACATTCTGAAAAAGAATTTCTATGAAACAGAAATTAGATCCAGTGGCTACAAAGAGCTGGAGTTGGAGTAATTGTGCATGTTCGTGGTTATGTATATGTTTACATGTATATAAAAAAAGTCTTAAGTGATCTAAACCCAAATGAACTGTGATTATCTCTAGGCAATGGGGGTGAGGACAATTTCACTTTTTACTCTATATACATCTGTGTTGTTCCACATACATGAATATATGTATGTTTTTTAACAATAAAAAATATAAAATACTAAAGATTCTTCTACTTTGTTTTTTTGTTTTTGTTTTGTTTGTTTCTTGAGTCTCACTCTGTCCCCCAGGCTGGAGTGCAACGGCAGGATCTCAACTCGCTGCAACCTCTAACTCCCAGGTTCAAGTAATTCTCCTGCTTCAGCCTCCTGAGTAGCTAGGATCACAGGCATGCGCCACCAAGGTCAGCTAATTTTTGTATTTGTAGTAGAAATGGGATTTCACCATGTTGGCCAGGCTGGTCTCGAACTCCCAACCTCAGATGATCTGTCTGCCTTGGTCTCCCAAAGTGGTGGGATTACAGGCGTGAGCCACTGCACCAGGCTCTTACTTTGTTATATAATGTTTCTTTAACCATAATCATTTACATTACATATACCCCATCTCATCTCACTCTATCTAAAAAATAGATTAACCATGAGAAAACTTTATTTTCTTTAATAAGAACAATTCTAGCTTTGAAGTTCAATTTCAAATAACAAATATTTATTTTTTTCTCTGTAATAACTGCTTTTTACTATAGCGTCTTCTTAAATTAGCTTTAAGATTCCTTAAAACGATATCTGGAAAGTTTTGTGAGAATACTTTTAATCAAAATGCCTACGTCTTTGAAAACACTTCAGAAAATTAGATATATCAAACATAAACCTGTCAGCAAGGTCAACAGAAACTGGAATTTACAATCAAATGCTAAATAGCCACGGTGCTATCCCTTCTGAGAGATTTAATCAAAAAGGTTTCTTTGGAGCTTTCTCCTTAAATTTCAATTTGAGTCATTTTTATTTGTGAAACTGAAAACAAAATCAAGGTTTTATGGATGATAGATGCAAATCACAATTGCATCAAATGCTAGTTCTCATCTCTAAAAGATCCTTCCATAAATAATGCAGCTGGGACCACTCACTGAGAACATGTAAGTATTTACAATGGTCCCTAATTCCATTTTTATCAAAATGGCAGTGCCTAAAATACAGCATTCTATAATATACTATAATTACTTTAGCTTTCAGCTTCTCCTTGAAAAAATTGCTAAGACATCATTCCTTTCCTGATTTTCATACTGTATCTAGTAAGAGTCCCTAAAGGTGGTGGTTGGGGGAGCATCTCAGGTTATAGGCGACAAACATGGACCAGGCACAGTGGCTCACGCCTATAATCCCAACATTTTGGAAGACCAAGGAGGAAGGATCACTTGAGCCCAGGAATTCAAGGCCAGCTTGGGCAACATAGGGAGACCTTGCCTTTACTAAAAATAAAAATAAAAAATAGCCAGGCATAGCTATGCATGGCTGTAGTTTTAGCTACCCGGAAGTCTCAGACACGGATTGCTTGAGCCCAGAGTTTGAGGCTGCAGTGAGCTCTGATCATAGCACTACCCTCCAACCTGGGTGACGGAGTGATACCTCACCTCTTATAAAAACAAAAGCGTGTTTGTGCTCCCACACTTTATATAACACTAATAAAAAAAACCTTGGACAATATATTTGATCTAATTGTTAAGGCCCTTGTATTTTTCTTCCATCCTGCAGTTCTTCCCTTCTATGGGGCCTTCCTTTCCTCTCCCAGGATAGTGATATGTATTTCTACATAGTGTTGATGATATATGTCAAAATATAGAAGACATATTTGGTTAATTTTCAAGATCCATATCTAAAGGTGAAATATAGGAATTCTTTCGAAAAAGTAATGAACATAACTTCTATTAAAGCAAAAAGCTTTAATGTCTCCTTTTCAATGTTTCTTTACCCAGATATTTTAAAGAAATGTATTACCGCTATTACTATTGATATTTATCTTCTCTCAGCCTCCCATACACACACCCTATAGACAAGTATACCCTAGACAGTAGTAAGGTGACCATATAATCATTATGGGATTTTTAGAAATTATCAGAACATTAAAGAAAAAACGGCACAAATAATGTAGATTTAACTAGTACTTCACTAAAAGTTGCTTTGTACTTACAAATATCTTGCTTTAGTATCTATCTTCTGAAGCCCTACATCAAATAACACTTCTTTGTAGAATTACAGCTATACATTTTATGATATTGCAATTGATAAGTAATTCTCCCCAAAATTTTGAGTATATAAAAACTCTCAGTTTTGTTGTTGTTGTTGTTGTTTGGAGATAGAATCTTGCTGTGTCTTCCAGGCTGAGTGCAGAGTCATGATCATAGCTCATTGAACTCCTGGTCTCAAGGGATCCTCCTGAATCAGCCTCCTCCCAAGTAGCTGGGACTACCAACACCATGACCAGCTAATTCTTTATTTATTTATTTGTAGCAATGGGGTCTCACTATGTTGCCCAAGCTGGTCTTGAACTCCTAGCCTCAAGCAAACCTCCTGCTCAGCCTCCAAAGTACTGGGATTACATGCATGAGCCATTGTGCTTGGCTCAATACAAAACAAAAACAAAAAACAAACAAAAAAACAACTTTTCACTAGTTACTTGCTTAAACAACCTAGAATTTACCAGCTTGAATAAATATGGCCTTACAGAACAAAAGTTTATAATTCTATAATCCCTAAACTTTTAAACATGTTGCGCAGCCCATGGTTTTGAAAGAAATGGATGTTAAAACAGGATTGTAACACTAATCTTTTACCTATCATTTCATCAAAAGTTACAAAAGATAACTGGTGTTAAAATGGTGGGTTTATAAAAAGAGACAGCAATGTAAATTGTTAAATAAAAAAAGAAAAATCAGAAAACAATTTGACAATATGCACCAAAAGCCTTTAAAACATTTTAACTCTGCTATTTCATTTCTAAGAATTTATCTTAGGAGATAATGAAACAAATGAGAAATATTGAAGGTAAAAAGCTGTTTATTGAAGTTTCTTTCTTCCGCTAGAATAAGAACAAATAAAACAAACAGATAAAACTTAGATTTCACCTAAATATCCCATATTAAGTAATTGGTCAAATCCGCTATAGTACCTTCCTAGCAGGTGCATTTTGTTTTCTCTTGTTGCTGTAACAAATTACTACAACCTTAGTGGCTTAATACAATACCCATTTATTATCTCATTGTTCTGTTAGTCAAAAGACCAAGGAGGCTTGATAGATTTTCTGCGTAGGCCTCCCAGGGCCAAAATGAAGGTATCTGTCAAGGTGGATTCTTATTTGACAAGTGTGGGGAAGACTGCTTCCAAGTTCATTCAGGTTCTTGGAAGAATTCAGTTCCTCACAATTACTGAGGTCCCTGTTTCTTTCACTGCCTGTCAGCGAGGGTCCACCCTCACCAACTTGAGGCCACCATATTCCTTCACATAGCCCCTTCTGTCTTAGAAGCAACAGTTCTACATGGCTGAGGTTTAAAAGCTCTCTGACTTCCTCTTTTGGAACCAGCCAGAAAAAGTTCTCTACTTTTCAGGACTCATGTGATTAGATCAGGCCCACCCAAAACCCTCCCTATCTCAGAGTCAGCTGTGTCATATACTAGAATACAATCATTAGATTGATATCTCCTCATATTCAAAAGTTACAGGGATTTCGGTGGGACAATTTGGGTGACATAAGTCTGTCTACTCCATCATGGAATAAAATACAATAACTAAAATCATGATAATAGGGTTGATATTTGGATTGCCTTTCCAAAAATATAAATTAGTTATTAAATATTGAAATATTTTTGTAGCATTTGTCAACAAGCTAATGCCTTGGTCTCCACCTTCTACCTAGTACCTGGATATTCTCCCAGCCCCTCCACTAGGATGACCATGGTCAATCTTTTGATCTAGCCATTAAGGGACTGATGCCTCCTACAGCAGTAAACCCCCAGGCCACAGTCTGTCCTTCTAATTGTTTTGTGGCTTCGAAGTAGTAATCACTAAATACTTGTAATATTATCCCTGGATTTGGCACTATACTTAATGGCAGAAAAAGAATATTGTAATACTATTAAATGAGGGGAAAAGATATGTTTATTTAAAATGACGAGAGAGAGACAAATAAACACATAGATTTGTATTGGTTTCTTTATATTAGTGAATATGTCTAGGAGCAATACCTGGAATTTCTACTGGCTTATTTATATTACTGAATATGCATGAAAGCAATTCCTAAAAAATACACACAAAACATTAATTGATTATTTCTAAAACATAGAATTTTAAGTATTATTAATATTAAATTAATTTTTAAATTTTCTGTGTTTTTAATGAACAAATATTATTGGCAAAATAAAAATAATATATAATAAAGACAAAATAATTCCTGGACTTTTCTCTCCATTGACCATCTATGGCCTTGGGGGAGAAAGTTTCTCATTTCTGAACTCCTGTTTTACTGTTACTTAACCAGTAAAATGAACTACATGATATTTTTATCCTTTCCAACTCCAGAAGTTTCTGATTCTAAGTCTACCACTCAACAATATATACAGGCTCAATCTGGGCTTTTTAAAAAATGAAGAAAGGCAGGAAACCATAAAAGCCACATTAAGTCTTCATTTTGTACACTTTACACATTGTAAAAAGCTATAATTTCCTTTTAAGGTAACACAATTCATTTAAGATCAAAGTTCCCAATGTAATTATTTATTCACCTTTCCTAATTGTCAAATGCTATAAGCTTATTCTGGCTTTTAAATTACATATTCTGAGCTATCATTATTCAATGAGAATAATGATAGCACCTCAGCACCTAGCACTGAGAATATTATAAATTACAGTGAAAAAAACAAAGAGCCCACATCCATGGAGCCAACATTCAAGATACGAACAATGTCTTAACAATAAGTAAATAAACAAGACAGATTGTCATAAAAACTTAAAGGAGATGTGATAGATAAAAATGGAAAAGGGACAACTTTTACATAGGTTCACCAGAGAAGGTCTCTCTGAGGAAGTAACCTTGAGCTGAGACCTGCAAGATGAGAAGAAAATAGCAGTATGAAAAGCCAAAAGGAAGTATTCCGACAAAGAGAACAGCAATGTCTAAGGCAAGAAAGAGTTTGAGTTGTCTATGGAATATAAGAAGGATAATGTAATTGCAATAAATGAGTGGAAGGGAATGGCACCAGATGAAATTAAGGAAACAGGCAGATACCAGATTGCTATGGTTTAAATATGTCCCCAAAAAATTCATGTGTTAGAAACTTTGCCATTGTAACAGTATTAACAAATGGAGACTTTAAGAGGGAATTAATGCTGTTATCATAAGAGTGAGGTGGGAGTGCACCTCACTCTTGTGGACTCTTTTGCATGCGCTTACTTGCCCTTCCACCTTTCTGCCATGATATGACACAGTACAAAAATTCTCGCCAGAAGTTGCTGTCATGACCTTGAACTTTTCAGCCTCCAGAATTGTAAGCTAAATAAACTTCTTTTCTTTATAAATTACCCAGTCCGTGGTATTATGTTACAGCAACAGAAATGGACTAAGATACATACCATGTAAGTGTCATTAGACCAGAGTAAAGAATTCAGATTTTATCGTAAATACCAATGAAAAGACATTCAAAACTTTTGAACCTAGAAGAGGTGTGAACTATGAAAGATAACTTTGGCTGTTGCGTATGGAGGAGATTATAGGACGGCAAAAGTGGAACATTGAAGACCAGTTAGAAGGCTACTGTAGAAGTCCAAGCAAATGGTCACTAAGAATAAAAGAGTGTCAGTGAAGATAGACAAAAGCAAATGGTTTAAAAGATATTTTAAGCAACAATCTGTAAGCTTGCTGATGGGATCATGGTAAAACAAAGGGGAAGATCAGCAAGATAGATCCTAAAGATTTTTATCAAGCAATTTAGTGATTTGTAGTATGATTAGTAGTATTATTCACTAAGATGTGAAAAACTACAAGAAGATCAGACTTTGAGGGTGAAATCAGAGCTCTATTTTAGACACAAGTTTAAAATGCTGATTAAACTTCCTACAGGAGAGGCTAAACAATTAGACATAAAAGTTTAGAAATTCAGAATAGAGATCAGGCTAGAGATAATAATTTGTAAGTCAACAAAATACAGATAGTAGGCCGGGCACAGTGGCTCAAGCCTGTAATCCCAGCACTTTGAGAGGCCAAGGCGGGTGGATCACGAGATCAAGAGATCGAGACCATCCTGGTCAACATGGTGAAACCCCGTCTCTACTAAAAAAATACAAAAAATTAGCTGGGCATGGTGGCGCATGCCTGTAATCCCAGCTACTCAGGAGGCTGAGGCAGGAGAATTGCCTGAACCCAGGAGGCAGAGGTTGCGGTGAGCTGAGATTGCGCCATTGCACTCCAGCCTGGGTAACAAGAGCAAAACTCCGTCTCAAAAAAAAAAAAAAATATATATATATATATATATAGTAGTTAAAGAAAAAGAGCCAAAATGGAGATAGATGATTCAAAATATAAGTACAATAAGTTTGAGTATAGGAGAAGGAAATGATTTTTGTTAATTTATCTTAAAGCATACCAATAACAAAAGGAAGAAATTATACTTATGGATTCATGATTCAAGAAGAAATACATATGTTATAAATGCATATATTTGAAACTAAAATTTAGAACCTGAAATTACTTATTAACAATCAGAAAAAAAATCATTCCCTGAGAGAAATATTTATCTTAGATATCTAATTTCTTACCATAAAATCACTTACTCATGATAGAACTAGCAAAACCATGTTGAAAAGAATCTCCATGAACCCAACAACACACAACACTCACTGTAAGACCAATACTGCACATCTAAACGTTTTGTCATGCAATACGGTAATCTCTAGGACTTCAAGCCAAAAAATCTCGATAAATTTCTAACTAGCAGATAATTACAGTGAATTCATAGTGCCCTTAATTCTAAAAGCATTGCTATGTTTTGCCCTTAATTCTAAAAGCATTGCTATGTTTTGTGTAAAGAATTTATATACTAGCTACGTGACTTTAAACAAGTTAGTTAACCTGTCTGTACCTTAATTTTCTTATGCTTAAAATAAAGAAAATTAACATATAAAGAACTTTTACAACTCAACAATAAAAAAGACAACCCAGTTTTAAAATGAAAAAATAACTTGATACATATTTCTCCAAAGAAGATATATAAATAGCTAGTAAGAACATACAGAGATATTCAATATCATTAGGCATAAGGAAAATGCAAGTCAAAACTATCATGAAATTGCATGTTACACCCATTTAGATGGCAATAAGCAAAAAAGGGGAATAATAACAAGTGTAGAAAATGTAGAGAGAAATTGAAACATCATATATTGCTAATAGGACTGTAAAATGGTACAACTGCTTTGGAAAGTTTGGCAGTTCCTTGAAAAGTTAAACATAGAGTTAAATTATGATTCAACAATTATGCCCCTAAATATCTACCCAAAAGAATTAAAAATACATGTTCAAACAAAAATGTGTACATAAATGTTCATAGCAGCATTATTCATAATGGCCAAAATGTGGAATGACCCATATGTCCAATAACTCCAACAACTGATGAATAGGCAAATAAAATGTGGCATATCAATACAATGAAATATTATTCAGCATTAAAAATATATATACATATTGCATACATGATACATACACCATGGATGAACTTTGAAAACTATATGTTAAGTAAAAGAAGCCAGACACCAAAGGTCATGTATTGTATGAGTTCATTTACAAAAAATATACAGAATAGGCAAATCTGTAAAAACAGAAAGTAGATTAATGGTTTCCTGGGACAGGGAGGATTTAAAGGGAAATAGATGTGACTCCTAATTCCCTTTCTATTAGGTGTAGTGTTCCTTTTGGCTGTGAGGAAAATGTTCTGAAATCAGATAGTGATGCCAGTTACACTCTCTTGTGAATATACTAAAATCCCCTCAATTGTGTGCTTTTTATCTAGATACAGGGTCTTACTATGCTGCCCAGGCTGGACTCAACTCCTGAGCTCAAGCAGTCCTCTTGCCTCAGCCTTGCCAGTAGCTGTGACTACATCCTCCAGAGTAGCTGGGGCTACAGGCACATGACAACACACCTGGCCAAATTGTACACATTTTAAAAAGTGAATTTTATGGTGTGTAAATTTATCTCCATAAAGCTGGTATTTGTTAAAGTAACAATAAAGAGGATATGGTTAATAATAGTGCCTATTTCAGGGCAGCTCTCTGGGTGGCCTTGGACGGACCCAGTTCTCTCCCCTTTTCTTAGCTGTAGTTCTCATGAATTACTGTAGAATATTCTAGGAATGCAACATTCTGAGATAGGAGAGGGACTGGCTGCAATAGCCTGGGCTCTGTTCCTGTCTTCCCTAGCAAAAGAACATCGTTCTGTGCTTTGGCCCCGCATGTCACTTTTCCACTGTGGTATGTAACCTAGGGTGGGCTGCTTTGGGAGTCCTTCAGCTGTGGTACAAGTAAAGCAAACACAGCTGAGAATCCATCTTACCTTGGAAGATTTCCTGAGCAGCTCACTCTCAATCCTACGTTTTTTGTTGTCCCGTGCTGCCCGTGTGTAAGCAATAAATTTGCTTCATGTAGCTTGTTGTGTATGTAGGTAACCTGCCTCACAAGACTCAAACAAGTTGGTAATCAACACACAGTGAACCTGCTTCACATCTAACTCAGGGGTTGTTATCGAGATTTAAATGAGTTAATATTCATTAAGTGTTTAAAGAGGAAAAGTTGGCCCATTGAAAGTGCTATGTAAATGATAAAAAATAGGCTTTTCCATCAAGGTAAAAGTTTTTTTGGATACACATGCCTATCTGCTCCTAATATATAGCGTTAATAGAGTAAATATAAAACAACTTGTAATACATACAACTAATAAAATATTAGTATCTGGAATTGAAAAATAATTCAAATCAATAAAAAAGACAACACAATGGAAAAATGAGTAAGTATAATTCATAAAGAACTCCAAATAGCCAATAAAATATAAAAATATTAATATAAACACCCTTACAGTTACTAATCAGGAAAATGCATAGTTAAAAAAAAAGATACATTTTATACTCACCCAATCTGATAAAAAATGAAAAATTCTAACAACCCCCAAGAGTTGGTGAGAATGTGGAGAAATAGACCACTTTAGAGAACAGTTTGGCAATATCTGGTACAGGTAATGATTCTTACACTCTATGAACCAGTAATTCCATTTCTGAGAACGTACTTCAAAGAAACTGTCTCACAAATGCATAAGGAGACAGACTAATAATATATGTTACATCCTTGTTTATGGTAAGTAAAAATTAGATAATCTCTATTAATATGCAAATGGTACATGGAAGCATTCATACAATGAAAACCATATGCAGCAGTTAATGGAATGAACTAAAGGTACATATATCAGCATGAACAAATCTCCAAAAATATAATTGTGTAGAAAAAATTTCAGAAATATGTGTACACTGTATGACCTTAACAAGATTTTAAAACATGTAAAACAATGCTATATATTCTATGTATATATAATAGCATGAGAATAACAACAAATTCAGAGTAATAGTTACCTCTACAGAGGGAAGGAGAAAAATGGGATTATGGAGGGCTACACATGAGGCAGCAATTATATCTGTAACGCATTTCTTTTCAAATAAATACAGACTAATATAAAGATTTAATAAAGATGAATGGTGGGTACACAGGTATAAATTATATTTTCCAAACTTACCTATATAGGAGGATCGCTTGAGGCCAGGAGCTCTAGGCTACAAAGTGCTATGGTTATGCCACTGAATAGCCACTGCACTCCAGCCTGAGCAACATAGAGAGCCTGTTTACAAAAAAGAAATATTTTTCAAACAAAGACGCTCTTTTTTCTCATTTTTTTCTTGGTATTTCATTTGGTTTTGGTTAAATTTCTTCCTTATTAACCTTGATGACAAAGTGCCTTCAGATGTAATTAAATGACTAATTAAAAGATAACTGTAAATATTCAATAAGGGATAATATACAAAATAAACGATTACAAGTTTGCAATAAACTTCCTCCAGCTGTTCCATTTCCAGACTATCTGCGGAGTGTTTTCTAAGAGCTTAGACATTTTTAATGTCATTTAGTGATTCAAGGGGGGAAATTATTCAGGCAAATTTTAACATGATTTTTAAATTGACAGATAAAAATTGTATACATTTATAGTGTATAACATGATGTTTTCGTATATGCATACCTTGTGGAATGTCTAAATCAAACTATTTAACACAGTCATTACTTCACATTATTTTTTTGTGGTGAAAACACTTAAAATCTACTCTCCTAGAAATTTTGAAGCATATAACATATTGTTATTAGATACAGTCATCATATGTACAATAGATCTCTTGAAATTATGCCTCTTATCTCACTGAAATTTTGAGTTTTTTGATCAACATTTTCCCAAGCCACTAGCCTCTGGCCTCTGGTAACCACCACTTTACATTTCTTTGCATTCTGCTTTTTTTAATTCCGCATATGTGAGAACATGCAGTATTTGTCTTTCTCTGCCTGGCTTATTTCAGTTAACACAACATCTTCCAGGTTAATCCATGTTGCTGAAAATGACAGGATTTCCTTCTTTTTGATGCTGAATAGTACTCCACCATGTGGATATCGCACATTCTCTGTCTACTCACCAGCTGATGGATACTAAGGCTGATTCCACATCTTGGCTATTGTGTATAACGCTGCAATGAACATGGGCATGCAGATATCTCTCCCATGTACTGGCTTCATATCTTTTGGATATGTATCCAGCAGTGAGATTGCTGGATCATACAGTAGTTCTTTTTTCAATTTTTGAGGAACCTCTGTACCGTTTTCCACAATAGCTATCCTAATTTACATTCCCACCAATATTGTACAAGGTTAATATTATTCTTTAATCACAATTTATTTGATTTTCAATTAATCAACTCTTTTAAAAACAGTATTGCTACGGTTAATTTCTAATATACAGTTGCTTAATAAAGAAGAAACATTCTGAGAAATGCATCATTAGGGAT
The DNA here is from genome assembly GCF_049354715.1 of Callithrix jacchus. NCBI lineage: Eukaryota > Metazoa > Chordata > Mammalia > Primates > Cebidae > Callithrix > Callithrix jacchus. Next base: position 50,281,089 of record NC_133504.1, read on the forward strand.
TTCATCATCATGCAAATGTATATATAGTGTGCATTTACACAAGCCTACATGGTACAGCCTGCTGCACATCTAGGCTTTATCTTCCTAGCCAACAAACTGGTACAGCATGTTACTGTACTGAGTGCTGTAGGTAATTGTGACGCAATAGTATGTGTGTATCTAACCATATATAAACATATAAAACCACAGTAAAAATAAAGTATGATAAATTTATGGGACTACCATCATAAATGCAACTTGTCATTGATCAAAATATCATTATACAGGGCATAACTGTGTTCTTAAACTTGTCGTTAGTTTAGTAGACACAAGCATTTTTTTTAAAAGAGCATTCTTTATCTTTCTTTTACCCAGCTAACTCATCAGAGGCAACTCATGGGAAAATAGCTTAGCAATAACCATATTTCCAATTTTAAAACATCAAAGTAGAAATATAAGCTTCAGAGTTTAGCCTAACAATTTAGCTAACCAAGCAAAGAGAATGGAATTAGGAAAACCATGGTCACTCTCTTAACATGCAGTATAAACAGAAACTCCTTTTTTTCAAACCATCTATATTAACAATTTAATTTTTTCTTATGGCTATCTAGTTAACAAGTACCAAGAAGTGATTATTGTGTGAGAAATAAGCATTGTGTGCATATTTTTCAATAGACTCTATAGTCCTTAGGAAGTGTAAATAGGAGCTGGAGAGTAAAGACTCCATAAGAAATACTTTGGAAACAACAACAGTGCATCCCATAAGCAAATCATTCCACTCCAGCATCTTATTTCTAATATCTGGTTCAGATATCAGGAACAATGGTACATCATTGTACCTTACTTCTATAGCAAGAAATCATTAAAGAATCAGAAAGTAGTCAAGAAGTCTGGTTTGGGTGCCTCACTCTTGCAGTTCTATTACATTCTTTTCAACAGCTAGCCTCCCTCAAGATGATAGGTGTTTGTTTCTTTCTTTAATGTACACTCTGTGCCAGGTACTGTTATAAGCATGTTAGAAATAATAATTTATTTGTATCAATAGGATTATAGTAAGTCTAGCAGCAGTAAGAAATGAAACTGAATTTCAGTGGCTCACAACAAGTAAGATCTATTCCTCACTTACATTGTATGTTGGCTTTGACTGTGGTTCTGCTTCCTGTCCTCTTCAGTCCAGGAACCATGCTGAGGAAAATCCTAGCTCAGATATCACCATTCTTATGGTAGAGAGAAAAATGAGAATGGCAGAAACATGCAATGGCTACAGATGAGCTCTTGAAATTTCTGAACATGAGTCATATACATCACTTACACTAACATTTCACAGGCCAAAAAAAAAAAAAAAAGTGACTTGGCCAAACCTAACAATGAAGCAGGGATGGATAATCTTCTCACAGAGAGGGACCCTAAAGATTTTTAAAATACAAAGTATTATCGTCATATCAACCACATAAGGGTAGGTAGTATTATTATCACCATTTTACAGTTCAGGAAATTGAGGTACAAGGATATTAAGCAACTACTTCAAGGTCATACAGCTAGTAAATGGCAGAGCCAGAACTTGAAACCTTGGCGATACATGCTCTTAACTACTACACTATGCTAACTCCTTATGTTCTTGCTCTGTTATTGTCATTCCTTCAGAAAAAATTCTGAAGCTCATTCACACAAAAGTATTTGACACTTAAATACTTAAGTCATAACTACATTTTAGGGATTTGTATTTTAAGGCAACAAAGCCTTAAGATAAAGTTGAAAAGTATAGACAGCTGGATTTCAGAAGATTTATGGGCAACAGCAGCCTTTGTAATGCTCCTGGAATCACATCTAATAATTAACCCTTACTCTGTTTATATGCATTCATTTAATTGCTGCCGTTTGAGATCACCTACTTAGAGAGGCTTTCCTCACAATCCTATTTTTAAAAACACCCATGCCTCATCTTGACCACAATAACTACCTTCTTTGTCCTTCCTCCCCTTCCCCTGCTTCATTTTTTTCATCATAAACTACTATCTAGTTTCATCTTCTATGGTCATTTGTTTATTTCTTTATTTTTTGTCTCCCTTGTTTAGTTATAAGTTCTATAAGGATGTGGACACTGCTCATCTTATTTACTGTTGTAGCCATAGTATCACCACAGGAACTGGCATATAGTAGGTCCTCAATAAAGATTTGTGTAATGAATTGATAAATGGATGTATGAGTGCATGAATAAGCAAACTTAATGTATGATAGTCATAAAAGTGAAGTAAGACTAGTTATGGAAGAAATACCGGAGTAAAGTCCAAAGGACCACAGTAAAATTTTATATTCACTAAAAGTTATTACTCTTATTGAATACCAGCTTTGTGTCAAATGCCATGATTATACAAAGAAATATAACATAAAAAACTGTCCCTGAGGCATACAATGTAATTAAGGTAATGGACTATACTAACAAAGAAATTAACAATAGATTAATTATATAAAAATTATAATAGAAAAGAATGACCATTAAAATGTCTTCAAGTAGTATAATATATTTTAACTTCATGCAAATAGGTATGAGTAAACACACATATGAGAAACTGTATAAATTTCACAAACAATTGAATAAAGGGTAAAAAACACAGCATACCTGTCAGGACCAAAAGTATTTGCTGTAATTATTGTGTCCTAAAGTACAATTCTCAACAGGCTTTAAAAGAAAAAATAATCCAGTATCCTAAAAATGTACCATGGCAACGTCCAGCATACAACAGTAAATTACTAGGTGTAAAAAATTAAGAAAATATGACTCAAAACCAAAAAGCAGAAGCAAGCAATAATAGACACAGTCCTGAAATGATCCAGATGTTGGCATTGGTAGACATGAACTTTAAAGCAGATATTATACATTTATTCATGGGCTTAAAGAAAAAGATAATCAAAATTAGTAAACACCTGAGAAATCTCAGCAGAGAAATAGAAACTAGTTTTTCAAAGAGCTGAATGAAAGTCCTGGAATGGAAAACAAATAAGGTGGAAATTCTTTTAATAGCATTGTGAAGACTAAGAAGAAAGTGATAGTGGATTTGAAGGCAAATCAAAGGAATGATCTAAGAGAGCAGAGAAAAAATATTTTAAAAAAATTAGCAGAGACAGCCAGGTATGGTGGCTTATGCCTGCGATCCCAGCACTTTGGGAGGCAGGTGAATCACCTGATGTCAGGAGTTCAAGACCAGCCTGGTCAACATGGTGAAACCCCATCTCTACTAAAAATACAAAAATTAGCCAGGCATGGTGTGGCAGGTGCCTGTTATCCCAGCTACTCAGGAGGCTGAGGCAGGAGAATTGCTTGAACCCAAAAGGCAGAGGTTGCAGTGAGCTGAGATCATGCTATTGCACCCCAGCCTGGATGACAAGAGTGAGACTCTATCTCAAAAATTAAATTAAATTACATTAACAAAGATTCAGTGACCTGTAGGACAATGTAAAATGGAATCTCTCTCTCTCTCTCTCTCTCTCTCTCTGTCATATACACACACACATTCATACATATAGATATAGTAACTAAAGTCTCAGGTGGAGAAGAGAGATATAATAAGGCAAAATATACGTATATTACAACAAAAATAAAACGAAATTTGCCAAATGTGATGGAAAACATCAACTTAATGATCCAACAATCTCCGTGAACCCCAAACAAAATAAATGTAAAAGAGAGAACATATGTGTATGGCAAAGTCAACTGCTGACAACCAAAGTTAAAGAACAAATCTAACAGTGGTCAGAGAAAAAGATAATACAAATTATGGCAGACTTCTCATCAGAAATAATGGAAGCCAGAAGACAATTAAATAACATTTTTAAACTCCTAAAGGAAAAAAAAAAACTTTCCAACAAAAAGTCTGAAATATTCACTTACTTTTTAATTAAGTAATTAATTAATACACCCCAAACGAGTGGATTGAAGACATTTGCAGATAAACAAAAACACAGACAGTCAAAACCAGCTGCCCTCAACTGTTAATGAATACTAACTATTATATAAATTTAAAAACTGGCCAGGTACGGTGGCTCACACCTGTAATCTCAGCACTTTAAGAACCCAAGGCAGCAGCTCACCTGAGGTCTGGAGTTCAAGACCAGCCTGGCTAACATGGTAAAACCCCATCTCTACTAAAAAAAAAAAAAAAAAAAAAAAAATACAAAACAATTAGCTGAGCGTGGTAGCACACATCTGTACACCCAGCTACTCCAGAGGCTGAGGCAGGAGAATCACTTGAATCCAGGAGGCAGACATTGCTATGAGCCGAGATTAGGCCACTGTACTCCAGCCTGGGCAACAGAGCAAGACTTCATCTCAAAATAAATAAATAGATAAATAAATAGAAATAATAAAAATTAAACCCACAGACTGGGGTAAATTATTCACAATGCAAATGTATAAAAAAAGATCTTATATCCAGAATATAAAAAGAGGTCATAGAACTCGTTAATAACAAGGCACACATTCCAATTTCAAAATAGGCAATACTTGCACAGATGTCTCACAAAACATTTATGAATGGACAATAAGCACATGGAAAGGTGCTCAACATTGCTAGCCATCAGGGTAATGCAAACTAAAAACACAATGAGATGTTACTTTTCTCATTGGCTAAAATTTAAAAGATGAATATCTCCAAATATTGGGCGGGGATGTGGAACAACTATGCATTGCTTGTGGGAATTAAAAATCTACAATCACTTTGGAAAACTGTTTAGAGGTCGTTATATATTTAAACATACTTAACCTATGACCCTCCAACTCCACTCTTAGTTACTTATCAAAAGGAATAAAACTGTATGTCCATATAAAACTTGTATGTGACAATTTACGGCAGCTTTATCCAAAAAAGCCGAAACATTGAAACAGCCCAAATGATCATCAGCAAGAACAGATTAACAATGTGTGGTAAATCCACACACTGAAACAATAAGCAATAAAAAAATTAACTACCAAAGCATGAAAGAATATATCAATGAATCAAATCAATAAATTTTTTATGCTCAGTATACAAAACATGAATGAATTTCAAAAATACTATGTTGAGAAAAAAACAGATGCAAAAGAGAACTGAATTCATTTATTTAAAATTCAGGAACACCCATAAATGGTGGGAAAACTGTCTAGCCATGTGCAGAAGAGACTGGACCCCTTCCTTACACCTTACACAAAAATTAACTCCAAATGGATTAAAGACTTAAACATAAGACCTAACACCATAAAAACCCTAGAAGAAAACCTAGGCAATACCATTCCGGACATAGGCATAGGCAAGGACTTCATGACTAAAGTACCAAAAGCAATGGCAACAAAAGCCAAAATAGACAAGTTGGATATAATTAAACTTAAGAGCTTCTGCACAGCAAAAGTAACTATCATTAGAGTGAACTGGCAACCAACAGAATGGAAAAAAAAATTTGCAATCTACCCATCTGACAAAGGGTTGATATCCAGAATCTACAAAGAACTAAAGCAGATTTACAAGAAAAAAAACACAACCCCATCAAAAAGTGGGTGAAGGATATGAACAAACACATTTCAAAAGAAGACATTTATGCAACCAACAAACATATAAAAAAATGCTCACCATCACTGGTTATTAGAGAAATACAAATCAAAACCATATTGAGATACCATCTTATGCCATTAAAAAAATCAGGAGACAACAGATGCTGGAAAGAATGTGGAGAAAAAGGAACACTTTTACATTGTGGGTGGGAGTGTAAATTAGTTCAATCATTATAGAAGATGATTATAGTGTGGCGATTCCTCAAGGATCTAGAAATAGAAATTCCATTTGACCCAGCAATCCCATTATGGGGTATATACCCAAAGGATTATAAATCATTCTACTATAAAGACACATGCACATGAATGTTCATTGCAGCACTGTTTACAATAGCAAAGACCTAGAACCAACCCAAATGCCCATTGATGATAGACTGAACAAGGAAAATGTGGCACATATACCATGGAATACTATGCAGCCACAAAAAAGATGAGTTCATGTCCTTTGTAGGGACATGGATGAATCTGGAAACCATCATTCTCAGCAAACTGACACAAGAACAGAAAACCAAACACTGCATGTTCTCACTCATAGGCAGTCGTTGAACAATGAGAACAAGTGGGCACAGGGAGGGGAACTTCACACACTGGGGTAGGTTGGGGGTGGGGGACTAGGGGAGGAACAGTGGGGTGGGGGCAGGGAGGCTGGGGAGGGAAATCACTGGGAGAAATGCCTGATGTAGGTAACGGGGGGATGGAGACTGCAAACCACCATGGCATGTGTGTACCTATGCAAAAACTCTGAGGAATGTGCACATGTATCCCAGAGCTTAAAGTACAATTAAAAAAAAAAAAAAAAAAAGAAGAGGAGGAGGAGAAAGAAGAAAAAAATAAATAAAATTCAGGAGCACATAACTAATCTATCAGAATAGATGTCAGAAATGTGGTTGCTTCTGGTAGTTGGGGCTTAACTCAAAAAGGGGCATTAGGGAACTTTCTGGGTGATAAAATATTTCCATATTTTGATTAGATATTGGTTAGGTAAGGTGACACAATTTTCAAAACTCATTGAGTTTTACATTTAAAATCTGTGTTCAACTGCTTGTAAAGATTACCTCAATAAATAAAAAATTTTCAAACAATTTGGCAACCCTATTTTAAATGTATGAGAAAAAGCAAAGCTTATGAATGGTGAAGACACTGTTGAGGAAGGAGGAGGTAGAGGACAATGCAGGCAAACACTTTTGCACTAAAATTAGGATTTACTATTAACCTGTTATAATTTTTTAATATAGTATTGGTAAAGGGAAAGATAAATTGACCAATGGAATAGAACAAAGGCCCAAAACAGAAACACACAGAGATGCCGGAAACGGCAATGAAAATCACTGAAATAGACTCCTGAATAAATTAAACCAGAAGAACTGGTTATTCAAACAGAAACAAAATTAGATGCTTACCTTATCACATACATACAGATTAATTTCAAATGGATCAAAACCTTGTATGTGAAGAACAAAACTTGTAACTTGCAGATAATTATAGAAGAATATTTTTATGGCATCAGGTTTGAAAAAAATTTTTTTCAAAAGAAAGTACTAAACAAAAGATATCAATAAATTTGACAAATTAAAATAAAGAACTTCTGTTCATCAAAAGAAACCAAAATAGGAGTGGAAAGAAACAAAGCACAAAATGAATTACAAAACAAGCATAGGGCTAGGCATGATGGCTCATGCCTGTAATCCCAACACTTTAGGAGGCCAAGGTGGGCGGATCATGACATCAGGAGTTCAATACCAGCCTGGCCAAGTGAAACCCCCTCTCTACTAAACATACAAGAATTAGCCGGGTGTGGTGAAACGTGCCTATAGTCCTAGCTATTCAGGAGGCTGAGGCAGGAGAATCACCTGAACCTGAGAGGCAGAGGTTGCAGTGAGCTGAGACCACACCCTTGCACTCCAGCCTGGGTGACAGAGTGAGACTCCATCTCAAAAAACAAAACAAAACAAAAAAAAGCATACACAGAACTCTAAGAAAAAAAATCAGTATCCCCCCCCACCAAAAAAAGCATTTCATAGAAGAAAAAACTAATGAAACAACAACAAAGCAAAACATGAAGGAAAGTATGTCCAATCTTATTTGTAGTACTGTGAGCTCTTCCTTTTTTGTTTATTAAACATTGGAGAAGTAATGGCGTAAAGAAGAAGAGGCGTATCAAAGACAAATTATGAGATGATGCAGAAGGAGCTAATGTTAAAATTAATATTCAGTCAAGGCCAAGACCTAAGCCTATGTTCACCATCAGAGATTAGATTTCTCAGATGTAAGGAACTTGGGAATGTTATCCAAAAAGTAATTTCATGATAATTTTATCATTAAAACCAGCCGAAAAATTTTTTAAAGTTGACATAATACAGGAAGAACCATTTCTCAGTACTGTCAGCTGCTAGACTGCTCCTGTGTTCATGCTACGGCTTATCTGTGATACTAAATAGACACACTCTTTCAACTGAGGTTGGTAGAGAAACATGATATTTTAGGAATTCCTCAGTTTTTTTTAACACTTTCCTCCTTTATTCTTTATATTCTTTGTTGTGTCTAGATCAAAGATGATTTATCACAGATGTTGTTGTACATGATTTGGGTTGTTTTCCTGCCTTGTTAAATTTTAACAAGGCAAACTTAATTTTGTTTTTTATTCATCCTTCAAGATGTGAAACATTCCCATAGAAAACTTTTTCCTGCAAGACTCATAGCCTAAATAGAACTAAATAACTACAAAATACTGGTATAATTTTAAGGGTTACTTTCCTTGATAATTTAATGTTAGTAAAACAACAGACATTTCCAAAGATTGTAATCTTATTGATAAAATTTCTATTACTCTTTCTTGTATTATTTCAATTTTAGAAATATTTATTGGCTCTAATAAGATATAATATTCTTATTAAGTTTATCTAGCTAATATATTCTGTCTTAACATTAACTTTAAATCTATTTATTTATACATTTATCATTTGAAATGACCTGGTTATTTTTTGATATAAAGTTAAGTTTTCATAATCATCATTAATTTTTGCTGCATTTGACTCTTGCAATAATATTTAGATTTATACTTCAACAAATCTACAGACTGCCAACATTTAACTCATACAGTGATATGTTTTTATTCAAAAGTACAGATAGAATACATGTCCATATCTGAAAGTGACTATTCAGCTAGTAACAATAAATCTGAATTATATGTCTTGTTTATGCTATTGGTAGCATAATGCTGATTCAATGTACTAGTATCCTATACATTTACATCAGTGATCCTGCAAACATTTAGAGCTGACATTTGAAGTAGGTGAGCTACTCAGCTTTGTAGCCTGAGACAAAGACAAAAATGTTGGCCAAATACTGAGGCTAACACCAAACAATGGTGTATCCCTAAGAAGAAATATAGACTAAATATCTCCTAGACAGAACTTTATGCCATATTCACATAAATACATACGCAAATTCTTTATCTTCAAACTTTTAATTTGCATGCCTAAAAAAAAAAGAAATGAAATATAAGGGCCCTCAATGAATCATGCCATGAATGTTCTTGCTCTTGTTGATAATGATGATTTATTCTCATCTTATAACCCACTGCCACTTACAACACTTCATAGCAGCCCCTCAGGCAACCATCACTCATAGCCAAATCTCATTCCCCATTTATCCCCCTTTGAAATAGCACTCTTTCAGAATAGACTTGGACAAAGTGGGCTTCATGTTGAATTCTGAATAAGAGAATAAAAACAAAGTTATTTGAGGCATAAAAGGTATTGCTATAAATGAATAAATTATATGAATAATCTGGATGAAATCAAAATGGTAAAAATAGAACTAAGAAAAAATTTGTTTATAATACTTTATCTCAATGTGTACACTATTCTAAAGCAAAGAAATTTCTACTTGCAATAATTTTACTGACTCAGAGAATACCTCATTCATATAAAAAAATGAATACTTTGCCTTGAACCTTCAGACCTTACCTATTTTCAAGTTGCCCAACCCTCACAGAATGGCAAGAATAATGGTTCTCAGCTTTTTAATTTCATGGACCTTGAGAGTCTAAAGAATTACTGATAACCTGTATTAGTCCATTTACACACTGCTATGAAGAACTGCCTGTGACTGGGTAACTTTAAAAGAAAGAGGTTTACTTGATTCACAGTTTCATATGGCTGAGGAGGCCTCAGGAAACTTAAAATCATGGTAGAAGGTGAAGGAGAAGCAAGTACCTTCTTCACAAGGCAGCTGGAAAGAGAAAGAATGCAGGGGATTTCTCCCCATGTTATCCCTTCAAATAAAAATTTTAAAGCTGTCTTTTGACTAGCAGAAGTTCTAAAAAAAAAAAGGGTGCAGGGGAAACTGCCACTTTTAAACCATCAGATCTCGTGAGAACTCCCTTACTATCACAAAAACAGCATGGGGGAAACTGCCCCCATGATAAAATCACCTCCCATCAGGTTCCTCCCTCCACAGGTGGGGATTACAGTTCAAGATGAGATTTGGGTGGGGACACAGTGCCAAACCATATCAGGACCCTAAAGAGCTTTCGTTTGTGTGGGTTATATGTATTGATACCTACCACATTAGATATTGAAACAGAAAATGTTAAATATTTACTTGTTTTATAATAACATAAACCTATCATATGTTAACATAAATGGCATATTTTTATGAAAAATAACTATATTTCTTAAATGAAAAATACAGTGAGAATTATTTTACACGTTTGCAAGTCTGTAATGTCTAGCTTAACAGAAGACAGCTGAATTCTGATATCTGCTTTGGTATTCAATCTGTTGCAGTATCTTGTTTTGAAGAAAATCCAGTCTCACATAGTTGTGCAGGTGGAAAAGAGGAAAACAGGATTTTCAGAAAATTGATAATATTCTGTGATACTACATCAAAATTTGACAAATGATAATTTTTTAAAAGTTGGTTGAATGTGAACACACTGATGAACTTTTCCTGTTTTGTTGCACTAAAATTATAGGTTTACCTTCCATGTAAACCCATGCATGATTTTTTTAAGTGTGCATTAAAATGTTGGTTCACAAAGTTAAACCTGTCTTCCAAATGTTGACATATTTCTGCATGCAATACTTTTTCAAAACCACATGTACTAATATTACTACCAACCTCATCAGAAAATATTCAGTATTAGGAAGCTATCAAGTTTTTGATAACAGACAAAAGTATACTAAAATTCTAATTGTTACTTAAAAACTTAAATTTTTATCACTGGCAACAAGTGCTATCAACTGATTTTCTTGAAGGGTCAATGTCACTTTGTTAATTTTGCAGAAAATGTCTGCCAGATACTAGCCATATTTCAAGTAAAAATGGTGTCCTATAGGGGAAAAATGGTTAGTTCAGCCCACAGTTCATTCTCACAGGGGATCTTCCTCAAGTCAACCCTTGTAATTTGACATGCAGAAGTGCTTTATGCATACTTCCCATTTTGTCACACATCATATTTTCTAAAGTAGACTTGGGATTAATACTCAATGAAATTAAGATATATTTGCTGTTTCATTAGATATTCTTAAATGAGACTTTTTAAAAAATGTGATTGCATGGCAGTGAAAAAGTCAGTGGCTACCAATACAGTTTGCTGCCACTGTTTGATTTGTACCAGTCTGCAAAAAGTTTTACCTGCTGTTATTTTTGCATCATTTATGCAGATGTCAACCGCTAAAAAAGAAAATGATGTCTTAGTACCATTATGAAATAATTTGATCTCTTCAATTGCCTGAAATTACCTTGGAGATGCCCAGGGTTCTGTAGAGCACATTTTGAAAATCTTTAGACTAGATGATCTTAATTATACTGTCGTTTTTGTTGTGACTTCCTAATCCCTTCCAAAATAAAACAGAATATTTTGCTGTCTGTTTTGAAAACTACTGAAGCAAAGGCTATGAACGTGTGTTGTTTTGTTTTTAATCTTATGTAAATATATATGCTATAGATATACCTGCCATAATATGAAATTACATACATATGTAGTTTCTCATTACAACATTTTAGTGGAAGCCAAAAATTGTAAATAATTCAGCTATCCATTGATGGAGAATTTGTTAAATATATTAGATTACATTGTACAGTGGAATACTATGCAGCAGCAAAAAGAAAACAGGAAGAAGAAGGAGGAGGAGGAAGAGGAAAAAGGAGAAGGAGAAGGATGAAAAAGAGGAGGAGGAGGAACAAAAAGAAGAGAATGAGGTAGAGGAGAGGGGGATGAGCGTGCTTTTACAGACTTGTTTACAAACATCACTGGGATATTCTTTAAAAAGGCAAGGTGCAGAATAACATATACAGTATGTGCTATGTTTTCAATGTTTGTGTCCCCTCCAAAATTCATGTTGAAACTTAATCACCAGTGTGATAATATTAAAAGGTAAAAATTTTGGAGGTGATTGAGTCATGAGGGCTCAATCCCGCCCCTTCTGGGTGAGAATAATGCCTTTAAAATGGGACTTAACACAAGTTCTAAAAACATATCATCCCACTTTCTCAAATTAATGGAGAATAATTTAGGTAATGTTTCATATAAGCATTTTTAGCAAGTTCAAGAAAGTTTATAAATCCTTGAACCCCAAAGTAAATTTTCTCTACATGTGTTCTACTGAAGCACACCATCAATGACGAGTACTCGGTAATTATTTTTAAAGGGTAAACTCTAACTTATTTTCAAACTACCAAATGCATTTTTTAATTTGACCACAATCAATTTACTTTTTTCCCTGAAGTCAATTTACTACTTAATATCTAGTTAATGAATGAAAAGCTACACTATATTCCATTCACATATACTTTAGTGCTGAAATGTAAACAACAATAGCTAGTTTTTATAGACTTTGCTAGAATGGTTTTTATTAATAGTGTCACCTTTACTGCTTAAACTCATTTGGATTCCCTTCCAATACATGCCCATACATAAAGATGAAAAGTGTAAAACTATTTTATTAGAAATATTGATTTTTAAATTTAAAACTGTTGTGAATAAATTGCTTGTTTAAGAAAAGCCAGAGGGGAAACAGCGAACTAGGGTGTTCTGTGTACTAAGCACTGTCAGGGCATGCCATTCTTATACTTTCTATGAGGAGATATTGTGCAATCAAGTGTAATTCATGTTTCTGAACCTCGACTGCAAAGAATAAAGAAACCTGTGGCACAGTATTGTCATAGATGATGTCTGTCAGCAACTTAAATTCATGGCGCATGCATAATACCAGCACATTCATTATTCTTCCTCCTCAACCACTAAAGATACTGGCAAATAAATATTTTGTCAGAATAAGATAACAAAACACTTTCAGAAAATGTCTGCAGCATATTCTGAAGAAAACATAAGGGAGCTTAATCAGGTCCAATAAGCAATGAATGATTCAGCCAGTTCAGCAATGATTCAGCAAACACTGCTCCAGCCTCAAAAGGCCCATGAGTCATGAGCAGGAAGAATTCTTCCATCAAGTGTTCAAAGGAATTCTAATCAGGGAGTGATCTTAGTTCTTCCTAGTACATCCATCAAGAAAAACATTGTCTCCCAGAGACTTCCTGGGACTCTACACAGTGGTGGTAAAATGATTCTGAAAAAGCACAGCACAGCCTCCTTTAAAAAAGAAGACAAGTCATGCTGCACAGGATTTTAAGGGTAAAATGATAATTCTTATGCTAGTGAATGCCATTAATCTGTAAGTTCTCAGTAACTCTTAAGCAAATATATCAATGCCCTTGTTCAGTATTTCATGTAAGTGAATATTACAACAGAAGCCATTATCTCAAAGCAATTTCCTTTTTTCATTTTAAGCATGTAAAAATATCTATTGCATCACATCTCCATTTAAGAAAAATAAGAGTATTGCAAAAATAATTTCACTGTTTAAATCTATGGAGACTTGAGGAGCTTCTACACACTCCTATGGGGCAAGGATTAGGGATGTAAGGTCGTTTTTCCTATGTACTGCATGACCACTGCTGACTATGCTTTTAAAGTTTTTCTGTCTTCTCTTTGCATTTTCTGTCTTTTGTCTGCTATTTATCATTACTTCAACTGACAAATAAGTGCTGCCTATTTTTCAAACACTGAGCAAGGACTAGATGGCACTTAACAGAGCCAAAATCCGGTGCTCTGGGGGTAGGTCTTTGGTGCTGAGAAACCTGTACCAATTACTTCCAGGTTTAAGACAAAATATGTTATAGTTCATGTATTAGGGTTCTCTAGAAGGACAGGACTAATAGGATAGATGCATATATGAAGGGGAGTTTATTAGGAAGTATTGACTCATACAATCACCATGTGAACTCCCACAATAGGCTGTCTGCAAGCTGAGGAGCAAGGAGAGCCAGTCCGAGTCCCCAAATCTCGAAAGCAGGGAAGCTGCAGTGCCGCCTTCAGCCTGTGGCCTGAGGCCCGAGAGCCTCTGGAAAACCACTGGTATAGGTCCAAGAGTCCAAAAGTTGAAGAACTTGATGTCTGATGTTCAAGGGTAAGAAGCATCCAGACGGAAGAAAGATGGAGACCAGAAGAGGCAGGAAGACTTCTCTATCTGTTTCTGCTTTATTCTAGCCCTGCTGGCAACTGATTGGATGGTGCCCACCCAGCTTGAGGAAGGGTCTGCCTTCCCCAGCCCACTGACTCAAATGTTAATCTCCTTTGGCAACACCCACACAGACACACCCAGGAACAATACTTTGTGTCATTCAATCCAATAAAGTTGACACTCAGCATTAACCATCACAGTTCAAATCTGACTTCTGGGAAAGTGGCCTGTTCATTTAATACAATTCCAGCCTTTTATGGTAACGCTTCCAACATTCTAATTGGCATCTTGTCACAAAAGGCAACACTATGTTTAAACAAAAATTCTAATCTTCTCAAGATCGTCCTCATTTTCAAAAACAATAAACCATTTTTCCAAAGTGTACTCCACAGAACACAGGCTAATCATAGGTAATAAACAGTACTACCCTTAGAACCCGACATCTGGGGCCCCCACGCTGAGTCCTCCCCACGAGCTGTGGTGCTGTAGCTTCCTCAGGGCTCACCCCTCAGCAGAAGCTTAGAGGGGTCAAAGAGGTGTACTCACCTGGAATGCATCTCAAGCCTCCACAGGTCCTAGACCCAAAGGATGGGAGGGGAGGGGCACCCAAGAGGTTAGACCCTGGATGCAGGGGTGGTGGTATCCCCAAACATCCATGCAAAACTTCTCCTGGGGTGGGAAGGTAAGTGAGAAAGGAGCCTACAAGCAGGGAACCAGAAGCAACTGCGCTCTGTCATCAGGGCACAAAAGTCCAAAGAATCCAAATTCTACATGAAAGCTTGGCCTTCCAGATCATTTTGCAGATAAATCACTCAAGGGAAGAGCATGGAACACATTTTAACAATCAGTTTAATGTATAACTTTTAAATATTTATGGTGTGATATGATATTTATGATTATATTTAATATGATATGGGCGCTCATTTGTACTGACGTTCCAGCATGGCAAATGACTGACTGACTAAGCTCTACAAATTCTGTGACAGCAAAGAAATTTTTTATCTTGTTCGCTGCTCTCTTTCCAGGACTGAACACATAGCTGATGAAATTTTAAGTGAAAAAGGTGTTCCATGGTTTAAAAACCTGTTTTGGAAATGCTGCCTTTTGCAGCCCCTTTTGGAGCATTGGTAATGCAAATTCGTACTTTAACAGCTTTGAGTATCCTACCAGTTTAACCCAGGCACCCCATCCCTCTGCTTTTTTCCCAGAGACCATCTCACATTTACTCTATGGTAAAAGACTTGTATTAATAGCGTTGCTCAAATCAATGGCATATAGCAACAAAACCACTTTGGTGCATCTCAGGAAACCTGGAGTAGGGCCTGGCTTGGTGCCTCACACCTGAAATCCCAGCACTTTTGGAGGCCTAGGTGGGCAGATCACGAGGTCAGGTGTCCGAGACCAGCCTGGCCAACATGGTGAAACCTGTCTCTACTAAAAATACAAAAAAAAAAAAAATTAGCTGGGTGTGGTGATGCACGCACCTGTAGTCCCAGCTACTCGGGAGGCTGAGGCAGAAGAATAGCTTGAAACCAGAAAATGGAGGTTGCAGAGAGCAGAGATCATGCCATTGCACAATAGCCTGGGCAGCAGAGCAAGACTACATCCCAAAGAGAAAAAAAAAAACCTGGAGTAACATATCCTCCAATATGGTTCCACATACAATCCAAACATTACAAAAAGCTAGTAAATTTATTGGATGTTCTAGAAGGAAATAAATATAAGATTTTCTTTTTGTGAGCAAACTAAGAATTCAATAATAGCAGAAATTGAACTTTTCCTGGAGTTTTTCTACCTAGAAATAAATGGTTTAGAGCATATTGAAAAGACAGAAAAAGAGTTACAAACCTATTATATTAAATTTAAGGTAAAGAATAAATGTCCAGTAAACCTTTAATACTCATTCAACACTGTATATATCGATTTAAAATATATTTATTTCCGGTGAATGTTGTCACTAATCTTGGTTCAAGCAACCTATAACCAACTTCCCATTTCGAGTTCCAGCATGGCTACCCACTGTAATTAATACCGATGCTGATTATGATTAACACTTGGTGTCAGTGCAAGGTCAAGCAGGGAATTTATACTATAGATTTTTAATTTAAACTGAAACCATAGAAAAAAGTGCGAATGCAAATTAGGACTCTTTCAGAGACAAGCCATAGAAATTTTATTTAAGTTAACACAATCATATGAAAGAATTTATTGGCACAAGGAACTGAAAAAACACAGATGCCATTGACCTCAGTAATGACTGGATAGAGAACTCAACTCTCTCCTCTCTCCTTTTTTCTTCTACTTCTATCCATTCTCTTCTCCCTTCTTCTTTTTCCCCTTATTCTCTCCCTTTTCCTCTTCTTTTTTCCCCCAATGCCAACCCACAGTGTCTTCTCCTAACTTCTCTTTACATTGCCCTCCTTCTCTCCAGTCGTGAAGTTTCCTCCCTAAGTCAGGCATCCTAGCAGTAGACAGCACCAAGTAACATCATCAGAGCTTAAGAACCCCAGAGAACAGAACATTTCAAGCTTCAAAAGATAAAATCTCAAAGAAAGAAGTCTGGTTGGCCTAGTTTGGGTCATATGTTCCCATTATACAAATTGCTAAGATCTAGGAAATCATGCTACTGCCTGACAGCACCCTGAGATCCCAAAATCCTATCACTGGGATAAGATAAATCAAAACAGGACAGATACTCTTACCGGAAGAAGAAGTAAAAGGGAAGTTTGACATACAGAGCTTCAGGTGTCCTATGCAGAGTGTAAACGGTTACATTTTTGGAAAGTAATTTGACAATATATAACAAGACCCTATAAATCCATTACCACAATCTATGCTAAGAAAAGAGTCCAAACTCCGAAGTCATATTTATCAAGAAGTATACTATAACATCATTTCCAATACCAAAACTTGTAATTAACCTAAGGGTCCAATAAGAGAAAAACAACTGGGCAAGCACCTGTTGTCCCAGCTACTAGGACGGCTGAAGCATAAGAATTATTTCAGTCCAGGAGTTCAAGGCCAGCCTAGGAAACATAGCAAGAGCCCCCCAAAACAAAACAAAACAACAACAAAAATAGGTAGATTATAGTATAACCTCACAATAGAATATGATGTTGCCATAATAAAGAAAACTGCCTGCTATCTGGAGTCCATCTATTGCCAGGAATCCTAACCTAAGATGAAAAAGGCAAACTACAAACTTATGTATATATAGAAACCTTGAAAAATAAATAGATAGAAAAGATACAAGAAGAGGTCAGGCATGGTGGCTCACTCCTGTAATTCCAGCACTTTGAGAGGCTAAGGCAGGCAGATCACATAAGGCCAAGAGTTCGAGGCCAGCTTGGCCAACATGGCACAACTCCATCTCCTTAAAAAAATACAAAAATTAGCCAGGCATGGTGGCACACACCTGTAATCCCAGCTACTCTGGAGGCTGAGGCAAGAGACTCACTTGAATCCAGAAGGCGGAGGTTGCAGTGAGCCAGGATTATACCAGGTACTCCAGCCTGGGTAACAGAGCAAGACCTCATCTCTCTGTCTCAAAAAAAAAAAAAAAAAGATACAAAAAGAAACAACTCCAAAATGTTAACAGACTGTGGGTACTAAGGCAATAGGTGATCATCTATCTTTTACAAATATTCTTCTATCATTTCTATCTTTTCTATAATAAATGTATAATTTTAATGGTAAAAAAACATTAATTTCAAGATTTAAAAACTATAAGACTGAAGCACTTAAGTATCAGATGAGTGTTCTTAGAATTTCTCATCTTCCCATGTTTACCAGGTGTTTCCCCAAATCAGTTATTTATTTCAAAATATTATTGTAAATTGTATAGATACAATGGTCTTTGCCAACACTAGAGAAGTGAACAAACAAACAAAAATGTACAGAATGGAGTACAAGCTAGTCAATCATACGAGAAGGGGGCATTTGCTTCTCTAATCTAAAACCCATGGTATTCAGGGACAAACATCATGAGGCACCATGCACAGCTATTTCTGTTAGGATACATTTAAACTATGTAGAATGGAACAGAAACAACTAGACTTTTGTATGACTAAGACAAGGTCCAGAAAGCATCTCCCCACCCTTTGGACCTTCAGATCTCTCGACCACAAGCCCTGATGTATGCAGACCTCACCCACCCTACTCCTAATCCACACTTGTCCCTCTTTGTTCCCAACCTCAACACAACCCCCCTGCATTGTGGTTCATGTCACTTTCCAGGTTTCTACTCTGGAGGATGAGGAAGGTCATTAAGAATTTTCTTCTAGTCAAGAGATCAATAAGGCAAGATGGGGCAATAGGGAAGTAACAGGTTCAGGGACAGAGACACACTCAGCAGCTGCCCCATCCACATCATACTACCCAGGCAGAACAGACTATTTCCTCGCCATGGTTCCTAGAGCTCAGCTTCACAGTCAGCAAAATGAAAAACTGCTTTGAAACCAAGTCAGACAGAGGTACTGATATAGCGCTTAATGTTTGCAACAATTTATTTTGCTTTTATGTTATCCTAATTTCTTGTGAGGTCCTTGTCTGAAAAAAAGACACTAATAAAGATCCATTCTACCTGAAGTCCATCCAGTACCAACTATGTTCCTAATTTGTTGTGTGACCAAAGGTAAGTCATATCATCTTTTTGTTCCTATAATATGAGAAGTCTGGACTAAGTTCATCTTTCAAGCATCTTTTGACTATAACATTTGATTGTTCTGTGGAAGTCTTTTTACAAAGTCTTAGTACCATCCTGCAGAATATAGGGCACAATAAATCCAACATCTTTGTTATCGCTCACTAACTCTCTTTTTCTAGGGTTCTTTTCACAGGATGAGTTTGAAACTTCTCAGCTTACCCATGTGCTTACTATATATACTTAGTAATATATAAATTCAAAATGTTACCATCAAAAACAAAAATAATCGCTTTAAATTTATATTTTCACAGAAACATTTTAGCTATTAAAATTTAGCTATATAATGAAAATTAAAATATCCACCGTAATGTAAATATGGATTTCAGATAAGATCAATGCTAAGAGAATTCTAAAGTGGACATCCAGAACCAGATATACAGCAGTAGGATGTATAGAAGGGAAAGGAAAGGAGAAAGAAGAGAAGGAAAGAAAGAAAGAGTTGTTTACTTTTGACAATATGGAGACAGACTTTTTAAAAACCACCAAAGCTGTTAAAATCCTGTCATTTGTATTCAAAAAATATAACCTGGGAAGTCAGCTTTTATCAATTTTTATATCATGCTTCATATCTACTAAATCCCCCAGACAATAAATAAAGATCAAATGATCTTTATTACACACACATGCGCCTCAGCCTCTCCACAGAATATAGATACCACCCGCAGCTGACTTGGCTGCCAACCACATTCCTGACTCCTCTGCCTCCACTACCTACACTGGTCTGCCTTGTTGAAGGTTCTGAGACTCAAATTACCCATACTGCTCTGTAGATCATGATTCATATTGCAATAGGCAACAGGCTACTTCCTTTCTTTCCTTCAGTGGATAAAATGCTGCTTCTATATTGGATTAACCAACTTTATACATTCTCCTTCAGGACTTCTTATTACGTGATGACAATATGCATTCTTATTTTTTTTTAAAGTTGACATCAGTAACAGTGACCACTTTGGTGTATGACCACTCAAAACTGATCTATAAGACTTAGGAAATTTAAGCGAGGGGTAGTACAGAGTACATACCCAGACTAAGGAACTCACAAAGGTAATAGTCGACAAGTGTAAACTGAATTTGTCTGGATGTATCCATGTACACGTGTCAGCTGAATGTGTTTGAACATCTTACTACTTCAGTAAACATCATCTGTGCCTTCCAGGCCCAGAACGGTGGCTATTCCAGTTGAAGTAGTCTTCCCAGTGCCTTGAGGTGCCTCAGAGCCCTCTATCTGTATATAAATTCTTTCAGGCCCCTGGGTCTGCTGAGTGTCTCTGTGAAGCCTTGCTATATACGTCTATATTGTCATCCTTAAAGCTTAGCGTACTATTTAATGCTTTGTCAACATGTGGCTGGGTTTGAGTATTTGAAATACAACTGAAGAGTGACTCTCTATACAACCCTACAACAGGAAAAGGGTGAATTAATTAAAAGCTTAACTAATTCTCCTCACTCGACTTCCATACTGCCTTTTCTTGTGGCCTGGCTCCTAGCCAAGTCCTGCAGGGCAGCCGACTGCCAAAGACAGATCCCCAGGTGCTGGGAAATGTAGGGCAACTTCAGTAGCCAGATTCTTACATAGTAAAAGCAAAGCAGAAATAGATAGATTTTTAAGTAGATAACTCGAGCTTATTAACATGCTATCATTTTCTTAACTTTACCAGCTCTCTGAGGTTATCATGCAAAATGTTCACTCTTCACATCTACAATTGTTGAAGCATGCAGTAGCAGTTTTTCATTCAAATGCAACATTTTCCCAAAATATTGAACTGACACATTTTGCAAATAACAAAAGTGAAACATCTTTGAAGTGATAGCACAGAAAATACAATCATATAGTTCCACAAAGAAAGAAAAGGAGAAACTTTTCCCCAGTTTCCAGCCTACTGAATACCTCAAAAATGTATTGATTCTAGATGAAACTACTATCTTTGTAAAACACGGAAAGGCATTTTTTTTTTTTTTTTGCTCTTCTACTTCTAATATTCTGCTTTCTAGAAGCCAAAAGAAATTATCTATTCTCATTAAAGGAATTATGAATGGAAGCGTTTTTTCATTAGGCTAAGAATGCTTACAATGAATGTGCATAAAGCTGAAATTCATGAGCAAGGGTGTCAAAAAGTATTCCACGTGAAATAGCCAGCTCATACAGAAAAAATATGCAAGTTTCAAAGGCAAAACAATCTTTTCTTGAACCATCTCTACAGTTATCTCATGATCTTAACAAATAACTATAGTTTCACATAAGCCAAAATCGGCTTTGAAGAAAATAAATTATTCATTCTGCCTGTGTCAATTCAGGGTATGTGCTTCAGGGTTGAAGGTAATAGTGGGTTTATCATTGTTGGATGAAATATAAATTGGTGCGGCACCTTCTCTACTGTCATAACACTCTGGACTTAATCCCACAAGCACTCATCATTTGCTTATCAGTTTTTTCCGGTGTCCTTCTCCCCAAAGGACTGTAAGCTTTTCAAAGGTGGGACACATCTTTTATTTCTAGCATCTTTCGAAATATCTGAAATTTATTAAAGGTTTGTTAACTTAATGATTAAAATGTTCAATTTACTAATGAACATAATAATTCCAGGAATCACAGTGGAAGAAAAAGAGCATTATATAAGGGTCTCACATGTTATACAGGTCTCACATGTCACTTGAACAGTGAATATAGAAGCAGAATTCTCTACATTTTAATTACTTCCAGAACACACCTTCAAACTCAGTTTCAGATACATAGAATCCAAAAAATATAAAGGAAACTACAGAAAAATCCTCTGTTCATTTCATATCCATGTCCCTGTTTATGGTATATTTTGAATGACCTTCATTCTCTGCTTTCTGAACTCCTGCCTGGCTGGAAATAACATCAAGAATTGGTTTCTCGTTTCCAGATTATCAACCTACTAGATCCCAGATCTTTGGTTTGTTTCTGATAACTGGTTCTGCGGGAAACTTGTGGTCCTCCCTAACCAGTTCTATTTGGCTGCTATTAAATCTTAGCATACTTCTACAACCACTACTTATGTCCTTAGCATTGTATATCTACAGCTGAAATGGTAACCTATTTCATACTTCACTATAAACATTGTAACTTAGGACGGCATAGGATGTGAACTTTAAAAAGTTTCCTCAGTAACTATATGATAAACTTAAAGCACCATAAAAGTCCACATTTTTTAGTTATTAATTTAAAACCTGATCATCAAAACAGAAATGATGTTCTCAGCATATTGGGTTATCCCTTTTTAAAGAGATAAATATGTGCCTTTTGGAGATTATCTTTAAAATAATATAGGAACTGAATCAATAGTGTATACATCAATATTATTAGCAAGTAATTTTCTTAAGTAATATATAATGATTATTATTTTCTAAATTTCGTAGATGAAGTGATTGAGAGAAACAAGATTATTCTCCCAGGTTCTCAACCAGAAAATAAAAGATTAACATACCAGATTCTTTTTTGTTTCATGAGTTCTACCCACCTCCTTCCAAAAGAGATTGGAAGTTTCATATCATAAATGGATAGAAAGAAAACTAACATTTATTGAGTACCTAAAATGTCCTAAATACTGTGATGTTTCAGACAGTAATTAAAACAATGTGTAATGTAGTATTGTTATCATCTTGCAAACAAGAATAATAAGATACAGACAGGTTGCTTTTCCAAAGTGACATAGCTAAGAAGTATTAAAATGCTAATTTGTTCAGAATTTGAACCCAGGTCTATGCAATTCCAAAGCCAGCACATGTCATTTCCTCCCTGGTATTCTGACATAGTTATAATAAATCCAGAAAGCCCCTAATCAAAAGCAAATTAAAAACAAGCAATAAAAAAGCAAGTGATAGAAGGCTATAGAACTAAAGATAAATATTCCAAAAAATATACGTTAGAAAGACCTACGGGATTTTAACCCAAATCTCAGGTCTGCACTATATGTCAGCCAAGAGAAGGGAATTCACAGGGTGGCAGCTCTCATTTATCTAACAAGAAAACATTCTCATTCTATCAAGAAGGAAACAATTTACAAGTTCTAAAAAGGATTTCTAGTGTAAGTTACAAACTGAATCTTATACAATAGAATCCCTTTTCTCCATAACAGTTTTTTAAAAATTGCAGAAATATCATCCACATACCTGTTTCATGTACGGGAGCCCATTCTTACGGCCAGGTACAAGTGAACCAAAATAATATGCTGCTAGGATAATAGCAGTAAAAGGACAAGACAACATCACGCATGCAAAGTTTTAATTTCCTCAAATCATCATTAGTTCTTAGCCTTTCCTCCTCGTCTTACGTTCATTAGCAAAACACCTTCCTGCCAGCAAGGAAGAAAAGGCCTGCTGCATCTGCCAGAACAATGACTGGTCATTCTTTATGTCATCAGCCCATCAGCTAGTCAATCAGCTGGTCAACAAATATTTATTGAGCTTCAACCATGTGCCAAATATCAGGCTAGGCACAAGTGAGCTCAACAGACCTGGTCTACACTAATGAAGTCTATTCTCTGATGGAGGAAACAAATCACCCACCACATAAATATTTATAGTCAGACTTCACTAAATATCACCAAGACATTACAAAGCACTATGAGAGCCAGTAACAAGGGGACAAGTGTGAGCATCTAGCAGAGGCAAAGAACACATTAAGAAAAGTTGGAGGTGATAATCCTAAGCAAATTAGCACAGGAACAGAAAACCCAATACTGCATGTTCTCACTTATAAGTGGAAACTAAACATTGAGCACACATGAACATGAATATGGGAATAACAGATACTGTGGACTACCAGCTGGTGGGCAGTGAGGGTTGAAAAACCAACTATTGGGTGCTATGCTCATTACCTGGGTGACAGAATCCTTACTCCAAACCTCAGCATCATGTAACTTTCCCACATAACAAATCTGCACGTGTACCTTCTGTATTTAAAAGTTGAAGAAAAAAAAAAGAAAAGAAGAGCATCCCTATGTCAGACTTGCTTTTGTCAACACATAATTAGCCACCTACATTTGTCAACTACTATCGTATGTATAGAGCCACCTCAGAGACCATAAAGTATACAAAGAAGCCTAAAATACACACCTTTGAAAAATACACATCTTCAAATTCAAGAAGGAAATAGACATGAGAAGCTAATAATAGAGGAAAGCACTAGAGGAGCATTAAATAAGTAGCATCAATAAGTGACAGTGGGGCAAAAGGACTGATAAACCACTAAGGGCTGGTGTGACTTGGAAAGAATTCTCAGGCAAGGTAGGGAGTGAGCTAGGCCCAGCCACAATGGTTCTCAAACAATTTTGACTAAAGCACACAGTAAAAAATATATTTTCTGCCTTGGCCCAATATAAATATACAAATATAACTACAACTGAAGTTTTATCAAACAAAACTCACTCTCATAGCAGGTGTTCCCCAATGATTGTATTCTACTCTGTTGTTAAAAACTTGTTCTTAAAATGTTCTCGCTGCTTGTCATAACCCACTAAATTGATTATCCACTAATGAGTGGTAACCTAAAGTTTGAGATTTCCATAATAGAAAGGAGTTTTACACACAGAAAAGGTCCTTCACAGAGGTACAGGGAAAGTGGATGATTCTCACTTCCTACAAAGGAAGTCAAAGTCAACGTGACTTTTCACTTCTCCCCATCCTTCTCCTCCTACCTCTCCTCATTTTCAGACCCATGACTTAGCTATAAGGAATACACACCCAGCATTGGGCCATACCACATATGCCATCATAACCTTCTCTGAGACATTGTTCCCACCCTTCCTTCCCCTGGACCACCAGCATCAGCCTCTGATTCCCAGACAAAACATATTAAGCTTTCTCATAGAAGTGTAAGTAAAGATTGCTGTTAGACATATAACTAGATCAGAATTCCTCATCAGACCTACATTTCAGGTCCTGAGGCTACACACTGAGTTTGTAAATGTGTCCATTTTTTTTCTCCAAAATCAAATTAATAACTCACAAACACAGGAGATTTATCTGTTATGTACCTCTAGAAGCATAAGTACTAGGCCCAATTCAGTTTTTAAGGCCAATGCTTTTACAATGGAGCAGATCTCCAGTTTCAGAAAGACACACACACACACACACACACACACACACACACACACGCACACACATATAACAGGGCTTCCAATTTCACATGAACATTATGGTGATCTTTACTCAATATCCACCAATGTTGATAAACTTTTCGTCTAAAAAAGAGAGCTCAGAGCCTGAGAGCAGTAGTTTCCATCCTCGCCAACTTCACACATGTGCCACATATACTTCCCAGTTTGTTCTCTTTTTCCTTTAAGGCAGAAACAGTTGTTTAAAAATGAAAATGTGAACTCCAAGCAAGGAATAATCAGTCAGAATTAGGTGGGGAGCAGGTTAAGATATGTATCTATTTCAGTTATTGATGCAAATGATGAAAATGCATTTCTCGATTTGGTTTAATTAAAACCAAAATTGATTGGCCTGTATCTTGGTGTCTCAAGACGGATTCTCTTATTTGGCCCTACCCATCTGCAAGCCTCCTTAAATAATCTGGAAAAGAGGTTTTCTTCCTTCACTAGTGGGCAGAACTAATGTTAATAATCTGGGAAGTAGCAGAGGAATCCTTCAGTGACACTGTTTTTGTCACTGTTCCATAAGCAGCTCCACACACGCACACACACACACACACACACACACACCCCACACCCAGGCCCAACATTACCAGTGGAGAGTAGAGATGCGTCCTAGGCTAGTTTGGTTCACTGGAGTTTTCTGTTTGTTTCAGGTGTGTGTGCACACGTGTTCATTTGAAGAGTACTCAGGGCACTTAATGCTCTAAAGCTAAAGGCAATACATGGTCACTTCTAAACCACAGTCTAAACCACAGTCACTCCAAAGGGCAGCAATATCTCTAGAACTGACGCTCGCCTTAAAATGAACCTGTACAGGCCCCAATTTTAGGACCGGGGCTACTCTAAGTAACAGCATCTCTCTGATGACTGAATTCTGCAAATTGTCTATTGGGTTTAGTGACCAAAGGACCTCTCATTATGAAATTTTAATCAAATCCGATTATTCTTTTGCTCTAATGTCAAAGATAATGGTTAAATAGCATTGACCATTTTTAAACTTCCGTACAACCCATGTAAATTGTTGAGAGGGAGATGAAACTCATCCATTTAGGAATTACCTACTGGATTTGCCTTCCTATGTGCCTAGTGATTGATAGGTTGGTTTGGAAAGGCAAATTGCTTCTGGTACATCTTTTTTGTCAAAAGGTATATATGAAGAATTTTATCTTAGGTCTCCAGTTACATGAGGTAGCTTATGGGGACCGCTGGATTCCAGGGTGCCCCCGGAGGGAAATCCAAAGAACCCGGCCGGTGTGGGTATTTGGGTCCTGGGGGCTCCGGGGCAGACCGCGTGGGCTTGAGACGCTTCCCCGGCTTTGGGCCGCGGCGCAGCGCCCAACGGAGGCGCCAACGACAGGCCTGGGCTACCTCGGCCAAACGGCGGCGAAGGCAACGCCGGGGCATCTGCGCTCTGGCTCTGGAGAAAAGTCGAGAAAAGCCAGAAGGCAGCGGGGGTCCATGGGAAAGCGAAGCGGCTGCGTCTCCCGGCCACTGCGCGAGCAGTTCCCTGCAGGCTGCAGCGGGGCGCCGGCCGAGCGCAGCAGGGGGCGCAGGCGGTGGCGGGGTGGGGGTCGCGCGGGCGACCTGCTAGTCAGTCGGCCCGGGAGGGGCCCCGGGAGGGCCCAGGCGCCCGCCGAGCGGCGGATCAGTGGACCAGCCTGCGGCTCCGGGGCTCGGGACGCCCCTGCCCGGCTGCCCGAGACCGCAGCATCGCCGCACCGCCCAAACGCAATTTTGACCGGTGTGTCCGGGGTCGGCCGCCTAAGGCCAAGGCGAGGAGGGAGGAGAGACCGAGAGAGAACACGCGAATGGAGTGGGGGAGGGGACCCGGAGCGGAGAAGCGGTGTCATTTCCACCAACTGGGCTCCTTCCTGACCCAGCCGCTCGTCTGTCACCGCTGTCTCATTCCTGTTATTTACATCTGTCTTTAGCATTCTAATTACTCGCTTTATTACTTTAGCCTGGAGGAATCCTGTAAAAAACAACGGAGATGAGGATCCTACCACACAATAAAACTGCCCAAAATCCCCACTGCACATTATACAGAGCACTTGAGAATATTTGTGCTGTTATATGACCTCAATATGTCCTTAAATTGATCTTATTATATCTTTCTTTCTCCCTTCTCTTTCTCCGTGTGTATGTAATGAACTCTTTTAAGGTGTGGAACGCAAGAATAAGCTGTTCAACAAATGACGAAAATGAGATTCTTCTTTGAGGGGGCGGTAATAGGGCGAGGGCAGAGAAGATTTTGAGGCATTTGGACCAGCCCGGCACAAGTCCAGTTCCTAAACTCTTGCTTTCATTTTTACGTCTGTGTGATAAAGGAGAACCCTCTTCACGCCCGAGCTTCTAAGGCTTAGAGGAGGGAATAAAATGCCTAATGTCTTTCATTATCTTGCATTAATCTCTGAGTCCCCAGAAGGTCTCAGGAGGGGAAATGAATTTAGAGTAGGAATAGAAGTGGGGTTCAAAATTCACGGTGGCTTGAATGTTTTACTTTTAAGGTAAGATTTAGAGATGGGCGGGGGGAGGGGCATGCAAAATCCGACTAAACCCCCTACTAACAGGATTCCTCTATACACTCAAGACTGGATTCAAGAGGAGGCAGATTCAACCTACCAGAAAATCCCGGACAGAAATGCAGCTTTCTAACTGTTATTTATTCCTGCTAGTGGAATTATTGTTGCACTCAGTTGCAATTTTCTGGCTGTGCTAATGGTTTTCTTTATTGTATTACACTAACATAATCTCCTCCAGAAAGAAAATGACAAAATATATGGATTTTTAGATAAATAACTGAGGTAATTTATTGGCCTTTATGCTCTTCCGATGGGGTGGTTGATAGATAATGTAATAATATGTACATAATTAAGCGGGTTTACTGTACCTCAGTGAAAATAGGTTCAAAGGCAGTATCTCTGTCTTTAGGCCTATAGTTTTCTCAATGGATATTTACTTCCTCTACCCTGTGGAATGAAGGGGGAAACCCCAGGAAACAAACAACTGTGTGTAAAATACAGGGTGGTGGTGAAAAGAGGGGAAAAAAAGAAAACTGGTGAGTCCTTTCATAAAGGACATTCGATTAGGGCCCATTTCCCACCCAAACTCTTCTCATAATGTTCAGTAAGCCACATAAAGTATGAACTGAGAAGTAAAGAAGGACATTTTGTAGACAAATGTAGATCTTCCCTGAGAAATGAATGACTTACACCCCGCTCAGGGAGAAGGCCTTCAAAAACACGCTCTCAGGATTCAGAGGCTTGCTCCCAAAGAAACATAAAGGCTTCTGGGAGAAGATCACTGATAGTGAACTTGGTGACCAAATGCCCCCTTGCCCTGGCTTCTGGAGGTTGCCCATTCAAGGCATGGTGTACTTGCTCTTCCAAACTCATCTAAATTACATCAATAACAGAGCGTACTCTTTAATGAGCTCTCAACTTTAAAGACTTGAAGGATATTAACAAGCCGCTTGACAAATGGTGCTTAGAAGCACATTAAAGACGCTGCTAATGGAGCGCATAATGACGGCTAATTTTCGATCAGATATAAATTAGAGCCCCAACAGTTATTTGCCTTAAGGACTTTATGTAAATGATTCTGTTCTGTATAAACTGAAAAGCGAAGAGAGCCCTGCCATTTTGGCAATCCTTGTGGATATGATTAATAGCTCTGCAACAGAACTGGGCAGAGACAACTGATGGCATTTTCATCTAAAAGTCAGTGTGTTTAGGTAGTAAATATAACTTCTAGAGTTGATGTACACACTTCAAGCAAAAGAGTAAAAATGTCCTTGGCACCTCCCCCACATGGTTAAAGAAGTTCACAAAAAGAAAAAGAAAATGGAAAAGAGCATTCAGACTCCTCTCTCTCTGACCTGCATCTCCTACCTACCAAGATACCCAGAACAGCCACAGCTGCCTCCTTCACTGGGACCCAAATCTGCTTCACAGGCTCTCTAACCACGCATCTCTGCATCACCCTCAAAGACACAGACAACTTTTAAGGATCTAAGCCTTATCACTTTTTAGAATCCTCTAGCTGTGAAATTGCTTGAGATCTCATTCCTAGCTTTGCATACAATTCATATCCTGCAAGAGTGTACTAGGAAGGGGAAGGGAGTGGGAGAAGAAAGAAGAGGAGGAGGAGGAGGAGAACAGTGATGAGGGTGGTAGTGGTGAGGTCGGAAGAAGGATGATGAAAGAACTTGAAGGAGTTCAAACACAAAGGTTGGAGGAACCGTAATACCTTCCCAATTCAAAGTGGGAGAGACTTTGTATCTTTTTAATTTTTAAAATTTATTTATTTATTTTTGAACTGCTGTGCCATCCCATACTCCCTCATTATAAGAGTTAGGTCTCAAGTCATCAGAGTGTACAAAAGGTTTGGGAACTGATTCCTAAAATTTATTTCCTTCCAAACTATTCCTATCCTTGTGCTTAATGGGAAGCTGGGGAGAAGAGTTACTCTAACATGGTCTTACCTGTGTCCAGTTTCTGCTTTATCACATCTACTTGCCGTCAGCTGGGTGAAATATGTGAAACACTGGGATTGCTTGGAGCTGCATCTGGCTGCAGATTCAGAGATAGCATCCTTTCCTGAACCAGGGAAAAGAGTTTGTATGAGTGAGTTTGCAAAACTTAAATAGACAGTCAACTCAAGCTTGTCAATTGCTTGTTTATTATTAATTACAAACAAACAAAAACTCAGTCTTGCTGCTTCAGGAAAGCCAAGCATTATTGCATCTCAGGATAGTTTTCTCTGCTTTTCACATGCAAGATAAATAAGGATTTGGAGGGATCATTTTAATAAGTGACTCATGGGCAGCATTAAAGTTGATACAGAAATCCTGCCCCAATAAGTGAGCTGTGTCTAACAGTGACACCAGCTTCTAAGATTTCCTCATCCAAGCTATTTGTGAGATGAGAGGAGAGAGAAGAGGGAAGGGGGAGGGGAAAATGGAAGGAGGAAGGATTGAACAGTAAAGAGATTTCACCTCGGCTGATTAAATCATTTTATCTTGCAGTAACTGATACCCAATGGCCATGAGTTAAATGGTGGGGAGTAAGGATGTGCCTCACAATCATTACTGAGTTATAAAGTAGTTTCAGATTGGGGTACAATAAATACAATTGTTCTTAATTTAAATCTATCTATTCTCCCCTCTAAACTTCCTCTGCAATCGTACACACTCCTATTGCAAAAAGGCCAGGTGGGAAACATCCAGACATCGCTTCTACCTTCTACTTTAGGATTCTACAGCAATGGGAGCAAATAGAAACAGCAGCCTCAGCTTTCCCTTTGTCTGACAGCAACCTCTTGCTCATTTCTGCTCTCCACTGGGTACTTTATCTTCTGTGCTGATGCCACAACTGGATGGTAAAAACTACTATTTGAAAAACAAAACCTGGAGTTACCTTAATAACAAAATCAATGACAAAACCAAAGAATTCTAGTCTTGCCTGGTTTTGAGAGGAAACGTGGCTGAGCTTTTCAGAATTAGAAGCTGTGTGTGCCACATTCAGCTCAGAAGACTTGATTTGCTGTAACATGTTTTGTGATTTTCTTTACAGTGAATGAATGCACATTACCAAGTCTAATTACCAGTTATCCAGGTAGGTCTGCTCCTCTCCTCAGAACAAATTTAGAACACTTGGCAAAATGGAAATGGTCTAGCTCCCCGGACTGATGCCCTTCTATTTTATTATAGAGCCTCTTTCTTTTTGCATGTCTACACTGCAGGATCTAAGATAGAGAGATAACATATGTGGTCATTCTTTATATTATTTCCCTCTCCCTGGGGAAAAATAGATAACTCCCTCTTACTAACTACCCATCACCCCCTCGCATATTCCCTCTTTTTCTCATTCACATCTCCAACTTGGAGTGAATTCCAGGGAAAAAGAAATAAGTCTCCCTGAAAAGGAAAGCAGTGTGAGAAAAAAAAAATCAATGAAATGATTTAGGAAATGGAAGAATGGGTCCCTCTGACAATACTGTAATTAAAAGCTTTCAGGGCTGTAAAGTGAAAAGTTGATGAAAGAAAGTGCAAGTTGCCAACTGATTCTTACCTAACCTAGTAGGACTATTTAGGGGAAGTTAGACTTAATTTAAGGTTGTGGACCCCAGGGTCCTCAAACTGCTCTTTTCCCAGATGGAATCATACATTCTAGCTCAAAAGCCAGGAGCTGAGTTCTCTTCCTCACAAAATCCTAAGCCTCTGGAGGCGAAGGAGAAAGGAGTTGCCTCTATTCTGGCTCAAGGTAACAAAATGGTCACCTCCAGAAACTGAGATGGAAAGTTAGCTCTTGGGCACCATTAGCTGGTACCTTGGAGTTGGTACCAAAATGGGACTTAAAACCAGTTAGCCAGGCTGCCCTCTGTGAAAGCCACCACAAAACCCTGGAAAGGGTAAAGACTGAAGCACTGAATCCTGCTTCCAAAGAGATCCTCACTTTAATTCTGGCTCCTCATCTCTGCCCATCCCTGCTGAGCCCAGCTGCAGGCCAGGTCTCCTATTTTCCCTGGGAAACACAGATGGCTTCCACCTTCGGAGCCAGAAGTGCTGCTGCCAAAAAGACACCATGATGGGTTCTGCATAAAGGGAGGACCCACAGGCAGGACACCTGTAGCAAACAAAAGGTAAAAGCCCTGTCAGCTGCTTTGAAAAAAGACACACAGAAAGGGGAGCTTCAAGCACCTTTGCAGGAAAAGCAAGTGTCTTGGTAAGACTAAGAAAGTGACATTTTGAGTGAGTTTGAAAAGTTTCACCAAGCATGCTGGCAGGGAGGTACAGTAGGAAAATGGCTGGGAGTGTGCCCTTTTGTTGCTTTGTGAAGTGTGTGTGTGTGTGTGTGTGTGTGTGTGTGATGCAGATGAGAAGTGTTGAGGAAAATGCCAGAGTTGAAGTTGAGAATCTTGGAATCTACGCGTCCTGGAGTGTGGTTGTTAGGGTGTGTACACTGTCCCTCTGCTATTCTGCAAAAGGTGCCTCCACCCTGGTATAAAATGCTTCACTTTAGGTCAGTTCTTAAGAACCTTTACAATCCAGACCTTGCTTTGGTACACCAGAGAGCCAGCTGCCACCTAGGGAGAGACACTCCACCCTCACCCCAGTGCAACCAATAGAGCTCCTAGATTTATAACTAGTGGGCAGAAAAGGCGCCCCTTCTTGGCAAGGGTCAGAAGCCTTCCTAGTATTTTTCAGGCTTGAGACTGCTTGTTGAATTTGGAGCATATTTGGAGCATAAGGTTTTTGCACAAAGATTTTCCACCTCTATCACATCACACACTAGGACAGTAATTCCCCAAACCATCACCTACTCTGTCTCTGGAAGTCAGTGAGTCTTCACCCAGTTTAATCCAAAGGCACAGAAATGCAGTCATTTAGCAGAGCCACGGTAGCCCACCGGAAAGTAGGACTGTCCAGCCCTGTATTTCTTAACCCTGCATCTCCAGGTGTCATCTACCAACCCAAGTCATTCGGGCTTTCCAAGAACACAAACACTGCCCTGAATGAATCATTCAGAGGGTGTTAGTTTAAGCCTTTTAATTACTCACAAACACATCAGTACTTTAAAAAGAAAAATCAACCTCATTAGTTTAACAGGATAACTTTGGCATTTTACAATAATTTCGGAAGCCAGTTGGCTTCTCTCAAAAATATCAGTTCTCATTTTCTTGCTGCCTCCAATTATTCAGGAAGCCTCATAAGCTACAAAAATACCCCACCACCAGAAAAATAAAACAAAAAACCCTCACCCATATACACAAATAAGATTTTGAATATGCTCCCAGAGTCCAGAAAATGCAAAAGTTAGGGGACCAAGGAAAGAGGAAGTACAGTATTGATGAAAAAATATGACAAGTTTTTAAAAGCCGTGATCCAGACAGACCCTATGGGAAGGCGAGGGGGGCACTGGCTTCTGTTAGCTACAGCCAAGTCTGGGGCTGGGGGGAGGGCGCTTGCTTTCCGACGAGTGACAGCTGGAGTAATGGCTGCAGACCCAGCGCTGGGTGGGGGCGGGTGAAGCTGGGCGGGGGTGGGGGGAGCAGTAATTACTAGCCAGGCTCACTCGCCTCCCTACTTTAGGGCGAACGCGTTCTTTTTGCGCGTCCAGCTGCGCGCCCGGATTGCAGCTCGGCCTCGGGGCATCCTGGAGCCCATATGGGGGATGGGGTTCGTGCTACAGGACTTTAAGCCGAGGTTCCTAAAAAGCTTCTGAACTAGAATCTCCCCAAGGCTGTATCCTTGGAGCCAAGGAAAGCGGAGTAGAGACCGCTCCGCGTCCAGCAGCCCCTAACCATTAGGCCAGCATTAGGGGCCTGGCGAAAAGTGAGGAAGGGGTGGTGCACAAGGGATGGCAGCTCCGGAAGCGGATGCTCTGCACAGGCCAGGTCCCAACCTTCTCGCACCACCTTCCTTCCTAGTCCACAAAAGCTGGAACCCTGGAAATGCGCACAAGTTTCCCTGGGGCCCCCAAACCCCTAAAGTTGAGAGTACACCTAGAGGCCGGGCTAGGAGGGACGGGGAGGAGGGGAGAGGGGTAAGGGCTGGGTTCTCCACCTCCTCCCGCCGCCTCCCTCCCGCTGGCTGGAAGCCTCACGTAGTCAGGGATTTTTTCAGAATAATTGATGGGTCCAGTTCTCCAGAGCTTTCTCGGTGAGAGCGCGGCGGACCGCGCTAGAATTTAAATAGACATGATTAGTAAAATGCAAGGGGGCGAGGCGCCCAGGCCTCTCTTTCTTGTGGGTTACTGGCTGCGCGCCTGGCAAGGCGCCTGCTCCCCCAGCTCTGCGGGCCCCTAAGAGCCGGGGAGAGCTCCTCCAGAGCGGGAGGGAGGTTCTGCTCTGCCCCATCCACCCCCAGCCCTTTGGACTCTACCCCTCACCCTCTCCCAAACCGCCTCTCACCAGTGCGCACCTGGAACCAACCGGAGGGGAGGAGAGGGGAGTTGGGGCTGGCAGGGAACCCAAGACCAACGTATGCAAAGCATTAGGTGGTGAGCCGGAGAGTGGGGGCGAGGATCTCGATTCCTCGGTGCCTCCTGAGCCCCGCAGGCGGGCGTGTAGCGTTGGCCTCCAAAAGCGAGGAAAGCTTCTGGGGGATCGCTGTCCCCGCGTCCTGCTTCTCATTCTCACCGTTTCCTTTCCCGCCTCCAGGCCGCGGAGCCTGAGCAGCTGGGACTGCGGAACTTAAGGCGCCTCGTCACTTACCCAAAGCTCTGAGAAAGCCTCCCCGCAAAGAAGTGACCTGGACTGGAAAAAGCCTTCGCCTTCCCTCTCTCACATCCTTATCTCATCGATTTGTTCCTGAAAATGGGGCTGTGCATTCTTATAACATCTACAGCCAATTAATATTGCATTAACTCTATTTAAAATAAAAAAAACAAAAGCACCAGAATACTGCACCCTATCAAAGCCATCTATTATTCACGGAAATGTAATTGGAGACCTAAGATATGTGTGTTACGGGGCAATGGAGGAAAACAATCGTGACAATATTTCAGAAAGGAAGGGGATCCGGGGGTATCTAATATTTAATTTCAAGTCTGTGGTTTTCTAATTCGAGATTAAAAGCAGTCACGTCTTTGAAGCCAGACAGTTGGTATAAATGTACAGTTAAAATATTCTATTCCACGGTCCCTAGACAGAGCTCTCTGCTCGTCCCAGGCTTCATTAAATTTTTATTATCATCCCAGACTAGAGCAGGGAATGAGCGGAAAGACTGTCCATCTAATTGCAATTGATAAAAAAAAAAAAAAAAAAGGTCTTAGATTCCACCCCCCCCCCTCATTTTAATACATTAACAGCAGGTTTTTTTTTTTTTTTTTTCTTGGTATGTCCAGGCTTTCCCAGCCCTGTGATATACACAATCACATTATCACACAGATATATTTTCCACTTTCCAATGGGCACCAGATTTTGCCCTCTTCTCTGCCCTTTGAGAAGGCCTCAGGGGTTGGTAGGAGTAGAGAGAGAATATGGGAAGCTAGGTTCAGAAAGTAGTGCTATCTATATGAGAAAAAAAAGTGACACCAGTTCTTGAAGCGACTGGCAAAAGATCAACAGAGACAACGTTTGCACTAAGCTGGTTCTTTCTGTGGCAAGATGAAAGCATATTGTTACCCAAACAAAAACAAAACAAACAGATTATTAGGCAGACTGCACTTTTCCACAGCCTTTTTACTGTGTGGAATGAAAGCAAATAGCAATATTCTCATTTTTAAAAAAATTTCTGACTGTTGCCTCCCCCTATCC
The DNA here is from genome assembly GCF_049354715.1 of Callithrix jacchus. Taxonomy (NCBI): domain Eukaryota; kingdom Metazoa; phylum Chordata; class Mammalia; order Primates; family Cebidae; genus Callithrix; species Callithrix jacchus. Next base: position 50,316,264 of record NC_133504.1, read on the forward strand.
CCACATCAGAGAGGGAGAGAGAGAGAGAGAGAGAGAGAGAAAGGAAGAGAGAAGATGGAAGAAGAGAAGGATGAAGGGAGGGAGAGAGGGCTCAAAATGTTTGTTCTTCTTCAGCGTTCTCCATGTGCTGCTAATCTGACTGTCACACCAGTCAACTGTAGATATGTGTGCATATGTGTTCGGGGAACTATCTCAACAAGGGTGCTTTAAATTTTTTTGAAACCAGTGTAAATAAAGCTTTTCATCTCCAGGCATTGAAAGTACAGAATAAAACCCACAGTTTGCTTTCTGAACAGCTTCCTATTATCACATTGCCACTTAATTTTATTTCTATTCTCTCCAAGTTAAATAGAAAGACTGGCTCACAGGGGAGCTGCCATGTGCCTACAGACTGGAGATGTCAAGCAGAGAGACTCACTGTGCAAAGTTAATTTCAATTCCCGCGGAGGATTTCACATTCCGGCTGGCTCTGACCCACAGTAATTAGCTGAGATAACTAATGATTACTTACTTATTCCTTGTAATTATCTGGATTTAATAATTCGCTGTGTAATTTATTAATTCACTCATAATAGACTTTCGGTACTGGGAATGGCTCCTTTAAAGGAGCAAAGCAGGGGAAATTTAGTGATTTTTTTTTCTTATTGCCATCAATCTGTCTCCTAACAAATGTGGACTTCAGGAACATCAAAACTATGCAAGAAGCTTTGACTTTCTTTTTGTCCTACAGGATACCAATCCAACTTTTTTCCCCTTCTGCTGAAGACCCCCCCCAAGACAAACTGAAAAGTAAAGTGAAGTTTTGAGTTCTAATGTGAATCATTTACCTAGAGATATAAATGGTTTTCACCAAACAATTCCAAAGACAAATTTCTAAACTTATTGTTATTGCCTGCCTAGAAAAATTTGAGCTTCATTCTCTGAATAATATTCTTTTTAAAATCAAGGGATTTTTTCCATGCTTTTTTCACTATCTTCTCAAGGGCTTCTCAAATTAATAGATCAAAATAAATTGATTTATTTGAAGTTTGAGAGAAAACATTTTTATCCCTCAAATTTCAATTATCCTGAAAAAAAAATTCAACCCTCTTCACAAAGATAAGTAACAGGACCTCTCCTTGATACTAAAAAGATGTAGTTATGTATCATCACTTATTTTTAAAATGAATTTTAGAGAAAACAGAAGAGTATTACATTGTAAATCCTAATTACTTCATTTGCTTTTTCATTCTTACATTATTTTTCTTCAAGCTATGTGTCAATGAAACTTAATCTGATAAAGAATTGATCAACTGATGTAATGTTAGATATTTTAAAGAAACTGAATTATTTCTGGATGGTGCCATAATGTTTTGCTGTGGTGGGTACTTAGATATCAACCAGGGCTTAAATGATCATTTCTATTCCATTTCAGTTTGGATTTAGATGACCAGATTGAACAAAAAGATTGTATCCTTTGCTTTTAGGGAAGTCTAAAAAAAACCTACATATTACTGAAACATAAAATTCATGACGTCTAGATGTACTACTAAGTCAATTCATAATATATCTCTTTCCAATAAAATAGCAATTGTGGACCTTGGGGAAAATTAGGAAATAAGTCATGACTGCCAGTGGATTTGATTGATATGACAATAATTTTCAGACACGTTTTGCTACTTATCCATTTGAGCATTTTGAAAGTCAACACCAAATGGATATTTCTCAAAAATTTATACTTGGTTCAGCCTATTCTTACCTTTAATTTATTTTTTAAGACCAACCCTCTTCCCTCCAAATCTCTTTGGTTTGGTATTATCTCTAGTATCTCTGCAACTCTCATTTGTAAAAAACTTTCAGAATGTATTTCTTTTCAGCTTTTCCCGTACAACACACATTTAAGCAGGTTCTAGGAATGAAAATATTTCCATCTTGCAGACAAGAAAGTTTTTTCTAACCCTAACACAGAGAAGATTAACAAAATGTGATGTACCTTTGAAAGTCCAGGAACATGAGAGACAAAGAACACCTGGTGAATTAGGAGAAAACACAGGTCTTTAGTCTCAACTATGAAAGTATATGAATAGTTGTTCTTATGTCACTTTTCTCACAAAAATCTTAGGCCTGCATGCACATATGCAAGCTGTCATGTACTTCAAAAGCACTAAAAAAACTCTTTTTATTTCTGTCCAACATGTTTCTCAATTTCTACTACTTTTATAGTGTTTCCACCTTCATTTAAAGATGCTATATTTGTAGAAATAAGACACTATCACATCTGTCTTACTTCCCTCCAACTAACTTCCTTTCACTAAAAATCCACATATGAGAAAGGAAACGATGTCATTTATTGAAGATCGTTTTTATCCTAGATAAGCAAGCTGAATCTGTTACACATTCATGCCATTTTATTAATTTTCTCCACTCTGGAGAAAGCAAGCAAGCCGAAAGTTGTCTAGCTAGCTAAAACTTCCTGGTTAAAAGTGAGTTGAATGAAGTAGGGCTGAGGGCTATGGTTACTATCCATGGTGCTGAAATTGTACTCAGCATAGTACTGAGCTAAGTTTACCTCAGCCTATGCTGGCTGTTTGAAAAGACTTTCCGGAAAATCGACTCCAAGAAAATGCAGGGAAATAGAAGAAGAAACCTTCAGTCTCCCAGACAGAAATAGAATTAAACCATCATTTTTACTATACTTGAAATCATAATTTTTTCTTTTAAATTCCTACACGTTTTAATGTTTTCTTAGGCACCTATGTAATGTATCTCATTATTTCTAATAGATACTTAGATTTTGTTTCTTCAGGTGTCGTCCTTATTTCAGTAACAAAAAGAGATCGCATCACCCATTCTCCATCTAACTTTCACTACTCTTTTTGTTACATCTAGAAATTGTGATATTTTCCAACAACATTTAATCTCAACTTGAGCCACCATAACAGTTATCATTGACTCATAGGGTATTTCCTAATTTTGTCTCTAAAATAAGAAACATCTCAAGATATTTCCATATCAGAGGAGTTACAGCCCAGGTTAACAGAGTTAACTCTGGAGAATGACCTAGTTCTTCCTGTTATTTGAGCCATAGATTAGCATGATGTTCTCACATTAATTAATAGCATGAGATATTAATAACACAAATATCTAAATCAGATACTTACTGAAGGAAAAATGCCTTTGAAAACCTGATATTAAGTATGTTGTTCAACTGTTATAGGGAATCTGAATATTATTGAAATAGTGGAGAGATATCTTTAAGCTAGAATCAGGAAAAGAAATGACTGCACCAAACGTGCCTAATTTTCTTGTGTCAGTGCCAACCCAGACAGACTTCCCACCAACTCTGGTGTCAGGGTAAACCACAGAAGAGGACAAAAATTTGCTCTTTCTAACTACACAGAATTTCTTCCTTAGCCCTACTCTGCAATGTGAGTTTCAATAAAGGTCATGGGAAATGAGGGGGGCAAGAGGGATAGAGAGAGAGACAGAGAGAGAGAGAGAGAGAGATTGATTTACTTCCTAACCCAGCAACTCAGGTGCTTCCTTCTCTATCTGGGTTCCTTGCTTTCCAGGAGTGGTGACTGAACTGCTTCTGGGCCTCAGCCAGGGTGCTGTACTCTTCCAACCAAGCCTTGGCTCTTGCCACACCCAGTCTCCTAGAGCTGCTGAAAAGTGAGCTGAGTTCCTTTCTTACTTTTACTCCCAGGAGATAGGAGGGAATACTTGAAACTGTTTCCATCCAATATTTCTGCTTATAAAGATTCCTTTTGCAGAATTATTGCAAGTCTGAAGGAAGAAATCCAAGGGAGATATTTGGAGCCAAATATAATTTCTTCTGGGCAGAAAAGTAAAATATTCTGTGAAATGAGCTCTCACTATTAAAGAGCTGTTATAAACCTTGTTCTTTAATACTTTGCCAGAGAAACAGCCCCTGCTAAGCCCAAGGTATACTTTGATAACAACCACTCCCTAATAAATCATCAAAATGTGCTTCCTCCTTTTAAAAAATCTCCCACCAAAACACTTCCCACATAAATGATTAAAACAACATCGCATTTTAAAAGCCATTTAATTTTAATAGCATATTTTAATGAAAAATCAGCATACGTTGCCAATAAAACATTAAAATTATCTCTTCAATGAAAGACAATAGAACAACACCAAAAATAAATACATTACCATAGTAAATAAACCATCTATTAACAAAAACAAGAAACCGGCCATGTACAGAACTCAAGACTTTGGAGAGCCTCAAATGGAACAGCAATACAGCAAAATTTGTAAGAATATATCTATGTGTGCATCATTTTTAATGAAATATTTACAGTAGATAAGGTACCAGTTATCATGTACCTCATTTTTTGTTCCAAAAGAATTTTTCCAAACAATGTGAATTTACAAGCAGTGCACTGTCTTTCTTATAGTTCACATTAGTTTTTCTACAAACAAACCTCCAAAAGGAAAAACGGAAGGATTCCTATAAATGTTAACATGTAGCCAACAAAGCAATTGAAAACTGGAAGACCAAAATACCTTGGTGAAATCTTAAAATTCGAAGGGCAAACACCAAGTGGCAAATGCATCGAAAGTTAGAAAATGATGCATCAGTCATGTTTCCAACTGCTTCTTCCCTTCTGTTAGAGGGGTGTGTGTGTGTGTGTGTGTGTGTGTGTGTGTGTGCGCGCGCACGCGCGCGCGTGCGTGTGTAAGGGTGAGTGAGAGCGCTCGTGTGTCATGGGGACAATGTGGGAATCCCCATTAAATATGTAACAAAGTAAACAATACTTCAGACAGTGAATCAGGTCTACACGATTAAGACATCCATTACTGAGTGTCGACTCACAAATCAGAACACTACCAGTAAAAACAAAGAAAAAACAATCTTCATTCAAGTGAGAATATACAAATGGGTCAAAAGGAACACAGTATAAGAGGAAAGCTGTAAAAATTCGATAAACTCATCAAACAAAATTTTTTGAACGTCACTAGCTATACAGTTTCCCCACGTTTTCTAGACGGAAGAAGTTTAATTAATTAGAATGTGCACAAAATTAAGTTGCTAGAGAGATAAATTAATAATTTACAGAGGGTTGTTCTGCAATAATCTAATAATAGCTTTCAAGATCAGTGAACACAGCAGGCGCAACTCTTTTCTTAAGCATTAACACTTCAGAGAAGGAAAAAAGGGTAAGAACCACAATAAAAATATATATATAATATACAGTGTAAATGCAGAAAATCTGCCATCTTTTCTTTTAAATTCAAAATACTTTAGAGATGTCTCTATCACATTAAGCATCAACTCTAGTTTAAAGTTTTAGTACTGAATCAATTTCTATTTCTGAAAAATAGTTGCAAAGTGTACTTTTAAACTTGAACAAGGGTGATGTCTGTAAGAATAAAAACAAATCTTACTTGATCATTCTTGTGGACTTTTTAAAGGCTGTCTGGTCTGCCTTCCTGCAAACAGCCAACTCCACACTGCCTCTGAAGAAGCCGAGGTGGGGTTCAAAGGGACAACTTTGCTACAACAGACAAATGCCATCTTTTGTTATTCTTTCCTTTGAGAAACTGTTTCAACTTCTCACCGGCTTGGGCTCAGTTGTTCGCTCCCTCCCTCTTCAATCCTCAATTTGTCGAGATTCACATTTACTGGAATTGTTTCTGGTCGCCAAAAGTGAAAAGAGGCAGGAGAGAGAAGGAGAGAAAAGCGGGGAAAAAGGACAGGAGCATCTCTGAAGAGGCCGAGAGTCTCCTAAATGCCGGCGGAATATTTCATTCTTTTCTGTTTCTGCCTCTGGTTGCAGAACCAGACGCGCACCACGTTTTTCTTCAGGTCCAGCTTTTCTGCGATGGCGGCGATCTTTTCAGAGGAGGGTCGCGGCTGGATGGCAAAGTAGGCTTCCAGAGAGCGCTTCTCTGGCGCAGCAATGGACGTGCGCTTGCGCTTCTTCTCCGCGCCGTTGAAGAGCTCAGGCTTGGTGAGCTTCTCGCGGTGGGACTTCTCGGCCTCCTCGAGCCATGCCTGCAGTATGGGTTTGAGCGCGATCATGTTATTGTGCGACAGTGTGAGGGACTCGAACCTGCAGATGGTGCTCTGGCTAAGCGAGCCCACTCCGGGGATCTTGAGGTTGGCCAGCGCGGAGCCCACATCTGCCTGGGTCACCCCCAGCTTGATGCGTCGCTGCTTGAAGCGCTCGGCGAATGCCTCTAGGTCCCGCGGGTCGGCGTCCACGTCGCTCATGCAGCCCATGTGGGACGGTAGCCCGTGCGCGTGGGCCATGCTGAGCGCTGCTTGGTGCATGGGGTTCATGGTGGCCATGTGCGGCGCGTGAGCCGGCGTGGACACCACAGCACCGTCGGGGCCCGCCATAGCGCCCAGGGCCAGCCCGGGACTCAGGTGTTCCAGCAACTCGCCCTCCAGCGCCTGGTGCGGCTGGTGGTGGTGGTGGTGGTGATGGTGGTGGTGGTGGTGCGTGCCCGCCAGCGCGGAAGGGTGCGAGATGGGCACCGAGGAAGAAGAGGCGGCCGAAGTGCACGGGATGGTGTTCATGGTGTGGTAGGTGGCGTCCGGTTTGAAGGGGCTATGGTGGGGCGGATGGTGGTGGTGGCTTTTGCTCTGGGAGACGATGTCCACGGCTGCCAGAGCCTCGGCGCGGGCCAGCAGACTCTCATCCAGCCCACCGAATATATTGCTCTGCAATTGCAAGTAGAAGGCACACATTACGCTCAGCAGGGAATTGCGCGCGTTCTCTCCGGAAGCCCTGGCCCAGGGCTCGACACTGCTGCCGCGCCTACAACATTCCCAGAACGTTAAAATAATAATAATAATAATCCTGAAAATAGGAGGTGAAGAGAAAAAGAGAGAAGCCACCGAAAGAAGCCGAGCGTACAGAAGGAGGAGGAAAGTGAGCCTGCAGACACAACGCAACACAACACAACACAACACGCGCACAGGCAACATCCCAGGTCATAAAAATTAATATGAAAGGCAAGACCCGTTGAATACTTAAGAGAGAGGGGGGAAAATTGGTTGGAGGTGTGGGGTGATTTGCTGTGCAGACATGAAAAAAACATCAAGCAGATAAAGGGGGCTGTCAAAATGTGCCTTTAAGCGGTGATTATGCAGAAATACGCACCGGTGGGGTTGGAAGACAGGCTCTCCGCAAAGCCTCTGAGCCCCCGCCGCCGCTGCCGCTGCTGCCACTGCTACTGGAGCTGCTGCTCCGTCCTCCTCCTCCGCCGCCGCCGCCACCGCCGCCACCAGCGTTGCTGGAGCTGCTGGGGGAGCTGGCCGAGGGCGCAGTGGGAGCCGAGGAGCCCGGCGAGGTGCTGTGCAGTGCCGAGTACTTGGGCTCCACGTGCAGGCTGCCGCCGTGCGGCATGCTGAACGCCTGCTTGCTGTTCAGGGACATCATCATCATCTTCCCGCCCGCCGGGGCGCTCGCACGCACCGGTACTCACTGGCCCAGGCTGCCGGGACTCTCAGAGTAGTGCTGGGCCGGGGCTGGAGCTGGGAAGAGCCGTGCAAAGTTGCGCTCACCCGCCGCCGCCTCCCGGCTCTGCACGCCTAGTCTCTGCTACGCGCTCCTTCGCCGCCGCTGCAGTCAGTCTGAGCGGATGCCTGGCTCCGCTTGCCGCTGGCTGCAGACCTGGGCGCCCGAAACTGCCCCCTCTCTTCGCGGCCGCCGAGTTATAATCCCCTCTCCCCGCGCCTACCCCCGCGCCCCCCGCCCTCCCTCTCTCCCGCGCGTCTCCGCCCTCCCTTGCCAGGAAGCGCCGGCTCCCGCGCGGTTTCTGGAGGCGCCCGTTCTCCCTCTAGACTCCCTGCAGGCTAGAGTCCTTTCCTCTCTCCCGGCACTTGCCTCTTGCTCCCCCACTGCGCCCTCAGCCGCCCCTTCTCTGCCCCCGCCCCGCGCTCTGTTGCCGCCGCCCCTTCGCGGCGTCCCGCGGTTACTACTCACAATCGCGCCCCCACGCAACCCCACCCAAGTGGCCGAGTCCGCGCTCCAGTCACCAGGCACTGCCTACCTAAGGACCAGCCTCCAGCCTCTCCCGCTTCTTCTGCCTGGTCTCTGTCTCGCCAGAAAAAGAAACTCCCAAATAAAGTTGCAGCCCAAGCCAGCGTTAGGTAGGGTTTTCCCTGGACTACTTGGAGCTCCTCTTACCTGGCTGCCTCCTCCCCCGCCTCCTGCTTACCACTAAGTTCCAGGCTTCCAACCCCACTCGGCCCGCCCCTCCCGTCCGCTCAGGTGACCCTGATCCCAGGTTCCCGGCCACCGCTGAGAACACAAACGCTGCGGCCAACCCGGGTCCTGCGAGCTACTCTGAGCTCCCGCCCCGAGACGAGAGCAGGTCGGCGCTAGGCTACGAGCCCCCCACGGCCCGGCGGGTGCCTGGTGCCAAAGAGACACGAGGTCGGAGGGGCTGCAGGGCTTTCTCTCACTCGATTTCTTGCAGCTCTCAGCGGATTGGACAGCCGCGGAGCAGGCTCAGGTCGTCTGTGCGCATGCGACTCCTCCCCCTCCCCCTGGATACCCCCCACACAACACACACACACACACACACTCTCACACACACAGGCACACACACACACACACTCTTCTTTTGCCCCCCCTTTTCTTCTCCTCCCTGTATCCAGTATAGTGTGAGATGACTCTTGGAAAGATCCACTGGCAAACCCTGCCCCTGGATTTATCATTCTTCATTAGCCACAATCAAAGGAAGAAGGGGCAACTGACAGAGGAAGAGGGAAGGTCAGAAATTACACAGCGCATGTGCTGCTGAATACACCCCACAACACACACACCCTCGGGGGCTGGCACGAGCCCCACTTATCTTCATTTCCACAGCCTCTCAGTGCGGAGAGAGCCTATTTTTAGCTGACACTTTGCTCCCACTTTTGTCCCGGTGCAGACCACTTTTCCTAGAGGTGGACCCACACTCTTAGTTCCAATTGCAAAAGGAAATAACCTCTCCTACACACACACACACACACACACACACACACACACCCCACAACCTACTTCCTCTCCTTCTGGATCCCATTTTCTCTCCTGCGGTGTTGGGGGCTGCTGTCACCTCCCTAGAGAGCGGAAGGAGTGGGGTGCTGGCGAGAGTGAGAAGGCCCCACGACCCCGACGCAGGAGCCCGCGGGTGGCCTGATCCGGACGGGGGTTGACCGGGAGCAGGTGCAGGCACTGGGCGCCTGGGGAAGGCGAGCAGGTGCGAGAGCAGGCGGCAGGCCTGAGAGGCGCTGGCGCGCGGTGGGACAAAAACAGAGTGAGAAGGCGCGTGGAAAAGGGGACCCCTCGGGTGGTCAGCGTCCGGAAGCGGGGGTGGAGATTAGGGGACTGCCTGTCCACCCCAGAACTCAGCCGGGAGGGAGCTGGTTCAAGGTGGGACCACTGTCCTCAGGAGTCGCCAGAGTGCTTGGGAAGGCTGCAGCAATGAGAGCGCGACGGGCTCTGTCCAAGGTCCTTAACCTCCTTCTGCTTTCCTCGGATACTCTCAGGCTTGCCTTTCTCTTCCTGTGTGGAGGAAAATAATAAATAGTAGCCGAAGGGGATTCCTAGCAGCAGTGTTCCCGAATGTGAGCTCAGAGAAACCTGGACGTGGGACAAGGAGAGGGGAGTGTTGACGTGAATGAATGTGGCTTGTGTCGGATGGTTCAAGTAAGTGCTTAGGTGTTTAATTTCTACCTCAACAACAGCCAGAGTAATTTTCAAGGAAACAAACAAACAAAAAATGACATTGTACAGCTCTCACTGTCTCAAGCTTCAAGAAATGAAATAAATCAAAGTTAAAAGCTTGAGTATCATTTAATTATACTGCGAATAGCGCTTTGAAAGAAGTAGAACAACATCTCTAAACAAATTATGACTGGGCCAGGAAGGAATTATTAGATTGAAATTTCATTTAGGCTCGGGAGACACCGCGCTTCACTGTGTAATCTGCTATGCCTCATCTGATTTGTATGCTTAATTCAGCTTGACGAATTTATTAGTTTTCATAATAGTGAAAAAATTGAGCAGTACTATAAGCTAATGCATTGTGTGTACTATAAATTGTATGTCATCGTGGAAAGGCTGAAGTCTATAGAAATCTTTTATTAATGTCGGTATAGGAGGGCGGATTTTCCTGCAAGCGGTGAAGAGGTTCATGCCAAACTCTACCGGCTCTACATCTCACCGGTCCATTAACATATCGTCATACTAATTAGACTACTTCATCAGTGATATAATTTCAAACTTCAAATTATGTTCTAATTAACAAGGGTTGTCCAATTTGCTTAATCTTCAAAAGGCTTAGGATGGTCTAATTAGTATTAACTGTTGAGCATCTTTAAAGCCTAATAAAAAATCCATAAAAATATTTTGGGTGTATTTTTTAATCAGTACTGGATAAAGGCCAAGTGGCCAAAGTGAGAGTGGAGGTGGAAAATAACTGAAAGACAAACGTCCTCAGCTTTCTAATTCCCCCAGTTTACTATAGCAAGTGAATCACATGAAAAACTTTTGGGTATTGCTACTCCTAAATAATGTGTTTATGTGTTTAAATAAAGGCACAAGAATATCGGAGAAAAACCACATGGGGAAAAAATTCTTCTCTTTCATTAGGTGCCTAATTAGATGTAAAGTAAAAAGCAACCCTGAGGAGTTTCCCAGGAATTATTGTGGCAACAGTCTGCTGAACTTGAATTGAAAATCAAATATTTGGGGTGTTTTGAACCTCTCTCTGTCCCTTCCCCCTTCATTGAGCTTAATTACTTGCAGTAGTTGTTTTAATGTATGTTATCACCTGGGAGTATTGAGAAATGCATATCGTTAATATGAATTAATCTTGATTTTAATAGTAACTGACAACTGATCTCCAAAATGCTAAACACTTGTCACCACTTCAGATGGTAAATAAGGTACTATAATAAATTCATGAAATAGAGAGGGACATTGTTGAAATGACTGGACAAACTTTGTTTGATGTGGAATTTAGTGGCCAAAACTATTCTAAGCAAGAAAACTCCCATCAGAATATTTTCCTGGTAACTGAAATTCATATATCATTAAAAAATTGTTAACATAACTTTTTATCTCTCTGATATTTTTTAGTGATATCCCTAATTCCAGACAGGGGAAAAAATAAGAAAGCCCTGTGTTTTTAAATTGTCAGTTTGAAGTAAATTAATATGTGATCCTAGAGCAATTCAAGAGTTTATTTACCTGTATTTCCTTCCTCCTAGAAAACACATACATTTTGTAAAAGTCAAGTCATAGAGTTAGACTTCTCCTTTCCCCACTCAAAGTGAAAAATGAACAGTGATTGTGTTGCATTAGAGGGAAAAAGCAATTGTTCCTTCATCAACCACGACTTGCAATCTTGCAATCTCTCTTTTCAGGAGTGTCCAGAATACCAACGTCACTGTGGTGACATCAATAAAACCCATTTCGGTTTCGCCCACAGGCATTGCTGCAAAGTGTTCCAGTGAGCGTGGAAGCTGCTCTCCAAGGAAGAAAGAGAAAAATTCCAGCCTCACAGTTAGCAGGGGCCGTTTAAACATCTGGAAAGTTGGCAATAAACCCAAGGAGTGGAGACAAATGGCCCAAAATTTAAAACCTGCTTCCTACGACCTCAACACACCGATTCCCAAGCCTCTATTCGCACCTGTGCATCTACACACCTACAGGTCTACCTAGTAAAGGGAGAATAAACATTTTTTAAAGCAGCAAGATAGAAAATGGATCAACTGTGTGACTACAGGAGGGGCTCCTTTCTACTCACCAAGACTCTTTGTTTGACGGTAGTGTCTGTCCAGTCATCTGGCAGATGCAGACAGATGTGAACAGCCTCCCCCCCAACCCCCAACCCCAGGGTGAGGAGTGGCAGCTGGAGATTCCCCCCAGGCTTCTGGGCAAAGGGTCCCTGCAGTAGGTGCCCCCCACCTGAAAATCAACCTGCACCTGAAGCAATCCCAAGGGGAGAAATCACTGTCTCTTCCTTGTATCTGGGTCCTAATTTACTATTAAAATTTTAAGTAGTGCATTCATATTTTACTGGACCTAATGTGTTTTATTAAATTTTAATCTATCAAGGGCAGCGTGATTTCTTTGTATTTCAAACAGAATTGAATTGGACTACAAGGAAGATTTCTTAAAAGACAGATCTGGCCCTATTTGCTCACCATTTCGATCTCAGGAAGAGGGCAGTTGGTGGAAGAAAGAGGGAAAGGAGGGATTCCCCCATCCATTTTTGTGAGGATTTCAAAATCAGCCAATCTGCTTCAGATTTTGAATAGAAGATGAACACCCTGAGCTCTCTCTGGACTCCTGGTTTAAGGCAGAAGGGTTGGGATGGGGCATAGATTAAACTCTTCCATAGCCTCTACTGTTCCAGGGAAGAAAAAGAAGACAAAAAAGGAAATTATTCCTGAAACAAACTTCAGGGAGCTCCCAGGGATGTAGCTGCAGAGCAAAGTTTAGGTGAAGGAAGGCGCTTTGGGGCTTCAGTATTGAGATACCGGCTGTGTTTGAGGAGTGATGGGTCCGTTTTGCTCAAACATCATTTCTCTTTCGAGTATGTCCACTACTTTTAATAGTAACTGACAACTGATCTCCAAAATGCTAAACACTTGTTACCACTTTAGATGGTAAATAAGGCACTATAATATATTCATGAAATAGAGAGGGACATTGTTGAAATGACTGGACAAACTTTGTTTGATATGGAATTTATTGACCAAAACTATTCAAAGCAAGAAAACTCCAAACTTGAGCCCCAAGGGGCCTCTCCTACATTAAAGGAGTTATTCTTTCGCCCAAAGATGCCAGGTACCCCGTATGCCCGAGGGCAACCGCCTCCTTTCAGTGCCTTTCCGGCTCTACTCCTAACCTTTCAAGGCAAGTAGTCAGCGAGTGTCTCCAGAAATCTCTGCATCCAGCAGCTCCCAGGCGCTTCTAGAACGAAATACAGACTCTCAACCTCTTTCCCTCCAATCAAAGCCAAGCAGGATTCACGGAGGAAGAGGAGAAAAAAGCAAAGGCTGTCGGCGCTCCAGAAGGTATACTCTGGAGGTTGGGAGAGACTTGGCCTAGACTATGGGCCTGTAGTGACAGAGCAAGTCACGTGGGGCTCTCTCTAGGTAATTCTCAACAGAAGAAAGCTCCCGGCAGATGACGAGAGAATGAAGGGAGACTAGGTAGAGGAAAAAGCAGCGGTTCTCCTTTTCCCAGTGGAGAAAAAAACCAAGCTCAGTTTCAAGGAAGGACACTGGGAGGAGGGGGAAGCAGGACGCTGCCAGCCAGGCCGACCGGTTGCTTTCCAGGCTCCTAGAGCCCTCTGGATTCCCTCTGGTGGATTTGCTAAGGCTGATTGTGGCCAGGAACCCACATGCAGGGACCGCTGATTGGACCCACTGGCATCAACTAACCTTTGGAGAAAACACAATAGACTCAAGGAAACTAACATCTGCCCCAGGGAAGGACTCAAGTTCTCGGTACCTAACTCCACACTCTCCAGAGCGCAGGGGCTCGGATTCACACATTTATGAAGGGCCACACACACTCACACGCTCACACACTCGCGCACGCACGCACATACACACGTGCTGACACCAACGCACACCAATTCAGACGCGCACACGTGTTTCTCCCCTCTTCTTCCAGGGCACCCATTGGGGGAGGGAAGCAGACCTCTGCGTTTTGTTCAGAAACAGGAACCCCGTGTCTACTTGCCCCGAGGAACTGTTATTTTGTTGCAGTGAACTTCCTTGGTCCGCGTATTTACCTCAAAGTTAAGTCCAGTCACGAAATCAAACTTAAAGCATTGGAACAATCAATGAAGACTTTTGCAATCCATGGCGCCTTGCGCTTCCTGGAACTAAAATAAATGCAAGAAATCGAAACTTAATTACTTGAAAGAAATCCAGAAATCCCTCTGCATAATTTATCCAGTCATTTTTAGTAGCTTTCGTGTTTGGTGCAGTGTGTGTTAACTATCCACTTTTGGCTAAGATCTGACTCCTCTAAGTCGATTCCTGAGGTTCACTGGCCCCAACCCACCCCGCCCTCCCAACCCCCCCAAGCCGCCTCACCCCCACCCCCCACCAGCCCAGGAATTCTGTCCTACAGAGGCTCCCACCTCCTGACACTCCTCAGAGCTGATCTAGTAAGCTTTTTTTTTTTCCAAAGGCCACCAACTGTAAGGGTACCAAAGTATAGTTAAAATTTGTTTTAAATCTCACCCTTTCTCTCTTCTTTGTCTTTTTGCTCACCAGGGCAATTATTTGAATTTGTGTGAGTTGTTTCATTCTCCATATGAAACCAGGCCTCTCATCTAATCAAGGCAGAACTATTTCTCTGAGGGAATACTGAACTTCAAAAAGTACCATTTTGCTGGTGATGGGAAAATTGATTAAAAGGTAATTTTTTTCTTCTCTACAGGTAAGTTTGGAAGGTTTTTTTTTTTTTGAGTGTCATTATCTTCCTAATGACTAAGTCCCAAGTATTTGTTGTTCTGACTGAACTACTCTTCATGGTACTTAGCTGGACCACAAACCCTGGATACTTGTTTCTTCCTCTGATATCTGTTCCTTCCAAACTCACTCATTTTCTCCTCTCCTTTAGTTCCTAACTGACAGAGAATCTTCAAATCTATAAAGCACTAAAAGACCTCTCATCTGGATGCACTAAATAAAGTAGATGTTCCTGTATTGAGTTTAAAGATGCTGGCTAAGATCAAATGACTTTTTCACCTATCAAGATTCTGCCACTGTGTACCATGGGGAATGTAGAACTTTGGTGGTGGTCAATGCTATAGCTAGTGAATTTGTATCGCTGAGCAGTACCTGAATCTATCAGCATGGTGAGGGTGACTCCTGAAAGGCAAGCTGTTTCATGAAAACCTCATAGAAATCTGAAGTAATGTTATGAAAGAATGAAAAATACATCGGGGAACAGCTTGGAAACCGAAGTACATTTTGATTTAACTTACATTAACAGAAATGTAATGTAAAAGTGAAAGAATCTAACAAAACCATTAATAATTAAAAAATAATTACAGACAGTCTATCCTTACTATTCATAACCACTCAACACTTTAGACAAAGAAAACGGAATACTCTGAATGGGAATGAGATGTGAGCAGACTGCTAATGAGAAGTTAACCAAGGACTGTGCATTTGTCAAAGGAGACGAGTTTCCTTGTTTCCCCCACCTGCATATTTTCATTCTCTCATAGTTAGCTTGGACCTTCATCTTCCATCAGCACATATACTGAGTGTCAGAGTTTATACAGCCAAAATCTCTTGAGCAATAATAATGCAGACCTTATCAAGTTCTGAGGATCAGGGGCACCAGATGGCATGTCTATTAACCATTCTCATTGACAAATATTTATAGGAGCCTAAGAGATACATGTCTCTGTAATAGATTTTAGTTGGACAATCCTATCCCACAGGATTTCACAAAACAATGACCCCCTAAAGGCAGCAGTTTGTTCTCTCTCCCTGTTTGTGATCACTTAAAAAACATTAATCATCACTTAAGGATTCATTGTCAATCTTTTTCTTGTATCCCTTACCACCAGAGTTGTGACCCTATGTTTTAAAAAACGTAAATGTATTTTTCTGTTACCTAAGTAGGGTTTCTTTTATTTCCAGCGTACATTTTTCAATGTCCAAAGACTTTAGAGCAGTATCCTACATATAAGTATGCAGTAAACCCTTAATCATGCACTAGACCTTTAAAAAGGTGTTGGGAAGAAGGTACAGTGACTCTATTCTGATTTTCACTGCATGTTCTCCTTTATTTTGTTTGAGAGACACATGGGACTGCCCCTAGAGTGCTCTGTTGACGTTTGTTTGAGGCACTGGGAGGAAATCAAAGCAGCCTTGCGGAAAGCAAACTTCACTGCCTCTTTTCAGAGATAAAGGGAAATCTTACAAAAGGAAAGATTTGCAGACATACAACTAGAATCCAATGAAGTCATGGCTGAGCATCTGCTGGGAAGCCACCAGGAAGTGGAGACCTACAGCCATGTCAAATCATATGCATCTGAAGGAGCTGAAGCCTCTTTCCTTCCTCCCACATTCCCAGATGAATTAGAAACAAAACAGCATGCCTTTTGTAGGAAAGAGAAAAACCTAAGGAGAAATGCTAATAGGCTGACTGCAAAGATTATAAATACTTCTTAGCTATATAAATATGAATTGAGTGCATAAAACATGTTAAATTCCTTGTAGGCATCCACTTTCAATTTTTTTAACTGCAGCAGAAGGACCTTACAACAATGACAACAAATTCACCTTTAAGTATTTATCCTTTCGTGAAATTGTATATATAGCCTATGATTTGCCTGTAAATCTCATGTATATATAGAAGTATGTGAATTAAACATAGAATTATGATAATTGTACCCAAATATGTGTTGTTTCCCTCTTCCTTTCTCTCCTTTGTATGCATATACAGATCACCAAAAATATAGTTCAACTAACAAGTGCTGTGGTAGATGCTGTAGCTTTGTATCTTGACTACTTTGTTTCTTATATGAGACATCAATTTTCCCTAGTATCAAAGCAAATGCACAGTACTAGGAAGTATTAAGAACTCTCCTCAAAACAGAAATACTACAGTTTGTGGTGTCATGTGCCCATTGCACCTCTTCTTTGGTTCTCAAGGCCAAAGTAGGCATTATCACCATTATGCTTATTTGGCATATTCCTATCATCATATTTCATTGATTTCTCTCGGCCTCTATTGACCACTTACCTAGTCTGGACCACATGGTTAGTCATTTCTATAGTGACCCTGTGAGACATCATCCTGATCTCATTGCTCCCTTACCTTTTACATATCAAACTAGCCATTTGCTTTAATTTTGTCCATAGATTGCTGATTGCAGTGGAAACAATAAGGAGAATAGTCTAGTTTCTCTGTAAATTGTAATTTACCAATTGTTCATGTTATCCACCTGTCATAAATATGGTAGCTTGCCACTCAACATCCCCTCCAACCTCTTTCCAGTGTGCCTTCCTGCCATGCAGGGTCCATGAAGCTAAAAGCTACATTTCTCACACCCTTACAGCTCAGGTAGTGATGTAACCAAGAGGCAGAAGTGTGGGTAATTTATTCTCAGGTGGTGAGTTTAAGAGGGGTGGTACTTCTTTAGAGCCAACAGTTCTGCACCTCTAAGATGGTGTATTTCCTAAGTCTTTAGTTTCACCAGTTCCCTTCCTTATTCCTCTTCTTCCTGATTATGGTAGAGTTCACAGTTTCCCTGGCAAGCCAGTTCTGCACCATAGTTCTGGGAATCATTCCCAGAAGTTCAGCTTAGAGTCTGCTACTTCAGCGCTTCCAAAGATCTGTAAGCATCCACCTGTATTAAATCTTCTCTTCTTAAAATAGCTGAAGTCATTTCTGTTACGTGCAGCTAAACCCTGACTGATACTCCAGCCATAACATTATTTTTCTCTACTGCTCAGTTTCCTTTTGACTCACCTTTAATTGGCTCTCCATCTCATTCTCTACAGAATATAGTATAAATATTCTCCATTTCTGCCATCATGACTTTGAGCATAACCTCACCTCATAGTTTACAAAAAAAAATGGTTTACTGTTTCATATTTTATTGCTGAACTTCTCTACCATCACGTAATATTTTTTTCTGTTTTCACCACCATCTGTTTCTTTGATTAAGTGTTAACTTCCTCCTCCAGAGTAATTATTTCATATGTCATGAGTTCTTATCCTCTCACCTCCTTCAGAACCTTGGTCTATCAACTTACTCTTATTCTTAAATCTTCAATTTCTCCTCTCCAGTCTTTCTCTTCTTACCCTACAAATATATTTAAGATGTATTAGTCATAAAATTGAAATTAAGAAACACTTTCTTAATTTTTTTCCCTTCAATATCTCTCTTTCTTCAGCATCAGATTTGGAAATGGCAGTTACATTTACTGCTTTCCTTTGCTTACCACCCAATCATTTCTTAACTTCTGGAAAGATTATTTTAATCCTTGACTCTCTACTGATGGTGCTCCCTCTTACCATTCCAGTGAACTTTCAGTTGACATATTCTGTGGTGCTTTTCCTAAAAGCATAGGCTCCACACTTGGCAATTTATGCTGGCTCTGCTAGTTACTGACTTTGATTCTCGTTTTGCCCTTCTGAAAAATGTGGATAATAATAGCAAATTCTCCCCCCAGGTTATTGAGTAGATTAAATGGCATATTGCATGTAAAAGTCTTAGCATATTTCCCTGGATGTAATAAGCACTTAATAAATGTTAGCTAATAATAGAACAATATCAACAACAATCTGCAGAATGTGAGAGCTGATAATCCTCTCATTCTTGAAATGGATTCCATGGATTTAAACATATAATCTGTAAAGGCAGGTGTTCCAGCCTTATCAGAGTCATTCTTTAAACCAGGATTTGTTCTTTCCTGGTGTTCTTCTCCCACATTTCCCAGTCCACCAGACAAGGCCAGCCACCCAATGGCCCACCTTCCCAAGGGGTTTAAATGCTGTTGGTTGGTGCTTTATCTTGCTCAGAGAGTTCGAAATTTTTGTGACCAGTCTTCATCTACCAGTTTAACAGCATTTCTAACTATTGCCTCGAAAATGTCTGAGAGAAAAACATATTCAGTATCTAATCCTGAGCATATTTGATACGGTTCTTTTTCTCAAGTCAAGAGTATTTTTTACATCTACCTTCTGAGACACTGGATTTTTTTTTTTCATATTTTCTTTGGCCACTCTTCCCTTTCCCAAAAGGTAGTGCTTGCCTAAGGATCTATCAACTCTGTTTTTGCTTCCTCCTTACTAATTCCATCAGTTTTATAGCTTCTACTCTCACCAAAATGCCTCTCCAAACTCTATTACTCTGACCTCTTCTGATAGTTTCACATTCCAACAGTTAGATTTTTCCATCTGGACATCTGTTTTATCTTCAAACTCAGTCCCTACAGAGCCATCCCAGTTTCACTTATGTAAGTTATTATTTTACATTTGTATTTTTTTCCCATTATCTGATCTCCTAAATAAGACTGTGAAATTCCTGGAGACACAGTCTATGTTTTACTCCTCTTTGTGGCCTCAACATGCTTATCACTGCATTCTGTATAAAGTAGGTTCGTGATAGGTATTTGTTGAAAAAACTTAATGGATGATTGTTACAACAGAAAACAATTTGAATATTGTGCATTGAAATCTCACTAATGCTTTTTGTCTCTTGAATCCTTTTTGATACTTGATCCAGCTTAACAGGTAGATGACAAGCCAATAGAAAACATTTGCATTGACTAAAAAGCACAGTGAAAATCCTAATTAACAAGGGAACCTTGAAAAATAACATAAAAAGAAACAACATAAAACAAAATCTGATCGAAAAGTGGACAAAGGATGTAAATAGGCAATTTACAGATTGGCAAGGCATAGTTATAATGCTAACTGTGATGAAGGGATGCCACATTTCACTAGTAAACAGTGAGGTACCACTTTATATCCATCATCTTTATAAAATTGGAAAGTTAGACAATACCAAAAATTATTAAGGATGTCAGCTAGAAACCATAACATAGCACTGATATATGTAATTATTGTTAAGACCATTTTGAAATGCAAACTTGCAGTTCTTAGTAAAAACGATCATGCAAATATCCTGTGGCCTACCAATTCCACTGCTGGATTATATTCCAAAGAAATTTTTCTACAGATCCCAAAGGTGACATGTTTCTATCAGTGCTGTTTATAATGATAGAGGTAGGGAGACAGCAGATAGAGGCAATGAATCTTATGGCAATATGAAAAGACCTTAAAATGTTGAATGAAAACTGAATGAGGTCTATACTAGAATGCCATTAATATACATATACAGAAAAAACATTTGTATATCTTTCAAGGAGACTTATATCCCTAAACATATTCTGTTTATTAGAATAATGTCTTAGTCTCTTTGTGCTGCTATAATAAAATACCTGAGAGTGGGTAATTTTTAAATAACAAAAATTTATTTCTCACAGTTCTAGAGGCTGGAAGTTCAAGATCAAAACAGAGGCTGGTAGGGGGCCCAGTCTCTCTGATGCCAAGATGGCACCTTGTCACTGCATTCTTTAAAGGGGAGAAAGGCTGTGTTCTCATATAGTGGAAGAAGAGAATAAGAGAACTCACTCTCTCCAGCCTTTTTATAAGGGCTCTATTTCCATCCATGAGGGCAGAGCCCTCATGACTTAATCACCTCTTGAAGGATCCTCCTCTTAATACTATTACATTGGCAATTAACTTTCAATGTATGAATTTTAAAGGGGACACCATCATTCAAACCACAGCAAGTAAATACCATTGGCTGGTAGAAATGTAACTGGGAAGTAAATTCATTAAGAAATATAAGGACCTTACAACAGTTCATTTTCTCCTTTGAATTCTGCTTCTAAAAGTTTCTTTTAAGAAAACAAAAGTACACATGAAGGAGAAATTCTGTGTTGTTTATAACAGTGAAAATTAGAGACAGTCTAAATGTCCAAAAATAGATAAATAGCTTAATAAACTGTAGTACAACCATACTATTAAATAGTATTCAGTCACTACAATCATGTTTCCAGAGAAAATTTAATGACATTGGATAATGCTTTAAAATAAAGCAAACATGATACAAAACAATGATTCTTTTTGTTCAAAATAAGTATACGAATGCATGGAAAACAGTGAAAATTTTGCTTTTTCATTTTACACGTTGCATTGTAAGATATTTTAATTTTCCAAATTGTCTACAATGAGCTTTTGTTATTCCTATTACTAGAATTATATGCATGTCTAGATTTAAATATAGTTACAGATATAACTTTCACAGGTTACATACTTTTTTATAAGATTCATTGCATCTCTTATTTAAAGTGCTGTAACTAAACAATCCATCAGCTGAACCATCAGTTGAACTCATTCACTATCACTAGCCACAGTGAGTATTTATAGCTTGAAAATGCTATTTAATTGATGAGAGGGGTATTTTTCCATTTAAGTTTTATAGTGCATCTCTGAAATGTGGAAAAGCTGACAGTCTTATATAGAGGAGCCAGTCTTGAGTATCACACACTAGGGATCCCACAAAACGACCCTCTGCATATGAGTTAAGTCATTTCAACTGTAATCCATATTACCCCTTTGCTTAGTGTGGGACCAACATGCTTTCCAGGTAGCTGAGAGACTGGACAAGAAGGGATATATTATTAGACTCTTTATTCTCATGCTTTTCAATACTTTATTACAGAAAAGTATGGAAATTTGGTCAAGGAAAAAGACAGGCTATAAGAAAGTTCAAAAAGCATCTCAGTCCAGGCGCAGTGGCTCACGCCTGTAATCTCAGCACTTTGGGAGGCTGAGATGGTGGATCACCTGAGGTTGGGAGTTCGAGACCAGCCCGACCAATATGGAGAAATCCCGTATCTATTAAAAATACAAAATTAGCCAGGCCTGGTGGTGCATGCCTGTAATCCCAGCTACTCGGAGGGCAGAGGCAGGAGAATAGCTTGAACCTGGGAGGCAGAGGTTGTGGTGCGCTGAGACTGTGCCACTGCACTCCAGCCTGGGCAATAAGAGTGAAACTCAGTCTCAAAAAAACAAAATAAAATAAAATATGAAAAGTATCTCTAGTCTAAGAGGCAAGATCCATTGTACTCTGTACCTTGAATTCCCTGGATGATAGACAATGGAGAATTTTATAAACTGGTTGTTGTTAATTGAAAAAGTAACACACCCTGAGGATTGCATTTATGCTCAAGACAGTAGAGTAATTTCAGTATTTGACCACCCCATTAGTTGCAAACACATGCCAAAGTTAGACAAAATAAAAGAAAAGGAAACCCCATAGTGACGTGACAAAGAAAAACTGGTGGCTTCATCTCATACATACCAGTGACAAGGAGAACGAACAGACAGGAATTCTCTTCTATGAAACACTCAAGACTTTATGCCAACAGGTGTCCACAGGGCCATTTCTGGTTCTTTGATTAGAGCCCTGGATTCAACTACACACGTCATATCATGTCTCATGGCAAAGCTTCAAGTGTGAACTGGTGTCATTATGCAGACTTAAACTCTGCTATCACCTAATTAACACATCAACAATGAATTGTACACATAAGGTTTGTTGGTTTTAATCTAACGCAGGAGTAATGTGATCCATATTTTTCTCCTTAACATCTCCTAATATTCTTTATTTTAAATATTACTATTCAGTTACCAATTTGAATTCAAATGTTTCTTTAATTGAAACTCATCATTGGAGGGACCTGCACAATGAGAAAGAAAATTCTTTTCCTTCCTGATGCTACTTAGACCAAATGGCCACAGACAATCTATACTGAAAAGAAAATGCAGGGCTAGGCTGGGTGGAGTGACTCACGCCTGTAATCTCAGCACGTACGGAGGTCCAGGCCAGTGGATAGTGTGAGGTAAGGAGTTTGAGACTAGGCTAGCCAACATGTTGAAACCCTGTCTCTACTAAAAATACAAAAATTAGCCAGGCATGGCAGTGGGTGCCTGTAATTCCAGCTATTCCAGAGGCTGAGGCAGAAGAATTGCTTGAACCCAGGAGGTAGAGGTTGCAATGAGCTGAGATCGCATCACTGCACTCCAGCCTTGGTGACAGAACGAGATGTTCTATAACAAAATTTATTTGTAACTGAATTTGCTGAATCAACACGAATGATTTTCTCAGATTATCAACAAAAATTTCCAAATCCTTGTTCTATACAATTTCCCCTCCAATGTGCTTTATATAGATTCTGAGGGGAAAATGATTCAAGGTTAAACAAGATATGTTAAGTCCAGGTAAATCTAAAATCAGATTCAGTCATAGTTGAAGTTCCACTTAATTACCATGCAGTTGGCATGCAGAGGAACCAATTTTCTTTGTTCATTTCAATTGTTTCACTGTTTATTGAGTGCCTACTCTGTACTAGGCACTATGCTAGACTGGCTTAAGGGAGAATAAGTATATAATCATGACATCGTGAAGATAGTTTGTTGTGTGTGGGGTAGGGACATGCTTCTAAAGAATTACCTATGGATACCTAGGGAGCCCATAAGAAGAAAGCATTGTTATCTCACTCCTTGGCTGCATACTTGCTAATTTCCAGAATTTTCAGCCCCCAAGTGAAAGACATCATGAGGGAATTTTTGGAAGAACTTTCTGAAGGTCTATGAAGACATAAACATAAAGACCAGGGACTGCTTTTTATATGGTGACTTCAGAAGGTGGGAAGCCTGCTGGGCAAGAACACAGAAGCAGTTTGTGGGAGAATATGAATGTTATTTCTAAATGTAATATCTTATAATTCTATAAAATACCCTGTTGAGTGGTCCATTGCTCCCATTGCAGCAAGTAAAACTTTAAAAAATTACAAAAATAGAATTTTTGAAGATGTTGGAGAATTGTGGAAACAAAGAATTTTGGGAGAGAAGAAGTAAAATTTTAGATAAGAAGGAGCCTTTCTTAGTTGAACTGAAATTGAAGACTTCCTTTTTCTCAGGGGCATCTGATGATTCAGGGAAGGGGCATAAGCAGAGGGGCTATACTGGGGTAGACAGATGAGAAGAACTTTCACAGCCGCCTCTGCTGGTGTGACAGATTGAAACATATTGGAGCACCAAAGCTATGGCTTGCTTTCCACATGACATATTTTCCACCTGCTGAGACAGCTGGAGAGGCACAGCGGCTGGATCAGAAAAGTGGAACAAAATATCCTGTTGTCTTGTAAAACTTAGGAGTCAAAGTCCTGCTAAATTTTTGACTCTGGTTGGTTGGCAGACCAAATGGCTAAGTGCAAAGCTTCTGAAGGAACTCTGAGCGCTAAGGATGGAGAACCCTGCTAGGATCTCAATCAGAACCCTGGCTCCTGTGATATTGGGGCCACTAGCAAATATTTTGGGCAGGGCTTTGTCTATATAAACAATACTGAGATGTGTTATAAGATTCATATAAGGTAGAGTGATTTGTTGATGAAGATTTAGAATTATGGATAGAGAAGAGGTACATACATACTTGTATATTGTCCAAGTGGTGCATGTGAATATTATTTTCGTCATAGTATGCAGGCACCATCTCCTCCTGTTGATGTCCAGGAACCATCTCTTGATGTTCTTTATTGTTAAATATGCTATTCTTGCCTGATTGTGTATCTCCCACCATAAAGAAAAAGTAGCTTTTTGAACTGGTTTCTGTTAACACAGTGTAGGGTTACTTGCCTCTGTGGTTCCCTAGTACCATTTATTTCATGCTGGTTACATCACTACTAATGATGTTGTGGCATCCATCCTGCTGCCAGTGAATGCTGGCTCCCATTGACACTTTCCAATGTGATTATTTTGTTTTGTGGATAACAACCTCAAATCGAAGTTTTACCCATAGTATACTGGAAAATGTAAATTATAATCTGTTTTCTGGTAATATTAAATTTACTTTTCAGAATTTTATAGAATAAAGGTAAAATAACATATTTTCTGACCATGTTTTCTCTTGAACCTTTTTAGACCATGATCAATGCCTTCCTAGATTGTGATATTTTTCAATGTTGAGTGTTCCCCTGCCTTCCACATACCACCAACAGCAGGGAGGAGAAGTGAGGCCCGTATAAGCAGAAGAAAGAATGGCCTCATTCACTCAAGAATATCTAGTTCTCATTTAACATGGCATACAAATGATCCAGGAGAATATGACATCACCACATCTATCTGGGAACAGAGGCAAGAGAATACATTGATCAGAAAAGCCCAATGGCATTGTGGAGCTGTGGTCTTAAAAACTCCCAGAGGAAAAAGGCATGGTCATCCAGGATGCCTGACCTGTGATTCAGAGTCTGCAGAAAGGATGGAGTGAGCATCTTTGGTGCCAGAGATGTAGGGAAAACCATAAAAGATAACTGGTGCCCCATCCCCTGCCTTTGGATGCTATAGACCAGAGGTGGCATTGTGGTCAGGAAATAAAAGGGAAAGAGTCAATATATAGGCCCAAATACCCAGCTCAGGCCCAGAGGTTGGCAGTGGACCACTAGTAGTCCATAACCCTGAACTCATTCTGTGTCCAATGTGAATGAGACTAAATCAACATCAGAGTGTCAGCAGCATTCTGGTGGCCCAATCTTACATTATCCTGTGAAAGAAATACTACACTGGCCAGCAGCAATGATCCGATTATCAGGTTGTCCTCCTGAAATAAGAGTCTAGCCACAATAACCTAGGATGATGTTAGAGGTTCAAATCCTGAAGCTCTTTGGGCTACCTGGTTGAATCCACGGGTAAAGAAGAGGGTCTGAAAACAAACTGAAAAGAGAAATAGGTCCCAGTATAGGCATGGGATGCACTGCCCAGATAGACCTTCTGGCCCAGTCCTACTACGGTGAGAGGAATTGAAAAATTTGTGGAAATGCTTCTGTTAACTAGAACCTGCGTAAGACTAGAACTCAGCAAGCCCTATCTGAATTGTACTGGTCCTGGTCTACCAAATGCATTAGATGAGAATTTAGAAAATTTCAAGGAAGATACTGCAAAGTCCAGGGTTCCTGAATTGTGTGCCCTGGTGCGTGCCATTTGCTCTGCTTCAAGAGCAATGCTGCCTAAATGGGCCATGCCTGAGTGATGGACAGCTTTTTTTTTTAATAGTAATTTGTTTTCTAATATAAATATTTATTTCTTAAAATTTTTTAATTTCTTAACACAGACCATCTTGAAGATGAAGAGTTTTTTAAACAATGTATGGCATATACAAAAAAAATAATGTCATGCTAGAAAATAGAACTAAATAACAAAAAAAGCAAAAGAAAAAACAGATAGAATGAACGCTATATATAATCCAAATATTTAAATGATCAGATATAGACTCTTTAAATAACTATGATTGATATGCTTAAGAAACTAGATACCAGTTGTAATTCATTAAAAAGTGGAAATTCTAGAAATGAATAAAATAACTGAAATTCAGAATTCAGTGAGTGTTTGACATCAAATGAGACACATAGAACAGAGGAGTATTGGCTTAGAACATGGATCTGGAATGAATCATGTAGAGAAAAAAAGGATTATATATACAAGAAGAATTACAGCTTTAAAAAGCTCTAGAAACTTCCAGCAGTATAAATACAAAGAAAAAAAAGACAGGTGCATCATAGTAAAACTGCTAAAAGCAAAGAGAAAGAGAAAGTCTCTTTCTATCACCAGAAGAAAAACATATGTAAACTTCAAAGAAGCAACAGGAAGACTCATGGCAGACTTTCAAGGAAAGTATGAAATGAGATCTTTAAAGTTCTGAAAGACAGTAGCTGTGCATTTACAATCCAACTGCTGAGAAAATGTCCTTTGAAATGAAGGTAGAATAAACGCTTTTTAGATAAACACTGAGAGATTCTTTTCACCAACAGACCCATACCCAAAGATATTCTAAGTGAGTGCTTCAGAAAGAAGGAAAGTGATCTAAGTGACAGGCAGTGAGATTTATGAAGAAAAGACTATTATAAAGGATTAATGTGGTAAATATAAATGTATACTGAATTAATAAATGACAGCTACTGATGCTCTTTGACTTACAATGGAGTTACAACCTGATAAACCCGCCATAAAATAAAAACATTATAAGTTAAAAATGCATGTAACAAACCAATAAACCTATCATAAAGTCAAAAAAAAGTCAGCCAGGTGTGGTGGCTCATGCCTGTAATTCCAACATTCTGGGAGACCGAGACAAACAGATCACTTGAGGTCAGGAGTTTGAGACCAGCCTGGCCAACATGGTGAAACTCTGTATCTACTAAAAACAAAAAATAGCTGGGCATGGTGTAGGCACCTGTAGTCCCAGCTACTCAGAAGATTGAGGCAGGAGAATTGCTTGAACCGGGGAGGTAGATGTTGCAGTGAGCCAAGATCGTGCCACTGCACTCTAGCCTGGACAACAGAGTAAGACACTGCCTCAAAAAAAAGAGTAAGTCAAACTATGGTGAGCTGGGGGACTGTTTGTATAGCATAGAAGGGTAGAAGGAGGTTAAGCATGGTTCTTCTAAGATAGTTCCATTATCCAAGAGGTGATAAAATACAAAAGTATAGTAAACTCTGCTAAGTTAAAGATGCATATTGTAATCTGTGGTTAGCCCAAAAGGAAGTATGCAACTAAACAATAATGAACAAAGATCAGAGGCAATAAACAGAAAACAAATACTAGGTTGGAGCTGTTAGGTAAAACTGCCATTACTTTTAATGGAAAAACTGCTATTACTTTTGCGCCATCCTAATATTTGTACAGTTGCTTTAAACCCAAATACACCAGTAATTACACTAAATACGAATGGAATAAACATTCCAGGTAAACAAGCATCCTCTAGGAAAGGAGTTGGCAAACTACATGATTGGTCAGATCATGTTTTAAGCTTTGTGGGCTACATATATCTCTGCTACCTATTCTTTCTTCTTTGTCTTTTAAACACACAAAAACATTCCTAGCTTGTTTACCATACTAGTCAGGCAATTTAGATTTGGCTTGAGGGCAACAGTTTGTCAGTCTTTGCTCTAAGCAACAACGACACTGGTAATTACAGTGATAATACTTATTTAGTGTACTTATTTAGTACACTATAAATTGGGCACACTTATAAAAAAAACTTTATAAATTCATTTAAGCCTTATATCAATAATGTGGAGTAGGTACTGATATAATCTCCATTTCACTGAAGAGGAACCTGAGACACAGACAAGTTAAGTCAATTAACTTGATCAAGTCTTACCGTAAGTGACAACCGGGCAGTCTGGCTCCAGAGCTAACCTTCCTGCTGAGTTGATGAGTAATGTTTTTGGCTAATGCATAGTCCAGTTGAAAACAGTAGCAATATGGATGGTTCGTGAATCTTGCATCTGAAAGGTAGAGATCAGGACCAGTAGGAAACTTCAAATATCCTCAACAAGGTCCAGCTATCAGCAAGAATCATTGTCTCTATTCATTCATTTTGCAATAATCAGGGCTATTGATTTATGCCATATCTAACTGCAGCTTAAAATTTGTTTTTCTTTATTAAGTCTAAATTTTTCCAGTGCTCATGAAAGGCCATGTCTAAGAAATCTGTTTCTCAGTATAATGCTAATCTGAGTTTGTTTTTAAAACAATCCAGTAACTGCCAATACCACTTCTGGAATCTTACGGATAGGCATTGATCAATTGCAGCATATCAAGCCTATAAGTGTCTTGTGGCAATTTGTCTAGATCAACCTTAAAACCGTTTGCAAGTTTGTAAAGACGCAGTCTACATTTCTGCTAATAATATTTTGGGTGTTTTTTTTAAATCCAAGTATATAATTAAGTTGTTGTTTCTTGTTTAAAGTATAGGGTTAAATGTCCTTGTTAATGTGTATTATTCAGATGTTTATAAAAGATCACTGTATAAATGATTGTTTTAGAAGCTTTTAATATTGTATACATTTTAAAGATTTTATAGAGGAAAAGAGGATATAATTGGGATGCACAGTTTGCAAATAACTGTAGATGTAAGTATTAGTGTTACTACTTTTTTTCAAAAAAGCAGATAAAAAATTTAAATTACTCAACAGTGATAGCATAATATAGTGAATTTTTATTTGAAGTTCAAGTGTTGAAATTAAGCATTTTATGTACCATGATTTGGGCACTCAAATATATTTTCTTAGGTTTATAATTTAGGCATTAAAAATATGTCCTAGTAAAAGTTTTACCATACAAAGCCTAGGATAGGGATATCACAAGGCTAACTTTACCAGTAATATTAAAATATACTAAACAACAGTTTCATGCTCTTATTTATTTCTGCCTAAAAGTTATTTTAGTTTTTCAGTGGGCACTAGTGTTATGTTTTAAAATATTATTTCAAGTCAAATAATTCTAGAAAAAGTACTAAAGCATCAGAATGATAATATAAGGAAATATTTTTTCCCTTAAATCTCAGTTCATTTTGTACATCAGTAAAATCTCTAAGAAGATGTATCTGTTAGACGCTGCAAACTAATTAAGCAAATGAAGTTTTACCGCAGCGAACACAGAAGAAAAGAAGTTTGATTCTAGTTGGAGCTAGATGTTTCAGTGCAAGTTTACAATTTACTTATCTTTACAGGTGAAATGTTATAAGATCTCTGGTGGTAAATTTATTTTAGTTTTGTTTTCATTCTTCATTTGTCTGGCAACTGTAGTCACTTGCCAAATAACTGTCCCTATCATTTGGCCCAGCTTTTCTGGCAACCCAAAAAGAGAATGAAAATCACTGCAGATGTTCCTTTTGAGGCCAAACGTTAGGTTGCAGCAATTGGCAGCTTTTGATTATTCTCCACTGTATTAGTCCATCTTGCATTGCTGTAAATGAATACCTGAGGCTGGTAATTTATAAAGAAAAGAGGTTTATTTGGCTTCTGGTTCTGCAGGTTGTACAAGAAGCATAATGCTAGCTAACACCTGTTTTTGGTGAGGCCTCAGGAAGCTTTCATTCTGGCAGAAGGCAAGGGGAAGCTGGCATCAAATGATGAGAGAGAGCAAGAGAGAAACGAAGAGGCGTCAGCCTCTTTTAAACAGCTGGAGAGAGCGAGAACTCCCACATCACCAAGGAGATGGCACGGAGCCATTCATGATTGATCCACCCCCATGACCCAAACACCTCCCACTAGGCCCTGCCTCCAACATTAGGGATTACATTTTTTCTTTTTTTTTTTTTTTTTGAGACGGAGTTTTGCTCTTTTTGCCCAGGCTGGAGTGCAATGGCACAATCTCGCTCACTGCAACTTCCGCCTTCCAGGTTCAAGCAATTCTCCTGCATCAACCTTCCTAGTAGCTGGATTTACAGGCACCCACCACCACACCCAGCTAATTTTTTGTATTTTTAGTAAAGACATGGTTTCACTATGTTGACCAGGCTGGTCTCGAACTCCTGACCTTAGGTGATCCACCTGCCCCAGCCTCCCAAATTGCTGGGATGACAGGTGTGGCCACCGTGCACAGATCAGGGCATTTTAACATGAGATTTTAACACTGTAACATGAGATTTGGAAGAGACAAATATCCAAACTATATTATGCACTAACAAGTGTTCCAAAAGGTTTCAGAGGCAGCACCTTTTGTTGACTGACAATTTCCCTATATAGACATTTCAGTAGGAAGACATCCTAAATACCTCCTTAAAAGAACTGCCTAGATTCTCTGCCTTCTCTCTTTCTTCTTCCTGAGTGCTCCACTCTTTCTTCAAAGGCCCTCCTGCTACAAGGTACTGCAACCCACCTTCCAAGAAAGGCTGTGACATATTCATCTACATTAAGGTTTAATGGACTTACTGATGTGTCAAGCAGGGAGAGAGCCACCTTTTGTGCTAGTTAATTTTATGTATCAGTTTGACTGGGCTAAGGCATGTCCAATCGTTGGTAACACATATTTTCTGGGTGTTTCTGTGTGAGTGTTTCTGGAAGTGATGAGAATTTGAATGGATAGGGTGCGTAAAGAAGACCATCATCACCAATGTGAGTGGGAATCATTCAGTCTGCTGAGGTCCCAAATAGAACTAGAAGGCAAAGGAAGGGTGAATTTTTTCTCTCTGTTAGAGCTGGGACATTCATCTTCTCCTGCCCATAGAAAATGGAGCTCCTTGTTCTCTCTCATTGGCACTTGGGCTGAATTATGACATTGGCTTTTCCTGCAGGCTCACAGACTGTAGATTATGGGACTTCTCAGCCTCTCTAATCACAAGTCAATTCGTATAATATGAAATATGTATATATATTTTTATAAAAATAAATATTTATAAATATAAAATTTATATATACTTATATGTTTATAAGTATGTATAATATATATATACAGATGTATATTTTTTGTTTCTCTGGAGAATCCTGAATAATACATATTCCTTGGGGAAATCTGCATTTTAATAGAGTTCCTCAAAGTGAATCTCTTGTTGTAGACTGTCCAGCATTAGCAAGGAAGACAGTGGTGGAGAAGTAACCCTGAAATCATATAATACAACTTGCTGTTTATTCTACTACTTGTTAGGGTTCACATGATGAGTAAAAGCTAAGCTACTTTGGTTCATTTGGTGAAACAAAGGGAGAGTTGACTTATCATCAACAGAGCTTTCTGTAAACTTTTACTTAGGTTCAAGGTTACATGTGCGGGTTTGTTATATAGGTAAACTGGTGTCATGGGGGTTTGTTGTACAGATTACTTCATCAGCCAGGTACTAATCCAAGCACCCAACATTATTTTTTCTGATCCTCTCCCTTCTTCCACTCTGTACCCTCTTATCTCCATGAATTCTCATCATTTAGCTCCCACTTATAAGTGACAGTATGCAGTATTTGGTTTTCTGTTCCTGCATTAGTTTGCCAAGAATAATGGCCTCCAGCTCCATTCATGTTCCCACAAAGGACATAATCTAATTCTTTTTTTATGGCTGCAAAGTATTCCATGGTATATATGAATCACGTTTTCTTTGTCCAGTCTACCACGGGTGGGCATTTAGGTTGATTCCATATCTTTTCTATTGTAAATAGTGCCACAATGAACATACATGTACTAGTGTCTTTATGGTAGAATAATTCATATTCCTTTGGGTATATATCTCGGAATGAGATTGCTGGGTTGAATGGTAGTTCCGTTTTAGCTCTTTGTCAACTGCTTTAACCATATGAACAGGCA
The DNA here is from genome assembly GCF_049354715.1 of Callithrix jacchus. Classification (NCBI taxonomy): domain Eukaryota; kingdom Metazoa; phylum Chordata; class Mammalia; order Primates; family Cebidae; genus Callithrix; species Callithrix jacchus. The sequence goes on from NC_133504.1 coordinate 50,347,914, forward strand.
GGATTTAAAACTGAAGACAATTATCTTCAGTACTTCCACAGGCATGTAAGTATCTACACACATGTAAGATTGGATGGGAGATAATGTATTTGCAAGAAGAAATATATATTTAATTTAAGCAGGTTTTTAAGAATCTTAGCAGAAGCCACAAAAGCTAACAAGATAAAATTATTCAAAATTTTACTCATGATTTGCCTTGTTACTTCATTGAATTACTCTTTGCCGTTTTTATGGTCCAAACAACAGAGCTGAAGAAAAATATCACTTCTAAATGGTGAAAAATATGAGAAATACAGTTGAATTCTTTCTTAAGGAAAGCTCTTTTTGTACGTGTGCAATTTGAAATGGCAGCAATTAGTTTCTTAGCATGACCTAATCACTTGCACAAAGAGAAAACATATCATTTTAGATATGGAATCAGCATTTGATTTGATCAGCAAATTCCTAATTTAAAGAAAGAAAAATAGCTTCAGGGCTTGGGTGGGCCAGAGTAGTGAACCATGCATGTAAAATGCTGAGCCTTTGATTAGGAATATAAATAATTATTAGCTTATACCACATGGTGTTTCTCCTTTTTCTCTTTCATTCTGTATATCTGCAGGGTGTTTTATAAAATTTAACTGTGGAAAGGAGGGCAAGCTAGCCAAGGGGCTCTTGTCCTAGCTTGCCTCTTGTGAACACAGAATTCTCAATGCTTTAGTTAAATTGCAGATTCCTGCTGTCAGAGGAGTAAGAAAATTATAGGTGTCATCTGTGGATGCTGTACCTAACATTTTAAAGATGTGAAGACACCTTGTTTCTGGTCCCTTTTTTTCTAAAATGACAGCTAATTGTATATTCAAAAACTAAATATGAACATATTCAGTTTTAGGTAATAGCGCTTTTATGCCAAAATTTCCATTGGGATCATGGAGTCTTTTTCCCCTAGATTTTTTATTTATGGAATTAATTTTGATCAAGTGATTCTTATTCATCTCCACTGATATAAGGTAATACTTAGTAAAAGAAAAATAGAGTGTATTTTTCTAAACATTTTTCTGAGGATCAAACCATTGATATTTGATGGAGTTAAGAAATGTATTATATACCTAAATTTCATGAAATTCTGCCTAAATACAAACAGAAGAAAGTGGGGTACTCGGGTAATTATTCAGAAAAATTCAACACATACTCTCAATCTGTTTCTATTCATGGGAGAGTTAGTCTAAATACTTCAGGTCCACAATTTACTGTACACATCAGTTCAAGAAAAGAACAGATCAGTGCCACTTTTCATAGGGAACAGCTTTTTTTCTGTTAAGGATTAAGATGTCAGAACAGATCTCCCAGTTCACCTCCTAAAGAAATTGTGTTTACTCACATCTTTATGGAGACAACAGATGGGTAAAGTGAATGTAACTCTATGGATGAGCAGTTTGTTTTCAGGTAACCTAAATGGGAAATAAGCAATGATGAGCGGTGTTTATTTGCAGTCTACCTCCACGGCCTCATCTTTACAGCATGGCAATTGTGAACCTGTGCTTGTCGGGATCTCCTTGATGCCTTGTCCTAGTTGTGTACCTGGCCTGCCATTTATTCTTCGCTACACTCCAACCCACACTTATCTGGCCACTTTCAAATACTAATATTTATTCAGAATTGCAGAGAAACTTGAGTCCTGTTGCAAGCAACTGCTCTAAGTTCTTTCCTCAGATTATAAGCATTCTGTTTCATAACAGAGCTGAATTACTGCTTTGTCCTTTTCAGATCTTATTGCTGACTTCCACTGCTCAAATGTATAGAATGCAAGAGGAAAATTCTCCTAGGTGACACTCTTTCTACCTGATGTTTTCCTCCCCTAGAATACTTCCTCGACCTTTGAGATGTATTTTAAAGTCTCTTATGGGTATCAGCAGGAAAAAAAAACAGTAAACTTTTAAACATAGAGCTGTGTGGAAGACTTTCCCCATTCTTCTAAATTTTGGTTTCTTCTTATTCACTCTAACAGTTGGCTGCTGAAGAGTATTTTCCATACTGGAGAAAATTTGGTGGATATATTTGTAGGTATAATAATTAGTAATGTGATCCATGTCTTTTACCAAGAAAAAATTAAGCTTGTTTAGAATCTTTTATTTCAGAGGTAGAATACATAATTAGAAAGTTCAGGCCAGGAACAGTGGTTCACGCCTGCCTCCCCACTTGGGAGGCAGAGGCAGACAGATCACCTGAGGCCAGGAGTTTGAGACCAGCCTGATCAACATGGTGAAATCCCATCTCTACTAAAAATACAAAAGTAGCCAGGTGTGGTGGCACAGCCAGGAGGCTGAGGCAAGAGAATTCCTGGAACCCTGGAGATGGAGGTTGTGGTTAGCAGAGATTGTGCCATTGCACTGCAGCCTGGGCAACAAGAGTGAAACTCTGCCTCAAAAAAAAAAAAAAGAAAAAGAAAAGAAAAATCAGTCTGGTTGGATTGAGCAAGGTCTACAGAAGAAGACTGAGCTGGAAGTAGGAAGACAAGTTGAAAGTCCATAGCTGATAATCAAGACAAGAGATGATGACAGCTCAGATTAGGATATTATCAGTAAAGGGAGTGAGAAATGGTCACATTCAAGACATATTTAGAAACTAGAAGCTGCTGGACATGGTAGCTCACGCCTGTTATCCTAGAACTTTGGGAGGCCGAGGTGGGTGGATCATCTGAGGTCAGGAGTTCAAGACCAGCCTGGCCATAATGGCGAAACCCCATCTTTAATAAAAAAAAAAAAAGAAAGAAAGAAAAGAAACTAGAAGCTACAGTATTTTCTAAAAGAAGAGAGTTCTCAAGGATGCCTCTAAGATTTTGACCTAAGCAATGAGATGTATGAATATCCCATTTATTGAGAGGGAAAACACTGAGGAAAAAAGAAGTTTAAAGGAGAAAATAAAAAGTTTAGCTTTGGACAAATGAGAAAAATAATTAGAAATTGATCTGCATATACTGCAGTATGTTTCATTTTTTATTAGAAAGACTTTTATTAAGAAATAAAACATTCACACAGTAAGGAACGTGAAACATAAATGAAAACATCTGTATAAGCAAACACCCAGGTCACTAGCATTTTAAAAAGCTTCTTATGTGATTCAATATGTAGTCAGAGTTGAGAATGGCTATTTGGTAATCGCTACAAATTCAAGTTATTACAGTCCCGGAGAAAACTTTGGAAGAATCTTTCTTGAGACCAGTGGTTTGGATTATATGAATGCAAACCATCCTTTTGAAGCTGTAATCAGGTGGGATTAATTAGAATATTCTATTATGGGACGTAGTAATTAATTGATTTTTTCTGGCCAAAATTTCTTTTCATTCTTACTTTTAAGGATGCTTTGACAAGGTATCCAACTTCTGGCTATTGTAATGAAGGCAGAGTAAATTCTACAGGCCTCTTTTTTCTAGTGCTAAAGACTGTGTCTACATTGCATTGTCACCAGTTACAATTGTGCATCCTGGTGGAGAGAGCTAGACACGTTTGAGTCTTTTCTGGACTAACTATGCAACAATCTCTCTTAAACTCAGTGAACTGAGAAATTTTCATTAGCTTATACAATCTCTTCTAAATCTATGTTTCTATGACTGATAGAACAGGCTGAATGGTGGCCATTGTACAAAATTTTTAACAGAGTTATTAACATTTGTAATTTTTGTTAGAATTTGACTCGATCATCTAAAAGTAGTATAAAAGGTATTCAAAATTAATTATTGAATAATTGGGATTTGCAATTGGTTGAGTTTTAGATAACTGACATTCACAGACAAATAAAAAGTTATTCACTCATCCTCCTTCTTCTCTTCCCCTGCCCTATTCTTTTTCCTTTTTAATATTTAATAACTTTTAATAACGTGAACATATAGTTCACATGTATGAAACAAAACGTCTAGAATATCTAACACCATTTGATCATTCTTTCCATATAATGGGTTCTGCCAATTGAAAAAAAAAGGTGTATACATTCTGAAGCAACAGATGTCTTTAGAATCTAAACCATCAGCTTTCAAAATAATTTCTTTGCATGTTTTCTTTAAAATTACAAAACTCACACATTAAACATTTCAAACACCAGAACTATCCTAAAAATGTATCTTTCCACCAAAATCTTACCAGAAAATATGTCAGCATAACAGTTAAAAAAAGTGGGGCCTATATGAAAAATTGTTTTCAGGGACTGCTGATCATCATTTCTGGCAATGCCTGGTAAAAAGAGAAGACCTAACAATCGAGAGGTACTGCAACACACACAATGCCAGAGGCACCTTCAAAAGGTATTGGAAAAGCCAATAAATCACCTGAGATAATTCCCAGATGATTAGGAAGGGAAAAATCTCCTGGCATTTCTGGCTCAATGGCGTGTACTGACTGCAGAACAAGAACAGTCTTTCTAAGTCCTGAAGTGAGCAGCTGCTGTAGCTATCTGATGTTGACATTGCACTTACCTCTTCCGGTAACTCTTAACTTCACGAGCAGTCAACGATGAAGGAATCTGGTGTTGGGGAAGGGAAAACTAATTTTGAAATTCAGACGTCAGTGTGTGTTTATTAAATAAAATTAGTTAGTTGTCTTCAAATCTTATTTACATTTACAAACTTTTCATCATCTTGCCTACCAGTTGTCAGGAGAGAGATGTTGAAATCTCCCATTTTAATTTCATACTCATCAGTTTCTCCTATAGTTCCATACATTTTTCTGTATATAGGTTGGGGCAAGTATATTATTAGAGGCATATGACTTAAAAATTGTTATATCTTCCTTGCATTTACTCAGAAGCAAAGTTTTCTCATTATATTATGATATTGCTTATTTTTAATGATTTTTACATTAAAGTCTATTTTCTGATTTTACTATAGAGACATTAGCTTTCTTTTGGTTTATTTTTTGACTTTTAAAAAATTGGTCATAACTTTCTTCTGTTTCTTTGTTTTCTCATTTTATTATTTGTTTTTATTATTTTAGAGATAATCCTTGAAATTTTACAATGAGTATTTAACAACTTGAAAAAGTTTACAATTAATGAATATATTAACTTGTCTTCCAAAAAGTAGAAAGCACCTTAAAATAATTTTATTCCAATTGCCCCCTCACAAAATTATATCGATTTATTTTCATCAGCATAACTTTGATTTCTGTGTGAAGAATGGAGGATAGGAAGAGCAAAAGTAGATAAGGAAGCCAATCAGGGGACACTGGCACTAGTCCAGGCAAGCAAGGATGATAGCTTAGATGGTTGGGTTGGATGCAGTAAGACAATTCGGTGCAATTGCTTCCCAGCATAGGATGGAATCAAAATGCTAGCTCATACAGCATAGTTGCTTTTAGTCCATGTTACAATAAATAACAGCTAACATTTAGTGAGGGTCTCTTTGGGCCAGGCACTGCAGTAGTACTTAAAATGGATTTCTCCTTTAATCCTCACAAAAATCCTGTAAGATAGATATTTTGCTGCTTCCAGAAAGAAACTCAAGGTTGCAGGCTAAGTGCATGGTCACCCTAACACATGAGAAAGGTGTGAAGCCAGTTGTGATTCAGTGTAGGAATAAAATCTTCCCTGTGAGAACTAGCAAAAAATCTAAAATCACCTTACCATGTTGGCTTGTTTGTGTTATATTTCAAAGTAATGATAGATACACTTATCTTTCCAAACTTGAAACAACAAAGTACATTACAGAATTATAATAATTGTGAAAATAGAGGCTCTTTCTTTTTTGCTGTCTTAGAGCAGGGAAACAAATATTCAATTTCTCTGTGAATATATTACACTGTTACATAATTATATATAATATAAATTTATCACCTCAAGTTAATAGACATTGAAGACTACCCTTCATATAAAACGCTGAAAGATTTGAGAGCTGTTTACTGTCTGCCCCACATTAAACAGTTTTTTGTCAATTAATGTATTTAACAGTGATAAAAATATTTTAGTGAGGCATTGGTTATGAATAGTCCTCAATTTATAAATAGACAGTGTTCTCAAATTTGGTTTGAAATCTTATTTGCATTTTTGTACAAAACAATAATTATACTCAGCATTTATGAAGTGCCTACTACATAGTGAGTGCTTTACAAATATGATTTTTGGGCTCCCAGAAAATACTATGAAGTAGGTAAACTGCTCTCATTTTACAGATGAGAAACCTGAAGCTGAAAGAGGCTAAGTAACTGGATGAAGTTTACACAGTTTATAAATGACAGAATTGGAATTTTAATCCAGGTCAAATCCTGGTGAGCACAGAAAGTCAACTGAAGACATAAATGCAGCATCAATCATACTTCTTAAGACATCCGAGTTTAACTTTCCCCTTAAGCCTTTCCAAATCTGCAGTGTTGACTGAGCTTTCGGTCTTTCATAGTCCAGAACCCAATTCCCTGTAAGTCTGAACAGCCCTCAAACTATAATTTTTCTAAACTTTTCTCTAACAATTTAGACATAGTAAGTGCTCAATAAACATAATGAAAGGTATTGAATTGAATTCTTTTTCTTTTATTGCATTTTAGGTTTTGGGGTACATGTGCAGAACATGCAAGACATTTACATAGGTACACACAGGGCAGTGTGTTTTGCTGCCTTCCTCCCCTTCACCCACATTTGGCATTTCTCCCCAGGCTATCCCTCCCCACTTCCCCCTCCCACTGGCCCTCCCCCTTTCTCCGCAATAGACCCCAGTGTTTAGTACTCCCCTTTCTGTGTCCATGTGTTCTCATTTTTCATCACCCACCTATGAGTGAGAATATGCAGTGTTTCATTTTCTGTTCTTGTGTCAGTTTGCTGAGGATGACGTTCTCCAGATTCATCCATGTCCCTACAAACGACACAAACTCATCATTTCTGATTGCTGCATAATATTCCATGGTGTATATGTGCCACATTTTTCCAATCCAGTCTATTATCAATGGGCATTTTGGTTGATTCCAGGTCTTTGCTATTGGAAACAGTGCTGCAATGAACATTCGTGTACATGTGTCCTTATGGTAGAACGATTTATAGCATTTTGGATATATACCCAGTAATGGGATTGCTGGATCAAATGGAATTTCTATTTCTCAGGCCTTGAGGAATCGCCACACTGTCTTCCACAATGGTTGAACTAATTTACACTCCCACCAACAGTGTAAAAGTGTTCCTTTTTCTCCACATCCTCTCCAGCATCTGTTGTCTCCAGATTTTTTAATGATCGCCATTCTAACTGGCGTGAGATGGTATCTCAATGTGGTTTTGATTTGCATCTCTCTGATGACCAGTGACGATGAGCATTTTTTCATAAGATTGCTGGCCTCATATATGTCTTCTTTCGTAAAGTATCTGTTCACATCCTTTGCCCACTTTTGAATGGGCTTGTTTGGTTTTTTCCTGTAAATCTGTTTGAGTTCTTTGTAAATTCTGGATATCAGCCCTTTGTCAGATGAGTAGACTGCAAAAATTTTTTCCCATTCTGTTGGTTGCCGATCCACTCTAGTGACTGTTTCTTTTGCCGTGCAGAAGCTGTGGAGTTTCATTAGGTCCCATTTGTCTATTTTGGCTTTTGTTGCCAATGCTTTTGGTGTTTTGTTCATGAAGTCCTTGCCTACTCCTATGTCCTGGATAGTTTTGCCTAGATTTCCTTCTAGGGTTTTTATGGTGCCAGGTCTTATGTTTAAGTCTTTAATCCATCTGGAGTTAATTTTAGTGTAAGGTGTCAGGAAGGGGTCCAGTTTCTGCTTTCTGCACATGGCTAGCCAGTTTTCCCAACACCATTTGTTAAACATGGAATCCTTTCCCCATTGCTTGTTTTTGTCAGCTTTATCAAAGATTGTATAGTTGTATGTATGTTGTATTGCCTCCGGTGCCTCTGTTTTGTTCCATTGGTCTATATCTCTGTTTTGGTACCAGTACCATGCTGTTTTGAATACTGTAGCCTTGTAGTATAGTTTGAAATCCGGTAGTGTGATGCCCCCCACTGTGTTCTTTTTGCTTAGAATTGACTTGGCTATGCAGGCTCTCTTTTGGTTCCATATGAAGTTCATGGTGGTTTTTTCCAGTTCTGTGAAGAAAGTCAATGGTAGCTTGATGGGGATAGTGTTGATTCTGTAAATTACTTTGGGCAGTATAGCCATTTTCACGATATTAATTCTTCCTAACCATGAACATGGAATGTTTCTCCATCTGTTTGTGTCCTCTCTGATTTCATTGAGCAGTGGTTTGTAGTTCTCCTTGAAGAGGTCCCTTACGTTCCTTGTGAGTTGTATTCCAAGGTATTTTATTCTTTTTGTAGCAATTGTGAATGGCAGTTCGTTCTTGATTTGGCTTTCTTTAAGTCTGTTATTGGTGTAGACGAATGCTTGTGATTTTTGCACATTGATTTTATATCCTGAGACTTTGCTGAAGTTGCTTATCAGTTTCAGGAGTTTTTGGGCTGAGGCGATGGGGTCTTCTAGGTATACTATCATGTCGTCTGCAAATAGAGACAATTTGGCTTCCACCTTTCCTATTTGAATACCCTTTATTTCTTTTTCTTGCCTGATTGCTCTGGCTAGAACTTCCAGTACTATATTGAATAGGAGTGCTGAAAGAAGGCAACCTTGTCTAGTGCCAGATTTCAAAGGGAATGCTTCCAGTTTTTGCCCATTCAGTATGATATTGGCTGTTGGTTTGTCATAAATAGCTTTTATTACTTTGAGATACGTTCCATCGATACCGAGTTTATTGAGGGTTTTTAGCATAAAGGGCTGTTGAATTTTGTCAAATGCCTTCTCTGCGTCAATTGAGATAATCATGTGGTTTTTGTTTTTGGTTCTGTTTATGTGGTGAATTACGTTGATAGACTTGCGTATGTTGAAACAGCCTTGCATTCCCGGGATGAATACTACTTGATCATGATGAATAAGTTTGTTGATTTTCTGTTGCAATCGGCTTGCCAATATTTTATTGAAGATTTTTGCATCTATGTTCATCATGGATATTGGCCTGAAGTTTTCTTTTCTCGTTGGGTCTCTGCCGGGTTTTGGTATCAGAATGATGTTGGTCTCATAAAATGATTTGGGAAGAATTCCATCTTTTTGGATTGTTTGAAATAGTTTTAGAAGGAATGGTACCAGCTCCTCGTTGTGTGTCTGGTAGAATTCGGCTGTGAACCCATCTGGACCTGGGCTTTTTTTGTGTGGTAGGCTCTTAATTGCTGCCTCGACTTCTGACCTTGTTATTGATCTATTCATAGTTTCAGCTTCCTCCTGGTTTAGGCTTGGGAGGACACAGGAGTCCAGGAATTTATCCATTTCTTCCAGGTTTACCAGTTTATGCGCATAGAGTTGTTTGTAATATTCTCTGATGATGGTCTGAATTTCTGTGGAATCTGTGGTGATTTCCCCTTTATCATTTTTTATTGCATCTATTTGGTTGTTCTCTCTTTTCTTTTTAATCAATCTGGCTAGTGGTCTGTCTATTTTGTTGATCTTTTCAAAAAACCAGCTCTTGGATTTATTGATTTTTTGAAGGGTTTTTCGTGTCTCAATCTCCTTCAGCTCAGCTCTGATCTTAGTTATTTCTTGTCTTCTGCTGGGTTTTGAGTTTTTTTGATCTTGCTCCTCTAGCTCTTTCAATTTTGACGATAGGGTGTCAATTTTGGATCTCTCCATTCTCCTCATATGGGCACTTATTGCTATATGCTTTCCTCTAGAGACTGCTTTAAATGTGTCCCAGAGGTTCTGGCACGTCGTGTCTTCATTCTCATTGGTTTCGAAGAACTTCTTTATTTCTGCTTTCATTTCGTTGTTTACCCAGTCAACATTCAAGAGCCAGTTGTTCAGTTTCCATGAAGCTGTGTGTTTCTGGGTCGGTTTCTGAATTCTGAGTTCTAACTTGATTGCACTATGGTCTGAGAGGCTGTTTGTTATGATTTCTGTTGTTTTGCATTTGTTGAGCAGTGCTTTACTTCCAATTATGTGATCAATTTTAGAGTAGGTGTGATGTGGTACTGAGAAGAATGTGTATTCTGTGGATTTGGGGTGGAGAGTTCTGTAAATGTCTATCAGGTTTGCGTGTTCCAGGTCTGAGTTCAAGCCCTGGATATCCTTGTTGATTTTCTGTCTGGTTGATCTGTCTAGTATTGACAGTGGAGTGTTAAAGTCTCCCACTATTATTGTGTGGGAGTCTAAGTCCTTTTGTAAGTCGTTAAGAACTTGCCTTATGTATCTGGGTGCTCCTGCATTGGGTCCATATATGTTTAGGATCGTTAGCTCTTCTTGTTTTATCGATCCTTTTACCATTATGTAATGGCCTTCTTTGTCTCTTTTGATCTTTGTTGCTTTAAAGTCTATTTTATCAGAGATGAGAATTGCAACTCATGCTTTTTTTTGCTTTCCGTTTGCTTGGTAAATCTTCCTCCATCCCTTTATTTTGAGCCTTTCTGTATCCTTGCATGTGAGATGGGTTTCCTGGATACAGCACACTGATGGGTTTTGGCTTTTTATCCAATTTGCCAGTCTGTGTCTTTTGATTGGTGCATTTAGTCCATTTACATTTAGGTTTAATATTGTTATGTGTGAATTTGATACTGCCATTTTGATGCTAAGTGGCTGTTTTGCCTGTTAGTTTTTGTAGATTCTTCATTATGTTGATGCTCTTTAGCATTCAGTGTGATTTTGGAATGGCTGGTACTGGTTGATCCTTTCTATGTGTAGTGCCTCTTTTAGGAGCTCTTGTAAAGCAGGCCTGGTGGTGACAAAATCTCTGAGTACTTGCTTGTTAGCAAAGGATTTTATTTTTCCTTCACTTCTGAAGCTCAGTTTGGCTGGATATGAAATTCTGGGTTGAAAGTTCTTTTCTTTAAGAATGTTGAATATTGGCCCCCACTCTCTTCTGGCTTGTAGTGTTTCTGCCAAGAGATCTGCTGTGAGTCTGATGGGTTTCCTTTGTGGGTGACCCGACCTTTCTCTCTGGCTGCCCTTAGTATTCTCTCCTTTATTTCAACCCTGTTGAATCTAACGATTATGTGCCTTGGGGTTGCTCTTCTTGTGGAGTATCTTTGTGGTTTCTCTGTATTTCCTGCAATTGAGTGTTGGCCTGTCTTGCTAGGTGGGGGAATTTTTCCTGGATGATGTCCTGAAGAGTATTTTCCAGCTTGGATTCATTCTCTTCGTCCCCTTCTGGTACACCTATCAAACGTAGGTTAGGTCTTTTCACATAGGCCCACATTTCTTGGAGACTTTGTTCATTCCTTTTTGCACTTTTTTCTCTAATCTTGGTTTCTCGTTTAATTTCATTGAGTTGGTCTTCGACTTCAGATATTCTTTCTTCTGCTTGGTCGATTCAGCTATTGAAACTTGTGCATGCTTCGCGAAGTTCTCGTATTGTGTTTTTCAGCTCCCTTAATTCATTCATATTCCTCTCTAAGTTATCCATTCTTGTTATCATTTCCTCGAATCTTCTTTCAAATCTTTTTTCAAGGTTCTTAGTTTCTTTGCATTGATTTAATACATGATCTTTTAGCTCACAAAAGTTTCTCATTATCCATCTTCTGAACTCTAATTCCGTCATTTCGTCACAGTCATTCTCTGTCCAGCTTTGTTCCCTTGTTGGGGAGGAGTTTTTGTCCTTTCTTGGAGGCGAGGTGTTCTGGTTTCGGGTGTTTTCCTCCTTTTTGCTCTGGTTTCTTCCCATCTTTGTGGATTTGTCCTCTGGTCGTCTGCGTAGTTGCTGACTTTTCAATTGGGTCTCTGAGTGGACACCCAGAATGTTGATGATGAAGTATTTCTGTTGCTTGGTTTTCCTTCTACCAGTCTAGCCCCTTCGCTGTATGACTGCTGAGGTTTGCTCCAGACCCTGCTTGTCTGGGGTGCACCTCTAGCTGCTGTGGCGCAGCGAGGGTTGCTACCAGTTTCTTTTTCTGCTATCTTTGTCCCAGGATGATGCCTGCCAAATGTCAGTCTTTTGGATATCGAGGGGTCAGGGAGCTGCTTGAGGAGACAGTTTCTACTTTATAGGGGCTTAATTGCTTAGCTGTGAGCTCTGTTGTTCATTCAGGGCTGTTAGGCTGCCTTGTTTGATTCTGCTGCAACAGAGCTCATTAAAAAAACCCTTTTTTTTCCTCAAATGCTCTGTGTTGAGGGGTTTGGGCTTTATTTTTGGATGTCCATTGAGGTCCTGCCCAGCTAGGACGCAGACTAGCCACTGTTTGCCTGCCGAGGCTCCGCCCTGCTGTCGTGAGGCTCGCCCTGGCTCCGCTGTTCTGCTGTGTTCTCCGCCACACCCTGCGGCGGAGTCTCTCTGTTGTAGCGGGTTGCCTCGGCAACGGCAGGTTGCGTCAGCAGTGGGCATGTATCTCAGTAGGGATGGGTTGCCTCGGCAACGGCAGGCTGTGTCAGCAGTGGGCGTGTATGTCAGTAGGGACGGGTTGCCTCGGCAACGGCTGGCTGCGTCAGCAATGGGCGTGTATCTCAGTTGGGGCGGGTTGCCTCGGTAATGGTGGACGCCCCTCCCCCACAGAGCGTCTCGGGCTGTCTGCACGGGGCTTGTTTGAAATCGCGGTTTTGTTCGTCCCACTAGACCACCTCTAACGCTCTGTCTCTGCAATCCGCTGGGCTGGCCCACTGTCCAAGTCTAGCTCAGTCTCAAGTCCAGCCCCCTCACGTCTCCGGTTGCTGGTTCAACAGGGCACCCGGACAAGGGCGCCCTGTGGGGAGTGCTGGGCAGGGCCGGCCGCCGCCACCCCGGCTGCCGGCTTCACCAGGCGGAAGTTCTGCCTGGCGTCCTGCGTCCCCTCTTCACTTGGGAATTTCTCCGTTCTGTGGGCAACAAAGATCAGTCTGGAAATGCAGCTCAGACTCACCTCTCCGCGGAAACAATGCAAGCTCCAATCCTGGGTTGTTCTCACAGCGCCATCTTGAGTCTCTATCTTGTTTTTTTTTTTTTTTCCCTGTAAATCTCTTTGAGTTCTTTGTAAATTCTGGATATCAGCCCTTTGTCAGATGGGTAAACTGCAAAAATTTTTTCCCATTCTGTTGGTTGCCGATTCACTCTAGTGACTGTTTCTTTTGCCGTGCAGAAGCTGTGGAGTTTCATTAGGTCCCATTTGTCTATTTTGGCTTTTGTTGCCAATGCTTTTGGTGTTTTGGTCATGAAGTCCTTGCCTACTCCTATGTCCTGAATGCTTTTGCCTAGATTTTCTTCTGGGGTATTTATGGTGTCAGGTCTTATGTTTAAGTCTTTAATCCATCTGGAGTTAATTTTAGTGTAAGGTGTCAGGAAGGGGTCCAGTTTCTGCTTTCTGCACATGGCTAGCCAGTTTTCCCAACACCATTTGTTAAACAGGGAATCCTTTCCCCATTGCTTGTTTTTGTCAGGTTTATCAAAGATTGTATGGTTGTATGTATGTTGTGTTGCCTCCGGTGCCTCTGTTTTGTTCCCTTGGTCTATGTCTCTGTTTTGGTACCAGTACCATGCTGTTTTGATTACTGTAGCCTTGTAGTATAGTTTGAAATCCGGTAGTGTGATGCCCCCCGCTGTGTTCTTTTTGCTTAGAATTGACTTGGCTATGCGGGCTCTCTTTTGGTTCCATATGAAGTTCATGGTGGTTTTTTTCCAGTTCTGTGAAGAAAGTCAATGGTAGCTTGATAAGGATAGTGTTGATTCTGTAAATTACTTTGGGCAGTATAGCCATTTTCACGATATTAATTCTTCCTAACCATGAACATGGAATGTTTCTCCATCTGTTTGTGTCCTCTCTGATTTCGTTGAGCAGTGGTTTGTAGTTTTCGTTTAAGAGGTCCCTTAACATTCCTTGTGAGTTGTATTTCTAGGTATTTTATTCTTTTTGTAGCATTGTGAATGGCAGTTCGTTCTTGATTTGGCTTTCTTTAAGTCTGTTATTGGTGTAGACGAATGCTTGTGATTTTTGCACATTGATTTTATATCCTGAGACTTTGCTGAAGTTGCTTATCAGTTTCAGGAGTTTTTGGGCTGAGGCGATGGGGTCTTCTAGGTATACTATCATGTCGTCTGCAAATAGTGACAATTTGGCTTCCTCCTTTCCTATTTGAATACCCTTTATTTCTTTTTCTTGCCTGATTGCTCTGGCTAGAACTTCCAGTACTATATTGAATACGAGTGGTGAAAGAGGGCATCCTTGTCTAGTGCTAGATTTCAAAGGGAATGCTTCCAGTTTTTGCCCATTCAGTATGATATTGGCTGTTGGTTTGTCGTAAATAGCTTTTATTACTTTGAGATACGTTCCACCGATACCGAGTTTGTTGAGGGTTTTTAGCATAAAGGGCTGTTGTATTTTTGTCAAATGCCTTCTCTGCGTCAATTGAAATAATCATGTGGTTTTTGTTTTTGGTTCTGTTTATGTGGTGAATTATGTTTATAGACTTGTGTATGTTGAACCAGCCTTGCATCCCCAGGATGAATCCTACTTGATCATGATGGATAAGTTTTTTGATGTGCTGTGGCAATCGGCTTGCCAGTATTTTATTGAAGATTTTTGCATCTATGTTCATCATGGATATTGGCCTGATGTTTTCTTTTCTTGTTAAGTCTCTGCCGGGTTTTGGTAACAGGATGATGTTGGTCTCATAAAATGATTTGGGAAGGGTTCCCTCTTTTTGGATTATTTGGAATAGTTTCAGAAGGAATGGTACCAGTTATTCTTTGTGTGTCTGGTAGAATTCGGCTGTGAACCCATCTGGATCTGGACTTTTTTGTGTGGTAGGCTCTTAATTGCTGCCTCAACTTCAGACCTTGTTATTGGTCTATTCATACTTTCGGCTTCCTCCTGGGTTAGGCTTGGGAGGACACAGGTGTCCAGGAATTTATCCGTTTCTTCCAGGTTTACTAGTTTATGTGCATAGAGTTGTTTGCAATATTCTCTGATGATGGTTTGAATTTCTGTGGAATCTGTGGTGATTTCCCCTTTATCAATTTTTATTGCATCTATTTGGTTGTTCTCTCTTTTCTTTTTTATCAATCTGGCTAGTGGTCTATTTTGCTGATCTTTTCAAAAAACCAGCTCTTGGATTTATGGACTTTTTGAAGGGTTTTTCGTGTCTCAAGCTCCTTCAGTTCAGGTCTGATCTTAGTTATTTCTTGTCTTCTGCTAGGTTTTGAGTTTTTTTGATCTTGCTCCTCTAGCTCTTTCAATTTTGATGATAGCGTGTCAATGTTGGATTTCTCCAATCTTCTCATATGGGCACTTATTGCTATATATTTTCCTCTAGAGACTGCTTTAAATGTGTCCCAGAGATTCTGGTATGTTGTGTCTTCGTTCTTATTGGTTTCGAAGAACTTCTTTATTTCTGTCTTCATTTCATTGTTTATCCAGTCCACATTCAAGAGCCAGCTGTTCAGTTTCCATGAAGCTGTGTGGTTCTGAGTTAGTTTCTGAATTCTGAGTTCTAACTTGATTGCACTATGGTCTGAGAGACTGTTTGTTATTATCTCAGTTGTTTTGCATTTGCTGAGGAGTGCTTTACTTACAATTATGTGGTCAATTTTACAGTAGGTGTGATGTGGTGCTGAGAAGAATGTATATTCTGTGGATTTGGGGTGGAGAGTTCTGAAGATGTCTATCAGGTTTGCTTGTTCCAGGTCTGAGTTCAAGCCCTGGATATCCTTGTTAATTTTCTGTCTGGTTAATCTGTCTAATATTGACAGTGGAGTGTTAAAGCCTCCCACTGTTATTGTGTGTGAGTCTAAGTCTCTTTGTAAGTCATTAAGAACTTGGCTTATATATCTGGGTTCTCCTGTATTAGGTCCATATATATTTAGGATCGTTAGCTCTTCTTGTTGTATTGATCCTTTTACCATTATGTAATGACCTTCTTTGTCTCTTTTGATCTTTGTTGCTTTAAAGTCTATTTTTTTCAGAGATGAGAATTGCAACTTCTGCTTTTTTTTTTTACTCTCCATTTGCTTGGTAAATCTTCCTCCATCCCTTTATTTTGAGCCTTTGTGTATCCTTGCATGTGAGATGGGTTTCCTGGATACAGCACACCGATGGGTTTTGATTTTTTATCCAATTTGCCAGTCTGTGTCTTTTGATTGGTGCATTTAGCCCATTTCCATTTAGGGTTAATATTGTTATGTGTGAATTTGATACTGCCATTTTGATGCTAGCTGGTTGTTTGGCCCATTAGTTGATGAAGATTCTTCATTTTGTTGATGCTCTTTAGCATTTAGTGTGTTTTTGGAATGGCTGGTACTGGTTGTTCCTTTCTATGGGTAGTGCCTCTTTCAGGAGCTCTTGTAAAGCAGGCCTGGTGGTGACAAAATCTCTGAGTACTTGCTTGTTTGAAAGGATTTTATTTTTCCTTCACTTCTGAAGCTCAGTTTGGCTGGATATGTTATTCTGAATTGAAAGTTCTTTTCTTTAAGGATGTTGAATATTGGCCCCCACTCTCTTCTTTCTTGTAGAGTTTCCGCCGAGAGATTTGCTGTGAGTCTGACGGGCTTCCCTTTGTGGGTGACCCGACCTTTCTCTCTGGCTGCCCTTAGTATTTTCTCCTTCATTTCAACCCTGGTGAATCTGATGATTATGTGCCTTGGGGTTGCTCGTCTTGTGGAGTATCTTTGCGGTGTTCTCTGTATTTCCTGGATTTGAGTATTGGCCTGCCTTGCTAGATTGGGGAAATTTTCCTGGATAACATCCTGAAGAGTATTTTCCAGCTTGAATTCGTTCTCTTCTTCCCCTTCTGGTACACCTTTCAAACATAGGTAAGGTCTCTTCACATAGTCCCACGTTTCTTGGAGACTTTGTTCATTCCTTTTTGCGCTTTTTTCTCTAATCTTGGTTTCTCGTTTTATTTCATTGAGTTGATCTTCAACTTCTGATATTCTTTCTTCTGCTTTGTCAATTCGGCTGTTGAAACTTGTGCATGCTTCGCGAATTTCTCGTGTTGTGTTTTTCAGCTCCTTCAATTCATTCATATTCCTCTCTAAGTTATCCATTCTTGTTATTTCCTTGAATCTTTTTTCAAATCTTTTTTCAAGGTTTTTTAGTTTCTTTGCATTGATTTAAAACATGTTCTTTTAGCTCACAAAAGTTTCTCATTACCCACCTTCTGAAGTCTGATTCTGTCATTTCATCACAGTCATTCTCCGTTCAGCTTTGTTCCCTTGCTGGTGAGGAGTTTTGGTCCTTTGTAGGAGGCGAGGTGTTCTGGTTTAGGGTGTTTTCCTCCTTTTTGTGCTAGTTTCTTCCCATCTCTGTGGATTTATCCACCTGTCGTCTGAGTAGTTGCTGACTTTTCGATTGAGTCTCTGAGTGGACACCCAGATTGTTGATGATGAGGTATTTCTGTTACTTTGTTTTCCTTCTACCAGTCTAGCCCCTCCACTGTATGACTGCTGAGGTCCACTCCAGGCCCTGCTTGTCTGGGGTACACCTGTAGTAGCTGCAGAACAGTGAGGGATGCTACCAGTTTCTTCTGCTTTGTCCCAGAATAATGCCCGCCTAATGTCAGTCTGATCAGTCCTTTTTGAGGTGACTCTGGATATACAGTGGTCAGGGAGCTGCTTGAGGATATGGTCTGTACTTTATAGGAGCTCAAGTGCTGAGCTGTGAGCTCTGTTGTTCATTCAGGGCTGTTAGGCTGCTATGTTTATGTCTGCTGCAGCAGAACTCTTAAAACCCCTTTTTTTCCTAGATGCTCTGTCTTGGGGAGTTGGGGCTTTGTTTATGAGTGTCAGTTGCACTATCCTGCCCAGCTAGGAGGCAGTCTAGTCACTATTTGCCTGCTGAGGCTCCACCCTGCTGATGTGGGGTCCACCCTGTTGCTGCAGGCTCCACCCTGCTGCCGCGGGCTCCACCCTGCAGCAGAGTCTCTCTGTTATGGTGGGTTGCCTCGGCAATGGCAGGCTGCAGCAGCAATGGGAGTGTACCTCAGTAGGGGCAGATTGCCTCAGTAATGGCAGATGCCCCTCCCCCACCGAGCTACACCATCCTGGGTTTAGCTGTGCCCGCAGTGAAACTCTCCACCCAGAGTGTTTCGAATTGCCATTTTGTTTGTCCCTGTGGGGGTGAAACCCACCGAGCCTGCTCGCCTGGCTCCCTGCCTCAGAGCGCCTTTCTAATTTTTATTTTTATTTTTTTAAGTTGAACGGATGGCTCTCTCCCAGGCGTTTCAGTCGCCTGCTGTTAGGTCACCGGGATCTGTGTGATTTCCTGTGCAGCAAGCCACTGTACTGGCTCAAACACCACTTCCCAGGAATCTCCCGGTCTGGCTCACTGTCCAAGTCCCGTTTAATCAGATGGATATGCTAATCTGCCCTCCCAAATCTCAGATTGCCAGTTTAGCAGGGCACCCAGGCCAATGTGTTTTGTGTGGATTGTTGCAGAATGCCACTGCACTGCGGCGCTGGCTGAAGCGGCCGCAACAGCCAAAATGGCTGCGCTTGCATCCCGTGTCTGTCCTACACCTGGGAATTTCCCCGTTCTGTGGGCAACAAATATCCGTCTGGAAATGCGGCTTTGACTCACCCTCTGAGTTTTCACTGAGAGCTGCGATCCTGAGTTGTTCTTACCACACCATCTTGAATCCTCCTCCTGAATTGAATTCTTCATGAACAATATGATAAAATCAGAAATACATTTTTCTAACATTGCAATGAAAATGTTTGAAGAAGACAGGATTAAAAAGGTAGTTAACATTGTGGCATGTTAACATGTACATCTGCTAGATTTTTACATTAAGCAAAACATTTCCAACTCCTTTAAAAAAATCATGAATTTATCTTATCATCTTTCTGCTGGAATATGGGTAACCACTGCCTAAAGAAGAAAGTCTATACTGCTCATCATGCTCACTTGGCTCTTTAAGGTCGGGTCTGCTACTTACCTCTTCAGTCTTCTTTCTCACTGTGGTGTCTGCCCCAACCTATCAATGGACTTCCATGCCTTTACTCCTGCCATTGTCTCTGCTGGGAAAAAGACTTATTTTTCTTCCAAGATAGTTGAGAGCCATATCCCCCAGATGGGAATCCTTGTACCCACTCTGTACCCTCCCTCCACCATATTCAACAGCATGTTTTACTGAACTTGTTTGGAAGGCTTTTTCTCTGCACTAGGTGAAGAGCTTCTTAAGGACAAGGATCACATCTTGTTCAGCCTAGTGTCCTCAATGCCCAGCATATACTAGATTTTCAACAAATCATTGAATTGTATGTCAGCAGCATGTTGGGAGAAAGAGAAAATTATATCAGCACTGGGAACTGAAAGAACCTGTTCTTTATTTATTGTGAGTGCTGTCTCAGAAGCAGGCTAGATGTGCAAAGGTTTAGTAATAAAAACTGGAGCAGTTTGAACACTTTCTTAACATGCTGTACAATGTTCTGTGGCAAGCCAAAGGGCTGCATCACACTTTGTTCATTCATTCACCAAAAGGGATTGATGGAGTACCTGTTCCGGTGTTAATATCTTTTTGAATGAGAGAGGCAAGGTTCCTGCCCGCATGGGTCTCATTGTCACACAAAAGAAGCAGGCATGAGATACATGATCACACAGATTATTTTGTCTACAATTAGGCTGCATGTTAAGAAGTGGAGGGTGCTCTGAGAAGTTGGAACAGGAGGACTTAAACTAGTTGGGAGACCAAGCAAGTTTTCTCTGAGGGATGTTTAAGAGGAAAGTCCACTAGGAAGTGGACATATTCTTGGCAGAATGGAGAGCATTTATAAAGAATCCAAAGTGAAACAGATCCAAGTGTGTTCTGTGAACAGAGAGAAGATAATCAAAGAAATATCCAAAGAAAAGTTGGTCAAATTTTTAAAGACTGATAAACCACATTGAATGAAGTTGGGAAAGCAGGAAAACACACAGAGTCAGTGCTGGTGTAGCAATCTCTCTGAGGACGGCTTAGCAATGTGAATCAAAATTTGAAATGTGTATTGCTTTGCCTCTGAAATGCAGTGACCAGGAACTTAACCAGACAGGAACTCGAATGGATAAAGACTTATGTTTTCAAGGCTATTCACTGTAACATTATTTTTCTCAGCAAATATTTGTAAACAATGTAAATATTCATCACTATATAAAGGATAAGTGAATAATATCACAGAACTAAATGGGTGTGAGAAATAAATATATGGATCTATATTTATTATTAAGCAAAAAGGAAGTTTTGACACTGCATTTATAATATAATCCCGTTTTATAAAAAGTGTGGTGTGGATTTCCAGACAAGAGGACACTGAAACTTCAGGCTTATTTCAAACAACTATGAAAGGAAGTAATTCAACAACTATGAAGAAAATAGATCTGGAAACATATACAGGGGTAAAACAATGAAAACATAAATTGGTGAAATTAATAATAAAAACTATTTGCATTAAGGTAAGTTGGCACTAAATTCTAGACAACAATAATGAGAAAAATAGCAGAACTTTCAGTGTCGGTTCCAAGCAGGCTAAGGCTTTTGTCTTATTGTGGAGAAATACAGAGATAGTGAATGGCTTGAGATAACTGGATAACCTTATAGCTGAGTAGGCATATTAAAATTTTAAATGTGAGTTCGACCATGTATAGCTACATAAGTAGGTCTAAGAAACAATATTGAGTAAATAACCAGAGAAGTCATAGAATAATGGAGATAAAATATCATTAATCTAAAGCTTAAACATTTACAAACCGTATAATATTAAGGTTCAAACATAGAGTAAAAATATAAAGACATGGATGAAAACAATACATATTAAGTTCTGATGATGTAACTTTTGGAAGGGAAGGAGGGTGGAAGGATTATGAAATCATGGAAATGTACAAAGGTCAGTACAAACAAAAATAAATCTCTGTAGCACACTTTATTTCCTAAAAATAAACATCTGAAGCAGAAATAGTAAAATGTTAACATTTGTTAAATGCTGAGGTGAGTGCATGGATTTTGCCAATATGAACAGAGACCTTTGATTTGCGCAATGGGGTGGCCCTGATTTGAATGCTATACTTCATTGCGGCAATGCAAACCTTCACAATTCTGGTTAAGTACGTACAGCTAGAGTGAAATAGAAAAGAAATGTGACTTAGGGCCCCACAGGGTACTCAACCTTGGTAGGGCCAGTGTACTTCAAGTCCTGTGCTTGCCTCTGCAGGTTCAGAAATATGATTTTTGTCAGCTTACCCCAAGGAAATAATCAGGTATAGGGCCCCCAAGTCTTACTAACCAAGCAGAGAGGGGCCAATGCATTCATTTAAGAAACATGACTATCAAAGGGGACAGCAAGTTCACAGAGCAACTACATTGCTTCTGTGGGATTATCCACATGGAAAACCAGATCCTATCAAAGGATTATTTAGTTAGTGAAAAGCCAGAGATGGTCAGTGTTATTGACTTGTGAAAGACTGATGTTTTCGTTTCAGAGAGAATTAACTGAATTTAACAACCGTCTGTTGAGCATCCTCCAAATCCCTGCCAGGAGGACCCAGTACCTGTGATGGCTGGTTTGTGCAGCCCTTTCCCCAACTGTCCTAGAAACAATGACAGACACTTAATCTGTGACTCTCTGCTCTGTACTTCCTGCTGCCACACCCGTGATGGCAGTGCCACCTTTTTCTCAGACCAGCCAGGGTGCATTATATTAGACTTAAACTTTCCAGATACTATTGAATTTCAGTCATGCCTCTGTGTGACTTATACTCACATCACCTAAATTGGACTTGTGATCCCAAATCTCCTTAGCCACACTTCACAGACAGTTGCTTAGGTTACTACAACAGCTGGTAATTTTATTCATGTTAGTCCTTATTAGACTTACTCCTTTAAAGTTGAATAATTTTTCTTTTTAAAAATTATTTTTTGTTTAGTAAAATATACACATAGCATGAAATTTAACAGTACATCGTTTTGTATGTGAAGCTGAGTAAAATCTTAGCTTCACTTCCACCTCTGTCATCCATTTATTTTTATCTCTCTCCAACGTTTTTTTCCCTGCTGTTGCAATGGAAACTACTGGCATCTGAGATGGTGCTTGGAAAACGTTTTCTGGGTTCAGTTCCTTCCATGTGTGTTCTCCCTGCACCCCATTATTTTCCTATCCTTAACACATAATTTCTTGCTCACTTGCTTGTATCTGCTATATATTGCCAGTTTCTTGAAGGATGGGATTGTGTCTGTCTATTTACTGTTTTACTCCCAGCATTTAGCATAGTGAATGTATCCTAGTACATGGTACAATAGATGTTTGTCAAATAAATAAATATTATCATAACTAACATTTACTGTTTACTATAAAATGGAATAAGATATATTGTCTGAAGATCATTATTTACTGTAGCAGCTGCTGTCAATGCCTGACCCATATCCCCTTTGCCCTTACTATTTTGGTACATGCAAGACCAACTTCCAAATGCATTTCTTTGCCCAAGGGCTTTCTCTGACCACCTGAGCCCAAAATACAAGGGAATTAATGACTTCACCACCGCCACTACTACCAGTAACCCTCATGCCTCAGATTATCCCACCCTAGGGGCAAGTAAACTGGGTATTTATACCCAATGACTTATGGGAGTCATGGTGTAAATACCCACTTTCATTGCCCCTAGGGTGGAATAACTCTGAGGCATGTGTCCCACATTTGCTCCCAGGATTTCAAAGCAGTAATAAGGTCCACTTACCAGTAACACTAACTTTAAAAAATGTACTCGCTTATGCCAATGTTGTGAAGTTAACTTTGTTGTCTCTAATTTGCCTCACAGCATCATGTGTCCATCCTCAACCAATCACCATCTCTAGAGGTGTTTTGATTGGCCAGACTTAGGTCACATGTCCGGCCTTAAAGTCAAGAGTGAGAAAAACATCCACCAGAACCACAGTGACTAAGAAGGAGAAGGGAAAAAATAAGAGGCCACTTCCAGAATGCATTGTGATTAGATGTTGAATAGCCAAAGAACAACTATATTCCATTACAGATAGAGAACTGAGATTCGCTGAAAAAGAAGAAAGTTTTTTTTATTGAGACTTATAGCTGGAGTGAATTATTTATTAGACCTTCTAAAGAAAATAATATTTCTCTATTTTAAACTTTTCCAGAGAGCCTTAAAATGAAAGATGCCTTTTTTAAGCAATTTATTTTTCTTTGGATGGTACGTGAGAACATCTACCTCCAGTGAGGCCATAGGCCAAGCGTTTGGCTTTTATACATGCATTGAAATATTATTCACCTCTACAAATACACCTGAATGGACAGGATTTTCCAAAATTATATTTTAAGGAGTTTTCATAAAGAACTAGCTATTTTGAGGCTCTGGCTCCAGAAATTCTGAGGTGTAAGAAACTCAACACACTTTAAATTTCTCACATTAAAAGTCCTAAAACTCCAGAGTGATCCTTTTTTGCTATCAGTAAATTCATCCAACCTGAAAGATGAACCTTCTCACTGAACATGAACTCTTTCTTTACTCAACTACCTTCTACTGTCCTGGGAGTGCTGTTTCTTATCAATTCAGTATTTTCAAATATAAGCATAATATCCCTCATCTTCAATTGACAATTTAATCAGTGCATCTCTGGCTCTTCAGCATGGGTGAGAAGCTTGATCTTACTTTGTAACTGTATAATCCATAAGTCATCACTTCAATCAAGATGCTTCATGCAGGCCTATCCTCTGCATACAATCTCTGAGCTTCTCCTGAGTGGAACAAACTGGAAATGCACTTATACTACCCCCAGAACATTCAGAGAGTAGATAATCACTTATTCTCTCACTGATCCATTATTCCTAATAATAGCTCACAATAATATGGAAAACGTTGGTGAGGAAATTCAAGAATTGACTGAGTGGCACTTTTCTGTCTTTGAAGTGCAGCTTCGAGGTGGGACAAAGGAAATGATAGTAACTTAAGGTCTAAGTCTCTTTGGGTCTATAGTGATCAAGAGGATGATCAGAAAGAGATGGCCAGAAAGAAAGGTCACACCATTCCTCTAAACCTGGTGTGACATCAAAAATAAACTGCAAAAACTCTAAAAATCAGGAGGAATGGTTAGGGAACTAGTATGGCTTGGCTGTGTCTCCACTCAGATCTCGAGGTGTAGTTTCCATAATTCCCATGTGTCATGGGAGAGACCCCAGTGGGAGGTAATTGAATCATGGGGGTGGGTCTTTCCCATGCTGTTCTCCTGATAGTACATAAGTCTCATAAGATCTGATGAGTTTATAAGGGCAATTCCCCAGCACATGCTCTCTCTTGCTTGCCACATGTAAGATGTGATTTTGCTCCTCATTTGCCTTTATTCAGGATTGTGAGGCCTCTTTGGCCATGTGGAACTGAATCAATTAAACTTCTTTCTTTCCTTTATAAATTACCCAGTCTTAGGAATGTCTTTATTACCAGTGTGAGAACAGGCTAATAAGGTAAAATGGTATCAGGTAGGGGGGTGCTGCTATAAAGATACAAGCAACTTTGGAACCAGGTAATGGGCAGAAGTTGGAACAGTTTGGAAGGCGCAGAAGACAAGAAAATGTGGGAAAGTTTGGAGCCTCCTAGAGACTTAGAGGACTCAGAAGAAGTCAGGAAGACATGGGAAAACTTGGAGTTTCGTAGAGACTTGTTGAATGGCTTTGACCAAAATATTGACAGTGATGTGGACAATAAGGTACAGGCTGAGGTGGTCTCTGATGGAGATGAGGAACATGTTGGGAAGTGGAGCAAAGGTGATTCTCATTTTGCTTTAGCAAAGAATTTTGCCCACGCTCTAGAGATCTGTGGAACTTCGAACTTGAGAGAGATGAGTAAGGGTATCTCGTGGAAGAAATTTCTAAGCAGCAAAGCATTCAAGAGGTGATTTGGGTGCTGTTAAAACTATTCAGTCTTATGTATTCACAAATATATGGTTTGGAATTGGAACTTAGGTTTGAAAGAGAAGCAGAGCATAAAAGTTTGGAAAACACACAGTCTGACAATGTGATAAGAAAGAAAAATCCATTTTCTGAGCAGAAATTCAAGCCACTGCAGAAATTTGCATAAGTAACGAGGAGCCAAATGTTAATTACCTGGAAAATGTCTCCAGGGCAGATCATCACAAGTCTCGAGGCCTACAAGGAATAAATGGTTTTGTGGGCTGGGCCCAGGCCCTTGCTGCTTTGTGCTCTCTCTGCAGCCGAGCCATGGCTAAAAGTAGCCAACAACATAGAGCTCAGGTCATTGCTTTAGAGGGCACAAGCTCCAAGCCTTGGCAGCTTCCATGTGGTATTAAGCCTGCAAGTGCACAGAAGTCGAGAATTGAGTTTGGGTAACCTCTGCCTAGATTTCAGATATATGGAAACACCTGGATGTTCAGGCAGGAGTTTGCTGCAGGGCCCTTGTGGAGAACCTCTGCTAGTGCAATGTAGAAGGGAAATGTGGGGTTGGAGTCCCCACACAGAGTTTCCACTGGGGCACTGCCTAGGGGAGCTGTGAGAAGAGGGCCACCGTCTTCCAGACCCCAGAATGGTAGATCCATCAACAGCTTGCATCAAGCACCTGAAAAATCTAGACACTCAATGCCAGCCTGTGAAAGCAGTCAGGATGGGGGGCTATATCCTACAAAGCCTCATGTGTGGAGCTACCCAAGGCCATGGGAACCCACATCTTGCATCAGCATGACCTGAATGTGAGACATGCAGTCAAAGAAGATAATTTTGGAGCTTTAAGATTTGATTGTCCCTCTGGATTTCAGACTTGCATGGATCCTGTAGCCCCTTGGTTTTAGACAATTTCCCCCATTTGGAATGGGTGTATTTACCCAATACCTGTACCTCCATTGTATCTAGGAAGTAGCCAGCTTTCTCTTGCCTTATCTCAGATGAGACTTTGGATTGTGAACTTTTGAGTTAATGCTTAAATGATTAAGACTTTGAGGGACTGTTGGGAAGGCATGATTGGTTTTGAAATGTAAGGTCATGAGATTTGGGAGGGGTTAGGGGAGAAATGATATGGTTTGGCTGTGTCCCCACCCAAATCTCAAATCATAGTTCCCATAATTCCCACATGTCATGGAAGGGACCTGGTGGGAGATAATTGAATCATGGGGACAGGTCTTTCTCATGCTGCTCTCATGATAGTGAATAAGTCTCACAAGATCCGATGGTTTTATAAAAGGGAGCTCCTCTGCACATGCTCTCCTTGCCTGCAACCATGTAAGACGTGACTTTGCTCCTCATTCACCTTCCACCATGATTGTGATGCCTCCCCAGCCATGTTGGAAAACCCTTTTGCTTTTACAAATTGCCCTGTCTCAGGCATGTCTTTATGAGCAGCATGAGAACAGACTAATACAGGAATCCTTTATTTAAATATATCAGAACATAGACAATCCAGGTGAGGCAAAAGAGACAATTTCTGCAAAAGTCAATATGTGTAAAACAGCAATATTTTGCAAGCAATTTTGCATTTTTCTTAGACATGCATATACAGAAATCTTATCCTTCCCTTCCAGGATAGGCTGTAACATTTGTGTCCCTTTGGTAATGGTCTGCAGCACAACTGAGGCCTGCTTAACTTCAATTATATCAATGTAAAGGAGAGTAGGTTTGAAAGCTTCTTAAGAGAAAAAGACTTTGTGAAGATAGTAATTGCTGGAACGAAATTCCAACTAGACATCTGTTCCAGATTCACCTGCAGCTGTCGCTTACCTATTTAGAGGCAGCTGGTGAAATGGCAAAGCACAAGATGTGTGAGACAAAGAGCTAAAAGAGCTGAACATCTCCATGCCATCTCCCGATGATAAACATGAGATTTACAGAAATTCACATTTGACCAAAGTCACACTATTAAGTGCCAGTGTCAATACTAGAATGCAGGCCTTCTGGCTCTAAATGGGTGCCTTTTCACTATATTTGTTATGGACACTGTACTTTTGTTAATTAAGATGTCATTAGTTGGTGAGGTTTTTACCAGTTTTTAAGTAACAGTTTTATTGAGATAATTCACACACCACAAAATGTTTATCTGTAACGTGTACAGTTCACTGGGTTTTTGTATATTCAGAAATATGCAACCATCACAACAATCTAATTTAAGAACATTTTCATCACTCTATAAAGAAAATGCAGGCAGGGTGCAGTGGCTTATGCCTATAATTCTAGGACTTTAGGAGGCTAAGGCAGAAGGTCATTTGAGTTTAGGAATTGAAGACTAGCCTGGAAGTCATAGTAGGACCCTGTTTCTACAAAAAGTTAAAAAAAATTAACCAGGCATAGTGGTGCATGCCTGTAGTCCCATCTCCTCAGGAGGCTGAGGTGGGAGGATTCTTGAACCCAGGAGGTTGAGGCTGCAGTGAGCTGTGTTCACCCAGGCTGGAGTGCAGTGAACACAGCTCACTGCAGCCTCAACCTCCTGGGTTCAAGAATCCTTGAAAAGCTGATGGATTTACTTACTCTAGGCATTTCAAATAAATGAAGTCATGGAATATGTGACTGGCTTCTTTTACTTACCATAATATGCATGTATTACATTTTATTTATCAAATCTCTCTCAGCAGACACTTGCGTTGATTCTACATTTTAGCTATTGCAAATGATACTCCTGTAATTGTGAGTGTACAAATTCACAAATATCTCTGAGACCCTGATTTCAATTCTTCTGAGGATACACACAGGAGTGGAATTGTTGGGTCATATGGTAATTCTGTTTTTAATTTTTTGGAGAAACTGCTATAGTACTTTTTAAGCACTCATAGGTGCTTGTAGTAAATGAATGCCTCCATCCTATCTATCATTTGCATGCAGACAGGCAAAATCTGCCTGAGTGCAGTTGAAATCCAGGCTCCAGAACAATAAGGTCAGAAACAAATGATCTACTTCCCACCAATAGTGCAGCTTTTCAAAAGCCCTCAAAATGTCTCATATTTTAAATTCAGTGACTAAAACTGATTTCAATCTCAGTCTATTATC
The DNA here is from genome assembly GCF_049354715.1 of Callithrix jacchus. Lineage (NCBI taxonomy): Eukaryota > Metazoa > Chordata > Mammalia > Primates > Cebidae > Callithrix > Callithrix jacchus. The sequence goes on from NC_133504.1 coordinate 50,375,754, forward strand.
TGTTAACTTTAAAAAAATTTTAGAAATTAAAAAAAATTTTATTACTTGACTTTCAATAGCCCTATAAGTCAATCTTCCCTCCATACTTAAACAGAGCCTGCCCACCTATGTTAAAAGGAAAAGCCCATTTACAAATGGGTGGTTCATGTGTGTGGCCCAAACACTGTGCTATACACTGAATTTTTGTCGGAGAGGATTCTATTTGCATCCCCTAATGGTTTAGTTGCAGTCATGCCTCAAGGCATAAGAATAGACTGGATTTTGTATCACTTTATTTTTCTGACTCATGAGGGAAAAAGAAGATTGAAGACGTTTCTGATTTGGAAGGAGGGCGAGAAGTACTACTCATTCTCCCTTTACCCTCAAGTGCTTTCCTTTTCTTCCCCTCCTAAATGTCACTCTCCCTGGAAAAAAAAAAAAAGTGTTCACAGCCTTAAATCCCTCAATTCATCACTAACATTTTCTTTGCAGAAGCAATGGGAAGAAAACCAGAGATGATTCTATCAGCATCAGTGCCCTGCAGGGAGGACATTTGGCAACACACTCTTCCTGCATTAGGAGACACCCTTCAAGGCTGGCCCCTAAGAGAGACTCTATTTTAATAAGCCAGGTAAGCTGGCATGGTGGCAGGTGCCGGTTGTCTCAGCTCCTCGGGAGGCTGAGGTGGATCCCTTGAGGACAGCAGTTCGAAGCTTCATTGAGCTATAATCACGCATGTAAACAACCACTGCATTCCAGCCTGGGTGCTGTGGTAAGATCCTCATCTCTAAATAATAATAATAATAAGCCAGGTGCATATTTTCCATAAAAAGCGATCTCCCTCTTAATGAAAGCTTTACTAAGCCCTCTCAGAAATATTTGTTGCTCAAATTCCAAGCCAATGAAACAAATAATCTTAAGTGTATTTTTTAAACTTAAAGTTAGCCTCAATCAGGTATTTTGTGAACCACTGATTTTCTTACTAAAGAGAAATCAATCTGATCCTCCCTTCCAGTTATGTAGAGAGATGCGTGTGCTCTTGGGAGTGAGTGATTAGAGAACACCAAGGAAAACATCAGTCACCTTATCCTTTTAGATAGAGGAAACCACTTTGTCCACGCAGATGGAAGGCCGTGAAGAACTTCCCTCTGTCACTACTAACTGAGGCCCCATTGTATTAATTGACTATGTGAAAGCCACTACAGGCCAGGCCTGTGGTGCCATTGTGTGTGTATTAACTTCAAACCATCATCAGAATGACTGAATCATGAGCCCACAAAGCTCTGCCTGCTATGGGCACAGGTCCTGACTTCCCTCTGCAGTGACTCACAGCCTCTTCACTTTTGTCAGCCCAAGAATCTACCAGAGTTAATGCCATGGTATTCTCCATTCCTGTTTACTTCAGCAGCCTCGAGAAAGCCAGATCGTGCCTCTTCACTTTAATGTTCAGTGCCCTATGGCTCTATTAACCCCATAATAATCTGACCTGAACTTTCTTCCTCCTGCCAGCAGGGTCGCCGTCTCTGTTCCCTCCAGAACTCACATCTGTCATCAACAAAGATCCCCCATAGCCTCAATCTCATCTTGCTGGAACTCTAACCTGGCTCTCCCCTGAGGACACTACCTTCCCTATAGTTCCCACAGGTGGTGACTTTTTTTGCCTCCTGAAACTGGGCCCATAAGTTGTGGCTATTCTCTGTGCCCTTCCTTGTCACTTCCAGGCCATGCTTTTGCCTCTTCCCTAAACGTCCCAACTCCTTCAAATCTCATACCTTTGTGAATTCTACCCACCACCCATCCCTACTGCAGTCACCAAGTCCTCCCACATCACTCTCCATCAACACTTAAATATTTTTGCTCTTGGTTCATTGTCGACCTCTCCAGTCATCTCTGTATCACTGAGATGATTCTTCCATGAAGTTGAGTTTTAGGCCCTTAATTACCTCTTTGAAATCTCTTCAGATATCTTTGCCATTTATTCTCTGAAAAAGTCATCCAACCTCATGGCTTTAAATACTGTCTACTGAGGCCACTCAAATTTGTATCTTCAGCCCCTGTCTCTCCCCCGGGCTCCAGATTTATATACCCAGCTGGATACTGAAACTCTTCACTTGGATGTCTAATTAAATCTCAAACTTAACATCTAAAAAATAACAATTTATTGATTTGAGCTATGCCCCTCCCACCAAAATCTGCCCCTTCTTACAAAGTGGAAACTCCAGTCTCCTAGCTAGTCAGACAGAAAATGTTGAAGTTGCCTTAAGTACTTTCCATCACATTTCACATCTAATCTCAAATTCCATTGGGTCCACATTCAAAATATTTGCAAAACCTTATTGCTTTGTACCACTTCCACAGATACCATCAATTCCATCAAAGATGACAGCCATTGGCTTCCTAACTTCACTGCTGCTCTACTGTCCTTGGCTTTCCCAGGCTATCATCCACCTAGAAGCCTAAAATGCAAGATAGATCATCACTCTCATCTGCTCAAAACCCTCCAGTGGCTCTCCAGATCACTTTTCCCAAAGCTTTACCCTGGTCTGCAAGAACTCAACTGACCTGAGCCCCAGATACCCCTTGGTCTTCCCTGTGATCCCTCTCCCTCCACCCAGGCTCACTGTGCTCCAGCCTTCCTACCCCTGTTATGGCTCCTTCTATACCCCAGGCACACTCTTCCCTCAGGGCCTTTGTACTCACAGTGTCTCTGGAACATTTTCCCCTGCAAATATCCACTTGGTTGCCTCCCTCACTTCATTTAGGTCTCTGTTCAACTGTCAGCTCCTCTAAGAGGCCTTCCCTGGTCCTCAATTTAAAATTGCACATCTACATCATGGCTAGCTTCCCCTTTATCCTTTTTTTCCCATAGCATTTATCCTCATGTGATGCATTATATATTGTCTTCATGTACTTATCACTAGCTCCTCCCACTAAAACCAAAGTTCAGTTTCATCCCAGCATGTAGCTTTACAAAAGCATGATTTTATATATTCATCACTCTCTATCCCAGCAACCCATGCCCTTACTAAATATTTCTTGATTGAAGTAAATCATCTAAATGATGTAAATGCAAGAAATACTTTTATTCTCTTACTTTCATGATGCTTTCACCAGAAACCAGAACCAACTTTGATAGAAATTATCTATGTTAACATTTCCAGAAAAATCACTTAATGTCTACCAAATACATATTGAGCACCTATTACATGCCAGACATTATCCTAGGTGCTGAGGGCATAGCATCAAACAGCAGAACAAATACCCTGTGTTCATGGATCCTCTGGAAGGGAAGATTGAATAAATATGCAAATAAATAAAATATATGGCATGGAGAACAATCTCAAGTGCTAAAAAGAAAAAGTAAAGAAGGCATATGTAGGATATCAGGGGTTGAAGAAATTAGAATTTCAAGTAATGTGGCCAGGCAATCCCTCAAAGGTAAGACACGTTTTAAAGGAAATGAGGGGAACAGCAAAGTGAGGAAGCAAACAAGTTGTGAGCATAAATTGTGTGTTCTAGGACTAGGAAGGAAGCCAGTGTGACTGATGCAGAGAGAACAAGGGAGAGAGTGAAAGGCGATGAAAGTTGGAGAGGTGAAGAGGCCAGATCATTTAGGGTCTTACAAGCAAGAGTTAGCAACTTGTCTTTTACCCTGAGTGAGGAAGAAGCCACTGGAAGGGTTTGATAACTGACATTACTTGCCTTAAGTTTTTCAGGATGATTCTGACTACTGAAAATGGACTGCAGAGGGTGCGGGCAGAAGAGAGTGAGACTAGTACACTAATCTAGATGGAAGTTGAGTGGGCTGGGCCGGAGAAGGAGAAGAGCAGGTGGTAAGAAGTGGTCTCCTTTTGGATATATTTTAGAGGTAGCGCTACCGGGTTTTGCAGATAGACTAAATGTAGGTTATGAGAAAGTAAGGAAGTTAAAGATACCACCAAAGCGATTGGCCTGAGCAAGTGGAGAAAGGTGATGTCTTAAATTGAGGTGGTTGCTGATGCCGGTGACTTAGGAGGAAAAATCAGGAGATCAAATTTAACTCTGTTCAGACTGAGACGCTTATTACTTATGTGTCTAATTAATGTGTCAAGTAACAATTAAATATGTGATTCTGGACAAGACATTTTTAGACATCAAGTCTAGATTGATCCTATAAATTGTTGTTTATCATTATAACAAAAAGAATTGGAAACAGCCTGTATCCATCAACATAATACAGAAATTTCAAGGAGAAATGAATGATTCCAAGGAGCTAGACACTCACACAATTATTGAAAAAAATGAATGCCAGCAAAGATTTTCAGGAAATCCAGAAATGCAGTAATCATAAAGAAGCATTACTGATGATCACCTCTATTTTCTTGATGAAGTAGGATGCAAGGTAACATTCTGAGAAGAAGATGGGTAAAGAAAGCTGTGGATGGGGTTTTTGAGGAAGTAGTAAACGATAGACTTGGTCATCAAAAAGATGTCTCTGAAAAGCCTGTTCACAATTTCTCAAACAAATACCTAGGATTGTGACATTGTGGGATTTCATGCTGTTCTCCTGCTCTGGTGCAACTCTATGAACATTTAAAGTAGTTCTGTTTAAAAGCTCTTTTAGGAGCACAGCTACACACTAGCAGACAATAAGAGATGCAATCAGAATTCAGCTCTAAACTTGTATTATGCCAATTTTCAGCTCACCCTAGGGATTCTGATTCATTAGGTTTGGGGTGAGGTCCAGGAATTTTTCACAAGTACCATAGATGATTTTGCACACTGTGATAAACACTGCTCTGAGTGGCTTCCAAACAGAAGCTGTTGATAGGAACAGCTGCTAAGAATTAGGGGTGCCCTTGGTTGGCACTGGGAGCCACTGTCACCTAAAAGCAGGCTTTGAAAGCAGTAAGTTGCTCAGAGAGAAAAAGTCTTACTATAACAGAATGCTGGAGATTTCTGTCTTTCATTATTCTAGAATGAATCATCTTAAGGAAGAAGAAGCTCAAAGCCCACTGTCTACCTGTCTACCCTGATGGCTGAATTAGTAGAGATTTCTGGTATTTTCTTGTTTAAATTCTCAATGAAGGTAGGAAATAGCAGTTCTCACCAGAAAATTTCCCAGGTTAAGCTTATGAACTCTAGCCTTTGAATCATTTACAAATTTTAAAATAATAACCTGGCACTCAGATGTCTAGCAAGGACAATGTGTCCAAGAGAAACTTTAAACATTAAGTTTTCCAGGGCTAGTATTAACTTTCAACTATGTTTAACCAAGTAGGAGCTGTGGGCAGAGATAATCATATGGTACTTTGAATCTTCAAATAAATACCAAACAGATCAACTTCAGCGGTAGTTGCAGATTTTTTTTTCTTAATGTGCTTGATTTCATTTTTTACCCTAGAGTAATTTTGTCCAACCCATGGCCCGCATGCCACATATGGCCCAGGTCAGCTTTGAATGAATGCAGCTCAACACACATTCATAAACTTTCTTAAAACATTTTTAGATTTTTTTTTTTTAGATTTTTTTAGCTCATCAGCTATCATTAGTGTTAGTGTATTTTGTGTGTGGCCCAAGTCAATTCTTCTTCTAATGTGTCCCAGGAAAGACAAAAGATTGGACATCCCTACCCTAGTGGATTGTTTAATCAAGGTGTAACTGTGCTAACATTAAGAAAAAGTTTCAACCATTTAAATAAAACTAGTGTGTCAGAATAGAGTTGGTATATTTTCCTAAAAAATTAAAAATATCTACTTATTACCAGCAAAAACTTAACAACCCTTATCATTTAGCTCAATGAATTAAATTAATCCCATGAAATAATATGTGAGATAGGGATGATATCTGAATTCATTTTTATTCATGGCTAGAGACTATGAAAATTTCTTTGACAAGTTCTTAAAAATATTGTGGGTGATGTTAAAACTTCGATGTACAAGTGCTGATTCGATTTGGGGGTTGGGGCAGGGACCTCTTGATTTGACACAGTGAATTCTATACAGAGAACATGAGAATGGAAAACCCCCAAGCCATACAAAGGCTGCTGGAGCGTTCACATGCTCATTACCTGAATTTTCTAATGCTGAACAACTGAGGGATATGAATATGGAAAGCTCATAGACTCTGCCCAGCATCAGCCTCTTTCAGCCTCTCCTTTTTCTGAAAAGGAAGTCACGGTGCCTCTGGCTTTCTAAGCTCTGTGTTCTGAATTCCCAAAGCAAGCAGAAGAGAGAAGAGAGAGTGTAGGTTTTTATGTGCTTGTTTGTTTTTATAGCAAAAACTAAATTTGCCTTTTTCATAGTATGCGCTTTCAGATCAATATCAGGATTTAGCCAGTTACTCCTCATGCATTGGCCTCCCAGAGTTAGGACACATGGTTGTCCCAGAGGCCAAATAAGAGAAATCTCACTCTGGTTCAGCATCCTGAACCGTCTCAAGTGAGTTGCGAGTTCTTGTAGTTCTCTTCTGTTTCTCTGCGTGTGTTTTTTATGATACATAATAAGTGTACATTTTATAGGATACATCTGATGTTTTGATACATGCATGCAATGTGTAGTGATCAAGTCATGGTAATTGGGATATCTACCACCTCAAACATTTATCATTTCTTTGTGTTGGAAACATTCCATATCTTCTATTCTAGTGATTTTGAAATATACAAAGTATTATTAACTATAGCCACCCTACTGTACTATTGAACACTAGAACTTATTCTTTCGATCTAACTGTATTTTTGTACACACTTACCAACCTTTCTCCATCCTCATCATCCCAGTTGCCCTTCCCCAACTCTGATAACTGCCATTCTACTCTCTACTTCTACGTTAAGTTCCTATGTATGAATAAGAACATGAGATTGTTGTCTTTCTTTGCCTGGCTCATTTCACTTAACATAATGTCCTGTACGTTCATCTATGCTACTGCAAATGACAAGATTTCATTCTTTTTTATGGCTGAATGCTATTCTACTTTCTTTATCCATTTGTCCACTGATGCACATGTAGGTTGATTCCATATCTTGGTTATTGTAAACAGTGTTGCAATTAACATGGGAGTACAGATATCTCTTTGACATACTGATTTTTTTCTTTTAGATATGTCTGTGTGCTTTTAAAATCCATATTTGCACTTTATATATTTCCATAGCTCTATGCTCAAGATTTGTTAAAAGTCCCAGTCCTTTCTGAGAATTAGTGCTTGTTTGTTCATCTATCAAAAATTAATTTTGTGTATGAGTGACTAGTTCAGAGAAGGATCTCTCCTAAGTCTACCAGTACCCTTTACATTTTACCAAGTAAAAGACACACTGCCTTCTCTCATAGTCCATCTGTAACCTCTTGTCCTTCCCTTTTCCACTCTATGCTGAACAGCAAACAGCAACCAAACTATCTTGGGCCAACAATACCATCTACTGGTCATGGTGGTAAACTACTAAAACTGCTTTAGCATACCCACAAGCCATGTTCTCCCACTTATTCTATAATCAAAACTCAATAAATTATCTTGGAAATTTTTCAACACGTGAAAACTATATATACTCATGCAATCTCAGGCACCAATAGAAGCCCCAATTCACCACTCATCGCTATAAATCACCTTCTTTTACAGCTCTGTCCATTCCTTTATATGACCCAATCTCACACCTGTTCCACAATACACTCTCCTACCATGTGCCTTGGAGTTCACTGTTGGTCATTAGCCAAATTTCCTATAACCTTGAGCTAGTCTCTTCATCACCTTCATCTCTTTATTCTGAATGAAACCTGATCTTTCTGCAGCTGTGAATACGCACTGCCAGTTTCAGTTTATCCTCCTTGCCTTCCCCCTAAACATCCTTGCTTCCTTTGAAGTTCAGCCATGGGTCACCTCACTTCTCCATGTGTCCAATCATTGACAGACCTCATAGTCACTTTGCATTATTCCTTAAAGGTTCTCATGCCCTACCCACTGTCATCTCCCCAGCAGCATTCTTCTTCTAACTCTTGATGATTGCAAGATCATTGAGAAGATCCTTACAATAATCTAGCCTCTCAGGCTGTTGGTGTTTCTCCTGCCATGATCTTGTCCGCCACATCTCTTCAGCCACCTGCTCTTATGGTTGCTCTCTAGACCTTGCTGTTACCAATAACTGCATCCCCTTTCATAATGTCAATTTCAGATGACCAATACTACCTCCCAAGTCTCCATCTCCTTCTGATCACTTTCCAGCCACATGAGAAACATGTATTTATTGACCTTAGCATCTATTTCACACTTCCTCATATCCGCATTTACCTCTATCCTCAATTAAGATTCAACAGTTCAACATGATAACCATTACCTTATATAATCTCAATTATCTTGTCCTTATCTTCCACCATCAAATTTACTTTTTCTTAGTTAACTACCAGCTTCTACCTACTCCTTCCTGCTTCTGATGTGTTGGAAATGGCTGAAAAAAACATGGTTATGCTGACAGATTTACTTCAATTCCTGATTGTCAATCTCAAGTGGTTCTTTACTGTTGCCAGGGAATTTCACTGCCTTTGACTAGTCACTTTCATCTCTTATTCTCCTAGACAACTATTTTGTACCCTTCTTTTCTCTTCAAACCTATAGCACTTTGCCATTTATTCTCACTCTAATTTTCTTTATTCTCACTGTTGATGACTTTGCTCTTTATTTTACTAAGAAAATAGAGATAATTAGAAGAAATTTCCTCATGCTTTCACCACCAAATACACACACTTTCTTCTATGCCCCACATCCTGTCTTCCCTTCTCCTACATTGAATAGATAATCTCTCTTTCTGTCTAAAGAGAATTCCATGTATAAAATGGATTTTGTCTTCTTAAGAGCATAGTTCTTGAAGTTGTGTGTCTTATCTGTATTACAGTTTCGTCTCTGACTGTATCATTTTTGTCTTTAAAAATAAAACCCAACCAGGGACAGGGGCTCACACCTGTAATTCCAGCACTTTGGGAGGCCGAGGTGGGAGGATCGCTTGATTCTAGGAGTTCAAGACAAGCATGAACAACATCGGGAGACCCTGTCCATATAATAAATTTTTTAAAATTAGCCAGGCATGGTGGCATTTGCCTGCAGTCCCAGCTACTCAGGAGGCTGAGATGGGAGGATTGCTTGAGCCTGGGAGGTGGAGGCTGCAGTGAGCCATGATGGTGCCACTGCATTCTAGCCTGGGCAACAGAGTGAGATCCTGTCTCTAAAATTAAATTAAATTAAAAAACCCTGACTTGACTGCACATGCCCCTCTAGGTACTACCTGATTTCTCTGCTCCCTATAATAACAAAAACTTTCAAAATGGTGGGCTATATTTGCTGTGTGTACTTCTCCTAATATTTCCCAAAGCAAGTTCAATAAGCCCTGTGTGCCTTCAAAGATTAACAGTGATATCCATGTTGCCAGCCTAATGTTTTTTCTCGGTTCTCGTCTTCCAGCTTTATCAACAGCATTTGAGTTACTTTTGATGATTCCCCCTTCTTAATTTGCTTGCTTCTTTTCTTTTCCTTTTGTCTTCCTAGTTCTCTTGCCATTCCTCCTGTCATATCCTTGCTGGTTCCTCTTCATATTCCAGACCTCTATTCCTGAAAGTGCCAAAGTGTTCAATCCTCAGATCTTGCCTTTATCACTCTTCAGGGTCTCACTCTGCCACCAAGCTGGAGTGCGGTGGCATAATCTCAGCTCACTGCAACTTCCACCTCCCTGCCTCAAGCGATTCGCCCACCTCAGCCTCCTAAGTAGCTGCGACTACAGACACATGCCACCAAACCTGGCTCATTTTTGTATTTTTTGTAGAGATGGGGTTTCACTATGTTGACCAGGCTGGTGTTGAACTCCGGGGCTCAAGCAGTCCTCCCACTTGGGCCTCCTGAAGTGCTGAGATTAGAGGTAGGAGCCACCGTGCCTGGCTATTTGTTATTTTATATTTCTCCTTACTAGAATGTAAACGCCATAAAGGTAAGAACTTTGTCTGTTTTATTCATTTTATTCCAGTGTTTTGAATAGTGCTTGCTGTATAATAGGAATTTAATGAATATTTGTCAAATATTTTTTCTTTCTCTATTCTTCCAATCGTTGCATCGTTAGCCAAAAGAATCTCTGTCTTCTCTCTCTCTGGTTTCATCACTTTTCCCTTGGTTGTCTCTCTTTCATTACTTCTGTTAACATCTCTGAGTCCCAAAGGAAGGAATGTAATCTGGGGCTGAAAATAAACACCTTCAAAGCCCCAGTGGGCAAGGCGTGTGTGAAGCAGCAGGGTGCAAAGCCACAGGGGGTGGTGGAGTGTGTCATCTTACTTCAGGCTATTCATATTTTTTTAAAGTTAAACAATCCAACTGTCCAACAGCCTTGAGCCTGCAGCCCATGAGTTTGCTATCCTTGTTCTATCACACCTAGGAAGCCCAAGAATGGGGGTAGTGCTATACAGTTCTTGTAAGGAGGACATTTTCATAAATTTTAAAATTAAATTTGGCAAACTACAAACGCACAGTAGTCTGCTTCACAGTTTCCTCACGTTATTCTTCAATGCTTTATCCACATGAAATTAAACCTACTTTCTCAAGTTCTAGCACTTCAGGTGTTTTCTTGAATTTTTACTCTTTTCTTTGTGTTTTGACTAACATACAATTGTCTACTAATTTTCACAGAGAGTTTTATATCTCAGTATTTAGTACTCAATATTTTATAGACCCTTTATAAGGCTTTGGGCCCCTAATGCAATCATCCAGTGACTCTTCTTATTAAAAGCAAATGGGGAAGCTTGCAAACATCACTGCCCCAAAGTTGTTTTTAAAAATAAATCTCGGAGGACTCAAGATGGCACTGTGAGAACAACCCAGGATTGGAGCTCTTGTTGAATCCACAAAGAGGTGAGTCGGAGCTGGATTTCCAGACTGATCTTTGTTGCCCACAGAACGGGGTAACTCCCAAGTATAAAAAAGACACGGGACGCCAGGCAGTAGGTCTGCCTGGCAAAGCTGGCAGCTGGGGCGGTGGCAGCCGGCCCTACCCAGCAATCCCCACAGGGCGCGCTTGTCCGGGTGCCCTGTTGAACCGGCAACCTGAGACTTGAGAGGGCTGGACTTGAGACTCAACGAGACTTGGACAGTAGGCCAGCCCAGGGGATTGCAGGAACAGAGCGTTCGGGGTACCCAGTGGGACGAACAAAACCGCGATTTCAAACTATCCCGAGCAGACGGTCCGAGATGCTCTGTGGGGGAGGGGCGTCCACCACTACCGAGGCAACCTGCCCCAACTGAGATACACGCCCACTGCTGACGCAGCCAGCCATTGCCGAGGCAACCCATCCCTACTGAGATACATGCCCACTGCTAACGCAGCCTGCCATTGCCGAGGCAACCCGTCCCTACTGAGATACACACCCACTGCTGACGCAGCCTGCCATTGCCGAGGCAACACGCTACAAAAAAGAGACTCCACCGCAGGGTGTGGCGGAGACCACAGCAGAGCCTGCAGGAACAGGGCGAATCACACAACAGCAGGGCGGAGACTCAGCAGGCAAACAGTGGCTAGTCTGCCTCCTAGCTGGGCGGACACCTCAACGGACATAGAAAAATAAAGCCCGAACCACCCAACACAGACCATTTGAGAAAAAAAGGGTTTTTTTAATGAGCTCTATTGCAGCAGAATCAAACATAGCAGCCTAACAGCCCTGAATGAACAACAGAGCTCACAGCTCAGAAATTGAGCTCCTAAAAAGATCAGATTGTCTCCTCAAGCAGCTCCCTGACCCCTCTATATCCAAAAGACTGACATTTGGCAGGTATCATCCTGGGACAAAGTTAGCAGAAAAAGAAATGGGTAGCATCCCTCGCTGTGCCACAGCTGCTAGAGGTGCACCCCAGACAAGCAGGGCCTGGAGTGGACCTCAGCAGTCATACAGCGAAGGGGCTAGGCTGGTAGAAGAAAAACCAAGTAACAGAAATACTTCATCATCAACAATCTGGGTGTCCATTCAGAGACCCAATCAAAAAGTCAGCAACTACGCAGACGTCAAGCGGATAAACCCACAAAGATGGGAAGAAACCAGCGAAAAAGGGAGGAAAACATCTGAAACCAAAACACCTCGCCTCCTAGAAAGGACCAAAACTCCTCACCAGCAAGGGAACAAAGCTGGACGGAGAATGACTGTGACAAAATGACGGAATTAGACTTCAGAAGGTGGATAATGAGAAACTTTTGTGAGCTAAAAGAACATGTATTAAATCAATGCAAAGAAACTAAGAAACTTAAAAAAACATATGAGGAAATGATAACAAGAATGGATACCTTAGAGAGGAATATGAATGAATTAAAGGAGCTGAAAAACACAATACGAGAACTTCGCAAAGCATGCACAAGTTTCAATAGCCGAATTGACCAAGCAGAAGAAAGAATATCTGAAGTCGAAGACCAACTCAATGAAATTAAACGAGAAACCAAGATTAGAGAAAAAAGTACAAAAAGGAATGAACAAAGTCTCCAAGAAATGTGGAACTCTGTGAAAAGACCTAACCTACATTTGATAGGTGTACCAGAAGGGGACGAAGAGAATGAATCCAAGCTGGAAAATACTCTTCAGGACATTATCCAGGAAAACTTCCCCCACCTAGCAAGACAGGCCAACACTCAAATGCAACAAATACAGAGAACACCACAAAGATATTCTGCAAGAAGAGCAACCCCAAGGCACATAATCGTCATATTCAACAAGGTTGAAATAAAGGAGAAAATACTAAGGGCAGCCAGAGAGAAAGGTCGAGTTACCCACAAAGGGAAGCCCATCAGACTCACAGCAGATCTCTCGGCAGAAACACTATAAGCCAGAAGAGAGTGGGGGCCAATATTCAACATTCTTAAAGAAAATAACTTTCAACCCAGAATTTCATATCCAGCCAAACTGAGCTTCAGAAGTGAAGGAAAAATAAAATCCTTTGTGAACAAGCAAGTACTCAGAGATTTTGTCACCACCAGGCCTGCTTTACAAGAGCTCCTAAAAGAGGCACTACACATAGAAAGGAACAACCAGTACCAGCCATTCCAAAATCACACTAAATGCTAAAGAGCATCAACATAATGAAGATTCTACAACAACTAACAGGCAAAACAGCCACTTAGCATCAAAATGGCAGTATCAAATTCACACATAACAATATTAAACCTAAATGTAAATGGACTAAATGCACCAATCAAAAGACACAGACTGGCAAATTGGATAAAAAGCCAAAACCCATCAGTGTGCTGTATCCAGGAAACCCATCTCACATGCAAGGATACACAAAGGCTCAAAATAAAGGGATGGAGGAAGATTTACCAAGCTAATGGAAAGCAAAAAAAAGCAGGAGTTGCAATTCTCATCTCTGATAAAATAGACTTTAAAGCAACAAAGATCAAAAGAGTCAAAGAAGGCCATTACATAATGGTAAAAGGATCGATAAAACAAGAAGAGCTAACGATCCTAAACATATATGGACCCAATGCAGGAGCACCCAGATACATAAGGCAAGTTCTTAATGACTTGCAAAGAGACTTAGACTCCCACACAATAATAGTGGGAGACTTTAACACTCCACTGTCAATATTAGACAGATCAACCAGACAGAAAATCAACAAGGATATCCAGGGCTTGAACTCAGACCTGGAACAAGCAAACCTGATAGACATTTACAGAACTCTCCACCCCAAATCCACAGAATATACATTCTTCTCAGCACCACATCACACCTACTCTAAAATTGACCACATAATTGGAAGTAAAGCACTGCTCAACAAATGCAAAACAACTGAAATCATAACAAACAGCCTCTCAGACCATAGTGCAATCAAGTTAGAACTCAGAATACAGAAACCAACCCAGAACCGCACAGCTTCATGGAAACTGAACAACTGGCTCTTGAATGTTGACTGGGTAAACAATGAAATGAAGTCAGAAATAAAGAAGTTCTTCTAAACCAATGAGAACGAAGACACAACATGCCAGAACCTCCGGGACACATTTAAAGCAGTCTCTAGAGGAAAGTATATAGCAATAAGTGCCCATATGAGGAGAATGGAGAGAACCAAAATTGACTCCCTATTGTCAAAATTGAAAGAGCTAGAGGAGCAAGATCAAAAAAACTCAAAACCCAGCAGAAGACAAGAAATAACTAAGATCAGAGCTGAACTGAAGGAGATTGAGACACGAAAAACCCTTCAAAAAATTAATAAATCCAGGAGCTGGTTTTTTGAAAAGATCAACAAAATAGACAGACCACTAGCCAGATTGATTAAAAATAAAAGAGAGAACAACCAAATAGATGCAATAAAAAATGATAAAGGGGAAATCACCACAGATTCCACAGAAATTTAAACCATCATCAGAGAATATTACAAACCACTCTATGCACATAAACTAGTAAACCTGGAAGAAATGGATAAATTCCTGGACTCCTGCATCCTCCCAAGCCTAAACCAGGAGGAAGCTGAAACTATGAATAGACAAATAACAAGGTCAGAAGTCAAGGCAGCAATTAAGAGCCTACCACACAAAAAAAGCCCAGGTCCAGATGGGTTCACAGCCGAATTCTACCAGACACACAAAGAGGAACTGGTACCATTCCTTCTAAAACTATTTCAAACAATCCAAAAAGAGGGAATACTTCCCAAATCATTTTACAAGACCAACATCATCCTGATACCAAAACCCGGCAGAGACCCAACAAGAAAAGAAAACTTCAGGCCAATATCCATGATGAACATAGATGCAAAAATCTTCAATAAAATATTGGCAAGCTGAATGCAACAGCAAATCAAAAAACTTATTCACCATGATCAAGTAGGATTCATCCCGGGGATGCAAGGCTGGTTCAACATACGCAAGTCTATCAACGTAATTCACCACATAAACAGAACCAAAAACAAAAACCACATGATTATCTCAATTGACGCAGAGAAGGCATTTGACAAAATTCATCAGCGCTTTATGCTAAAAACCCTCAATAAACTCGTATCGATGGAACGTATCTCAAAGTAATAAAAGCTATTTATGACAAACCAACAGCCAATATCATACTGAATGGGCAAAAACTGGAAGCATTCCCTTTGAAATCTGGCACTAGACAAGGATGCCCTCTTTCACCACTCCTATTCAATATAGTTCTGGAAGTTCTACCCAGAGCAATCAGGCAAGAAAAAGAAATAAAGGGTATTCAAATAGGAAAGGTGGAAGCCAAATTGTCTCTATTTGCAGACGACATGATAGTATACCTAGAAGACCCCATCACCTCAGCCCAAAAACTCCTGAAACTGATAAACAACTTCAGCATAGTCTCAGGATATAAAATCAACGTGCAAAAATCACAAGCATTCATCTACACCAATAACAGACTTAAAGAAAGCCAAATCAAGAACGAACTGCCATTCACAATTGCTACAAAAAGAATAAAATACCTTGGAATACAACTCACAAGGAACGTAAGGGACCTCTTCAAGGAGAACTACAAACCACTGCTCAACGAAATCAGAGAGGACACAAACAGATGGAGAAACATTCCATGTTCATGGTTAGGAAGAATTAACATCGTGAAAATGGCTATACTGCCCAAAGTAATTTACAGAATCAATGCTATCCCCATCAAGCTACCATTGACTTTCTTCACAGAACTGGAAAAAACCACCATGAACTTCATATGGAACCAAAAGAGAGCCCGCATAGCCAAGTCAATTCTAAGCAAAAAGAACACAGCGGGGGGCATCACACTACCGGATTTCAAACTATACTACAAGGCTACAGTAATCAAAACAACATGGTACTGGTACCAAAACAGAGATATAGACCAATGGAACAAAACAGAGGCACTGGAGGCAACACAACATATCTACAACTATACAATCTTTGATAAACCTGACAAAAACCAGCAATGGGGAAAGGATCCCCTGTTTAACAAATGGTGTTGGGAAAACTGGCTAGCCATGTGCAGAAAGCAGAAACTGGACCCCTTCCTGACACCTTACACTAAAATTAACTCCAGATGGATTAAAGACTTAAACATAAGTCCTGGCACCAGAAAAACCCTAGAAGGACATCTAGGCAAAACTATCCAGGACATAGGAGTAGGCAAGGACTTCATGACCAAAACACCAAAAGCATTGGCAACAAAAGCCAAAATAGACAAATGGGACCTAATCAAACTCCACAGCTTCTGCACGGCAAAAGAACCAGTCACTAGAGTGGATCGGCAACCAACAGAATGGGAAAAAATGTTTGCAGTTTACCCATCTGACAAAGGGCTGATATCCAGAATTTACAAAGAACTCAAGCAGATTTACAGGAAAAAAACAAACAAGCCCATTCAAAAGTGGGCAAAGGATATGAACAGACACTTTACGAAAGAAGACATATATGAGGCCAACAATCATATGAAAAAATGCTCATCGTCACTGGTCATCAGAGAGATGCAAATCAAAACCACATTGAGATACCATCTCACGCCAGTTAGAATGGCGATCTTTAAAAAATCTGGAGACAACAGATGCTGGAGAGGATGTGGAGAAAAAGGAACACTTTTACACTGTTGGTGGGAGTGTAAATTAGTTCAACCATTGTGGAAGACAGTGTGGCGATTCCTCAAGGCCTTAGAAATAGAAATTCCATTTGACCCAGCAATCCCATTACTGGGTATATATCCAAAAGACTATAAATCGTTCTACTATAAGGACACATGTACACGAATGTTCATTGCAGCACTGTTTACAATAGCAAAGACCTGGAATTAACCCAAATGCCCATTGATAATAGACTGGATTGGAAAAATGTGGCACATATACACCATGGAATATTATGCAGCAATCAGAAATGATGAGTTTGTGTCGTTTGTAGGGACATGGATGAATCTGGAGAACGTCATCCTCAGCAAACTGACACAAGAACAGAAAATGAAACACCGCATATTCTCACTCATAGGCGGGTGATGAAAAATGAGAACACATGGACACAGAAAGGGGAGTACTAAACACTGGGGTCTATTGGGAGGAAAAGGGGAGGGCCAGTGGGAGGGGGAAGTGGGGAGGGATAGCCTGGGGAGAAATGCCAAATGTGGGTGAAGGGGAGAAGGAAAGAAAAGCACACTGCCATGTGTGCTCCTACGCAACTGTCTTACATGCTCTGCTCATGTACCCCAAAACCTAAAATCCAATAAAAAATTAAAAAAAAAAAAAAAGCAAATGGGATTAATGAACTGTGATCAGCGTCTATTTTTCCTAAACAAGGTAGACCAAAATATGTGTGCAGCTTTTGAAAAGGTAGGCCTCAAGGGAAAAAAGAATCATGTCTAAAAATCCTCTGCTTAAAGCTCGTTTATTTTAAAACCTTGCTTGTTTCTGTTTCCACAAAAGGATAGAGAAACAATTGCATTGTCCCTCAGTGGCCCTCAGCAGGTAAGAGAGCTGTGTTGGATGTTCACACAGGACCACAATTTCCACCCTAATTAAGTACTAAACTGAATTAGAACTCAACCCATTACCTATCTTTTTATGTTCTCCCTTCCAAATCATCATCCAGTTATGCAAAGAAGTCATGAGCCACTCTCTGTGGTCCTTCCAAAGTCTGAGTCCTCTAAAACGGGGGTCCCCAACCCCTGGGTCATAGACCAGTACCTGTCCATTGCCTGTTAGAAACTAGGCCAACAGCATGAGGGAAGCAGCAGGTGAGCGAGCATTACCACCTGAGCCACGCCTCCTGTCAGATCACTGGCGGCATTAGATTCTCATAGGAGCATGTCTCTACTGTGAACTGAACATGTGAGGGATCTAGATTGTGTGAGAATCTAATGCCTGATGATTGAGGTGGAACAGTTTAATCCCCAAACCATTCCATCTGCCCACTCGTAGAAAAATTGTCTTCCACGAAACCAGTTCCTGGTGCCAAAATATTTGGGGACTGCCACTCTAAAGGCCCTGGACCATTCCAACAAGGGAAGCCTTTCATCATCAGGCTGAAGAAACAGGCAGTGTGAGTCCTATCTGCTTACTCTCCTATCTGCATACTCTTGAGGATTGCATTTGATAGGGAATAAAGGTCAGATCTCTTCTTGCCCAGTAATCTCCATTTCCCTGAAGTTTTAAAAAGCCATGTATATTCTACCCAGCTTTCTTCACTCTTAATAGTACCTGCCTGACCCCAAACAGCTGGTTTTCAATAGTGTTTATTGGAAAATGAGTTATAAGCGTCTAGTTAATGAATGTACTTTTGAAACAAATATAAATGAAAATACCACTTCTTCTCAAACAAGACCAAATTCAACAATAGTCAGGCGGAGTCACTACAAATGAAAGGGAGGGGAGTTGAGCACATGTTTCGATGTTATCAGCCTAGGCAGCCCTCTAGGAGAACCAAGACTTCCAGAACACCTAGATTTTTTTCCCTCAATGGCAGGATCTAATGTTGGAGACAAAGACATTTTACAGAATTAGCCAGATAATACTCAAACTAGGTCACAGAGAGTTTTATAAGGCAAGTTACTCCAAAATTGAGCCTGGAAAATAGGATTTATTTGCTAAGTTCTGAATAAGGAAATTGGCCCAATTGTGAAATGTTAATACATCAGAAACAAAACTTCACTTGATATTGGGTCTGGCTCCTAAGCTCAGCAATAAGACTTTCAACTTCTGAGCAGAGTTCTAATATGCAAACGGAAAAGTCAAACTATCAGGCTAAAAGGAAATTGTATCTTCTCAGAGGTCAAATTTGCTGAAACTTTTGAATAAGGTACAGAAGGGCAAGAGGACCAAAGACCCTGGTGAAATCAGAACTGTGTCCCCTGAAGCCAGTGACTGAGTGGGAAAATAATTTCATATCCTCATGCCCGGATTTTAAGTGCAGAAAGCAATATAGTGTGGCAAAAATATGGGACATAAATTTAATAAAATGAGTTTTATGAGATGGGGCACTGCAGAGCTTCCCTAATTAAACTTTATCCTCACGTTCAGGCAATTTTCTTCTTTTTGAGAGCAGTCTATCCTTTATTTCTTAACTTCCTGTCACTCCTTTTATTGGTAAAGCAATTATTTTTGCTAAAACCAGTGGACAGAGCTCATAAAGTGACATTGTTTGCCCACATTCTACATCACTGAGAGATATAAAGAATAAATATACACTTTTGGAAGAGAAATGAATCACCCAACTATTCCTCCTCATAGTGGCTTGTGCCCATCATTATAACTTTAAACTGGGTTATCTGCATGAATTTTGGGAAAATACCCTTTTTTTAATATAGGAAAATAGTGTTTGTTTTTGGCAACATTATATCAAGTAGGTTTTAGACTGAAATAGCAGCTCATCGGCCAGGGGCAGTGGCTCAGGCCTGTAATCCTAGCATTTTGGGAGGCCAAGGCACACGGATCACCTGAGGTCAGGAGTTTGAGACCAGCCTGGCTGACATAGTGAATTCCTGTCTCTACCAAAAATGCTAAAATGAGCTGGGCATGGTGGTGTGTGCCTGAAGTCCCAGCTACTCGGAAGGCTGAGGCAGGAGAGTTGCTTGAACCTGGGAGACAGAGGTTGCAGTAAGCCAAGATCACACCACTGTGCTCCAGTCTGGGTGACACAGTGAGACTCTGTCAAAAAATAAAAAAATAGTAACTCATAGGACCAAAGGAAGATGTCCCTCAGAGGTCAGTAAATACATTCTCTTATGTCAGAAAACTGTACTTAAATTGGTCACGACTGCTAAAACCATTTAACGAAAGCATCTCAGAGTGATTTGCTAGCACCCACAGCTAAAATTGTTACCTGTAAATATGTCTGCAGGGAAAATAAACTTGATATACAAGTCACTACAAACTTCTACTATAAAAAAGTATATCAAGTTTCATCATTCAATAACCCTTTCAGCTATTGAAAAGTCAACCAGTTATATACTGAGCACTGTACACAGATAAAGTACTACTGCCAAATGGTCCTTTCCTAATTGAAGGCAAAATCCACACAAAAAGATCTTGGTGACAAACGTTTAATACAAATTACTTGCTTTATTAAATAGATTTAACTTTTGACTAAACAGACAGATGGGTAGAGAGACAGAGAGATACACAGGAGGAAGTTAAGAATAATGAACTCTAGTTCCTTCAAAAATAGTTGTGTTGTCATTTCTAAGAGGGGATGGAACAGGTAATACATTAGGTACAGTTTTGTTTTTGTTCAGGTGAAGACCCTAAACTATGCGTATAGTGATATAGCATACCAAATTTTTTCGAGTCAAGATTTCTGAGCACATCATTGTATTCTACCCACTGAAATGTTATAAAGAAATGCCCAATAGTATAGACAACAGCCACAGACTATTTTCTTTGAAAAAAATAATGATTCTCATCTGTGACCCACCAGATGCCATGTTGGATACAGTTGTAGAGAGACCACAAGAACTTCAAAGCTGCTTCTTCAAGATGGATTCATGAAAGTCTCTGCAACATTAATTTGCTTCCGTTGATTATTATTTTTATGGAAATCAAATGTTTTCATGGATTCTTTCCTCCTGAAGGATGTGGGAAGCTATGTAGGAAGAGAGTGGATATAAAAGTGGGTGGTAGATAGAGAAAAGAACCTGATGAAAGGAACTCTATTCATAACCATTACAGTTTTTCTCATAGAAATAAAAATTTTTGAATACAAATATAAGTAGATTATTTGCTTTTGGCTATGTTAAATAGAGCCTAAATAAAATGATGCCAAGTGTTGATTCAATCAATGTCTTTTACCATCACAATACAGGCCTTCTTAATTTCCAAAAGCAGAATAGAAAAATTCAAAAAGCAATCCAGTGTTCAGGAATATTTTACTTTCTATTTTAATAAACCTTTGTTTATGCCTAGAGGTGCCATTAATTTTCCAGGCAGACATTAATATACAGCTCACTAGGGACTGATGTATATGCAGTGATTATTGCTGGGTGTTTCACTGCGGGCTCACTCACTACTCATATACACAGCTACTGGACAGAAGGTTTTTTTCAAAGTTTGTGCTTCATTTATACCCCAAGATTGTTCTTCTACTTTACATGGAGATGAATAGCTGTTTATGATGTGGATCTAATAATCACAATAGCAAGTTTTTCAAAATATTTAATGCAGCTTTAGAAAATCCTCCTTTGGTTACAGTAGAGAATGATTTTTTTTTAATTTGAAGAAATAACTGAAAATAGAGTGGTTAATACTGAATAATACACTTTGTTCTATTCCCTCACAGCTAAAAGCTTGACAGAGACTCTAAGGGTAAGGGACTGGGTAGACCTGAGGAGATAACCAAGGAGGCACCAATTTCCACCTGTGAAAATATATGCCAATTATTATGAACTTCAAAAAATCAATCCTAACATTGCTGTGGAACCTGAGCCTGAATGGGTTTGGTATGTTAACTCTAATTATAATAATTAGATTATAAATAATTAATCATGTATCAGTACAATGAGCTAATGTCATTAGATTTCTTTGAGGGGTGCTCTTGATTTTTTTTCAGCATTTTAAAAATAAGAATGTTGCCAAAGAGCTGAAATTCACAGCTTTAAACCTTTTTTAAAGTTTATAAAGCAAATCAGAACACAGAAATGCTATTCAATGATTTAAAATGCATTTTTATACTGCTTTCAGGTGCTGGAAGCAAATATCACAGCAGTTTGATGAAAATCAAAAAGCAACGCTGGCAAAATGGAGCCATTTTTCTCTGCTAAATGGAATGCAGAGAACATTCTTAACTGTAAGAACTGGTGGAACTAAGTGAGTAACTTCTCATTGTGGCTCTCAGGAGCTATTGATGATAGTTCTATTAGGCTGCTTGGCATAGCTCTGGAAACACGGTTATTAAAGTCCTCTTTTACTCACTTATAAAATACAGATGACAAGGTAAAACTTGAGTAATACTGAGTTTTTTCTAGCATCAATAATAATGCAATCAGTTTATTGTAATTGCCATAATTTTGTGAATATGTATGTGTGTAAACATTAAAAATAAGTATTGGATAAAATGTAAAAGAGATATGTGAACAATTAATGTCTTTTGAGGATGCAATTGTGGCCATATCAGTTAAGATTACAAGCATACACAGGCTTTCCCCTAGCAATCCCATAAAAATAAAATTATCAGCACTGAAGTGTACATAAGCAAAGATGTTTGCCATAGCTTTGTTTATAGTGACAAAAACGAGGCACAGAAAGAATGCTCCTCACTCAGCATGTAGATAAGCAAACTACAACTTAGCTAATGTCATGTATCCACTAAAAAGAATTTGTTATATCTGTATTAGTTGCTCTGAAGGGATTTTTAAACTAGGTATTCAGGTGAGCAAAACAGTTTTCTAAATTTTTTTACAGTTGCAGTGCGGAGGGATGGATAAGAGAAGGAGAGGAGAGGGATAAACCGTTTAACAAAATGTTTAAAAGTATTTTCAATGAAATACATGTAAAATATTCCATTTATTCAAAATTTTATATCTAAGTATTCATATGTATGTCTAAGGAAATGTGTTAAAGGATAGTTACCAAAATAGTGGTTATCTTGGGTGATTTTTAGTTTGTTACTTATATATATTTTTTTGTTTGGGTTGACTACTTTACAATAGCATATTTTATTTGTATAATGAGATTTTTAAAAATTAAAGAATTATCAATAAAACAATGTTTCAATGTTACAAACATTTAGAAAACAACTTCACAAGTCTAAAATACAGAATATAAAAACAAATTTTCAAAAGGTCAAAAAGTAAGCTATGTTTTCAAGTGTAAGGCTTAGTATATACTCTAGACAACTTAGAAACAATTTTTTAAGTTTGGCAGATTTTAAAAATTGCAGAAAGCATTTGACATGATGATATATAATGGCCCAAGTACAAAAAGTAGACAATTTTCAAACCTTAATCTTGTTCAAGGGCCCTTAAAACCACCTAGACCATCTGTCCCAATTGGACATTCGGGCTTTGAAATGTGGGGCTTTGATATAAAAAGTCAGAATGTCCAGAAGAACCCATTCTTCCTGGGACAGGCAGGAATTGACATCTCTTGTTTCTTTCAAGGACTCAAAGCATGCAATCCCAAGATTTCCAGCATGTCCAATAAAGAGTAGATTAGGGTACAACTAATTCCTCATTTTGGCCATCTAAACATCTGTATGGAATACAACACAGTAGATTTGCCCAAGTTTTGAATATGGGGAAATTAATATCTTGGTTGCCATCTATAGAAATACCAACAATATCTGCCATTTGCTGATCACTGAGGATGTACTAGGAGTGAGCTAAATGCTTTCTATATATCATCTAATTTAATGTTTTGACATAGGTAATTAACGTTATTTTTGCATGGCTGGTGCTCTCATTTCATCCAGATTTCAAATGGTGACACCTCAAAGAGGCCTTCCCCGGTCACCCAGTCAAACTAGAATACCTCACCCTAGGGCAGTACCAGAAGTTTGGTAGTCCTATTCTAGAGCCTCAGAATCTGTCTAGAACTTCTTAGGCACTCAGTAAATATTTGTTGAATAAGAGAATTATTTTTACTTCTCAGATAACATAAGGTCATTGAGATGGTTAACTTGGCTGGATTAAAGGATACCCAAATCGCTGGTAAACAATATTTTCCGGATATGTCTGTGAGGATGTTTCTGGAAGGGATTAGCATTTGAATCCATAGATCGAATAAAGAAGAGTCAAAGTGGTGAGAATGATCCAAGCAGTTGAGGGTCTGAATAGAATAAAAATGTAGAGGAAGAAGGAATTCACTCTCTTTTCTTGAGCTGGAACATCCATCTTCTCCTATCCTTGGACATGGGAGCTCTTGATTCTGAGGCCTACAAACTCAGTCTGGATTAAATTACACCACCAGCTTTTCTGGTTTTCCAGCTTGTAGATAACCAAATGTGGGGCTTTTCAGCCTCCCTAATCACATGAGCCAATTCTCATAATAAATCCCCTTTAATGTACCTACATGTTTCCAATTCGTTCTGTTTCTCTGGAGAACCCTGACTAATATAGTCATGAGCCTCAATTTCCTCATCTGTTTCCTTTATTATTTTATTAATTCAACAAATATTCATTAAGTACCAACTATATTTCAGGCCTGTTCTGGGCCTTCAGAATGTGCCAGTAAAGAAAGAAACAAAGTTCTTGTGTCCTTGGAGCTTGCTTTTCAGTCATTACAATATTTTTTTCCACATAGTTTTCACTGGTTGTCAGAAAAGTAATAACAAATGTAAACATTGTTAATTTCCTTCTATGAAACTTAAAAATGTAGATTTTGCTCCTGCCAGAATGATAAAAATCAGATAAATTCTTTACATTTCACATTTGTAAATATTTAATTGTTTACTTGAATAGTCTTAGCTATAGAGGTAAAACAGAATTATAAATGAGTGACAGAAATGACTAATAAAATCATCGTCCTTAATTAAGGTCATGATAAATAATTCAAAGCAGAATTCAGAAAATTTTTTCCTATTCTTTGCTTGTATCAATAATTTTTAGCACTTGAATAATGGTTTTACCAAGCTAAAATATTACATCCTATACATTCTCCTCTCGGGAGAAAAAGAATTCTCTACAATGGCATACGCACAAGTCCTTCCAAGAAATTAGAAAACTTGGTTTATTTGTTTGTTAGCCCAATGCTAACCCTGGGTAATTGTGGCCAGAGTCCTCTAACCATCCTGAGTTTCCTCATCACTAAAATGGGGATAATAATACCTACTCTGTCTATACTGTAGGATGGTGAGAAGCGAATAAATTCATGCAGGTTTTTATAGTTGTCAAGTACTACATATATTCTATACAAAATATAAGTTTTACTTGGTGCAATTTTAAGAATATAACAATGAAGTCTATTAACATCTGATATATATGTAAGTAGTTTCAGAATGGCAAAAATTTAATTTAGAGTTAATTTCCAAATATGCTTCGCCTTAATGAAATGAATGCACAATCTAAGAATAACCAATTTTAAGTCTACATTAATCTTAAAAATGGTGTAAGAATAACTCAAGAATTTAATGCATTGCCACATCAAATTTATAGTTCTTAAAGAAAGCCAAAAGTCAAGCTCAAACTTGGAAAAGTATGATTCTTTCCGTATTTTCCCTTGATAATTTAACTGTGTAAATTAATATAAATAGAAGAGATAAGGTGATATTCAATGTATATAAAGACAAGATTTTGATACAATAGCATAAGATTAAAACTGATGGTTAGCATTTATGGGATAACTGCCTATAGAGGATAGCTCAGTCAGGGAGAACTGATTCCACAACAGGGATTTTTTCCTATTTCACATTCCAAGGGCTCTCCTTAGGATCCACAGTTGTCTTAGTCACTGATTTAGCACACCTGGGCCCCCAAGGGCACAGCAGCCTTTGATCTTCTCTGCCTATTGCAGTGTTGGCAAATTCTTCTTGTCATCTTTGTATAGCGCATTCAGTAGGTGGATGCTAGGGTTGGAGATGCAGCAGGAGACTTCCTAGAGGAGAGGACACCAAATGTGAGTCCTAAAGAATGAATAGAAATTGTTTGGAGGAGCAAAGTTATTGGAAAAAGAGAAGATGAGCTACGCTTGTAAAAACAAGAAGAGATCCAGATTGCAGAGGACCTCATATTTTATACCAAGCAGCTTGGATTCAGTGTGAGAGACCAAGAGAATCTTGACTGCTTTTGAGTGGAGCGGTTATAAACTGAGATTTGGATTCTAGATGAATAAGGGAACTGAGCTGAAGGTTTGCTACTGGAAGCTGTAATGGTAGTGGTGGACGGAGATCTATGGAGATGCTGTGTAACAGTTGTGTTGTGCTACTAATGTCAGTAGCAGCAGATTGAACAGCAAATGAATTTCAGCAACATGTATCAAGGAAGCCTTTTAATTTGGAGAATATCTCGTTATTATACAGCAAATATGACAGGAAGTGAGAGTGTATCTTTTTGACTCCATCAGGATCCACAGAATAAAATGATGTGGTTCAGAGGGCAGAGATGCAGGCAAGTGAGGATTGGCTTTGATACATGTACTTGGTAAATGCTTGCCCCTGTGTTAGATCTCTCCCACACAGTAAGATAAAGGGACAGATATGAAAACAATTTCAAGATGGAGTTCAAGGGATTTGGAGACTGAAAGGAGGAGGAACATTGGATGATGCTCCAGCTTGTGACTTTGGGTGACTGGGAAGGCAGTGTACTTGTTGAGAATGTTTAATGAGGAAAGTTTGCCTTTCTTAAAATAAGCTTTCACTGGGAAATGAAGGCAAACAAAAATAACAGAAACCGATCATTTTACATAGAATGAGTTCCTAATTTAACATTAATAAACATTTAACTATTAATTGAATAATTTATTGTTTACTCAATTTTTATGTTCATCTCAATTCTGTTTGAGAACCCACCCTTGAATATTTTCCCTTATTATCATCTTCAATTTTCTCTTTCCTCAAAAGGAGAGTTAGGCTTATCTATAAATTTCTCTCCAATTGTAGAAATATATAAAATTAACAAGCAGGTAGGATTCCCAGACCAGAGAATAAAAGCTTTATAGGAGATATCATCTTCTTATCCAAAGTTTTCAAAATCTACAGCTGGCTAGTTAATTGGAAAAGGCAACTAAAGCAGGGAAATATGTAAGCTACCTTTTAAAAAAATTTAAAAGTGAAAGTTTGTATACACTTTATGTGTGTGTGTGTGTGTGTGTTTTTGTGTGTATGTACGCATATGTATATACATCTTGCCTTTTCTTTGATTTTTGCATCTTTTTTTAAGGAACCACAGCCATATGCCTCCCCAATTTCCAGTTTCCATTTCTTTAATATGCCATAAGAATAGTGAAGCAATCTGAATGTAGAATCCTAGATTTTCATGAATTTACTCTAATATTTTGCAGGTATATAATCCATATGTATATGAAAACAATTTTTAAGCTGTCTAGTCTTCATAGAAACAATAAACTTCTGTATTTATATTTCTTTCATTCCCCTCTTTTTTTTTTTTTTTTTTTTTGGAGAAAGGGTCTCACTCTGTCACCTAGGCTGGTGTGCAGTGGCACAATCAAAACTCACTGCACCCCGACTTCCTGGGGTCAAGTCATCCTCTTACTTCAGCCCCTTAAGTAGCTGGGGCTACAGGCACATACCACCATGCCTGGCTAATCTTTATATTTTTTTGTAGAGACCTGGTTTCACCATGTTGCCCAGGCTGGTCTCAAACTCCTGAGATCAAGCAATCTTCCTGCTTTGGCTTCCCAAAGTGTTGTGATTACAGGCGTGAGCCACTGCACCCAGCCTCTGTATTTATATTTCATTAGTCTGGACAATATTTAACTAAATAATGTTTTCCAAATAACAGGTGAAAAAGACACAAACTGCTTTGGGAACAAAGACAGTTGACTTTTTTCCCCCTTTTATTTTTAGTTCACATGTAATAATTGTACATATTTATGAGATACAGAGTGATATTTAGTATATGTGTATAGTGTGTTATGATCAAATCAGGGTAATTAGCATATTATCACCACAAACATTTATCATTGCTGTGAACATTCAAAATACTCTCTTCTGGCTTTTAAAAAATATACAATAAATTATAGTTAACCCTATTCACTCTGCAGTGCACAAAACACCAGAACTCATGCCTCCTATGTAGTTTTAATAATTGCCTCTTGGTGGCCGAGCGCGGTGGCTCAAGCCTGTAATCCCAGCACTTTGGGAGGCCGAGGCGGGTGGATCACGAAGTCAAGAGATCGAGACCATCCTGGTCAACATGGTGAAACCCCGTCTCTACTAAAAATACAAAAAATTAGCTGGGCATGGTGGCGCGTGCCTGTAATCCCAGCTACTCAGGAGGCTGAGGCAGGAGAATTGCCTGAACCCAGGAGGCGGAGGTTGCGGTGAGCCGAGATCGCACCATTGCACTCCAGCCTGGGTAACAAGAGCGAAACTCCGTCTCAAAAAAAAAAAAAAAAAAATTGCCTCTTGGTAAGAGAATTTGCTCATGAGTAGCTTCACATTAGCATACGAGAACAATTCCAAAGCAGTCCTTAGTTGAAGTTTAGGAGTTAGAAAGATCTGGGTAGAGTCCAGACTCTGGAATTTACTAGCTGTGCGACCCTATAAGTCGTTTATTTTTGCTGAGTCTCGGTTTCTTGAAAGGGAGCGTAAGTGTTACTAGAAAGCGGTTCCTACCCAGACCCCAAGAGATCTCACACAAGAAAGAATTCAGGGTAAGTCCACAGAGTAAAGAGAAAGCACGTTTATTAGAGAAGAAACAAAAGAACAGCTACTGCATAAACACAGCAGCTCTGAAGGGTACTGGATGGCTATTTATGGTTATTTCTTGATCATATGTGAAACAAAAGGTGGATTATTCATGAGGGAAAGAGGTGGGCAATTCCCAGAACTGAGGCTTCTTCCCTTTTTTAGACCATACAGGGTAACTTCTAGATGTTGCCATGGCATTTGTAAACTGTCATGGCGCTAATGGGAGTGTCTTTTTAGCATGCTAATGAATCATAATTATATAATATAGTATATAATATATACAAACATAATTGTAATGAATTATAATTAGCATATAATGAGCAATGAGAACAATCAGGGGTGACTTTCGCCACCATGTTGGTTTTAGTAGGTTTTGACCAGCTTCTTTACCACATCCTGTTTTATCAGCAGGGTCTTTATGACCTGTATCTTACGATACCAGTCCCACCAACTTCCTATCCCATCCTGTGACAAAGAATGCCTAACCTCCTAGGAATGCAGCCCAGTAGGTCTCAGCCTTATTTTACCCATATAGTATTCAAGATGGAGTCACTGTGGTTCCAACAATTTATGGGCTCACTTACCAGCTTGCCCCACACCTCCCTTTCACTTCCTTTCTGAGTAATGGTAATAACTGAAAATGGGAGATAAGAAGAAGGCAGAGAACAAGAGTCTGCAATATAATGGGGTCATTTAGGAGCCTTCTCTCCCCACCCCCCATTCTTCTTCCTTTAAGAAGGTGTTGTTCTCATGTCCTTTGCCCACTTTTGAATGGGTTTGTTTTTTTCTTGTAAATCTGTTTCAGTTCTTTGTAGTTTCTGGATATCAGCCCTTTGTCAGATGGGTAGATTGCAAAAATTTTTTCCCTTCTGTTGGTTGACAGTTCACTCTAATGACTGTTTCTTTTGCTGTGCAGAAGCTGTGGAGTTTGATTAGGTCCCATTTGTCTACTTTGGCTTTTGTTGCCAATGCTTTTGGTGTTTTGGTCATGAAGTCCTTGCCTACGCCTATGTCCTGAATGGTTTTGCCTAGGTTTTCTTCTAAGGTTTTTACGGTGTTAGGTCTTATGTTTTAAGTCTTTAATCCATCTGGAGTTAATTTTAGTGTAAGGTGTCAGGAAGGGGTCCAGTTTCTGCTTTCTGCACATGGCTAGCCAGTTTTCCCAACACCATTTGTTAAACAGGGAATCCTTTCCCCATTGCTTGTTTCCATCAGATTTGTCAAAGATTGAATCGTTGTAGATGTGTGGTGTTGCCTCCAAGGCCTCTGTTCTGTTCCTTTGGTCTATATCTCTGTTTTGGTACCAGTACCATGCTGTTTTGATTACTGTAGGCTTGTAGTATAGTTTGAAGTCCAGTAGTGTGATGCCTCCTGCTTTGTTTTTTTTTGTTTGTTTGTTTTCTTAGAATTGACTTGACTACACTGGCTCTCTTTTGGTTCCCTATGAAGTTTAAGGTGGTTTTTTCCAGTTCTGCAAATCAAAACTACATTGAGATACCACCTCACACCAGTTAGAATGGTGATCATCAAAAAATCTGGAGACAACAGATGCTGAAAAGGATGTGTAGAAATAGGACCACTTTTACACTGTTGGTGGGAGTGTAAATTAGTTCAACCATTGTGGAAGACAGTGTGGAGATTCCTCAAGGACCTAGACATAGAAATTCCATTTGAGCCAGCAATCCCACTACTGGGTATATATCTAAAGGATTATAAATCATTCTACTATAAGGACACATGCTCATGAATGTTCATCAAAGCACTGTTTACAATAGCAAAGACCTGGAACCAACCCAAATGCCCTTTGATGATAGACTGGACAGGGAAAATGTGGCACATATACACCATGGAATACTATGCAGCCATCATAAATGATGAGTTTGTGTCCTGTGTAGGGAAATGGGTGAACCTGGAAACCATCATTCTCAGCGAACTGACACAAGAACAGAAAATCAAACACCTCATGTTCTCACTCATAGCTGGGTGTTGAATAATGAGAACACATGGACACAGGGAGGGGAGCATCACACACTGGGGTCTGTCGGGGGGAAATAGGGGAGGGACAGTGGGGGGTGGGAAGTTGGGGAGAGATAGCATGGGGAGAAATGCCAGATATAGGTGATGGGGAGGAAGGCAGCACATCACACTGCCATTTGTGTACCTATGCAACAATCTTGCATGTTCTTCACATGTACCCCAAAACCTAAAATGCAATAAAAAAACAAAAATAAAAAAAAAGAAAGTGTTATTCTCTTGTGTAATAGAACTATTTCCCGTAAGTCCTTTGCCAGTGCCTGAACCCTCATATACAACACACAATTATTGGGCTCATTATAAGTTCTGTTCTGGTCCTCTAGAAACCCTCTGTGTTGAGGTTTTGTGTGTGTATTTTCGTTTGAGCACAGGGTCCGGTGATGATGGGGGAGGGCAATAAGGGTTACTTTCCCTCACAGAGATCTTATGAGGATAAATGAAATGATATTCATACAGCACTTTAGGATGTTCTTGTAAGATGCACCTTTGTAAATATGAAGTATTCTAAAAGGCCAGTGACTACAACTCCTATTTAAAATAAAAATTGCTGACAATTTCAACTCTGGAAAGGAAACACATAAGCTTGAAATTGAAGTGCACTTTGCCAGGTAGCAGCAGGCTGATGACATATCTGGGTCCTTATTGCAAATAAGGCTAAATGTTAGCATGGATGGCTGCATAGTTCCATTTGCCCATCCTGCTCTGATATTTAAAAGCATCTAAAGACAATGGTCAGGGCTTGTGTTGTTTGTGATCCAGGGAAATCTGAAAGGCTGGTTCAGTCTTAGACCCTCTAAGGGCACTGCAGACAAATTGGAGAAAACTAAGATAGGAACATCTTGAGGATCCTTAACTACAACAGGATCTGAGCCTGCTCCTGTGATGATTGACTGTAGTCCCTTTGGAGCACATTAAAGCCATCCTATGGGGTTAGTATGAAACCAGATCAAAGTGACTCTCTGGGAAACCTTCAACCTGGAGACAGGAGCAGAACCCTCATCCCTCAGGTGGCCATGGTCTGGGAATGAAGCCATGCTCCTGGAACATGTTTGGAGCTATGTGTATGCAAACACCATATGTTACCCACTGGAAGCAGGTAACTCAGTATAATGAGAAATGTTCTAAAATTGCCACAGAGCACTGATGTGTTTTAGACCCTATCAAGCAAATTAGGACCTAGGACTAAGAGAGATAACACACTAATTTAGTATCCTGGGTACAGAGGGGAATGATCAGTGAAGCCTCTATGAGTTGACAGAGGACCAAGCCAGCAAATGCAATAGGAAGTACTAGGAAGAAAATAAGTCTTGGGGAGTTTAGCCCTGGTAGATATCCCAGACAACTATGCAAGTCAGACTTGGCTCTGGAGTAGCACCGAATAAAGCCACGAAGACTCAGCAATGGAAAACTACAGATTTTAGTAAAAGGCAGAGGACGATGGCTTCAACCTCTGAAACAAAGTAGCTTCTCGAACAACCACAGCCATGACCACTCCATGTGTACTTGCCCACTTTTAACCTCATTCTTTCTTCTCTACTGTGGAGTTCTCCTTAGGCACTCTGAGTTAACATGTAAACTTATAATGGGGCATCTAATAAATATATAAACATATAACTGGTTATTGACTAAAAAATTCACAGAGGAATAATACAACCTAAAATTAACTAATTAGTAATTTCACTACTGGTTAATGATATACATACAAACCTACCAAGTAATATCTCAGATATAATATGCTTGTTTTTAGAATTTTGAAATTCAAATTTGGAGACTTTGATATTCTTTTTGGATCTGTTCTTTGGTAACTCCAGAGCGGTTGTTAACATTTTGGTGTTTCTATTTCTATGTTTTTCGAATGAGAAAAAGTATGTAGTGTTTTTTGTGCAAAGATTCTAGAAAGACATTAGATATCTTGGCATCATTTTGTGTTTATCATTAAAATGTAGGAGACTTTTATCCTATGATGTTCCTAAGTCTGTTCCACAAATAGTGATGCTTAGGGTCTCTGTTGATTTTTCTTCTCTTTGAGAACAGGAAGAAGGACAAAATGCTGGGGGAACAGAATGAGCATGTATTGACCATTAACTCTATCTCTAGGTGATTTATCTATATTTAACCTTTACAACCATCTTATGAAGCAGGTATTATTAACCATGACATGTGTTAGCAGCAAGTAGAAAGGCCACTTGCCTCTTAATGAGATAGCATGAGATTTTTATGCACTTCTTAAAAGTAACAAGATCATGTCTTCTCTATGATTTTTGAGAATTTGCATTTTCCAGGTTTGCCATCCCTGCTCTTGGCTATTCTAGTCTATCAACAAAAGAAAGAAACCTTTGACTGTGGTTAGGTAATTTACTCAAATAGTAGATGTGGAGTTTAAAGCATTCAGGTTTTCACTCTCTATTGCATTCTTAAGTGTTTAAAAGTAAGGTATTTCACATTGGTTTTAGAAGTGCATTCATCTGTAATCACCACTTAGCCTTCAAAATAAGTCTTTAGGTAGATGACTAAAGTGATCACGAGAAAGTCATAAAGCATGAAAATTGAATCATTTAAAACATGTTTATTCTTTATCTCTTTATTGCTTTTAGGATATTCAACAAGTGGGAATAGCATGTGCTAGACTCCAGCTATTTGCAATATACTAAGTAAGGAGGCATATTATTTTAGGAAAAACAGAGAGGGAACAGATTGCTTACAAAGTATTTTCTTACTGCTTTTCTCTATGTTCTTTTAGAAAGCAATGCAAAAATAGATTGACCTTGTTTTGGGGTTGGTTGTTCTTAAGGTCTCAAGGTGTATACTTCACTTTCTTGGGTCAGATAGTTGATGGGTTTCGACATACTTATACACATATAGAGACCCAAGTTGTGAAAAGATCAAAATGTTTGTCAGATATTCCCAGCTCCTCTTCAAGTTAACCCAATGACACATGACACATATCCAGAGGAAATGAAGATCTTACTCTTTGAGAAAATCCCAGTTATCTTATAAGTCTATCAAAGCAGAGCACCAGAAAGAGCTTTTGAAAAAGATATTTCAGTCTAAAACACAGCAGATGACAAACCCAGTCCTAGAGCCCTCTGGGAATTTGACTACCAAAACCCAGTATATCACAGAAACATTTATTTTGTAAGTAATGTTAATGATATTCTCAGAGCTCTGTGCTTATTGTTTAACATTGCCATCATTTATTGATGACTAATGGCCAATAAACAGAGCCTCTTGCCTTTACTCTGGCTTCTAGTCAGTATTTATGGATTAGGTCCATTAGCCTCCTTTTGAAAGCCATTGGGACAATGCAGCTGGTACCCAACAGACGTAGATATGCAAAAAACATTATCTGCCACTCAGGTAAAGACAAAGAGGTGAAATTGTAAGGAAGATGTGCAATTACAACCATAAGAAGCACTAAAATATAAGTAATAACCTAATGAATATTTCTGAATATATCTAATCATGTGACTTACCTTTTTATTCTAGCTTTTAGAATACTAATCACAAATAGATTCCATGTTATCAAATATGGTTCTAAAAGAGAGTATGGAAATACAGTTTTTGAGACCACATTAAGAAAAAAAATGCTCAGGCATTTAAGAATGTAAAAGACTTGTAGAAATAAAAGAAATGATAAGAAGATTTAATTACTGGAAATAGATGGTAAAAGGAAGATGGCATACAATTTAGAGAAAAAATACAACACATTATGGGAACTACAATTCAAGATGAAATTTGGGTAGGGACACAGCCAAACCATACTAGGCCTTTATACTGCACTTTAGGAAAGTCTTGCTCATTTGGGGTTGATGCATAAAAACTCACAAACTGGATTTAATAAGAAAGTTCCACCATGCCCTAGTAAAGTATGCACTCTCACCAAGTATTTGGTCCAAGGGCTTTAGTTTGTTTGTCTCTGGTTAGGACAAAAAATATCAGGCTAGTCATTAGGAGATGTGAATTTAAGAGCTCTGCTCTGATAAGATGGATTGGAGAGTATCATTGGTCTGATTATCCAATTTCTTATTTCCAGAGAAACACAACTGCTACAGTCCTCCTAATAGGGAAAGAATAAAGTGATACTTTCCTTGGAGAATGGTAGTAGCACTTGTTTTCTCTTTGTTGAAGAGTTTCAATCCCAGTGCCCAGGGACACTTCAGGTCAAGAGGGCCTGCCTTGTAATTGACCCAGAGTATTAAAAAATAATATTTAGAGATGTCTGGCCTGATATAGTTCTAAGGTGTCTTCAGATATAGATTCTGATGTTTTCTTTCTCAAACTATACACAAATTTGATTTACCAAGATTGGTAGGCAAATTCCAGCCTTAGTTTTGTAGTCGATAATCGATCTATCACCAGTGATTCCATTTCTACTGTGTGCAACTTGAAAACATTGTATGCACTGAAGGCAATCAATTAGGCATTAGTCAGCTTTAGCAACTCTCTTTTTTGAGCAACCTCTAGATCAAGAGATAACAGCTTACTCTTCTACTTTTTAGAATTGCATAGCATATAAAATTAGGCTTTTCTTTAAGTAACAGAAAACTCAAAATAATAGTGTAAACCAGAGAGAGGTTTGTTTCTCTCATATACCTACAATCCAGAGGTAGCCAGGCTAGAGCCAGTAGGGTAGCTCCAGGAAGTGCCCATCTTGCCACTCTGCCACTCTTGGGGATTTCAGCCTTTATATGCATTCAGCCAGCAAAAAGGAATAAGTAGGTGAATGTCCCCTTCCTTTAAGGAACTTGCTAGAAATCAGCTACTTCCAGTTACCTTACATTACTGGAACTTAGTCCCATGCCTACTTACTAGCTTCAAAAGAATCTGTAATCTGCATTTAGCAGCCACATGCCCAGCTAGAATCAGGAGTTCTAATGTTAAGGGAGAAGAAGACCGCCAGCAACCTCTACCACACATTGTAATTACACAGCTCTTGGAACAGTCAACCCAAACTATTCTTTGAAATGTTCAGCCTTTAAGGGCTCCATGAACCCAGGGTAAAATGTACAGGTCTCCAAATCGCGGAAACATAATGCTCTCCAAACTACTTTTAGATCTTTGTTCTTACTTAAGTTGGACTTAGAACTCTTGTTGGTGCCCACCTTAGAGGACACTCAGAGATACAGTAGTTGTATATCATTTTCCAGGAGGAGACAAAAATATCCTCTGGAGATTTTTAATATGTTTGGCATTTAAGGAATATGAAGTGGGCAATCACTCTATAAACAGTTAAATTTGCCCTATATGAATGCAAACAGCTATATTTTCCCTGAGAACCAACATTAAACAAAATCACAAGGCAATTATTATACATTAATTATTTTCTAATATGTAAGACAAAATTATATATTTATTTTAAACAATGAAACCTATATTACTTATGCTATTTACACACACATGCTTTTGAATTCTGTCTTTTTATCTCAGTCATCCCTCATTAGCAGTACCGAGTTATGCCTTTGTTTTTAGTTCCAAGTGCTTCTGTGATATTGTTATGCACAGAGTGTTGGCTTTATTTCTTTCACTCTTTCTATCCTTCATCATATTAATGACACAGATTGTGTGATGAAGAGTTGTCAACATGATCATTTTTCTATATTTACAGGTATAATAACTGCATTGAAGTGGATTTGTCATCTAATAGCCTTAAATGAACCCTCTCTTTTGAGCTGCATTTCACTCCATTATTTACTGTGCTTCCCAATAGCTTATCATCCACGACTGTCTACTCTCCTCTTTCCCTTAATTTCCTGAGACAGATTTCCACTTAAGAAACTGAGAAACTATTAGATGGAGAGGTTCCACAAATCACCAGAGCATAAGGTTTTCTGCAAAGAGACACATTCACCCCTCATGGGTTAAAGAAAGAAAGTAGCGCTACATCTTCCACACTGACAAACTCAGTCATTATCAATGTGTAAAGGGCATAATCCTATTTCAATTGGGGAAATTTACATGCATAACTCTCATTAACACAAATACAACAGAAACTAAGTGCCTAAATTCCTGGGCAGAGAAAAGAGAAGTGGTTATGCCCCTAGTCTAATATAAAACATGACTTCCTATATTTGAGTTGGAATTTTCATAAGTGTTTTATATTAGTCTGTGAGTTGTTCTAGAGAGAGGCAATATCAAACAAGAAAATAATACTCTGTCTCCGTAAAGCGTTTTAGCAATGCTCAGAGAAGTGGGCTACCAGACATTTACTTTGGAAATTATCTTGCTAGCTCCAACATGTTTTCAAATTATGCGCGTATTGTTATTCTGCTATAATTGGCACAACCACCATATATCTTTATCTTTGCTGTATTTGGAATACAGAAAAAGAAGAGCATTTCCTTTCATGGTAACATTTTGAAGCTAATAATATACAGTAGTACAAAATATGTTAACTGTTCAAAATAGTTGTCCTTAAATATGTTTGTTTGAAGATTACATATGTCCTATGAATCTTTTTGTTTAATTTGTAATTACTTTACATGATTAAAAAGAATACAAATAACTTACCTAATTTCTCAAAAGAAAAATATAAAACAAGATTATCATGCCATATACAATTTTCACAAATTATTTGCCAGTGATAAATTAATTACAGGAGTTGATTAATGAACCAAATATTACCACCTAAATTATGTTTCTTTGCATTCCCAGGTAGCTTATTTAACTTGTCTGAATGGAGTTCTATGCTTCAATGTTTTCAGAAGCCCATGCTAAGACTTGAGAAATTCTTGATTGAGGTGAGAGTAGGCTGAGTGAGAAGCATCATGAAGACATGAAAGTGCTAGTGAGGTTTGGGCAAATTATTATAGCATAGGCAGTTCACTTGAAGCTAGTGGAAGCAACTGGTCACTTGCCTTTGAATTTAAGAATTGATAGAGACTACATTTTAATCTTATTATTTTTCATCTATCACTTTCATCTTCTGGCTGTATATTTTACACACATTTTCATGAGCACAACTCCAGGAGGCACGTTTTTGCCATTGAAGAAACTGAGTCATAGATGATAGTAAGTGATACTAAGTGATGATAGTAAGGTAAATCTTATTTTTCATCTATCACTCATTTCATGTTATTAGATATTTATTAGGTTCAGAGACTCAGTTGCCGTCTAGGTACATTGTTACCTGAGCTCTTACTTACCTCACTGCTGTAGTCTGAATATTTGTCCTCCACACCCCAAATTCTTATGTTGCAATCTAATCTTCAATGCAAAAATAGTATTAAAAGGTGGGGCCTTTGGAAAGGGTTAGATCATGAAGGCAGAGTCCTAATGAATGGGATTCGTGACCCTATCAGAGAGGCCTAAGAGAGTTCATTGGCCTCTTCCACCAAGTGAGAACTCAGCAAGAAGGTGGCATCTTTGAACTTTGAAGAGTGAGCCATTGACAGATGTCACATCCTTTGGGACTTTGATCGTGGACCTTTCAGCCTCTAGGACTGTAAGAAATAAATGTCTGTTGCTTGAAAGGTATGGTAATTTGTTACAGCAGCCCAAACTGCCTAAGACACTCATCATGGTAGACATTTATGTTGTGTCTACACTAAACACTCAGGATATACACTACCAAACAAGTGAATCAACTAGATGGCATAAAACTGAAACAAATAAGTTGATCTAGGAAAATTTTGACTTCTGATACATGGTCTAATAACCAAAAGACAACTACACAAATATAACCCGCAATAATTCCCATTACCACCCATTTTTAAACATGCATTCCTTGCCAGGCTATATATTTTACTAAGCACAACTCCATGAGACATGTTTTTACCAATGAATAAACTGAGTCATAGAGAGGTTGTCACTTGCCAAAAGCAAATGGCTAGTAAATGCCCACAGCCTAAATTTGAAAGCAGTTTTTTACATGCTGAATTTCTTGAATAAATCTGTAAATGAGTACAAAGCCCACATTTCTTAACCATGTATATAACAGCATAATACTGAGTTTACCAAATCAGGCCCCTATGATTAGGTGGAAAGGAGAAACCTGAATATTTAAATACATTAGGTTCATTTAATTCGTGAGCTCTTTTTACTCAGTAAAAAAATGAAGTGACTCCTTTGACGATCTCAGCTAATGAGATCAGGGGCATGAGCAGGGTCATGGATGGAACACAGATGTTCTGATCTGTCCAGTACAGTTCCCATTCAGTACTATCTCATTTCCACCCCGTGACACCCATTAATTCATGACAGTCACCGTCACCTAGGGTAAGTTTTATCCATCTACACCTTGGGGGCAGTTAATAATCAAAACACACATCTTTATCATTCACCAAAAAATATAAGATAAATTTTTTTTGGCCTCTACATTGTACCCTCTGATTCTATTCCTACTATTCGAGTCAATAAATATGTATCAGATATTTACTATATTTTACGGTACTATGTTAGCTAGTGTGAATGACAGTAAAATGAAAAAAAGAACAATAACAATTATTCTTAAGAAGCTTCTATTCTAGTTGTAGGATGCCTATACACACGAAAAGACTACGGTAACTATATAACATGATAGAGGAAACATAAAAGAGGGAAAGATTTTTTCTGGCTCAAGGGAGCAGGAAAAGCTTCATAAAATATGTTAGATTTTATGTAGAAAAGCTTCATAAAATATGTCAGATTTTAAGCGGATCAAGACATAAGGGAGGTGATATGGTTTGGATCTGTGTCCTACCCAAATCTCATGTTCAAGTGTAATTCTCAGTGTTGAAGATGGGGCCTAGTTGGAGGTGATTGGATCACAGGGGTGCTTTCTAATGCTTTAACACAGTCACTCTGGGTGCTATTCTCATGACACTGAATGAGTTCTCATGAGAATTTGTTGTTTAAAAGTGTGTAGCACTTTTCCCTCCCCTATCCGCTTCCTCTTGCTCCAGTCATGTGAAGTGCCAGCTTTTCCATCACCTTCCACCATGATGAAAGCCAAGCAGATGCTTGGATAGACCATGAACCAAATAAACCTCTTTTTATTGTTGTTGTTTCATTTTTATGTTTGTTTGTTTTTTATTGTATGTTAGTTTCTGGGGTACATGTGCAGATCATGCAGGATTGTTGCATAGGTACATACATGGTAAGGTAGTTTGCTGCCTCCACCCCCCCATTACCTATATCTGGCATTTCTCCCCATGTAATCTCTCCCCAACCTCCCCACCCCAGCTGACCTCCCCTAACCCTACCCAACAGATCCCAATGTGTGATGCTCCCCTCCCTGTGTCCATGTGTTCTCATTGTTTAACACCCACCTATGAGTGAGAACATGCAGTGTTTGTTTTTCTGTTCTTGTGTCAGTTTTCTGAGAATGATGGTTTCAAGATTCATCCATGTCCCTACAAAGGACATGAACTCATCACTTTTTATGGCTGCATAGTATTCCATGGTGTATATGTGCCACATTTTCCTTGTCCAGTCTATCATAGATGGGCATTTGGGTTGGTTCTAAGTCTTTGCTATTGTAAACAGTGCCAAAATGAACATACATATGCATGTGTTTTTCTAATAGAATGATTTATAATCCTTTGGATATATACCCAGTAATGGGATGCTGGGTCAAATGGAATTTCTATTTCTAGGTCCTTGAGGAATCGCCACACTGTCTTTCACAATGGTTGAACTAATTTGCACTCCCACCAACAGTGTAAAAGTGTTCCTATTTCTCCACATCCTCTCCAGCATCTGTTGTCTCCCAATTTTTTAATGATCACCTTTTTAACTGGCATGAGATGGTATCTCAATGTGGTTTAGATTTGCATTTCTCTAATGACCAGTGATTATGAACATTTTTTCATATGTTTGTTGGCCTCATATATGTCTTCTTTTTGAAAAGTATCTGTTCATATCATTCACCCACTTTTGAATGGGTTACTTTTTTTTCTTGTAAATCTGTTTTAGTTTCTTTGTAAATTCTGGATAATAGCCCTTTGTCAGATGGGTAGATTGCAAATTTTTTTCCCATTCTGTTGGTTGCTGGTTCACTCTAATGACTGTTTCTTTTGCTGTACAGAAGCTCTGGAGTTTAATTATATCCCATTTATCTATTTTGGCTTTTGTTGCCAATGCTTTTGATGTTTTAGTCATGAAGTCCTTGCCTATGCTGATGTCCTAAATGGTTTTGCCTAGGTTTTCTTCTAGACTTTTTATGGTGTTAGGCCTTGTGTTTAAGTTTTTAATCCAACTGGAGTTAATTTTAGTGTAAGATTTCAGGGGCGAGGACTCAAGATGGCGCTGTGAGAACAACCCAGGATTGGAGCTCTCGTTGAATCCGCAAACAGGTGAGTCGGAGCTGGATTTCCAGACTGATTTTTGTTGCCCACATAACGGGGAAACTCTCAAGTATAAAAAAGACACGGGACGCCAGGCAGTAGGTCTGCCTAGCGAAGCCGGCAGCCGGGGCGGCGGTGGCCGGCCCTACCCAGCAATCCCCACAGGGCGCGCTTGTCCGGGTGCCCTGTTGAACCGGCAACCTGAGACTTGAGAGGGCTGGACTTGAGACTGAATGAGACTTGGACAGTAGGCCAGCCCAGGGGATTGTAGGGACAGAGCGTTCGGGGTACCCAGTGGGACAAACAAAACCACGATTTCAAACTATCCCGAGCAGACGGTCCGAGACGCTCTGTGGGGGAGGGGCGTCCACCACTACCAAGGCAACCCACCCCAACTGAGATACACGCCCACTGCTGACGCAGCCAGCCATTGCCGAGGCAACCCGTCCCTACTGAGATACACGCCCACTGCTGACGCAGCCTGCCGTTGCCGAGGCAACACGCTACAACGAAGAGACTCCACCGCGGGCGTGGCGGAGACCACAGCAGAGCCTGCAGGAACAGGGCGAATCACACAACAGCATGGCGGAGCCTCGGCAGCCAAGCAGTGGCTAGTCTGCCTTCTAGCTGGGCAGGACACCTCAACGGACATTGAAAAATAAAGCCCAAACACCCCAACACAGAGCATTTGAGAAAAAAAGGGTTTTTTTTAATGAGCTCTGTTGCAGCAGAATCAAACATAGCAGCCTAACAGCCCTGAATGAACAACAGAGCTCACAGCTCAGCAATTGAGCTCCTAAAAAGTACAGACTGTCTCCTCAAGCAGCCCCCTGACCCCTCTGTATCCAAAAGACTGACATTTGGCAGGCATCATCCTGGGACAAAGATAGCAGAAAACGAAACGGCTAGCATCCCTCATTGTGCCACAGCTGCTAGAGGTGCACCCCAGACAAGCAGGGCCTGGAGTGGACCTCAGCAGTCATACAGCAAAGGGGCTAGGCTGGTAGAAGGAAAACCAAGTAACAGAAATACTTCATCATCAACAATCTGGGTGTCCACTCAGAGACCCAATCGAAAAGTCAGCAACTACGCAGACGACATGTGGATAAACCCACAAAGATGGGAAGAAACCAGCGAAAAAAGGAGGAAAACACCCAAAACCAGAACACCTCGCCTCCTAGAAAGGACCAAAACTCCTCACCAGCAAGGGAGCAAAGCTGGACAGAGAATGACTGTGACAAAATGACGGAATTAGACTTCAGAAGGTGGATAATGAGAAACTTTTGTGAGCTAAAAGAACATGTATTAAATCAATGCAAAGAAACAAAGGAACTTAAAAAAACATATGAGGAAATGATAACAAGAATGGATAACTTAGAGAGGAATATGAATGAATTAAAGGAGCTGAAAAACACAATACGAGAACTTCGCAAAGTATGCACAAGTTTCAATAGCCGAATTGACCAAGCAGAAGAAAGAATATCTGAAGTCGAAGACCAACTCAATGAAATTAAATGAGAAACCAAGATTAGAGAAAAAAGCGCAAAAAGGAATGAACAAAGTCTCCAAGAAATGTGGGCCTATGTGAAAAGACCTAACCTACGTTTGATAGGTGTACCAGAATGTGACGAAGAGAATGAATCCAAGCTGGAAAATACTCTTCAGGACATTATCCAGGAAAACTTCCCCCACCTAGCAAGACAGGCCAACACTCAAATGCAGGAAATACAGAGAACACCACAAAGATATTCTGCAAGAAGAGCAACCCCAAGGCACATAATCGTCAGATTCAACAAGGTTGAAATAAAGGAGAAAATACTAAGGGCAGCCAGAGAGAAAGGTCGAGTTACCCACAAAGGGAAGCCCATCAGACTCACAGCAGATCTCTCGGCAGAAACACTACAAGCCGGAAGAGAGTGGGGGCCAATATTCAACATTCTTAAAGAAAAGAACTTTCAACCCAGAATTTCATATCCAGCCAAACTGAGCTTCAGAAGTGAAGGAAAAATAAAATCCTTTGTGAACAAGCAAGTACTCAGAGATTTTGTCACCACCAGGCCTGCTTTACAAGAGCTCCTAAAAGAGGCACTACACATAGAAAGGAACAACCAGTAACAGCCATTCCAAAATCACACTGAATGCTAAAGAGCATCAACATAATGAAGAATCTACAACAACTAACAGGCAAAACAGCCACTTAGCATCAAAATGGCAGTATCAAATTCACACATAACAATATTAACCCTAAATGTAAATGGACTGAATGCACCAATCAAAAGACACAGACTGGCAAATTGGATAAAAAGCCAAAACCCATCAGTGTGCTGTATCCAGGAAACCCATCTCACATGCAAGAATACACAAAGGCTCAAAATAAAGGGATGGAGGAAGATTTACCAAGCAAATGGAGAGCAAAAAAAAGCAGGAGTTGCAATTCTCCTCTCTGATAAAATAGATTTTAAAGCAACAAAGATCAAAAGAGACAAAGAAGGCCATTACATAATGGTAAAAGGTTAGATACAACAAGGAGAGCTAATGATTCTAAACATATATGGACCCAATGCAGGAGCACCCAGATACATAAGGCAAGTTCTTAATGACTTACAAAGAGACTTAGACTCCCACACAATAATAGTGGGAGACTTTAACACTCCACTGTCAATATTAGACAGATCAACCAGACAGAAAATCAACAAGGATATCCAGGGCTTGAACTCAGACCTGGAGCAAGCAATCCTGATAGACATTTACAGAACTCTCCACCCCAAATCCACAGAATATACATTCTTCTCAGCACCACATCACACCTACTCAAAAATTGAACACATAATTGGAAGTAAAGCACTGCTCAACAAATGCAAAACAACTGAAATCATAACAAACAGCCTCTCAGACCATAGTGCAATCAAGTTAGAACTCAGAATACAGAAACCAACCCAGAACCGCACAGCTTCATGGAAACTGAACAACTGGCTCTTGAATGTTGACTGGGTAAACAATGAAATGAAGTCAGAAATAAAGAAGTTCTTCGAAACCAATGAGAACGAAGACACAACGTGCCAGAACC
The DNA here is from genome assembly GCF_049354715.1 of Callithrix jacchus. Classification (NCBI taxonomy): domain Eukaryota; kingdom Metazoa; phylum Chordata; class Mammalia; order Primates; family Cebidae; genus Callithrix; species Callithrix jacchus. The sequence goes on from NC_133504.1 coordinate 50,419,322, forward strand.
TCTGGGACACATTTAAAGCAGTCTCTAGAGGAAAGTATATAGCAATAAGTGCCCATATGAGGAGAATGGAGAGATCCAAAATTGACACCCTATCGTCAAAATTGAAAGAGCTAGAGGAGCAAGATCAAAAAAACTCAAAACCCAGCAGAAGACAAGAAATAACTAAGATCAGAGCTGAACTGAAGGAGATTGAGACATGAAAAACCCTTCAAAAAATCAATAAATCCCAGAGCTGGTTTTTTGAAGAGATCAACAAAATAGACAGACCACTAGCCAGATTGATTAAAAAGAAAAGAGAGAACAACCAAATAGATGCAATAAAAAATGATAAAGGGGTAGTCACCACAGATTCCACAGAAATTCAAACCATCATCAGAGAATATTACAAACAACTCTATGCACATAAACTAGTAAACCTGGAAGAAATGGATAAATTCCTGGACTCCTGCATCCTCCCAAGCCTAAACCAGGAGGAAGCTGAAACTATGAATAGACCAATAACAAGGTCAGAAGTCGAGGCAGCAATTAAGAGCCTACCACACAAAAAAAGCCCAGGTCCCGACGGGTTCACAGCCGAATTCTACCAGACACACAACAAGGAGCTGGTACCATTCCTTCTAAAACTATTTCATACAATCCAAAAAGAGGGAATACTTCCCAAATCATTTTATGAGACCAACATCATCCTGATACCAAAACCCGGCAGAGAGCCAACAAGAAAAGAAAACTTCAGGCCAATATCCATGATGAACATAGATGCAAAAATCTTCAATAAAATATTGGCAAGCCGAATGCAACAGCAAATCAAAAAACTTATTCACCATGATCAAGTAGGATTCATCCCGGGAATGCAAGGCTGGTTTAACATACGCAAGTCTATCAATGTAATTCACCACATAAACAGAACCAAAAACAAAAACCACATGATTATCTCAATTGACGCAGAGAATGCATTTGACAAAATTCAGCAGCCCTTTATGCTAAAAACCCTCAATAAACTCGTATCGATGGAACGTATCTCAAAGTAATAAAAGCTATTTATGACAAACCAACAGCCAATATCATACTGAATGGGCAAAAACTGGAATCATTCCCTTTGAAATCTGGCACTAGACAAGGATGTCCTCTTTCACCACTCCTATTCAATATAGTTCTGGAAGTCCTAGCCAGAGCAATCAGGCAAGAAAAAGAAATAAAGGGTATTCAAATAGGAAAGGTGGAAGCCAAATTGTCTCTATTTGCAGACGACATGATAGTATACCTAGAAAACCCCATCACCTCAGCCCCAAAACTCCTGAAACTGATAAGCAACTTCAGCAAAGTCTCAGGATATAAAATCAATGTGCAAAAATCGCAAACATTCCTCTACAACAATAACAGACTTAAAGAAAGCCAAATCAAGAACGAACTGCCATTCACAGTTGCTACAAAAAGAATAAACTACCTTGGAATACAACTCACAAGGAACGTAAGGGACCTCTTCAAGGAGTACTACAAACCACTGCTCAACGAAATCAGAGAGGACACAAACAGATGGAGAAACATTCCATGTTCATGGTTAGGAAGAATTAATATCATGAAAATGGCTATACTGCCCAAAGTAATTTACAGAATCAACGCTATCCCCATCAAGCTACCATTGACTTTCTTCACAGAACTGGAAAAAACCACCATGAACTTCATATGGAACCAAAAGAGAGCCCACATAGCCAAGTCAATTCTAAGCAAAAAGAACACAGCGGGGGGCATCACACTACCGGATTTAAAACTATACTACAAGGCTACAGTAATCAAAACAGCATGGTACTGGTACCAAAACAGAGATACAGACCAATGGAACAAAACAGAGGCACTGGAGGCAACACAACATATCTACAACTCTACAATCTTTGATAAACCTGACAAAAACAAGCAAGGGGGAAAGGATTCCCTGTTTAACAAATGGTGTTGGGAAAACTGGCTAGCCATGTGCAGAAAGCAGAAACTGGACCCCTTCCTGACACCTTACACTAAAATTAACTCCAGATGGATTAAAGACTTAAACATAAGACCTGGCACCATAAAAACCCTAGAAGGAAATCTAGGCAAAACTATCCAGGACATAGGAGTAGGCAAGGACTTCATGAACAAAACACCAAAAGCATTGGCAACAAAAGCCAAAATAGACAAATGGGACCTAATCAAAGTCCACAGCTTCTGCACGGCAAAAGAAACAGTCACTAGAGTGGATCGGCAACCAACAGAATGGGAAAAAATTTTTGCAGTTTACCCATCTGACAAAGGGCTGATATCCAGAATTTACAAAGAACTCAAACGGATTTACTGGAAAAAAACAAACAAGCCCATTCAAAAGTGGGCAAAGGATATGAACAGACACTTTACGAAAGAAGACATATATGAGGCCAGCAATCATATGAAAAAATGCTCATCGTCACTGGTCATCAGAGAGATGCAAATCAAAACCACATTGAGATACCATCTCACGCCAGTTAGAATGGCGATCATTACAAAATCTGGAGACAACAGATGCTGGAGAGGATATGGAGAAAAAGGAACACTTTTACACTATTGGTGGGAGTGTAAATTAGTTCAACCATTGTGGAAGACAGTGTGGCGATTCCTCAAGGCCTTAGAAATAGAAATTCCATTTGACCCAGCAATCCCATTACTGGGTATATATCCAAAAGACTATAAATCGTTCTACTATAAGGACACATGTACACGAATGTTCATTGCAGCACTGTTTACAATAGCACAGACCTGGAATCAACCCAAATGCCCATTGATAATAGACTGGATTGGAAAAATGTGGCACATATACACCATGGAATATTATGCAGCAATCAGAAATGATGAGTTTGTGTCGTTTGTAGGGACATGGATGAATCTGGAGAACGTCATCCTCAGCAAACTGACACAAGAACAGAAAATGAAACACCGCATATTCTCACTCATAGGCGGGTGATGAAAAATGAGAACACATGGACACAGAAAGGGGAGTACTAAACACTGGGGTCTATTGGGGGGAAAAGGGGAGGGCCAGTGGGAGGGGGAGGTGGGGAGGGATAGCCTGGGGAGAAATGCCAAATGTGGGTGAAGAGGAGAAGGAAAGAAAAGCACACTGCCATGTGTGTTCCTACGCAACTGTCTTACGTGCTCTGCTCATGTACCCCAAAACCTAAAATCTAATAAAAAATTTAAAAAAAAAAGATTTCAGGAAGGAGTCTAGGTTCTGCTTTTTGCACATGGCTAGCCAGTTTTCCCAACACCATTTATCAAACAGGGAATTCTTTTCCAATTGCTTGTTTTTGTCAGGTTTGTCAAAGATCAGATGGTTGGAGATGTATGGTGTTGCCTCGAGCCTCTGTTCTGTTTCTTTGGTCTATATCTCTGTTTTAGTACCAGTACCATGCTGTTTTGATTACTGTAGCCTTTTAGTATAGTTTGAAGTCAGGTAGCATGATGCCTACAGCTTTATTTTTTATTTTTTTTTTTGCTTAAGATTGTCTTGGTTATACAGGCTCTCTTCTGGTTCCATATGAAGTTTAGGTGTTTTTTTCCAGTTCTGTGAAGAACATCATTGGTAACTTGATGGGGATAGCATTGAATCTATAAATTACTTTGGGCAGTATGGCCATTTTGACGATATTGATTCTTCCTAACCATGAGCATGGAATGTTTTCCCATCTGTTTGTGTCCTCTCTTATTTCATTGAGCAGTGGTTTGTAGTTCTCCTTGAAGAAGTTCTTGAGATCCTTTGTTAGTTGTATTCCTAGGTATTTTATTCTTTTTGTAGCAATTGTAAATAGCAGTTCATTCTTGATTTGGCTGTCTTTAAGTCTTTTATTGGTGTATAGGAGTGCTTGTGATTTCAGTACATTGATTTTGTATCCTGAGACTTCGTTGAAGTTGCTTATTAGTTTAAGGAGACGTTGGGCTGCGACTATGGGGTCTTCTAAATATACAATCATGTAATCTCTAAATAGAGACAATTTGACTTCCTCCTTTCCTAATTGAATATGCTTTATTTCTTTTTCTTGCCTGATTGCTCTTGCTAGATCTTCCAATACTATATTGAATAGGAGTGGTGAGAGAGGCATCCTTTTCTAGTGCCAGATTTTAAAGGAAATGCTTCCAGTTCCTGCCCATTCAATATGATATTGGCTCTTGGTTTGTCATAAATAGGTTTTATTATTTTGAGATACGTTTCATTGATACCTAGTTTATTGAGAGTTTTTAGCATAAAGCACTGTTGAATTTTGTCGAAGGCCTTCTCTGCAACTATTGAGATAATCACGTGGTTTTTGTCTTTGGTTCTGTTTATGTGGTGGATTATGTTTATAGACTTGTGTCTGTTGAACCAGTCTTGCATCCCCAGGATGAAGCCTACTTGATTGTGATGGCTAAGCTTTTGATGTGCTGTTGCAATCAGTTTGCCAGTATTTTATTGAAGATTTTTGCATCTATGTTCATGGATATTGGCCTGATGTTTTCTTTTTTTGTTGTTGAGTCTCTGCCAGGTATTTGTTAAGTCTCAGGATGTTGTTGGTCTCATAGAATGATTTAGGAAGGATTCCTTCCTTTTGTATTATTTGGAATAGTTTCAGAAGGAGTGAAAAAAGCAGCTCCTCTTTGTGTGTCTGGTAGAATTTGACTGTGAACCGAATCTGGACCTGGGCTTTTTTTGGGTGGTAGGCTATTAATTGTTGCCTCAACTTCAGCCCTTCTTGTTGGTCTATTCAGGGTTTCAACTTCTTCCTGGTTTCGGCTTGAGAGGGTGCAAGTGTCCAGGAATTTATCCATTTCTTCCAGGTTTACTCATTTATGTGCATAGAGTTGTTTGTAGTAATCTCTGATGGTAGTTTGTATTTCTGTGGAATCGGTGGTGATTTCCCCTTTATCATTTTTTATTGCATCTATTTGATTATTCTCTCTTTTCTTTTTTATTAATATGGCTAGTGGTCTATTTTTTTGATCTTTTCAAAAACCAGCTCCTGGATTTATTGATTTTTTGAAGGGTTTTCTGTGACTCTATCTCCTTCAGTTCTGCTCTTAGTTATTTCTTGCCTTCTGCTAGCTTTTGAGTTTTTTTGATCTTGCTCCTCTGGCTCCTTCAATTTTGACAATAGGGTGTCAATTTTAGATCTTTCCTCACTTCTAAAGTGGGCATTTATTGCTATAAATTTTCCTCTAGACACTGCTCTGAATGTGTCCCAGAGATTCTGGTATGTTGTGTCCTCGTTCTTGTTGGTTTTGAAGAATGTCTTTATTTCTGCCTTCATTTCATTGTTTGTTTGTCTGTTTGTTTGTTTGAGACAGAGTTTCGCTCTTGTTACCCAGGCTGGTGTGCAGTGGTGCGATCTCGGCTCACCACAACCTCTGCCTCCTGGGTTCAGGCAATTCTCCTGCTTCAGCCTCCTGAGTCGCTGGGATTACAGGTGCGCGCCACGGTGCCCAGCTAATTTTTTGTATTTTTAGTAGAGACGGGGTTTCACCATGTTGACCAGGATGGTCTCGATCTCTTAATCTCGTGATCCACCCGCCTTGGCCTCCCAAAGTGCTGGAATTACAGGCGTGAGCCACCACACCTGGCCCCATTTCATTGTTTATCCAGTCAACATTCAGGTGCCAGTTGTTCAGTTTCCATGCAGTTGTGTGGTTCTTAGTTAGTTTCTTAATCATGAGTTCTAATTTGATTGCACTGTGGTCTAAGAGACTGTTATTATTTCCATTCTTTTGTATTTGCTGAGGAGTGACTTACTTCCACTTACGTGGTCAGTTTTAGAGTAGGTACTATGTGGTGCTGAGAAGAATGTATATTCTACTGATTTGGGGTGGAAAGTTCTGTAGATGTCTATTAGGTCCACTTGGTCCACATCTAATTTAAAGTCCTGGATATCCTTGTTAATTTTCTGTCTAATTGATCTGTCTAATACTGACTGTGGAGTGTTAAAGTCTCCATTTCTATTGTGTGGGAGTCTAAGTTACTGTAATTATCTTCCAAACTGAGATCAAGGAAGGTTACGTGACTTTTCCAGAGTCACATGGGTATTACAGTAAGCAGTGGAGTCAGGATTTTAACCTGGGCAGTTTAATGCTTGGAGACATACTCTTAACCACTAGAGTTTACTGCTCTGGTTTCTGAAGTCAGGCATACCTTAGTTTGAAGTCTGACTCTGTCACTTACCAGCCATGGGAAAAACTTTTACCTTACTTTCTTCATTGTCACATATTTAAAATCAGGAAAATCGTACTTACATAATTTGGAATGGGAAGACTGGGAAAGGCACCGGACCACCACCTGGCTGGCCATTAAGGAGCCACAATTACTATAGTAGTTTCACTATCTTTCAGGAGCTGTTTTACAGTTTTATAGGCTCAGAAGACCTACCCATCAGCTTCCCAGAGCTGATCAAACTCTGGGGTACTCTCTCAAGATACAAAGCCCACCATGTTCCAGGCACCATGTTGGGAAGATATTAAGTATTACTTGGGCAGAGAAGTGGCGTTATTAGGCCAGGTGCAGTGGCTCACACCTGTAATCCCAGCACTTTGGGAGGCCAAGGTGGGAGGATCAGTTGAGGCCAAGAGTTCAAAACCAGCCTGGCCAAAACGGTGAAACCCCATCTCTACTAAAAATACAAAAATTAGCCAGGTGTTGGTTGCAGACAGTTGTAATCCCAGCTATTTGGGAGGCTGAGGCAGGAGAATTGCTTGAACCCGGGCGGTGGAGGCTGCAATGAGCTGAGGTTGTGCCACAGTATTCTAGCCTGGGTGATAGAGTAAGATTCTAAAAAAAAAAAAATGGTGTTATTAAAGTTACCGAGTTAAAGAGATCAGTTAGGTAGAGTCTTGCAATGGATAAGGTAAAAGGAAATGTAGAACTGTACTAGGTTTGTAATATAACAAACAGGAAGAATAGGACATAGTTAGTAAAATTTTGGAGAACAAAACAAGCTAATGTTAGTGACTGATCAAAAAGAATGATGCAGTTTGGAGCATGAGTGCCTGAAAAAAGTACTAGACTTTTAAAAGAGACAGATGCTGGCTCATGTCTAAGCCTCTATGTTTTGGGGTATTTTGTTTCACAGCAATAGATAATCAGAACAATATGCAACTAATGTAAAATCCCCTTTTTTGGACTTATATTTCCATGTTTAATGTATGCCTTACAAAAATATTAACCTATGCTATAAAACCACTATTTTAAAGGACATGTGGGGCTGAGCATGGTGGCTCATGTCTGTAATCCCAGCACTCTGGGGGACTGAGGCAGGTGAATTGCTTGAGTCCAGAAGTTCACAACCAGACTGAGCAACATATTAAAACCCCATCTCTACTAAAAATGCAAAAAATTAGCCAGGCATGGTGGCACATGCCTGTAATCCCAGCTACTCAGGAGGCTGAGATAGAAGAATCATGTGACCCTAGAAGGTCGAGGTTTCAATGAGCCGAGATTGTACCACAGCACTCCAGCCTTGGCAACCAGAGTGAGATTCTGCCTCTAAATAAATAAATAAATGGCATATAATAATTTCCAAGGTTAATGTGGCCAGGGAATATAGATGCTTTGGTTATACTCTAACTCCCTCTATGCCTCAGCTCCTTGAGGGCAAAAAGTTTCTATCATTTCTCCCACCTATATAGAAAGGTCAATATTTATCTTCTCAAGTACCTAGTTTATATCACTTTGCCCCTCTTTGAGGTTCCTTTTGTTGCTGTAACAAATTACCAGAAAGGCGGGGCATGGTGGAGGCTGCAGTGATCCCACACTTTGGGGGGCCAAGGGGGGTGGATCGCCTGAGGTCAGGGGTTCCAGACCAGCCTGGCTAATTTGGTGTAAACCCATCTCTACTAAAATACAAAAATTCGCTGGATGTAGTGGCACATCCTTATAATCCAAGCTACTCTGGATGCTGAGGCAGGAAAATAGCTTGAACCCAGGAGGCAGAGGTTAAAGAAAGCCAAGATCATGCCATTGCACTCCAGCCTAGGCGACAGAATGAAACTCTGTTTCAAAAAAAAAAAAAAAAACCCACAGAAATTTAATCGTTTAAAACAACAAGAATTTATTACCTTATAGTTCTAGAAGTCAGAAATTTGAAATAGGTCTCACTGGGTGGGGAAACTAAGGTGTTGGCAGGACTGTCTGCTTCTGGAGTTTCCAGAGGAGAATCTGCTTCCATGCTTTCCCCAGCTATTGGAGGCTGCCTCTATTTCTTGACTCATGGTCCCTTTTAGTAATTGAATCACTCCAAACTCACCTTCCATCTCACAGCTCTTTCTCTGACTGGACTGCTTCCCTCTTCCATCTTTTAAAGACCTGTGTAATTACACTGGTGCCATGTGGATAACCCAAGATGCTTAAGATGTAAGTATCTTGGATTTTCCACGTAGCCCCAATGATGTTAAGTAAGATCCTTAACTTAATTACATCTACAAAAAAAGATGCTCTTTTGACATGTAACGTAACATACTTGCAGATTCTAAGAATAAGGAAGTACACATCTTGGCAGTTGGTCATTATTTTAACTAGCATAGCCTGTAAGGAAAAGAAACCCAAATTAATGGTTTTTTCCTACTATATACTCACATTCAACATATAAAACTTATTTCTGTGACCAAATGCGTGGGTTTTTCCCCCACACCAACGAATTCTCTGACACCAGCTAGGTGTCCTATAATTAAATCCAATTCTGACACTATCTAACTAGAGTTAAGAGGCAGATCCCACAGGTTAAGAGCACAGTCCCACAAGACTGTCCCACACTTCAGATGCCAGTCCACAAGTTCCCAGCGTATGGTACTTCTCACTGACTGGCTGCAAGTTGGGGGTTCCCATTATAAAATTTTTTTAATTTTTTTAATCTTTCTGATAGCAATCACCTGAGCATATTTACTCATTTTAAAAAGAAAAAGCTCTGATCCTTATCTTTCTACACTTACCATGTAATCCCTCTACTCAAAGAATGAAAATGGAATCAATAATGTTAAGAAAACACTGACAAATAGAGCTGGAAAAGGTCATGAAGAGAGGATTCTGATACTTCTTTGCCTGATTTAAAAATAAAAATCAAAAAAACCACTTTACAAAAACCATAGCCTTGGGCCAGTTGCAATGGCTCATTCCTGTAGTCTCAGCACTTTGGGAGGCCAAGGTGGGCAGACTGCTTGAGCCCAGGAGTTCAAGACCAGCCTGGGCAACATGGTGAAACCCCATCTCTACAAAAAATACAAAAATTAGTGCAGCATAGTGGCACATGCATGTGGTCCCACTTACTGGGAGGATCACCTGACGTGGGAGGATACCTGAGCCTAAGAGGCAGAGGTTGCAGTGAGCCAAGATCGTGCCACTGCACTCCAGCCTGGGTGATAGAATGAGACCCCATCTTAAAATAAAAAACAAAACAACCATAACTTTGCACAAAGACATTGCAACTTTACAGAAAAAAAGTGATTCTGCTCGGTTATCTGCCCAGCAACTGCATGTCCAACTTTAAACTAGCATAACCCTTGTTATTGATCTTTGTAGCCAAGAATAATTATTTCAAAACAATTATGTAATCCTCTCCATTTTTTCCTTTAAAAACCTGTATCTTTCTTCATCTCTCTGAAAATGCACAGTTTACCACGGCATACATATTTCCTTTACAATGCTGCAATTCCAAATAAACATCTTTTCTTTACGAGACTCTCTCTTAGTTTGTTATATAAGTTGACATCATGATCCTCACGGAGTTTGATCATTCCCTAGAATGGCTTAAGGATGTAAGAAAAACACTTTCCTTACTATTGATTACTGATTTATTACAAAGGCTACTTTAAAGGATACTAATGAGTAGCCAGATGAAGTGATACTGTAGGTTGAGGTTCAGAAGGGTCCTAGATAACACAGGAGCTACTATCCTTTTGGAGTTGGGGTGCATCACTCTCCTGGCATGGGATGTGTTCAGCAAACTGGAAGTTCTCCAAACTCTATTATTTTGGGTTTTTATGAAGCCTTCATTACATAGGCACAATTGATTAGATCACTGACCACTGGTGATCAACTCAATCTTTAGCCCTTCTTCCCTCCTCACCCTAGGTCAGGGGATGGGGCTGAAAGTTGCAACCCTCTAATCATATGGTTGGTTCCCTGGAAAGCAATCTCCATTCTGATGGCTCCCACCCCCCCTTCCATCTCATTTGCATACAAAAAGATACCTATTGTTTCAGAGATTCCACAGGTTTTAGGAACAGTGTGCTGAAAAATAGGGCAGAGACCAATATAATTTCTAATTATATTACAACATCACATAGCCCCTATTCCTCCTTTGTGTGTTTTTTTAAAATTGCATTTTAGGTTTTGGGGTACATGTGCAGAACATGCAAGATAGTTGCATAGGTACACATGTGGCAGTGTGATTTGCTGTCTTCCTCCCCTTCACCCACATCTGGCACTTCTCCCCATGCTATCCCTCCCCAGCTACCCCCCCCGCTGTTCCTCCCCTATTCCCACCAATAGACCCCAGTGTGTAGTGCTCCCCTCCCTGTGTCCATGTGTTCTCATTTTTCATCACCCACCTATGAGTGAGAATATGCGGCATTTCATTTTCTGTTCTTGTGTCAGTTTGCTGAGAATGATGTTCTCCAGATTCATCCATGTCCCTACAAAAAACATGAACTCATCATTTTTTATTGCTGTGTAATATTCCATGGTGTATATGTGCCACACTTTACCAGTCCAGTCTATCATTGATGGGCATTTGGGTTGGTTCCCGGTCTTTGCTATTGTAAACAGCGCTGCAATGAACATTCGTGTACATGTGTCCTTATAGTAGAACAATTTATAGTCATTTGGATATATACCCAGTAATGGGATTGCTGGGTCAATTGCAATTTCTATTTCTAGGTCCTTGAGGAATTGCCACACTGTCTTCCATAATGGTTCAACTAATTTACACTCCCACCAGCAGTGTAAAAGTGTTCCTATTTCTCCACATCCTCTCCAGCATCTGTTGTCTCCAGATTTTTTAATGATCGCCATTCTCACTGGCGTGAGATGGTATCTCAATGTAGTTTTGATTTGCATTTCTCTGATGACCAGTGATGATGAGCATTTTTTCATATGTTTGTTGGCCTCATGTATCTCTTCTTTTGTAAAGTGTCTGTTCATATCCTTTGCCCATTTTTGAATGGGCTTGTTTGCTTTTTTCTTGTAAATCTGTTTGAGTTCTTTGTAAATTCTGGATATCAGCCCTTTGTCAGATGGGTAAACTGCAAAAATTTTTTCCCATTCTGTTGGTTGCCGATTCACTATAATGATAGTTTCTTTTGCTGTGCAGAAGCTGTGGAGTTTGATTAGGTCCCATTTGTCTATTTTGGCTTTTGTTGCCAATGCTTTTGGTGTTTTGGTCATGAAGTCCTTGCCTACTCCTATGTCCTGAATGGTTTTGCCTAGATTTTCTTCTAGGGTTTTTATGGTGTCGGGTCTTATGTTTAAGTCTTTAATCCATCTGAAGTTAATTTTAGTGTAAGGTGTCAGGAAGGGGTCCAGTTTCTGCTTTCTGCACATGGCTAGCCAGTTATCCCAACACCATTTATTAAACAGGGAATCCTTTCCCCATTGCTTTTGTCAGGTTTTTCAAAGATTGCATGGTTGCAGATATGTTGTGTTGCCTCCAATGCCTCTGTTCTGTTCCATTGGTATACATCTCTGTTTTGGTACCAGTACCATGCTGTTTTGATTACTGTAGCCTTGTAATATAGTTTGAAGTCCAGTAGTGTGATGCCTCCTGCTGTGTTCTTTTTGCTTAAAATTGACTTGGCTATGCAGGCTCTCTTTTGGTTCCATATGAAGTTCAAGCTGTTTTTTTCCAGTTCTGTGAAGAAAGTCAATGGTAGCTTGATAGGGATAGCATTGAGTCTGTAGATTACTTTGGGCAGTATGGCCATTTTCACATATTGATTCTTCCTAACCATGAACATGGAATGTTTCTCCATCTGTTTGTGTCCTTTCTTATTTCATTGAGCAGTGGTTTGTAGTTCTCCTTGAAGAGGTCCCTTACGTTCCTTGTTAGTTGTATTTCTAGGTATTTTATTCTCTTTGTAGCAATTATGAATGGCAGTTCATTCTTGATTTGGCTCTCTTTAAGTCTGTTATTGGTGTAGAGGAATGTTTGATATTTTTGCACATTGATTTTATATCCTGAGACTTTGCTGAAGTTGCTTATCAGTTTCAGGAGTTTTTGGGCTGAGATAATGGGGTCTTCTAGATATACTATTATGTCATCTGCAAATAGAGACAATTTGGCTTCCTCCTTTCCTATTTGAATACCCTTTATTTCTTTTTCTTGCCTGATTGCTCTGACTAGAACTTCCAGTATTATATTGAATAGGAGTGGTGAGAGAGGGCATCCTTGTCTAGTGCCAGATTTCAAAGGGAATGCTTCCAGTTTTTCCCCATTCAGTATGATATTGGCTGTTGGTTTGTCATAAATAGCTTTTATTATTTTGAGATACCTTCCATCAATACAGAGTTTATTGAGGGTTTTTAGCATAAAGGGCTGTTGAATTTTGTCAAAGTTCTTCTCTGCATCAATTGAGATAATCATGTGGTTTTTGTTTTTGGTTCTGTTTATGTGGTGAATTATGTTTATAGACTTGCATATGTTGAACCAGCCTTGCATCCCTGGGATGAATCCTACTTGATCATGGTGGATCAGCTTTTTCATGTGCTATTGCAATCAGCTTGCCAGTATTTTACTGAAGATTTTTGCATCTATGTTCATCATGGATATTGGCCTGAAGTTTTCTTTTCTTGTTTACACTCTGCCAGGTTTTGGTATCAGGATGATGTTGGTCTCATAAAATGATTTGGGAAGGTTTCCCTCTTTTTGGATTATTTGGAATAGTTTCAGAAGGAATGGCAACAATTCCTCTTTGTGTGTCTGGTAGAATTCGGCTCTGAAACCATCTGGACCTGGGCTTTTTTTGTGTGATAGGCTCTTAATTGCTGCCTCAACTTCAGATCTTGTTATTGGTCTATTAATAGTTTCGACTTCCTGCTGGTTTAGGCTTGGGAGGACACAAGTGTTCAGAAATTTATCCATTTCTTCCAGGTTTACTAGTTTACGTGCATAGAGTTGTTTGTAATATTCTCTGATGATGGTTTGAATTTCTGTGGAATCTGTGTTGATTTCCCCTTTATCGTTTTTTATTGCATCTGTTTGGTTATTCTCTCTATTCTTTTTTATCAATCTGGCTAGTGGTCTATTTTGTTGATCTATTCAAAAAACCAGCTCTTGGATTTTTTGATTTTTTGAAGGGTTTTTCGTGTCTCTATCTCCTTCAGTTCTGCTCTGATCTTAGTTATTTCTTGTCTTCTGCTGGGTTTTGAGTTTTTTTGATCTTGCTACTCCAGCTCTTTCCATTTTGATGTGTGGGTGTCAATTTTGGATCTCTCCACTCTTCTCATGCGGGCACTTATTGCTATATATTTTCCTCTAGAGACTGCTTTAAATGTGTCCCAGAGATTCTGGTATGTTGTGTCTTCGTTCTTGTTGGTTTCGAAAAACTTCTTTATTTCTGCCTTCATTTCATTGTTTATCCAGTCAACACTTGAACAACTTGAACAACAAGAGCCAGTTGTTCAGTTTCCATGAAGCTGTGTGGTTCTGATTTAGTTTCTGAATTCTGAGTTCTAACTTGATTGCACTATGGTCTGAGAGACTGTTATGGTTTCAGTTGTTTTGCATTTGCTGAGGAGTGCTTTACTTCCAATTATGTGGTCAGTTTTAGAGTAGGTGTGATGTGGTGCTGAGAAGAATGTATATTCTGTGGATTTGGGGTGGAGAGTTCTGTAAATGTCTATCAGGTTTGCTTGTTCCAGGTCTGAGTTCAAGTCCTGAATATCCTTGTTAATTTTCTGTCTGGTTGATCTGTCTAATATTGACAGTGGATTGTTAAAGTCTCCCACTATTATTGTGTGGGAGTCTAAGTCTCTTTGTAAGTCATTAAGAACTTGCCTTATATATCTGGGTGCTCCTGTATTGGGTCCATATATATTTAGGATCATTAGCTCTTCTTGTATCAATCCGTTTATCATTATGTAATGGCCTTCTTTGTCACTTTTGATCTTTGTTTCTTTAAAGTCTATTTTATCAGAGATGAGAATTGCAACTCCTGCTTTTTTTTTGCTCTCCATTTGCTTGATAAATCTTCCTCCATCCCTTTATTTTGAGCCTTTGTATATCCTTGCATGTGAGATGCATTTCCTGAATACAGCACACGGATGAGTTTTGGCTTTTTATCCAATTTGCTAGTCTGTGTCTTTTGATTAGTGCATTTAGCCCATTTACATTTAGGGTTAATATTGTTATGTGTGAATTTGATACTGCCATTTTGATGCTAGCTGGCTGTTTAGCCCATTAGTTGATGCAGACTCTTCATTTTGTTGATGCTCTTTAGCATTTGGTATGTTTTTGGAATGGCTGGTACTGGTTGTTCCTTTCTATGTGTAGTGCCTCTTTCAGGAGCTCTTGTAAAGCAGGCCTGGTGGTGACAAAATCTCTGAGTACTTGCTTGCTTGCAAAGATATTATTTTTCCTTCACTTAGGAAGCTTAGTTTGGTTGGATATGAAATTCTGGATTGAAAGTTCTTTTCTTTAAGGATGTTGAATATTAGCCCTCACTCTCTTCTGGCTTGTAGGGTTTCTGCTGAGAGATCTGCTGTGAGTCTGATGGGCTTCCCTTTGTGGGTGACCCGACCTTTCTCTCTGGCTGCCCTTAGCATTTTTTTTTTCATTTCAACCCTGGTGAATCTGACGATTATGTGCCTTGGGGTTGCTCTTCTTGCGGAATATCTTTGTGGTGTTCTCTGTATTTCCTGGACTTAAATATTGGCCTGCCTTGCTAGGTTGGGGAGATTTTCCTGGATAATATCCTGAAGAGTATTTTCCAGCCTGGATTCATTCTTTTCATCACATTCAGGTACACCTATCAAATGTAAATTAGATCTCTTCACATAGTCCCACATTTCTTGGAGACTTTGTTCATTTTTTGTGTGTGTGCTTTTTTCTCTAATCTTGGCTTCTCATTTTATTTCATTTAGTTGATCTTTGACTTCTGATATCCTTTCTTCTGCTTGGTCAATTCGGCTGTTGAAACTTGTGCATGCTTTACGAAGTTCTCATGTTGTGTTTTTCAGGTCCTTCAATTCATTCATATTCCTCTCTAAGTTGTCCATTTTTATCATTTCCTCAAATCTTTTTTCAAGGTTCTTAGTTTCTTTGCATTGAGTTAGAACATATTCTTTTAGCTCATGGAAGTTTCTCATTACCCACCTTCTGAAGTCTGATTCTGTCATTTCATCACACTCATCCTTACTCAAGGTAAGCTTTGTTACCTTACTGGTGAGGAGTTGTGGTCCCTTGTAGGAGGTGAGGTGTCCTGGTTTCAGGTGTTTTCCTCCTTTTTGCGCTGGTTTCTTCCCATCTTTGTGGATTTATCCACCTCTCGTCTGAGCAGTTGCTGATTTTACAATTGGGTCTCTAAGTGGATGTCCGGATTGTTGATAATGAAGTATTTCTGTTTCTCAGTTTTTCTTCTAACAGTCTGGCCCCTCTGCTGTAGGACTGCTGAGGTCCACTCCAGGCCCTGCTTGCCTGGGGTACACCTGTAGCAGCTGCGGAACCATGAGGGTTGCTACCAGATTCTTCTTCTGCTATCTTTGTCCCTGAATGATGCCCGCCAAATGTCAGTCTGATCAGTCCTTTGTGAGATGACTCTTTGGATATATGGGGGTCAGAGGGCTGCTTGAGGAGAGTGTCTGTACTTTATACTTGAGGAGACAGTCTGTACTTTATAGGAGCTCAAGTGCTGAGCTGTGAGCTCCGTTGTTCATTCAGGTCTGCTAGGCAGGTATGTTTAAGTTTGCTGCAGCAGAACTCATAAAGCCCACTTTTTTCCTCATGTGCTCTGGCCCAGGGAGTTAGGGCTTTATTTATGAGTATCTGTTGCACTGTCCTGCCCAGCAAGGAGGCAGTCTAATCACTGTCTGCCTGTAGTGGCTATGCTGAGCTGCCGTGGGCTCTGCCTTGCTGCCGTGTGTAATTCCCTGTATCCCTGTTTATATGGGTGTGGTTAGAGCTGCTGTGGTGATGGTGGCCCGCCTCTGTAGTGGTGGACTCTCTCTGTCATGGCTGGTTGCCTCGGCAATGGCAGGCTGCATCAGCAATGGCAGAGTACCTCCATAGGAGTTGAGTGCCTCGGTAATGGCAGACACCCCTCCCCCACTGAGCTGCACCATCCTGGGTTCAGCTGTGCTTGCTGTGAAACTCTCAACCCTGAGCGTTTCCAATTGCTGTTCTGTTTGTTTTTGTGGGGGTGGGACCTGCTGGGCCTGATCACCAGGCTCCCTGCCTCAGAGCCCTTTTTTTTTCTTTTCTAAAGTTGAACGGTTGACTCTCTCCCAGGTGTTCCAGTTGCCTGTTGAAAGGGTACCAAGATCTGTGTGATTTCCTGTGCAGTGACCCACTGCACCGGCTGGAACAACGTTGCTTCCTGGGACTCTCCTGGCCTGGCTTTCTGTTTAAGTCCCGTTTAATCAGGTGAATGTGCTAATCTGCCTTCCGAAATCTCCAATTTCTGGTTTAACAGGGCAACCAGACCAGTGTATTTTGTACAGAGTGCTGCTGTGCTGCAGCCCCAGCCCAAACAGCCACGCCAGCCCAAACAGCTGTGCTGGCGGCCCATGGGGCTCCTACACCTGGGAATCTCCTGGTCTGTGGGCAGTAAAGATCTATCTGGAAATGCGGCGTCCACTCACCCACTGCGCTTTCACTGGGAGCTGCAATCCTGAGTTGGTCCTACAGCACCATCTTCTCGTTTTTAAATTTCTGTTTCTGTTTTTGTAACAAAGACTTTATATAGCACCTGAGTCCTTTATTTTTAAAGTCTTCCTTTTTCACCCAGGCTGTAGTGCATTGGCACAATTTTGCTCACTGCAATTTTGACTTCCTGGGCTCAAGTGATCCTCCAACCTCAGCCTCCCAAGTAGCTGGAACTACAGGTGTGCACCACCACACTTAGCTAATTAAAAATTTTTTTTCGTAGAGATGGACTCTCACTATGTCGGCCAGGCTGGTATCAAACTCCTGGACTCATACAATCTGCCCACCTCAGATTCTCAAAGTGCTGGGATTACAGATATAAGCCACTTTGCCCAGCCTAATTAATCATTTTCATCAGTATATAAAAATGCTCTATTTGCTCATTTTTATTTTTTAATCTTTCTGATAGCAATCACCTAAGTATTTACTCATTTTAAAAAGAAGAAAATACTCTGATCCTCATCTTTCTACATACCATGCAATTCCTCTACTTACCATGTGATTCCTCTACTCACCAGCATAGCAAACTTCTTGACTGAGTTGCCTATGCTCACTGCAGGCACTTTTCAACTCTTTCCAATTCAGCCTAGGTGTTAGTTACCTATTGCTGTCTAAAGAATTATCCTAAAATTTGGCAGCTTAGAGCTCATGGTTTCTATGGGTCAGCAATATTGGCTTGGCTTAGTTGGATGCCTGTGGCTATAATCATGCTATAAACTGGGGCAGAAGACATCTTCAATTTCACTGGGAGAGGAGCCACTCCAAGGCTAAGACTGTGGCTGGCTGTTGGAGGGAGATTCTTTCTGGATACATGGGTTTCTGAATAGAGCAGCTTACATGATGGCAGCTGGCTTACCTCAGCAAAGGAGCAAGCCTGCAGAAAAAACTTAAGATAGAAGTCCTAGTCATTTTGTAGCTTAATGGAAGTGACATCTGATCACTTCTGCCATATTCTATTTATTAGAAGCAAGTCATAAGTCCATCCACACCCAAAGGAAGGAAAATACACAAGTGCATGGAAGTGGGGATCTATTTTAGGACCTGCCAACCACAGCCTCTGTGCCTACTTTTCAAACTATGTCTCATGTTGAAGTCTCTGACAGCCTGCATGTTGTCAAATCCTCCCAGTAGCATTAACTCCAGATGACTGCTCCCTCTGTCACCATACTCTCTCGGCCTTGTCTTCTGTGATTTTACACTCTCCTGATTTTCCTCTGTTTTGTTTCTTCTTAGTTTTCTTAACAGCATCCTACTCTTCTATCCAATTTATTTCCTTTGTCATCAACATTCACTGTGTGGGTCATTCAATCATGTGGTTTTAAATACCATCTAAATGCTGATGGTTACTGTCGCCTGTCTCTAGCCCAAACTGCTCCCCTGATCTCTACAGTCACATAGTCAGCAGCCTTCATGACATCACAATGTAGATGTATAACAGGTACATCAAGCTACCCAAGACTAAAACAGAGCTTATGGTTTTTCTCAAAATCTGTTGCTGTTTTATTTTTTTAATCAAGTTTTATGATGTTAGGAAAATAAAACAACAAAAGCCTCAAACGCAAAACAAAAGCAAGCAAGTAGCCAATCCACCAAACAAAAAAATTCCAAGTATAGGATCATGGGAGATGGCCGACTAGAAGTCGCTAGTGTGTGCTGCTCTTCACAGAGAGAAATAGAAGAGGCAAGTAAATACTATACCTTCAACAGAAACACCCAGATTCATGCACTGGGATTCATCAAGGAAACAATGACCCATAAAAAACAGAGAGGACTAAGACAGGATGACTGCCCACCTGGGAGTAACACATAGCCAGGGAGCCTCCCCTACCCAGGGAAATGGTGAATGAGTGATGATACCCCCCAGGTACCCATGCTTTTTCCATGGATCTTTGCAACCCTGGGGACAGGAGATCCCCCTCATGCACCCACTCCACTAGGGCCTTCAGTCTGACATCAGAGCTATGTGGACTTTGGGCAGAGACACTGCTCAGGCACACACAAAGTCCAGAGAGACTTGGATCCCCAGGCATCCTGGCAATAGCAGCTGCAGCTCTGGCAAAGTGGGAGTTAGACTCCTGTACACACCAGCGGGCTGAGTAGTGATGGTCTGCAGACCCTGATTCCATGGCATCTCACAGGATAAGACCCACAGGCCTGGGACGCCAGCTTCCAGTATCAGTTCTGTACCTCCTTGAGATGGAGCTAACCATGGGAGGGATGGGCTGGTGTTTTTATTGTCCTGCTGTCTTGGCTGTTGTTGCCTTCAGGCTTTGGAGAGTCCAAGGCACTTGAGGGCTGGAACAGATCTACAGCACAGCCCTTTCAAAAAGTGGGCAGATTGCTTTTTTATATGGGTCCCCAATATCATTTCTCTTCACTGGGTGGGACCTTCTGAGTGAGGTATCCAGCCATCTCTGGCCAGTGTTTTTGGGCAAGCGGCAGCTCCACACCTCCTTGGGAGGGAGGGAGCAGACCACCATCTTTGCTGTTTTGCAGCCTTTCCTGTTGTTGCTTTCACGCACTGGAAAATCTGAGCTAACTGGAGACTGGAGCAGATCCCAGTATAGTGCAAAAGCCTTATTAAAAAAATGACCAGACTGTTTTTCGTGTGGGTCTCACTTCTCCTCACTTGGTGGGACCTCCTGGCCTGGTTCTCCAGCCAGCACCTGCTCAGACTATCAAGCCATTGACAGGTCTGCATCTCCCTGAGACAGGGTTCCTAGTGGGAGGGTGGGCTGCCATCTTTGCTCACCTTTGTTGTTTTCAGACTCTGGACCGTTCGTGGGGACCAGGGGCTGGTCTGGACCCTCAGCACAAAGCAGGCGCCTCATGAAAAAGTTGCCAGACTGCCCTCCACACAGGTCCCAGTCATCACTTCTCCTCATTGGGCTGGGCCACCTCACCTGGGACTCCAGCAAAACCATCCCTGCCCCTACCAATCACTTCAATCAGGGGCAGCTCAGCATCTTTCTGAGGAGGAAATCCCACAGTCAACCCACAACCCCTCCATCATTACAGTTGCAATAGTACCACCCTACCAGCCTAGGGCTGGAGAAAGGAACAAAGGGGCTAGGCATTATGCTGGCACTCTCAGCATGCTGCAACCACCATATGGAGAGAAGTTTAGTCCCTCTACCCTGGGAACCTCCACCCACTATTCTTCACCAGGCAGGGTCCCAGCTCAGAACCACAGAATAGCTGCCCCACCCATGACTATGCTTACCTCCTGGTAGTGGCTCTGAGTTTCCCTAGAGAGAGGCTGCCAGAGGCAACTGACAACCTCTCTGCCATGGCCACAGCAGAGGCTCTGCCCCTGCTCCTCCTAGTCTGTGGAAGAAACAAAGCCTGAGGGCTACCCTGGAGCTTGCACCTCATCACAGTCATCATACAGAGAGGAGATCAGTCTCTCCTTCCTATAAGCCCTTAACCCCATGCTTCCCAACAAGTGGAGACCCCAGCTGACATGAGCAGTGCAGCTACCCCACCTCCCTGGCTGAACACTCCTAAGAGCAGTGGCTTTAGGTTTCCAGAAGGTGGAGCTCCCAGGAGCAACCAAAAGCCCCTCTGACACTGCCTTTGCAGTGGTACTGCCCTGCTACCTTTGCACTGGCAAAGGTGCAAACACCCTAAGTGCCTCATCCACACCTCCAGCAAGTTGCAGTAGACCAAGGAGAAGAGGCCAGTCTGTTTCCCAAGGTTCCCACCCACCCCCACTGCTTGTCACTAGGCAAGGTTGACTTGGGCACACAGCACAGACCCCTATATCCCCATCCTGGGCTGATCATTCTGAGCAATTACTGCTCTGCATCTCACTGGACTGGAGCCTCAGGAGGCAAGTAAAAGACCCATGGCCACAACCACTACTAAGATCCCTTCCCCTGCTGCCTCCAAGTTGGGGAAGGAATATAAACTCTGAGATCGTCTCAAAGTTGTGGTGTCCTAGGAGTGCCAAGCTATGATCTATAACCATCACTCAAGGGGTAGAGGAGCCCACACTTTCGAGAATTGAGAAGGAACAGGGCTGCAAATTAGAAGAAATATTGGGGACCATGTGACTGAGCAAGAGGCTTCCAACTACCACTAAGCCGAAGCACCACCTACTGGATCACACCCCAAAGCTTCAACACCAAAATACCCCACTAACATATCTCACTATGAAAACAAGGACAAGTCAACTACAAATAAAGACCCTGAACAAAGCCTCGGCCCTTTGAAAACACCCAGAAAAGAAGTCTACTGACTGTATTCAATCTACAACACAGTTAAAGAAACATTCATATGCAGAAATGAGAAAGGATCAATGCAAGAATTCTGGCAATTCAAATGGCCAGAATGTGTTATGCCCTGCAAGTGACCACACTAGTTCTCCAACAGGGTTCTTGACAAGGCCAAGATGGCTGAAATAACAGAAAGAGAATTAAGACTATGCATAAGAATGAAGAGTATTGAGATTCAGAATTCCAAAATGCAATCTAAAAAAATTAAGAATACAATAAAATGATACAGGAGCTGACAGACAAACTAGTTGGTATTTAAACAAAACAAAACAAAACAAAACACTGAACTGGTATAACAGAGTTGAAAAACACACTCCAAGAATTTCACAATGCAATCTCAAGTATTAACAGCAGAATAGACTAAGCTAAGGAAAAAGAGCTTGAGGACTGGCTCTCTGAAATAAGACAGTCAGACAAAAATAAAGAAAAAATAATTAAAAGGAAGAAACCTGGCTTTCAAGAAATATGGGATTATATTAAGAAACCAGATCTACTAATCATTGGTATCCCTAAAAGAGATGGGGAGAAAGCAAACAAATTGAAAAATGTATTTCAGGATATCAGTCATGAAAACTTCCCTAACCTTGCTAGGGAGGCCAACACTTAAATTCAGGAAATGCAGAGGATCCCAGAAAGATATTACACAAAAATATCATCCCCAAGATACATAATCATCAGACTTTCCAAGGTCAAAGTGAAAGAAAGAATGCTAAAGACAGCTTCAGAGAAGGGACAGGTCACCTACAAAGGGAACCTCATCAGGTTAACCATGGAACTTTAAGCAGAAACTCTACAAGCCAGAAGAAAT
Source organism: Callithrix jacchus (assembly GCF_049354715.1). Lineage (NCBI taxonomy): Eukaryota > Metazoa > Chordata > Mammalia > Primates > Cebidae > Callithrix > Callithrix jacchus. The sequence continues at coordinate 50,441,278 of NC_133504.1, forward strand.
TGAGGGCCTATATTCAACATTCTTAAAGAAAAAAATCTCCAAGCCATGACTTTTGGATAAATAATGAAATTAAGAGAGAAATCAAGTTGCTCTTCAAAACCAATGAGAACAAAGATCAACATACCAAGAATTTCATATCCAGCCAAATTAAACTTTCTAAGCAAAGGGGAAATGAGACCCATTTCAGATAAGACATGCCACCTGGACACTTTGGGTTCCTTCTACCTTTAAGTCAACAGGCTAAGAAGGGAATTACAGTGTTGGTTGGAGTGACTGACCCGGACTATCAGGATGAAATCAGTCTACTACTCCATAATGGAGATAAGGAAGAGTATCATGGAATACAGGAGATCCATTTGGGTGTCTCTTAGTATTACCATGCCCTGCGATTCCGGTCAATGGGAAACTACAATAGCCCAATTCAGGCAGGACTACAAATGACCCAGACTCTTCAGGAATGAAGGTTTAGGTCACTCAACCAGGAAAAAAAAACCACGATGTGCTGAGGTACTTGCTGGAGGCAAAGGGAATACAGAATGGGCAGTAGAAGAAGGTAGTCATAAATTCCAGATATATATATATATATCTCCCACTAATTCTGTACTTCTAAACAACCCTAATATACCAACATTCACCAAACGTGTGGTTTTAGCTATAGGTTGGTGCAAAAGTAATTGCGGTTTTTGCCATTTAATGATAAAAACCGCAATTACTTTTGTACCAACCTAATTTAGGAGTCATCCTTGATTACTCTTTCCCTCATTTACCTAAATGCAATAGCAAGTGCTGTAACATGAATGGAAAATTTCTGCTTTTCTTCCTCTCCACTGCCACTGCCTCTGTAATGCAGATCAATAGAATCTTTCCCTCGAACTACCCCCAAAACCTCCTAACCAGTTTCCCTTCTCTGAAATTCCTCCTCCACACAGCATCCAGAGCAATCTTTTAAAAACAATGGTTTTTCCTTGCTTCGAATTTTCCCTACACCTCATCACAATTAAATTTAAACTTCATAACTTGGTCTATAAAGGCCTACATGATCTGGATGATCTGATCCCTGCCCCCACAACCCTCATCCCTTGCTGAGGCCTTCTTTTTATTCCTTTAACTTGCCTTTAACATGCTGTGGTAGGCAGAATAATGGTCCCCAAAGATCTCTACATTCTAATCCCCAGTACCTGTTAATATCCTACTTTACATAGCAAAAGGGACTCTGTAGATTTGATTAAGTCAAGGCTCTTGAGATAGGGAGGTTATCCTGGAGTAGCTGGATACGATCGCAGTGTACCCAAGTATATTCACTTCCTAGGGATGCTGCAGCAAAGTACAAAAAACTAGAGAGGTTAAAACAACAGAAATTTGTTGTTTCACAGTTCTGGAAGCTACAAGTGCAAAGTCAAGGTAATGGCAAGACTGTGCTGTTTTTGATGGCTCTAAAGGGAAAATCCTTTCTTGCCTCTTCTAGCTTCTGCTGTTTGCTGCCAATCGGCGGCTCTCTTTGGCTTGTAGATGCCTCACTCCAGTCACGTGGCCACCTTCCCCACTGTGTATTTTCATTGTCTTGCTACTTACTATGTGTGTTCTTGTGTCTAAGTTTCTTTCTTTTTTTTTTTGAGATGGAGTTTCACGCTTGTTGCCCAGACTGCAGTGCAATAGCATGATCTCGGCTCACCACAACCTCTGCCTCCCAGGTTCAAGCAATTCTCCTGCTTCAGCCTCCAGAGTAGCTGGGATTACAGGCATGTGCCACCACACCATTAATTTTGTATTTTTAATAGAGACGGGGTTTCTCCATGTTGGTCTGGCTAGTCTTGAACTCCTGACCTCAGGTGATCCACCCACCTCATCACCCAAAGCATTGGGATTACAGGCGTGAGTCACTGCGCCCAGCCAAGTTTCCTCCTTTTTAGGGATACCAGTCAGATTAGGACTTACCCTAATGACCTCATTTTAATTTGATAACCTGTTAAGACCTTATTTCCAAATAAAGGTCATCTTCCGAGGTAGTAGGGACTAAGACTTCAACATATTTTTTCTGAGAAACACAATTCAGCCCATAACACCAATGTCATCAGAAGGGTCTTTATAAGTCAAAGAGAGAGGCAGGAGAGTCACTGTCAGAGTGATTCCTCCCAGGAAAGACTTGATGGGCCACTACTACAAAGATGGAAGAGCAGGGAGCCAAGGAATAGAGGTAGCCTTAGAAAATGGAAAAGGAAAGGCAATTCTTCCCTAGAACCTCCAGAAAAGCATGCAGCCCTACCAACTTGTTGATTTTAGTCCAGTAACACCCATTTAGGACTTGTGAGTTCCTGAATTGTAAGATAATAAAGTTGTGTTGTTTTAAGCCAGTAAGTTTGTAGTTATTTGTTACAGTAGGGATAGGAAGCTAATACACATGCCAAGATAATTAATTCCTGCCTTACAGCATTTATGTGGATTGTTCATGAAGAATTTCCTCTGTCTAAAGTGCTCATCTCCCAAATATAAGCATGGTGGGCTTTTCTATATGATTTGAGTCTGCTTAAATCACATCCCTTCAGAGAGGCCTAGTGTTAAAGATTATCTGTGCCCCTTTCCCAAAATTCACATCTCGAAACCCTAACCACAGATATAATAGTATTTGGAGATAGGGCTCTTGGGAGGTAATTAGTCTTATTATGGGATTAGCTACCTTCAAAGAAGATACACAAGAGCTTGCTGTCTCTCTTTGCTCTCTCCTATGTAGGCATACAGCAAGAAGAGAGCCATGTGCAAACCAGGAAGTGGACCCTCACCAGTCAGGGATCTGTCTGTACCTTGATCTTGGGCTTCTCAACCTCCATAATTATGAGAAATGTTTCTTTTCTAAACTACTCAGTCTTTGGTAACTTGTGATTGCAACCCAAACTAAGGCACTTTCCCTGACTTCAGTTAAAGTAGTCCCTTGTTACTCTGTCACATGACCTTGCTTTGTATTCGTCATGACACTTGTCACTTCTTGCCATCTTTTTCTTTATGTTATTATTAGAACACACAAGCAAAGCTGAAACTTTGTCTCTTCTATTTCCTTATAACCCCACTACTTAGACTAGTGACTACTACATAGCAGGAGCTCAATATTTGCTGAATAAATGAATGAGTGAACATTTATTTCATGCAAGATAATGGATGTATACTATTCCATTTAATCTTTTCATCAGCCCAATGTGACAGAATTCCTATCACCATTTTATTGAACATAAACTCTGTGAGAGCAGGCATAGGTGTACCTGTACCTTTTTGGTAACATTAACCATTCATACATATAATGAATAAGTAAATGAACCACATTCAAAGAAATCAAGTAGCTAGTGTAAGTAACAAAGTTTAGAAAATAGCTATCTACTACATTAATGCCTACGGCTTCCATAATTTGTTGTTGAAGAATCCCAGAGCTATAGTTTGAGCCAACTCCATTCTCATGAGATCAAACTCCCATTTTGCCTGCATTCTGGACAGCTCTACTGACACACTCCAGTCATCCCTGAATTCCAGACATACAAAACTGAAGTTTAAATCTATGCCCCAAATTTACTTTGTAGATTTGTTGGCTAAAACAAGGGCACTGGTATCTATCTGCCAAACAAGTTCCTGGGAGTCATTTTCTACTTCCTTTCTATTCCTCTACAGATGACTGGTAGTTTATTTTTCCTGTTTAATAGTTTTTATACTAATTTCCTTTTCCAGCTCCACTGACATAGTCACTTCCCAAACTATTTGTCCAGACATTGCTTCTAAGACAATCCCTTCAGCAAGACCAAGCATGACACTTGCTAGCTTAAAATCCTTCTGTGACTTTCTACAGTCTTTAATAGAAACTAAATCCTTTACTGCAACATGAGAGGTCTCACATAGTCTGCACCCTACCCAGGTTTTCATCTTTCTCCTATCACTCTCCCCTCACTGACTGGTCTAGTTACACTGGTTTTTAAATTCCATGAAGTGTCAAGTTCATCCTTGCCTGAGCAACCCACATGTTGTTCACTCTTCAGATCTCGGGGATGCCTGTTTTCTCCAATCTAACCTATTCTCAACATCCTGCCATTTTCCTTCCATAAAGCACAAGTTGTTTGCATGTTTCCTGAACCAGATTATAAGCTCCATGAAAGTTTTGTATCTTTTTGGCTCTCCATTGAATGCTCAGTATCTGACACATGCCTGGCATAAAGTAAAGGGTATATTACATATGTTTTCAATAAACAAATTTAATATTTATTGAGTAAGCAAAGTTTATTGTGTGTCTTTTAAAGAACTTTGCTTTTATGTGTCCATTTTGGTTGGGATGGTGTCTGATCAAGGGGCAGAGGTAAAGAAAAAGAAAACTAAGGTGAGAAGCAGTGGAAAGAAAAAGAAATAACAGAAAAAATGAGTGAGATGGAAGAGTGAATGAAGAGAGTATTGGAAGAAAGAGAAGGCAGAGATGGGTCTTATAGTGGGGTTAATGGTGGCCACATCAAAGACAAATTCACATCAAAACTCTGGAAGCTGTGAATGCTGCTGTATTCATTTCTCCAAGCTACTATAACAAAGTACTGCAAATTGAATGGCTTAGGATAACCACCATTTATTTTCTCCTAGTTCAGAAGACTAGAAGTCTAAAATCAAGGTGTCAGCGGGGTTTGTTTCTTCTAGAAGCACTGAGAGAAAAAAAATCTGTTCCATGCCTCTCTTCTAGCTTCTGGTGGTTGCTGGAAATCCTTGGCATTCTTTGGCTTGCTGACACATCACTCTAACTTCTGCTTCCATCTTCACATGGGGTCTCCTCTGTCTCTCCTGTGCCTTTACATGACATTCCTATAAGGATACCAGTCACTGGATTTAGGATCCACTTTAATCCAGCATAACCTCATTATTAACTAAGACCTGATTGTTAACTAAGCAAAGACCTGATTGTCTGTTAGCAAAGACCTGATTGTCAACTAAGGTCCAATTCTGATGTTCCAGAATTGAGAGACACTATTCAACAGAGTATAGTTACCTAATTTGGAAAAGCATATATGCAGATGTACAGGTCCCCTCTTAAGTTTCGCTGTCCATGATGCAGTTACCTGTATCAAACACAATCGGAAATTATTAAATGGAAAATTGCAGAAATAAACAATTCATGAGTTTTAGGTTGTGAGCTGTTCTGAGTAGTGTGATAAAATCTTGCACTGTCCAGGACATGAATCCTTCCTTTGTTCAGCATATCCACACTGTAGACACTAACTGCCCTTAGTCACTTAGTAGCCATCTTGGTTATCAGATACTGTTGTGGTATCACACTGCTTGTGTTCAAGTATCCTATTTTTTAAAAAATTAATTGCTCTATTTTATTAGTCACATGCTGCATACGATGTTTTGGTCAAGACAGTGCACCTATAAGACTATAATGAAGCTGCTGGGTGTGGTGGTATGTGCCTGTGGTCTTAGCTACTTTGGATGCCGAGGCAGGATCATTTGTGCCCAGGAGTTCAAGGTTGTAGTAAGCTATGATCACACCACTGCATTCAGGGTCTGGGTGACAGAGTGAGACCGGCTCTCAAAAAAAAAAAAAAAAGAAAGAAAGAAAAAAAGACTATAACGAAGCTGAAAAATTCCTATTATCTAGTGAAAACACAGTCATTGCAATGTCATAATACAACACATTTTTTATGCAAACTTATGATGAAAGAATAAACCATGCTTTTCTCAGAATGTAACCTTGTGGTTAAGTGATACCTGACTATATTATTTACTGTTCATCTCTTACTGTGCCTAATATATAAACTAAAAATTATCATAGGAATGTATGTATAAGAGAAAATACCATAACATATATGGGTAAGGTTCAGTACAACCAACAGTTTCAGGTATCTACCTAGGGTTCTTGGAATATATCCTTCCAGGATACATAGTCTCCCTTTATCCTGAAGGATATGTTCCCCGCTTATCCTAGAAGGATATATGATTGAGTTAAGGATCTTGAGAGATCATTGTGGATTATCTGGGTAGGCCCTAAATTCAAGACCAGCCTGACTAACGTGGAGAAACTCTGTTTCTACTCAAAATACAAAGACAGGAGTGGTGGTGCATGCCTGTAATCCCAGCCACTCGGGAGGCTGAGGCAGGAGAATCCCTTGAACCTGGCAGGCAGAGGTTGCAGTGAGCCAAGATGGCGCCATTGCACTCCAGCCTGGGAAACGAGCGAAACTCAGTCTCAAACAAACAAAAAGATACACGGAAGAAGTGGGTTGTGAAGATAGTTGCAGAGACTAGAATAATGTGGCCACTAGGAGAATATGATGTGAAAACAGAGGCAGAGATTGGAGCATTGTAGCTACATGCCAAGGAAGGCACCACCAGAAAGTAGGAAAGGCAAGGCAAGATTTTCCCCTAGAGCCTTCAGAGGGAGTGTGGCCTTGCCAAAATCTTGAGTTTGGACTTCTGTCCTCCAGAACTGTGAGATAATACATTTCGGTTGTTTGAAGGCATCCAATTTCGAGTATATGTTTCAGCAGCCACAGCAAACAAATACAGGCCTTAACAGAATAGAACTCATGGCACACCATTTTTTTCTCTAAGTACCATTAAAAACAAAACAAAAAACAAATCTCTGAGTTAGATTCTGCTCTAAACAGATCAAAGAGGTCTTAGTAAATAATTTGTGAACAGCTATAAAGTTAAAACAGCTCAATTTCTGTAAAGTTAATGTTTAATGATGTTTTAACACAAAACTATCCCTTCAATGACTGAGACGTATGAGTCTTTAACCTACTAAGAATTTATTATAAGAAAATAATTGTGTTGTAAACTATCTTTCATTTATCTTCACTTATCTTCTGAATGCCTGACAATTAACATCAAATTTTATCATATTTCATGTGCCTCTCTCATTTCAGAGTAAACTGTTTAATGTCATCTATGTCTCCCTGTTAAGTTCTTTTTATCTTGAAATTAATTTTTTTTCATGTTGCCTGATGTATAATTAGATGACACTTGGTACTATGTAACCTACAACTGGGAGCACAACTGCTTGAAGTGGCTTAGTTTCTGGAAGTCGTGCCATCAAGATAAAGCTAAATTTAATAAAGGAAATGACACGACACTTGTCTTTCCAGCTTTGAATACATTCAGAATTAAAGTCTGGCATCACAAAACAATCTCTTCCAAACCTTAAGTTCCATTTTTAACCATTTAACTGGAAGATGCCAGGTTATTTCAAAATATCACATACTGTTTTCTTTCATTCTTCATTTGGATGAATGATACAGGAGAGTTCATGCTCTTGCAGGGTCCATTCATCAACAGCAGCTGTAAAGTTAAAACAGCTCAATTTCTGTAAACCACTAATGTCACTGGTTGCTACAAGACATTTCATGGAAGAAACTGGAGGATAGAATTAGCACTCGTGACAATGGATGGCTGAACTCCCCAACTTCTCAGACTCCACCCGCCACCACTTCTGCTTTGGAATCCCCGCCCCTCTTCCCAGAGTTTTACTGTGGCTTGCGTAGATCAGCCCTGGGGTCCAGGGAGAGCGGGCACTAGCCAGCCCTGGCGCTTGACAAAGTAGACCCCACTCCGCCCGCTGGTAGCTTAGCTGGTGGTCAGAAGACTTGAGCTCTCACTCTCCGCCTGCAAAAGCAGATTTGCCCAGATCCCCGCAGTCCTCCCCAGTCCCGGGACAGGTGTGGGCGGCGGAGGGAAGGGGATCTGGGCCAAACGCCCACCCGCAGGCTAGCGACCTGGCAAGGTCCGGCCCATTTTCCTTGGGTTGCAGCGGACTCCAGAATGCTGGGGTCCTGCGAACGTGAGCGTCTGCCCGGCGCCGGATTTACACTCCACAACCAGGGCTAAAGCTTCCCGCCCACCAGCGAGCCACTTTCCAGGACGGACGCGTCTAACTCTTGCTGCCTGGGTAGGGAACTCGGTTACCCAGAGTGGCCTCCCCTCCCCCGCGCAGACGTCAGCGCTGGCGTCGGGGAAGCGCCATAATGCTCCGAGGAAGCGCGCCTCAAAACTTGCACCTCGCAGCCGCAGCTTCAACGGAGAAATCCCTTACCCCAAGCACACGCCAGTCCTGCCCGCGGGGCCATGGCAGAACAAAAGAGAGGCTTTCCATGGAGATATGCTCCAGAAGCGTGGGTGGCTGTGCCTAAAGGTTCCCTGGAGAGGGATAATCAATGAGGCTTGGAGGCTGTGGCGCCTAAGACGCTCTCCCCACTCCACATCATTCAGAAGGTTCCGCAGGTCCCGGCAGCGGTGAGTTTGTCAGTCCCATCCGGCGGCCAGTCTCCCTTGCCAGATAGCCTACGTTCGTCGGCCTCGTCAAAGTTCTTCGTTTCAAAGCATTTGCACCTGCGAGCCCTCGGCCGAGGCTCTGGGTGCGTTTGTGCGCGTGTATTCGAAGGCGCGTGGTAGTGATGGCGGCGCTCAGTGAGACTTTCCTGTCACTGGATACTACTACTCCCAACCTTCCTCAAAGCTGCTGGAGCAACCCCCAGGTCTTTAGTTTACAAGTGGCAATTTGACTTGCTCTGCTGCATGTCTGGAGGGACCAAGGAAAGTGTGGAGACGCTCCAGGGATTAGGTGATCGCAGCTTGAAAAGAAAAAAAGCCAAACAAATAAACAAAACCCACCCACCCTAACAAATATGAGGCTGCTGGAGAGAATGAGGAAAGACTGGTTCATGATCGGAATAGTGTTGGCGATCGCCGGAGCTAAACTGGAGCCGTCCATAGGGGTAAATGGGGGTAAGTGCAGCACCTCTGCGTGCTCCACCGCGGCTCCCACTTCAGAAGTAATTTGTGAGTCTTGGAAAGGTTGGACAACCGTCGTTGCAAGCGCTTGCCAGTCTCAGGGGCACTGACCAGCCTTTGGCCCTTTTGCTGATTTTCTAATTTACCAACCCCAGAGGGAACTTGTAATTAGGAAGGGGGCAAAGGAATTGAGCGCAGGTAGTCTTTTCCGCAGACAATGACTATTCTCAGTGTCAAGAAGTGAGGTTACAGAGAATGAAATTTACTCCTCTTACCTTCAGAGTAGCATCCTATCCCAAGGGACTCTAGGTTGCCAAGAGTTCCTTATCTATCTTGAAGTGGACCTCATTATCCAGTTTACTTTCTAGTCCTCCCCGCCCCCACATTAAAAAAAAAAAAGTGGAGGAAAACAAGGAAAAGGGACACCTCCGCCCCCAACTCAGATTTTATGGCCCACATGTTGGAGAGTGATGATTTGCTGTAGTTCCTGGCGCTCCAGAAACTCCCTAGCCGACTGACACGTTGCACTCTTTCATTACAAGGCACTACTTCCGTGTGCTGCCGGGATTCAGTTGCTGTACTAGCAGTCTAACAGATACAGACTGTGCTAGACGATGTGTAGTGTAGTGTGTATTTTGGCAAGGAAATGTGGATGGACTGAAAGCATACTTAAATCTCTGAATAGTGGGAGCTTTGTACTGGGGGTGATGGGTAATGACGGGAACATTAGAAATACTAGTTTTTTATGCCCACCCCCCACTCCTTTAGACAATCTTTAAACATTAATTGAATTTAATTGAATTTATTCAGTGCGATTGTTTTTGACCTTGTTTGTCAGTTTCCAAGCTTATTGACAGGTTTAATACCTAAGTCATACAACCCGAGCAAATAAGGACAGAGCTGAACAGGCACAATCTTTTCATAGTAGGAATTTCTCAGGAGGATATTTGAAGTTATTGGTATCTTTTGCTAAAACATGATGGAAGTGAATGAAATGATCTCTCAGGAGAACAGTAGTGGTCCCTTCTCCCCTTAACCTCCACCGGATTCCTCTGTTTACAAGTAGCTTCCGGGAACATTTTAAAAGGAATTATTTAAACTAAAATTGTGGAGTTCAAGGCTTTTTTGTTTATTTTAAAATTTTGTTCTTCTGTATTTAACTTAGAACAAGATGTGTAGAATATGATACCATAAGAATAAAGCAGTTATTCCTGGTGGTTTCTCCCTCTGAGGGTAACAGTTTCTTGTTTAACAAGGCTACTCTGTGAACTTTTGGGAAACTCTTGTGAAGCTCAGGTCTGTCAAATGAAGACCCCGCCCCCATCCCTGGAGCTAAATAAATAGCAAGACCTAGAGTACCTTTGCATGATCTGCAAGGCACTCCTCATAGCTATAGCTTCTGGTGTTAGATCTCTTGTTTTCTCAGTTTTGAGGTGAAATTCCAGATGATGTATGATCTTTAGCTTTAATCTCCAGGGGCTAAGTTTGGCGAAATATCTTTTACTTTACATTCCCAAGAACTCTGTGGGAAGAAAGGTTTTGAATGCTGAATCATTTCTGTGGGGCTTTTCTGCCATGGCATGTATGAGATAGATTATGCAAGCTTATTTTATCCATAGACTCTGCTTATTAACATTTTGGTACATAATTGTATCATAGAAATGCCGTTTCCCATTTTCACTAGTCCTTGTGTCTTTAATGTAGGATAATTCATTCCTTTTTAAAATTACAATTGAATACTAAGAGTGGGGAGGGAACATTTAAAGTGTTTTAAGCCAACTTGCTTCTTTTACAGTTGAATATACTGAGGCTTGATGCCAGGTGACTCACTTTATATTAAGGTGGCTAGCTTAGGGAAGAGGAACTATTTGAGATGAAGACTCCCCCTTATTTCACACCAGTTGCAAAATCTATACTAATGGTTCTGGCAAAAAAAATTATTAAAATGAATAACCAATATAAGGAAAGACTGAATTTTGCATGCCCTGCTTTTTAATGCAAAGGAGCAGAGTAAATTCAGTTACTATTAAACAGTGCACTCATGATTTCTTTAATAGTTGTTCATATGGAAAAGATACTTTTTCTAAAAACATAAGTTAAACAAACAATTGTTTGGGATTTCCTTTACAGCTTATCTGGCTAAGTCATTGATACTTCTGGTTTTGTTTGAGATGGGGTCTCCCTTAGTCACCCAGGCTGGAGTACAGCGGTGAGATCATGGCTCACTGCCATTTCAGCATCCTGGGTCCAAGCAATTCTCCCAGTTCAGCCTCTTGAGTAGCTGGGACCACAGCCATGTGCCACCACACCCAATAATTTTTTTTATTTTTTGTAGCGATGGGGGTCTCCCTATGTTGCCCAGGCTGGTCTGAACTCAAGCCACTGTTGAGCTTTTAATGGATTTTCCCACTTGTAAAGCCTCCTAAGTAAAAACAAACCCCCAAATAATACCAAATGACCCTCTCATGCCACTAGGTAAAATAACAAAAATCTAGGAATAAGGAGAGGAATGGCTGCTGAAAGTGTTTTTGTCATGTCCTGGTCTTTGGAATGGTCTAAAACACCTTTTTTGGCTTATAACTTTTAGTGAAAAAGCTCCATTTATGGCCTTTGTACACTGAAAATCTGATTTTTAATGCATTCATATTGACTGGACAATTTTCAATTAAACAGTCTTTAGATATACTTTTAAATAGGAAAAGTTTGCTATTAAGATGCTCACGTCACCTTTACCTGGATTGATACCTTAATGACTACAGTCTACTTTTAAGTGTAAGACTTCTAAACTTAAATTATCACACATATGTATGGTCTGACTCCTCTCCAACCGCCCCCCTAAATTTTTACAGTCAGTTGGTGAGTTAGTATGGCAGAAAATTTATAGATGTGCGAACCTTAAAATTAGAGAAGTTGAATGCCTTTCCAAATGGGTAGTGGCATAACTAGCTTGGATAATTGAATTCTTAGCTCTTGTTCTTACTCAGTTATATTTTATTTTTAAATATATACAGAAGTTTGAAAATAAAAAGTTATAGTAGATGTAAATATGTAGATTCTGAGGTGTTGATGATCTGTTCCAGTGTGGCCTAAGGAAGCCCTGAGCTAGTGTACACCATAGAGTTTATGGGAATTCAACACTGTGCTATTCATTCTTGGGAAGACAAATGTTTACTTCTTTGGAAGTACAGAGTAAGTTTCTCATTTCTACCTGCATCTTAATTTATTACCATTTATAAGACACTAATCCTAAAAAGGAAACTGCTTCAGTTTTCCGTTAAAAAACATAACCGGAAACATGCTATAAGCTTAAGTATATTACCATGAATATCTTAGAAGATCTTAGATTAGGTTTGGAAGTGAAATTTACTTTAGTGGTGAATGGCTCCATATATATATATGGTTTTCTGTCCATTTATTGAGCAAATGGAAGGCTTCAGACCATGGAGAAGCCATGATTGTTGTCCTGTTGTTTTGCTTAAGGGGGTGTATTAGTTTCTTAGGGCTGCCACAACAAATTACCATGAACCAGGTAATTTATTCTCTCACAGTTCTAGAGGCCAGAAGTCTGAGGTCAAGATGTCCTCCAAAGGACACTGGGAAAGAATCCTTCTTTGCATATTCCAGCTTGTGGTGGTTGCCAGCCATTCCTTGGCTTGTGGCACTATATGTTCAGTGTCCACCTTTGTCATCACATGGCTGTCTTCCCTGCGCATCTGTCTGTGTCCAAATTTCCATCTTTTAAGAATAGGCTATTGGATTAATGACCTTCCTAATCCAGTAAGTCTGCATCTTAAGTTGATTACATGTGCAAAGACCTTATTTCCAAAACTGTCACATTCACAGGTTCTGGGTGAGCATGGATTTTGGGAATGGGGAACACTACTCAATGTAGTACAAGAGGACTGAATAGAATGCCAAATATTAGATGATCTGAGATTTTTGAATGTTGCCATATACCAGGATTTCTCAGCCTTGGCATGTTGACATTTTGAACATGATAATTTTTGTTGTTGGAGGGGCTGTTCTATGTCTTCTAAGATGTTTAATAGAATTCTTGATCTCTACTCACTAGATGTTAGTAGTATACCCTATCCCCCAAGTTATGACAACCAAAAAACATTTCTGACATTGCCATATGTCCATGGAGGGCAAGATTGCCACTGCTGGAGAACCATTCGTATGCAGGTATAATATGTCATTTTCTCAGGACTGAATCTTTTTAAAGAATTTTGTTCTTTGTTAGCACTTAGGTCTTCAAGACAATTGTGTACAGTCACAAATGATACTTAAATCAACTCACAAATGATACTTTTAACTATTGTTCTCACAGTGTTAACACATTTGAATGCTGCCAACCTAACTCGGAAGAGGATTTCCTGGAAGGCAGGGACCAGGCCAGGCTGGGTCACCACGTATCTCTGGGGCCTAGCACAATTTAATAATAATGATGGGCATGGGAATATATTAATAAGTACTTTATATGCATTATTATTCACATAGCGAGTGCTCAGTAAGTATTTGTATGATGAATACTCTTGGGCAGAACTGAATGCATGCATGATTACAAGCCTTTGTTTCTGGTATCCTAGAAGAAATGAAATATTTGCTAAAGAGAAGGGGACTTCCTCAGTTGATTCTCTTCTCTGGGCTCGGGGATATTTTGATTGTTATATAAGTGCTGATACCATGATAGAGAGAGTTAGGACCTATATTGAAGGATGTTGCTCACGTGCTGTCCTGTGTGCTTCTTTATTCTTCTGGTCTGAGGATACTGAGCTGAACCAGACAGCTATGGTCCTTGCCCTCTGGAAAATGCTCTTTGAAGTTAGGCTGCATCACACAAATGCTACTTCTGTCGGGACAGTAGGATACTAGGGGTGACACTGATATCTAAAGTACCATTTGTTCTGCAGTAGATGATGATGATGATGATGATGATGATGATGATGATGATTTTGAGACAGAGTTTCACTTTGTTGCCCAGGCTGGAGTGCAATGGTGTGATCTAGGCTCACTGCAACCTCTACATCCTGGGCTCAGGTAATCCTCCTACTCAGTCTCTCAAGGAGCTGGGATTACAGGCATGCACCACTGTGCCTGGCTAATTTTTGTATTTTTAGTAGAGACTGGGTTTTGTCATGTTGGCCAGGCTGGTCTTGAACTCCTGGCCTCAAGTGATTGACTCACCTCGGCCTCCCAAATGGCTGGGATTACAGGCATGAACAAATAGAGTCTTCTTTTGTGCCAAGTTATCTATTGAACTTCTTTTCTAACAAAAACTCATTTTTTTTTTCTTTTTAGGACCATTGAAGCCAGAAATAACTGTATCCTACATTGCTGTTGCAACAATATTCTTTAACAGTGGACTATCATTGAAAACAGAGGTACTGTCACCTATGGGACACATGAAAAGCAGGGAGAAAAATTTAATTTTGAACTTAACCTGAAATTGCAGAATCCTTTGGTAATGCAATTTGTAGCTATAATCTGAAGGATTTGCTATAGCAGGAGATAACTTGGTCAGCAAAGAACTTGTGTTTCTTTCCTGCATAAGTGTATTATAAAAACTGTACAGTTGTGCAGCATGGACCCTGAGGATGTGGTTATAATGCGTATGTTCTTAATATGGCAGCTGAACTGAAGTATCTACTTTAGTTCTTCCTCAACTTATGGTGGTAACTACAGTGGTGCCTGCTATGCCTGGGCACATTTGAGCTGTTGATGTTTAGTTTGGTTTCCATACTTCTGTGGATCATCTTTGGCTCCTAGGACTCATGCTGTTCAAATAATGCTTAATTTGTCATAACTTTTAACTAATTTTTATTTAGAAAAGTTTATTGTTCCTTAGCATATCTATTAAATATTAATAGATGTCTTAAGAGAAATATTTCATTTGACATATATATGTATATGTGTGTGTATGTATGTGTATATATATGTGTGTATATATATACACACACAGACTCATGTATATGTATGTGTGCATATATGTGTATATGTGTGTGTATATATACACAGACTCATATGTATGTGTGTGCATATATGTGTATATGTGTGTATATACATACACATACACGCACACACATAAACATATACATATATACACACATATATACACATATACACACATACATATATACATAGATACACATATACATACATATACACATAGATACATATATACACACACATATACACATATATGCACACACATATATACACACATATACATATGAGTCTGTGTGTGTGTGTATATATATACAGATTCACACACACACACACACACACTACACCACACCCATATATGTGTAGTGTTATTTACTGATTCAGGTTTCACTGAACATGGGATTCTCTTAGAAGTAAAGAAATCCAGACATTTTTACATTTACATGTGAGAGAGGAATGAGTAGAATTTATGATTCTCTTTTGACTTACAATGAAAGGAAAAAAAGTGGAGAAAATAACCATTTGCTCTTGAAGAAATTACATAAAACTATCATTCTAACATCCTGTTCTTATGTAGATGGGAATACCTCACTATAAGTAAGTTTTTTGTTTTTGGAAATGGCTTTAAAAATTAAAATTCTGGTCCAGCATCGTGTCTCACCTTTATTTATTTTAAGAGTGATTTGAATGAAGACTAAATTTAGTTATCTCCTTCTTAGATCACCCTGGTAGCAACGTGGAATAAAACATGACTTTACTAAATTTATGTATTCTGTAGCCATCAGGTTGAGGTTGGTATAAATCTTTTTATTGTTTTTTTTGAGACAAAGTCTTGCTCTGTCACTCAGGCTGGAGTGTGGTAGCACGATCTCAGCTCACTGCATCCTCTGCCTCCTGGCTTCAAGTGATTCTTCTGCCTCAGTTTCCCAAGTAGCTGGGACTACAGGTGCCCACCACCATGCCCAGCTAATTTTTGTATTTTTAGTAGAGGCTGGATGTCACTACATTGGCCAGGCTGATTTTGAACTCCTAACCTCAAATGATCTACCCATTTTGGCCTCCCAAAGTGTTGGGATTACAGGTGTAAGCCACCACGCCCTGCCTCATTGGGGTGTTTTTGATATACGTAGGATCATTGTGTAGTGTCTATAACTGATAAATTGTGTCTCAAGAGTTGTAAATATTTTCTCTGATTACTTGCTCTTCTGAAAATAACTGACATGGGATGAGATTTTCTAGTATGTCAAATTCCAATTTTGATAAACAATATTGATATGAGAAGACCACGATTACTATTTACAGGGCACAGGCTTTTTTTTTTTTCTGTCAATGTATGAATTCTGATATTGGTTCTCAAATGTGGGGCACAGTGATACAGAAATATATTTGCCACTACCATAGTGTTGGACTGATCTTGTTTGGAGGTCTTCTTGCAGGCTGTGGCTAGTGTTCTTGGTGGAGCAGCTTCCTAACCCAAGTCCTTTACTTGGGACGTTGCTCTAACTATGTCCCCTGGTGGCTGCTTAATGGCTACAGCTGTTACTGTGCCATGGAAAATCCAGAAAGCAACTTGATTTCTCTCACTCTTTAGCTTCTTAATGCTATTCTGTAAAGCAGCCAACTTTGTGGGATGAAGGAGTTGAAGAAGGAAGAATGTCACAGCTGTCAGTATTTTTCTGAGGACTGACTTCTTTTGTAAGCACCTAAGAAACCTTCAGAGTCATCCAGCTCATTTGGATCTAATGAAATGCCTTGATCTCTTGCTTTATCATGGTATCTAAGCAGCAATCAAAGCCATTTCTTCCATCAAAGCCCTTTTCAAATGAGTACAACATAATATCATTTTCAAAAGCCATTTAACTTAAGATGTCCTAGATTGTGCCATTGTGTAATATTAAACCACCTCTAAACCCTACTAATTTCATGTATAACTTGTAATTTAGGAGGTAGCAGTCATATTTGTTTACTAGTTAATAATCCTAAATTAATTTCAGTAGGGATTACGATTTGTGTATCTTATTAGGTCCTAAAATAGTTCATTTTTGCACACAGGAGACAGTGAGTTATTATTGACTTGGTTTATTTGAAAGCATTTATGTTGGTCCCATTCAAGTTTGATTTATATTGAATATTTCTTGTATTAATCATACATTGATTTAATGATGTGTATTCTAAAATTTGTTTTACTAATATGTCAAAATTTTAAAGGCCTCTGTGCTAATACAATGCTGAGTCTTCAGTTTTATGACTGATTTCTAGTTTTTTGAAATTTTGTTGTACTGAAGTGAAATACAGTCACGTTTAAAATTCATATTTAGTTCACTTCAAACCTATAGTTTGGGAGGATTTGTTACTTAACCAACTGTGGCAGGGTGAATTCGTTTAAAAAAATACCAATTAAGTGCCTGTGGCTATAAGGCACTGTGCTGGGGATAGAAACAAAGGTTAGCAGGAGACTCAGAGACTGAAAACGGGTCCTGAGTAGGGCAGAAGATGCAGGTTTTTCTTTGTTTTTCAAAGAAATTATTATTTTTTATCCTATTAGCAAATTATTAATTACAATTACAAATTATTATTTTTTATCCTGTTAGCAGAAAAGCAAATATAGCAAACTCTAAACTTCATATTCATGCTGTTTGTTTCAAGCCCACAGCTATGAGCCTGACTCTCAGCAAATGAACGAGATGAAGGCCAGATAAATGGTTGCAAGAGAAATCGGTATCTCATGGAAATATTGTTATGTCCCAATCAGAGCCCTGTTTTAAGCAGTGCTTGATGCTGTCAATGAAACTCTGGCATAATCAGTACATGAGGTGGAGTGTCTTCTTAAGTTTATTTTAATGGATTTTGACCTATATTACATGCGAATAAACAAATTATGATGCAGAATCAACTTTTTTATTATTCATGATAGCATTTATTTGACTATGTGGCCCGAATTTTACATGGATAGTACAGAATAACAACTGTTTTGGAATTTATAGGGTTTACTTGCTTTTTCTTTTCTGTTGTTACCTTATTTTATGAAGGTAACATACCTGCAGTATGAAGAATATATGAAAAATATATGACTCTGGGATTTTGTGACAGTCTTGAAAATCTTTCTCAGAAGCACTTCCCTATTGTTAAAAGGTCCCTCGTGAGCCAACATGGTTGGTTGCGGTGGCTCGTTTTGCTGGGTTCTTTAACTATCATTCTGATGCAATGCCAATTTCTAATTGTCATTTATTAGGTCAGCAATATTTTCTAAGCACATTTTAGTTTTTATAAATTGTTTCTGTTGTAATAAAAGTGGTATTTACTTATTGTAGAAAGATTAGAAAGATTGAAAATACTTGCTGTTAACTAACACCCACTTTTTATCCTTTTTAAAATGTGTTTTATATACATAATATTTTAAAAATAAAATTGTGAATGTAAGTACATATATATATACATACTGCAGACCTATACACATATACAAATGTATTCTTACCTTACTGTTTTTGTAACATTGTATAATTTTAATATAATTTAATATTAATATTTAAATTTTCTTTATACGACAAAATGTATATTTTATTTGCCCTTATGAACATATGATTTATTCAGAATTAAAAGGTACAAAGAGATGTACAAGTCTTTTTTTTTTTTTTTGCCAATCAGTTTGAGCTTATGAGGTTGCTCAGGTTAGCCTTGAACTGATGACCTCGCCTTCGCAAGTGCCACGACCTCTGACGGGAGCCACTTTGGACTCCACAAGTCTTTTTTCACTCTTCCACCAGCTATCTAGTTCTCTTCTCTGGAGACAAACAATGTTAACAATTTCTGTGTACCTTTCCAGAGATATTCTTTGTAAAACATACAATTTCGTATTCCACACCCCTACAAATTGTATTTCAAACTGTTTGGCACCTTATCTTATTTTACTTACATTGTTTCCCCTTAACACATAAAGGACTCAATTTTTTTTTTTTTTTTTTTTTTGTACACCAAATAGTATTCTGTTGCACGGGTGTGTCCTGGTGTATTTTTGTTGTCCTCTATTGATGAACATTTAGTTAATTTACAAGATTTTGCTATTACAAACATGTTGCAAAGGATAACCTAAAATATGTTATTTCCCATATTTGGAAACATATGCAAAGGATAAATTCCTACAAGTGGAATTGCCAGGTCAAATGATATATGTAGTTTAAGTTGTAACAGATATTCCAGTACCTAGAATGATGCTAGATGCTCAGTAAGTATTAGTTAAATGAATGAATGAGTTGCCAGATTGCTCTCTGTAGGTTATACCAATTTATATACCTATTGATAATGTAGGGGAGAGATTCTGTACATCTGCATCCTCATCAACAAGGTATTTAATAACTCATAACACTCCAATTACATTTTAACTCTTTAAATGATTCTCTTATTTTTGGACATTTGTTTTCAGATTTTGCTCTAATAGATAATGCTGTGATGATCAATTTTGTGTATAAATGTTTGCAACCATTTTGTATATCCTTAGGATAAATTCCTAGTCATAAAATTCTGGGGTCTAAGAATATGAATTATATAGTCCTTGATATATGTTACCAAATTCATTTTCAGAAAAGCTATGCCAATTTTTACTCCTATCAGAAGTATATGCAGGTTGGGTGCAGTGGCTGATGCTTGTAATCCCAGCACTTTTGGAGGCCAAGGTGAGTGAATCACCTGAGGTCAGGAGTTTGAGACCAGCCTGGCCAACATGGCAAAACCCCATCTCTACTAAAAATACAAAAATTAGCCTGGCATGGTGGTGGGCACCTGTAATCCCAGCTACCTGGGAGATTGAGGCAGGAGAATCACTTGAACTCAGGAGGCGGAGGTTTCAGTGAGCCAAGATCACACCATTGCACCCCAACCTGGATGAAAAGAGGGAAATACCATCTCAAAAAGAAAAAGTATATGCAAATGCCTTAGTTTATTCTGGCTAATCATTTCATTATGGTATTTTAAAAAGTAAAAATACTAATATTTGTTTAGTGCTTATCAAATGGCTCTGAGTATATTTAAATGAGATTTGGCTTCAAGACTGTTGAGAATTCTCTGAACTACAGGTGCTCAAGTTTTCTCTGGAGTGGAGCTCTAAGAGTTCCAATTCACTGTAAGGATGGCTTGCTTTCTCTTAGGTCTGATCCCAGAACCAAATGTGACTTCTGGTAGGCTGTGTTTTCCAGTGGTCCCAAATTAGACTCAGATTACCAGAAATTCTTTAGATGTCATTTAGGGATGTCTTGTGACCTAACAGGAAGGAACTGCTTTGTTTATCTCCACACTGGGAGATAGACAGTGAAAAGTGATGAGACTAATCTCAGAATGTGGTGGAGCCAATGAGTCTGCATTAATGTACTGTTGATTAAGCTGATAAACTTTGGCTAATGTCTCTGAGGCTGAGGATCTCTTGAACGTCTTACTTGAACAAGGGGGCCATTACAGTTCTATACTTATAACCAGTGACTCTGGCATAGTTGAATATGCTTTAATGATCACTTGCTTGTTTTAAAGGAATATACTTTTTCTACTACTTTCCAATTTTGTGTTATTTTGGTTTTCCATTTTGTTTTTATTTCAACATAATATAAACTCAAATGCAAATATTTGTTAATTTATATATATATGAACCCCAGAAGTTAACTAATTATCCCTTTTTTAGTTGTCAACCTTATAACATGTGCCTGGTTTGTTACGTTTAATGTGCATTTTTACCCCATTGGGGCAGCAGTGGGAGAAACAGGCATGGGGTTGCTAGCATGCCAGAAAGGGCTTTAGTTCTGATCTTCACCATACAGTAGCTCTCAACTTCAATTTCTTCATCAGTAAAACAGGAATAATAGTATCTACTTAATGGGGTTTCTTGTGAGGATTAAGTGAGATAACATGTAAAGTGACAAGCTCAGATTATGGCATAAAGCTGGTATTCAGTTAATGTTAACCAAGAATCTAGTGAGTAGATTGTGGAAAGAAATGCCATTCTAAGTTAGAGACTATCATTGAGGGAAATATTTTTTAAAGTATTATTTGTAGATTTAGTAACATCTTGTCAAATTGAGGCCTATAGCCTTGGTGCAGTGAATAGAGTTTAATTACTGTGTTTGGTTGAAATGTGATAGGTATTATTAGTTTTTTGGAAAAAATTTATGATTTTATGTAGGTAAACATATATGTATGCTGTTCAACAATCCCCAAATCTATGCTGGTATATAGTTAGCTTAGTCCTGGTCCAGAATTTTACAAATCTGATTTGTGAGGGCATATTGTATATTTTAAAGAAACTTGAAAAAGAATATTTAAGAAATTTTATACAAAAACGCTTTATAACTATCATGAGTAACTTTTTTCTCTTGCATTCTGTCTCATATGCATATACTTATGGATAAAAATTTCAGCTATGAAAAAACTCAAAATTAAAAACTAGCTCATGTGATGTTATTTTAGTAGCGATCTCCTCTCAGGAATAGTTTTCTTACCTTTGTTTATTTTGTCTCCTTCATTTTTTCCAGGAGCTGACCAGTGCTTTGGTGCATTTAAAACTGCATCTTTTTATTCAGATCTTCACACTTGCATTCTTCCCAGCAACAATATGGCTTTTTCTTCAGCTTTTATCAATCACACCCATCAATGAATGGCTTTTAAAAGGGTATGTTTAAATCTTTAAAAGTGAGTCCACTTTTAATGGGGCATCTCTAGAGACATTGTTTCTATGGCAACTATATACAAAAGGGCTTATGTGTTATCTTAAAAGGAAGTAAAAACACATCTTTGTTTTCCTTTAAAACAATAATGTTTCATCAAGGTGGTTCATATTAACAGAATCTTAAGATATACCTTTATGCTTCATCCTAAGGTTTTAGGATGAGTACTTTCTGGAGAATTTTTAAGAATGGTCTTAGAAGAAAAATGGAAGGGACTAGCAGATGCATGTCAATTGGATAGCAATGTCATTAGATAATGGCTGAGTATAATGTGTGTTTTAGAAATACATGTAAGAAAGAAAAAAATTCATATATGTGGGATAAACATTTACATTTTATTCTGTTTTATGTTTAATATAATAGTTATTAGAACTCAGAGCCTGAAGATTGAATTCTGACCATATCCCTAATATACTACTTTGAGCAAAGTTTTAAAATAGTTTTTAATGTCAGTTTCTTTGTCTAGAAAAGGAGGATAATCATAGTTTTACTGCTTGCTTACCAATGATGTTGGGGATATCAATTGAAATTACTTATTCATTGATTCAAACTATTTATATAGCTTCTACTTTGTTTCAGGAGTTATTATAAATATTGGAGAAACAACAGAGAAATGCCAGTTAGTTTTGCTTGTTGGGGAGTCTCGGGGGTGCCGTATCAATAAACAAGTAAGTAGATGAGCAAGATAGAGATAGGTGATGTAAAAAGAGCAAAACAGTGAGGTATGTGAATGTGGTTGGGTAGGCAGGCTGGTGATTAATTTCGATTTCAGAGTTCAGGAGGTAGAATGTTCTAGAGAAAGAAAACAGAATGTACAAAGGCTGTAGGGCAGGATCAAGCCTGTTGTGTTTTTTAGTCAGTAAAGCAGCCAGGAAGGCCAGAGCCTGGTGATGTAGAAGAAAAATACCTTGTCTTAGCAGTAGAAAAGTAGGCAGGAGTGAGATATGTAGAGCCTTATAGGCCATGGTGTAGCTTTCGGATTTTATTCTGAGTGCTACAGGAAGTTATTGGAGGGACTGAAATGAGGGAGTGATGTGGTCTGCTTTATGTTTGCAAATGATTCTTCCGGTTGCTATGTGGAAAAGAGATAGTAGAGGGGCCTGAGAGAAATTAACTCAGAGAGTAGTGGTGAGGTAGCAGTTCAATAGAGAGAAATTAATGTGCGCCAGATAGATTTTAAAGTTAGAGCTTTCAGCAGTGATGGGTGGGGAGGATGTAGAAGGACAGAGGAACCAAGGGTGACTTCTGGGCTTTAGGTATGAACCACTGGGTAATTGGTAGCATCATTTACTTAAGGGGGGAAGCTAGGTAAGGAGGAATGGTGGAAATCAAGAGTGCTGTTTTGGCCAGATTTAGTTTGCAAGAATGAATATCAAATTTCATGAAGAAGTATATAATGCCACATAAATATGATAAAATCATTTTAGAGCAACAATGTATTATGCATATCAAGAACCAATAGTTACTGAATTATCTGCCATGTGTAGAGCACTCAAGGAATGCAAATATATTTACTCATTTTTATTGTCTCCTGGGAACTTCCAACCTAGTTGGTTATGTAGGATATATATATATATATATATATATATATATATATATATATATATATATATATATCTGAAACCTAGTAATCACTAAAATGGGGCACCATGTGATTTGTCGGATGAGTGGTGTGATCAGTTAAATAATAAGTAGTTCAGCAAAGGCTGGATACTTTTAGAGATTTCAAATACGAGACATTAATAGTATACAAAGATAAAACATTTCCATGGGGTCAGTTTGCAGAAGGCCTGAACTATTGAGCTGAGGGGGTTGCATTTGAAGCTATAGATGATGGAGAGAGAGCTGTTAAAAATGCTAAACAAGCAAATAACAACATGTTAAGAAGTGGCTACTAAGGAAGATGTATCGGACAGCTTGTAATCTCAATGTGCTAAATAATACAAACAATTTTGACTTGACGATGTTGAATTTAAAGGAGTATACCCTTACCCTAATTGACTTAGAGAAAGCCTTTCCTAGCTTAGTGTTTTTTCCCTTCTCCTCCCTAATTTGAAAGTGTATACTTAGTATGTTAACTAGAAGGGGTTGCAGAATCATATTTAAGTTGATGAAATAAAGATATTCTGAGCACATGCTCCTTATCTGGCATAGTAAACGGACAGAGTGAGGTAGGGAGAACATTGAACAGGCCTTTGTAAGTGTCCAGATTAGTTGAGAAGCATCTGGACAGGGATGCTGGCAATAGTCATGGAGGAGAATGGAAAGTTCGTTGTGGTGACAGATTGATTTTTGAGGAGCAAGTGGAGTCACGTATAACTTCAAAGTTTCAAACTGGATTATTATGAAAAAAATGGTCCCATTGACCAAAAAATATGTAAATTCAGAGGGGAAGTTTATTTTTAGAAAATATATGAATTATTCTGGAGATCTGTTGTACAGCATGGTGACTAGAGTTAATAACATAAACTAGAAAATTGCTAAGAGAGTAGATATATACATTAATTTGTTGGATTGTGGTAATAATTTCACAGGATATATATATATATATATATATATGTCAAAACATCATGTTATATGCCATAAATTTATACAATATTTGCTTGTCAATTATATCTCAATAAACTTGGAAAACAAATATAAATACAATATTAGACATGCTTAGTTTAAGGTGGCAGTCATAGGCAGCTACAAATTTGGGAACTGTAGTTAGGGCTAAAAAATATAAACTTGAAAGTATTCCTACAGATTGAAAATAAGATTGAAAAGATGTCAGGAGAGGCAACAAAAACAAACAAACAAAAAAACCCACCACCACCCACCACCACCAACAAACAACGCAGAGTGGGCTGGTTTAAAAGACAGAAGCTAAATATTAAAGTGCTCTGAGAAGTAAGAATGTAAGCAGAATGAATATGGGGAAAAAGAGGCCAGATTTGGTGATTTGCAGATTCCTGGTTACTTTAAGGTTACTATTACTAGTAGAGGGGGCAGAAGTCTCATTTCAGAGAAGTAAAAAGAGAACGATCAGTGGGGCCATGGAGGCAGGTACTTTTTAAAGGTCAAAAATGAGTCACAGTGAGAAAAGTAGGTGTATCCTGAGGAGGTGGCACCACTCATTTTGCTATTAGTTATCTCCATTTGTGTATTGACTCTTCTGGCTCCTTGAAGGCAGGAATAGTGTTTTTACTTCTTTCTTATAATTCCTTCCTGTAGGATTTTACCCATAGAAGATATATGTATTCAACATATAGTTGGCAAATTTTTGTCTTTTTCTTTTTGAGATGGCATCTTGCTCTGTTGCCGAGCTGGAATGCAGTGGTGTGATCTTGGCTCACTGCAACCTCCGCCTCCTGGGTTCAAGCAAAATTTTTGTCTTTTTAAAGATATGAGAATTTTGCTTTTTTGTACATAGAAGGGAAGGGGCCAGAAGAGGAGGGATGAAAAAGCTAGAAAAATTGAAAATGCCTGAGAGCATCTGTCCTAGTATTGGGAGTAGGGGAGATAGAGAGACTGAAGTGAGAGGCCTAGGTAAGTCTTTGACCCATGAAAGTTTTACCCCAGATAGGTGGCTTTGTGAGTTACTTTTCATTCTTCACTTCAGTTTTCAGTAAGATGGGAATTATAATAACATTTATCTTAAATATAACTTTTGAGGAATAAATGAGATAGTATGTACAGTGTTTCATGTCTACTACAAATGGCAGATGCTCAGTATTAGTGATGATGATAGTGGACTCTAAGGAAGGCTCAGAGATTATGAATTTATAATGGGACAGACCTCTCTAGTAGCTTTTGGAGAAATAGACCTGGAAAGAAGACCATATTGAGTGGAATTGACCTGGAAATTGCATAAAATGTATTTTCTTATGCTTCAATTAAAATGAGTTTAAACATTTTTATTTTTTTTCCTGTTTCAGAGCTGATGTAAATCCATTGCATAAAGTTTAGATAATATATTCTTACAAAAATGAGTAAAAATATGAGTAAAATGAGTTAAAAAAAAAAAAAGAGTTGACCCTTGAACATTGTAGGACTTAGAGGTGCCAACACCCATGCAGTTGAAAATCCACATATAACTTTTGATTACCCCAAAACTTAACTATAAGCCTGTGGACTGGAAGCCTTACCTGTAACATAAAGAGTTGATTAACATATATTTTATATACTACATATTATATTCTTACAATTAAGCTAGAGAAAAGAAACCTATTAAAATTATAAGGAAGAAAAATATATTTTAAGTGCAAATGGATCATTAAGTAGGTTTTCATTTTTGTCATCTTCACATTGAATGGATTAAAGAAGAGGAAGAGGTCTTGCTGTCTCAAGGGTGGCAGAGGCAGAAGAAGTTCATGTATAAGTGGGTTCTTACAGTTCAAATCTGTGTTGTTGAATGGTCAACTGTAACCTTTAATCATACTCATTCAAAATCTTAAGTCAGATCCTCTGTTTCTTCTATGCCCTATATACGGTTTCCACTTAGACCAGCTACTTGTTCTCCCCAGAAGGTATATTCTATATGAATTTTGAAATAATTAAAAAAATTATAGTACTTAAGTTTACTACTCATAGTTTCATTTGCTTGTTATGCAATTTATTTTCTGTCCTAAACTAAGAGAAAAGACCTGTCATGATCTTGGGCATGTGCACATAATTTAATAAAAACCAAATTGAGAATAGATACTAGAATTTACTACAGAATCCGAATGCAAGAAGTATATGATTGTGTCGTGCCTGTTGCTATACTGTTACAACATTAAAATGTCTTTTATGAGATTAAAGATTGAAAACTGCTGTTTTATAGAAAGTAATCTAAAGACATAAGCTGGTGTCTTGTTAAGTATTTTTGAACTTTGGAAGTGGTTTTGAAGGTTTAGTTTACCAAGAGACTTTCTACAAAAAAAATGTAGGGCAAGTATTTTTTACTTTACCTAAAAATAACTTAAGATTATATACATTTACCAAATGATTAGCCATTTTGGTTATTTTTCAATGACTGCACTCACTATTCCTTGACTGCTTTTTGAATTGTATGATAAGGGCTTAAATAACTTAAAATAGACCCACTCATGCCTATGGAAGAGCATAAGAGATTAGAACCTGTACATTTGCAGCATCTTGTAAGCCACATTGCATTGTGTAGAATTGTCTAAATTCAACAGGGCATGTGCATCAATACATATGCTCTTATTTTCATTTGCTCAGCTCCACTATTTTAGAATGAATGTAGTGAAAGCTGTCTATGATTTTTAAAAAACTATTTATAGTTGGATTTTCTTTTACTTTTCAGTTTGCAGACAGTAGGTTGCATGCCTCCGCCTGTGTCTTCTGCAGTGATTTTAACCAAGGCAGTTGGTGGAAATGAGGTGAGTCATGGGGCTAACTTATTTAAACATAAGTGCATGCTGTGCTTTTATTTCAAAATTATATCATAGTTTTGAACATGAAGTGGTGATGTTGCAGAAAACTCCTAGCCATAGCAGCTTGTGAAAGAAGGGGACGTACTCAGATACTAGCAGGATGCTAAAATTGATTCTGATGGGTGGAATTCGGATTTCAAAGAAAAGAGCAAGGGAGACGAGTGACATAGAGATGGTGATTTTTCTTTTTTTTTTAATTTTTTATTAGATTTTAGGTTTTGGGGTACATGAGCAGAGCATGCAAGACAGTTGCGTAGGAACACACATGGCAGTGTGCTTTTCTTTCCTTCTCCCCTTCACCCACATTTGGCATTTCTCCCCAGGCTATCCCTCCCCACTTCCCCTTCCCACTGGCCCTCCCCTTTTTCCCCCAATAGACCCCAGTGTTTAGTACTCCCCTTTCTGTGTCCATGTGTTCTCATTTTTCATCACCCACCTATGAGTGAGAATATGCGGTGTTTCATTTTCTGTTCTTGTGTCAGTTTGCTGAGGATGACGTTCTCCAGATTCATCCATGTCCCTACAAACGACACAAACTCATCATTTCTGATTGCTGCATAATATTCCATGGTGTATATGTGCCACATTTTTCCAATCCAGTCTATTATCAATGGGCATTTGGGTTGATTCCAGGTCTTTGCTATTGTAAACAGTGCTGCAATGAACATTCGTGTACATGTGTCCTTATAGTAGAACGATTTATAGTCTTTTGGATATATACCCAGTAATGGATTGCCGGGTCAAATGGAATTTCTATTTCTAAGGCCTTGAGGAATCGCCACACTGTCTTCCACAATGGTTGAACTAATTTACACTCCCACCAACAGTGTAAAAGTGTTCCTTTTTCTCCACATCCTCTCCAGCATCTGTTGTCTCCAGATTTTGTAATGATCGCCATTCTAACTGGCGTGAGATGGTATCTCAATGTGGTTTTGATTTGCATCTCTCTGATGACCAGTGACGATGAGCATTTTTTCACATGATTGTTGGCCTCATATATGTCTTCTTTCGTAAAGTGTCTGTTCATATCCTTTGCCCACTTTTGAATGGGCTTGTTTGTTTTTTTCCTGTAAATCCGTTTGAGTTCTTTGTAAATTCTGGATATCAGCCCTTTGTCAGATGTGTAAACTGCAAAAATCTTTTCCCATTCTGTTGGTTGCCGATCCACTCTTGTGACTGTTTCTTTTGCCGTGCAGAAGCTGTGGAGTTTCGTTAGGTCCCATTTGTCTATTTTGGCTTTTGTTGCCAATGCTTTTGGTGTTTTGTTCATAAAGTCCTTGCCTACTCCTATGTCCTGGATAGTTTTGCCTAGATTTCCTTCTAGGGTTTTTATGGTGCCAGGTCTTATGTTTAAGTCTTTAATCCATCTGGAGCTAATTTTAGTGTAAGGTGTCAGGAAGGGGTCCAGTTTCTGCTTTCTGCACATGGCTAGCCAGTTTTCCCAACACCATTTGTTAAACAGGGAATCCTTTCCCCCTTGCTTGTTTTTGTCAGGTTTATCAAAGATTGTATAGTTGTAGATATGTTGTGTTGCCTCCGGTGCCTCTGTTTTGTTCCATTGGTCTATATCTCTGTTTTGGTACCAGTACCATGCTGTTTTGATTACTGTAGCCTTGTAGTATAGTTTGAAATCCAGTAGTGTGATGCCCCCCGCTGTGTTCTTTTTGCTTAGAATTGACTTGGCTATGCGGGCTCTCTTTTGGTTCCATATGAAGTTCATGGTGGTTTTTTCCAGTTCTGTGAAGAAAGTCAATGGTAGCTTGATGGGGATAGCGTTGATTCTGTAAATTACTTTGGGCAGCATAGCCATTTTCATGATATTAATTCTTCCTAACCATGAACATGGAATGTTTCTCCATCTGTTTGTGTCCTCTCTGATTTCGTTGAGCAGTGGTTTGTAGTTCTCCTTGAAGAGGTCTCTTACGTTCCTTGTGAGTTGTATTCCAAGGTATTTTATTCTTTTTGTAGCAATTGTGAATGGCAGTTCGCTCTTGATTTGGCTTTCTTTAAGTCTGTTATTGGTGTAGATGAATGCTTGTGATTTTTGCACGTTGATTTTATATCCTGAGACTTTGCTGAAGTTGCTTATCAGTTTCAGGAGTTTTTGGGCTGAGGTGATGGGGTCTTCTAGGTATACTATCATGTCGTCTGCAAATAGAGACAATTTGGCTTCCACCTTTCCTATTTGAATACCCTTTATTTCTTTTTCTTGCCTGATTGCTTTGGCTAGGACTTCCAGAACTATATTGAATAGGAGTGGTGAAAGAGGGCATCCTTGTCTAGTGCCAGATTTCAAAGGGAATGCTTCCAGTTTTTCCCCATTCAGTATGATATTGGCTGTTGGTTTGTCATAAATAGCTTTTATTACTTTGAGATACGTTCCATCGATACCGAGTTTCTTGAGGGTTTTTAGCATAAAGGGCTGTTGAATTTTGTCAAATGCCTTCTCTGCGTCAATTGAGATAATCATGTGGTTTTTGTTTTTGGTTCTGTTTATGTGGTGAATTACGTTGATAGACTTGCGTATGTTGAACCAGCCTTGCATCCCCGGGATGAATCCTACTTGATCATGGTGAATAAGTTTTTTGATTTGCTGTTGCATTCGGCTTGCCAATATTTTATTGAAGATTTTTGCATCTGTGTTCATCATGGATATTGGCCTGAAGTTTTCTTTTCTTATTGGGTCTCTGCTGGGTTTTGGTATCAGGATGATGTTGGTCTCGTAAAATGATTTGGGAAGTATTCCCTCTTTTTGGATTGTTTGAAATAGTTTTAGAAGGAATGGTACCAGCTCCTCTTTGTGTGTCTGGTAGAATTCGGCTGTGAACCCATCTGGACCTGGGCTTTTTTTGTGTGGTAGGCTCTTAATTGCTGCCTCGACTTCTGACCTTGTTATTGGTCTATTCGTAGTTTCAGCTTCCTCCTGGTTTAGGCTTGGGAGGATGCAGGAGTCCAGGAATTTATCCATTTCTTCCAGGTTTACTAGTTTATGTGCATAGAGTTGTTTGTAATATTCTCTGATGATGGTTTGAATTTCTGTGGAATCTGTGGTGATTTCCCCTTTATCATTTTTTATTGCATCTATTTGGTTGTTCTCTCTTTTCTTTTTAATCAGTCTGGCTAGTGGTCTGTCTATTTTGTTGATCTTTTCAAAAAACCAGCTCTTGGATTTATTGATTTCTTTGAAGGGTTTTTCGTATCTCAATCTCCTTCAGTTCAGCTCTGATCTTAGTTATTTCTTGTCTTCTGCTGGGGTTTGAGTTTTTTGATCTTGCTCCTCTAGCTCTTTCAATTTTGACGATAGGGTGTCAATATTGGATCTCTCCATTCTCCTCATATGGACACTTATTGCTATATAATTTCCTCTAGAGACTGCTTTAAATGTGTCCCAGAGTTTCTGGCATGTTGTGTCTTCGTTCTCATTGGTTTCGAAGAACTTCTTTATTTCTGACTTCATTTCATTGTTTACCCAGTCAACATTCAAGAGCCAGTTGTTCAGTTTCCATGAAGCTGTGCGGTTCTGGGTTGGTTTCTGTATTCTGAGTTCTAACTTGATTGCACCATGGTCTGAGAGGCTGTTTGTTATGATTTCAGTTGTTTTGCATTTGTTGAGCAGTGCTTTACTTCCAATTATGTGGTCAATTTTAGAGTAGGTGTGATGTGGTGCTGAGAAGAATGTATATTCTGTGGATTTGGGGTGGAGAGTTCTGTAAATGTCTATCAGGTTTGCTTGTTCCAGGTCTGAGTTCAAGCCCTGGATATCTTTGTTGATTTTCTGTCTGGTTGATCTGTCTAATATTGACAGTGGAGTGTTAAAGTCTCCCACTATTATTGTGTGGGAGTCTAAGTCTCTTTGTAAGTCATTAAGAACTTGCCTTATGTATCTGGGTGCTCCTGCATTGGGTCCATATATGTTTAGGATCGTTAGCTCTTCTTGTTTTATCGATCCTTTTACCATTATTTAATGGCCTTCTTTGTCTCTTTTGATCTTTGTTGCTTTAAAGTCTATTTTATCAGAGATGAGAATTGCAGCTCCTGGTTTTTTTTGCTCTCCATTCGCTTGGTAAATCTTCCTCCATCCCTTTATTTTGAGCCTTTGTGTATCCTTGCATGTGAGATGGGTTCCCTGGATATAGCACACTGATGGGTTTTGGCTTTTTATCCAATTTGCCAGTCTGTGTCTTTTGATTGGTGCATTTAGTCCATTTACATTTAGGGTTAATATTGTTATGTGTGAATTTGATACTGCCATTTTGATGCTAAGTGGCTGTTTTGCCTGTTAGTTGTTGTAGAATCTTCATTATGTTGATGCTCTTTTACTTTTAGTGTGATTTTGGAATGGCTGGTACTGGTTGTTCGTTTCTATGTGTTGTGCCTCTTTTAGGAGCTCTTGTAAAGCAGGCCTGGTGGTGACAAAATCTCTGAGTACTTGCTTGTTCGCAAAGGATTTTATTTTTCCTTCACTTCTGTATCTCAGTTTAGCTGGATATGAAATTCTGGGTTGAAAGTTATTTTCTTTAAGAATGTTGAATATTGGCCCCCACTCTCTTCTGGCTTGTAGTGTTTCTGCCGAGAGATCTGCTGTGAGTCTGATGGGCTTCCCTTTGTGGGTAACTCGACCTTTCTCTCTGGCTGCCCTTAGTATTTTCTCCTTTATTTCAACCTTGTTGAATCTGATGATTATGTGCCTTGGGGTTGCCATTCTTGCGGAATATCTTTGTGGTGTTCTCTGTATTTCCTGCATTTGAGTGTTGGCCTGTCTTGCTAGGTGGGGGAAGTTTTCCTGGATGATGTCCTGAGGAGTATTTTCCAGCTTGGATTCATTCTCTTCGTCCCCTTCTGGTATACCTATCAAACGTAGGTTAGGTCTTTTCACATAGTCCCACATTTCTTGGAGACTTTGTTCATTCCTTTTTGCGCTTTTTTCTCTAATCTTGGTTTCTCGTTTTATTTCATTGAGTTGGTCTTTGACTTCAGGTATTCTTTCTTCTGCTTGGTCAATTCGGCTATTGAAACTTGTGCATGCTTTGCGAAGTTCTCGTATTGTGTTTTTCAGCTCCTTTAATTCATTCATATTCCTCTCTAAGTTATCCATTCTTGTTATCATTTCCTCATATGTTTTTTTAAGGTCCTTAGTTTCTTTGCATTGATTTAATACATGTTCTTTTAGCTCACAGAAGTTTCTCATTATCCACCTTCTGAAGTCTAATTCCGTCATTTCGTCACAGTCATTCTCTGTCCAGCTTTGCTCCCTTGCTGGTGAGGAATTTTTTTCCTTTCTAGGAGGTGAGGTGTTCTGGTTTCGGGTGTTTTCCTCCTTTTTTCGCTGGTTTCTTCCCATCTTTGTGGGTTTATCCGCTTGTCGTCTGCGTAGTTGCTGACTTTTCGATTGGGTCTCTGAGTGGACACCCAGATTGTTGATGATGAAGTATTTCTGTTACTTGGTTTTCCTTCTACCAGCCTAGCCCCTTCGCTGTACGACTGCTGAGGTCCACTCCAGGCCCTGCTTCTCTGGGGTGCACCTCTAGCAGCTGTGGCACAGTGAGGGATGCTACCCGTTTCTTTTTCTGCTGTCTTTGTCCCAGGATGATGCCTGCCAAATGTCAGTCTTTTGGATATAGAGGGGTCAGGGAGCTGCTTGAGGAGACAGTCTGTACTTTTTGGAGCTCAATTGCTGAGCTGTCGGCTCTGTTGTTCATTCAGGGCTGTTAGGCTGCTATGTTTGATTCTGCTGCAACAGAGCTCATTAAAAAAAACCCTTTTTTTCTCAAATGTTCTGTGTTGGGGGGTTCGGGCTTTATTTTTCGATGTCCGATGAGGTGTCCTGCCCAGCTAGAAGGCAGACTAGCCACTGTTTGGCTGCCGAGGCTTCGCCCTGCTGTTGTGTGATTTGCCCTGTTCCTTCAGGCTCTGCTGTGGTCTCCGCCACGCCCTGCAGCGGAGTCTCTTGGTTGTAGCGTGTTGCCTCAGCAACGGCAGGCTGCGTCAGCTGTGGGCGTGTATCTCAGTTGGGTCGGGTTGCCTTGGTATTGGTGGACGCCCCTCCCCCACAGAGCGTCTCGGACCGTCTGCTCGGGATAGTTTGAAATCACGGTTTTGTTTGTCCCACTGGGTATCCCAAACGATCTGTCCCTGCAATCCCCTGGGCTGGCCTACTGTCCAAGTCTCGTTGAGTCTCAAGTCCAGCCCTCTCAAGTCTCAGGTTGCCAGTTCAACAGGGCACCCGGACAGGTGCGCCCTGTGGGGATTGCTGGGTAGGGCCGGCCGCCGCCGCCCCGGCTGCCGGCTTCGCCAGGCAGACCTACTGCCTGGCGTCCCGTGTCTTTTTTATACTTGGGAGTTTCCCCGTTCTGTGGGCAACAAAGATCAGTCTGGAAATGCAGCTCAGACTCACCGTTTGCGGATTCAACGAGAGCTCCAATCCTGGGTTGTTCTCACAGCGCCATCTTGAGTCCTCCCTCTAATTTTTCTTTTTTCTCAGTGGAAAATTGGGAGACAAAGGACAGAGAAAACCTGGGAAAGGCATTTTTCATCCAAGTTTCACAGACTGAGGACATCTAGTACAGCTATTCCTACATTCTTAAAGAAATTTTAGCAAACTAAATTGATGGGAAAAAGTTCAATATGTTTAATGGCAAGTGAAGATGACATAAAAAGGGGAAATTAGGCTAGGTTTCTTAGATGAATTCAAAGAGATTATTCGACTGCTAGGGGACTGTGACACAATAATTGTATTTGTATATTGGGGTAGCTATTGTCTAATGCAGAAGCTTCTTATAGGGGATTCTTCCTTGGTTGAAAGGCCCTACAACTGTATACTGAGGGACATTCATTTGTATAGCTTATTTCTCCTTTTCTAGTTATATTCTCTCATTTAGAAAAAAATATGCTGTTAAAGGAGGGGAGATATAATGAGTTTCCATTTCAGTTCATTCTTAGGATTCTGCTTTCAACATCTATTTCATTTCCATCCACTTTATGCTTTCCAAAAATATTGAATACCTGCTGAATTCTTTTTGAAAACAGGTTTATGGAAGTATCATTGACATATGACAAACTGTATAAACATAAACAGTTTAATGTTTTGACATATGTGTACATTTGTAAAACTATCTTCACAATCAAGATAGTGACCATATCCATATGTATATCCATCTCCATGTATACATCCTCAAAGAGTTTTCTACATCCCTTTGACATTCCTTCCTTCTGTCCTTCTCAACACCGCTCTTCCCAGGCTTCCCTAGGCAACCACTGATCTGCTCTCTATCACTATAGATTAGTTTGCATTTTTTAGAGTTTTGTGCAATGAAATCATACATTGTGTGCTTTTTTCGTAATCTTTTCTTTTTTTTTTTAACCAAGCATACTTATTTTAAGATTCATCTATGTTGTGTTCATTAATAATTTAGTGCCTTTTATTGCTGAGAAGTAGTGTTTGGTATAGATATACTACAAATTGTTTATCCATTCACCTGTTGTTGGAAATTTGGGCAGTTTCTAATTTTTGGCTATTCATGTAGAAATCTTAAGTTTACATATAATATTATGCTCATTTCCTTGGGAATACCTAGGAGTGGAATGGGTATATCATCCAGTAGGTGTAAGTTTTAGTACTTTTCAACCAAGAATCATCTACAAATAGTCATAAGTTTCCTATAAATAGCTTCTGATGTAAACCATTTCTATCAATAGACAAGCGTTCTTTTACTACATGTGTATGTTTAACTTTTAAAGAAATTACCAGACTATGTTTTAAAGTGGTTACACAGGTTTACATTCCAACCAGTAGTGAATGAGAGTTCCAGTGTTCTACATCCTAGTTAACATTTGGTACTATATTTTCAGTGTTTCAAATTTTTCCCATTCTTATATGGTATAGTGATATCTCATTGTGCTTCTAATTTAATTTGTATTCCCAGTGACATTGAATATCTTTTCATGTGTTGATTTGCTATTCATATGTCTTTGGTGAAATGTCTATTAACTCTTTTTTTTTTTTAATTGGGTGATTTGTTTACTTATTGATGACCATTTAGAATTCTATATCTTTTGGATATAACTCTTTCATCAGATATTTGCTTTGTCAATATTTTTTCCTAGTCTGTGACTTGTCTTATTATTTTTTACCAGTGTGTTTTGAAGAGCAGGATGGTAGTGGAGGCAGTAAAGGTGATTGGATTCTGGATGTATTTTGAAGGTACAGGATATGCTGATGAATTACATGTTGGGCGTAAGAGAAAAAGAGGGGTCAAGAATGACTTTAAGGTTTTTGGTTGAGCAACTGAAAGGATAAGGTTGCTGATATGAGAAGTATGCTATGTGAGAACAGGTTTGGGGAGTCTTAGGCTACAGAGGCTAGGCTATTCTGGGATCACTAAGAACTCCAAAACCTCAGCGGTTAAAAATATATATTTATTTCTTGTTCAAGATACATGTCCCATGTGGGTCAGTGGGAAGGTCTTTTGTAAGATGCCAGATTGATTGGAGGCTCTACCATCTTGTAGGTCTACCTCCTGGATGGAACACACAACATTTTCAGTTGCCACAACAGAGAGAAAGATTGGAGAACCACAAATGGGCTTTCCACTGCCCAGGCTGACAGTGATACATGGCACTTCTATTCACATTAAATTGGCCAGAATAAGTCTTATGGCCTTGCCATGTGTTGTCATTTATGTGCCCTGAAGGAGAAGGGAACTGGACATTAGTGAGCACTTATAATGTCAGCCATATGGGTTTAGATCAAGAGTTTGGGTTTTTGATGGAATAAGATGCCCAATATATATATATCCAAGTGGAAATGCTAATGAAGAATTAGGGCTATTAGAATTGGTAGTTTAGGGAGTGGTCTAAACTAGAGATATAAATTGGGGAATCATCAGTGGATAAATGTATTTAAAGCCATAATTGGATGAGATGGTTTGGAGAGAGAGAGCATAGATATAAAAAAGAGAAGAGGTTCAAGGATAGAGCCCTAGATTACTCCAACATTAAGAGGTCAAGGGAATGAAGAATAAGCAGCAAGGGCAATAGAGACATGCATCAATAGTGACAGCAGGAAAAACAGGGGAGTTACTGTGTCAGCGAAGCCAGGTGTCTTGGAAGCCATGTGAAAAAGCATTTGAGGAGGTGGGTCTGGTTCGCTGTGTAAAATATGCTCATATAAGTTGTGTAAGGTAAATTCTGAAGATTAACCACTGAATTATGTTACATGGAGTTATTGGCAGCCTGACCAGAGTGGTTTTGGTGGAGCATTGGGACAAAAGCTTATTTGGAATGGGCTCAAGAAAAAAGTGGGAAGAACAGAATTAGAGATAGAAGTAGAGTTAACTGTTCTGAGGTTTTCTGTGATGAAAGGGGAAAGGGAGGCTGTATTAAGAGGGGATGTGGGGTAGAAATTTTTTTAATGTAGAAATAACAGCATGTGTGTATCATGATGAGAATGGTACAGTAGAGAGGAAACTATTGATATAAGAGAGAGTGTGTATGCTGGAGTAATATATTTGATCAAATGAGAGAGAAATGGTATTTAGTTGTATGACTTTCAATAGGACCTTGGGCTGTTTATTTATAATAACAGAAGGGATGGCAGAGTGTGTGGATATGGATGTGTGTAGATGGGTAGAAGGGGTGCACTTGGTCTCTTTTAATAAGAATGATGTTGAGGTAGGTAGTACTGATGTTTCAAAAGGGAGGAGAAAGTGTGCAATTGCCATGTAGATGAGGAGAGTGAGTTAATTTCAGAGGATGGCAGGACTGCTAGGCTGGACTAAGGAGCCAGCTGAAATGCATAAACACACATTGAAAATGAAGCCAAGCATTGTGGTTGTGTGTTTTCTCAAAGGCACATTTAGCTTCTTAGTGTAGGAATGAAATTGGCAGATAGCTGGATTTAACCAAAGGTTTCATTATGTCAGGTAGTTATTTCTATTTGCCATATAATTAGTGAGATACAGGAGGTAAAGGAGTTTTAGACTCGTATGCACGGTGGTTTTCTTTCCACTGTGATTAGAGATAAATATGATTAATGTAATTCCATTAAGAGGTGTGTAGGCTAAATTGATTTAAGAGGCTAAAAAACCTTTTTGTTCTCAACTTTTGGCCGAAGTTCACATTTCATCTGTATCCTTGAAAGTAACATATAGCATTAGATTCTTCTAAAGTCTACTTACATGTTTATTCCCTCAATAAATTGTTTACATTAATGTTGCTTGTCAATAATGTGGAATTTAGAAATATCTCCTTTGTTTTCTAAAAGTGTTAGTCCATTTCTTTAAATATTTATATAGCTTCATTATTATCAATTAGATACAATCAATTAGATACAATTTTTCATAAATCTTGAATATCAAGCTTCAGAAATGAAGTTTTCATAGTACAGTTTGGTCCTACCTTCTTATGAGTAGACTATTTCATATTTTCATATTTCTACCACATTGTAGGAGAAAATGATCTGCAAGAAAAGGTAGTTGAAAAGTTTAATATTTTCCTGAAATAATGTTACTAGATAAGTGAATGTAGACTTTTATTCAAGTAAATATGAAAGAAAGTTAATCTTTTATATAATACATTGGAAAGAATGTAATCTAAGGATGGACAATGCATTTGTTGATGCATGTAATAAAAAGGTCCACAAGCTGGGCCCACTGTCACCTACCATTTGATGAAGGCCCTGATTCTGCTTTTCTGTGATGTTCTGCCTTGCATGTAGCAGCTCTGTACTCACATAGGTTTTAACACAGCAGTAGAATTGCTGTGGCATATTTCTGTGTTGCATTGTCCTTGCAAACTGTTCTTGATGGTGTTTATGATAAGGATGAAAATGTTTTCCTTCAGGATTCTGTGTTATCACCTTTTTCACATTTAGTTTATGCCCATGTATATTTATATATTTCTTTATATGTGATATATACATGTTTAATATGTGCTCTCATGTACTAAATAACGTGTATGGTTGTATAGCATATTTGTTTTTAATGATTTGGGAATGTATGCAGTTGTAATGGTGTCATTGAAATGATTATTTTTATTTTGCAAAGTTGTTATAGACCTTAGGGGGAAATTTGTTTC
Organism: Callithrix jacchus; assembly: GCF_049354715.1. NCBI lineage: Eukaryota > Metazoa > Chordata > Mammalia > Primates > Cebidae > Callithrix > Callithrix jacchus. The sequence continues at coordinate 50,479,166 of NC_133504.1, forward strand.
TGTTACTTATACACCTTTTATTTTAAATAATTTTCAGTAAAATTGTTATACCAACATATTTTGTCATGGGTTGTACTTTGGCAAGAAGTAACTTTATTACTTTTTGTTAGTTAATAGAAATCTGTTCTTAGAACTTAGGTTGTTTTTGTTGCAGTGAGCCAACTAGAATTTATAACTTTTAGCCCCAGAAGGAACTCAATGTATGTGCATAGCAATGTATATACATACACTGAAATGCCAGTATATTCCTCAGATAGATAAATAAGACTGTTTAGTAGTAAAGCTGACCGAAAGTCTTTTTTTGTGGATTTTACATTTTAAACTATTTTTATTTAAATACTAGATACATGGTCAGTTTCTTATTTGTGATTGTTATTTATTCATTTGAATATTTTAAACATAAGTTTTCAAAATTGCAAAACTATAGAGCGTGTTTTGTCATGGGCCAGCTGGTGGTGATTGTGGCTGTGTGTATGTGAGTGTACATGTAGTTGTAGTTCCTTTTTAGGTAATAGAAAAGGTAATGAGGCCAGGTATGGTGGCTCATACTTGTAATCCCAGCACTTTGGGAGGCCAAGGCGGGGGAAATCATCTGAGGTCAGGAGTTTGAGACCAGCCTGGTCAACATGGGAAACCTTGTCTCTACTAAAACTACAAAAATTAGCTGGGTGTGGTGGCGCATGCCTGTAATCCCAGCTACTAGAGAGGCTGAGGCAGAAGAATTGCTTGAACTCACAAGGCGGAGATTGCAGTGAGTCAAGATCAAAAAAAAAGTAATAAGTCAATCCTAACTTTATTGCCAAAAATAAGCTCAATCAGAATGTATTATATTTTATTTTGACTTGGAAGGGAAAAGATAAACACTTATTCATTGTTTAAAACTATATATATTTGTTTAGTTTAAGTTTCTGTTCTAAATATAAGATTCTGTGATAAAAAAATTTGAATATTTTCCCTCCAAAAGCCTTACACAGGTTTTAAACCTGATGAGACTTGCTAAGCAAATCATTGTTTTTAAATTCAAGTTACTTCCACTTTACAATAAATATCACAGAGATTTTTTTTTTATAAAAGAAAAAGATTTTTTAAAAGAAACTAGAAAATTATTCCCTATGTTTGGAGAGGGAGTTACATGGTTTTCATAGTGTTGTAGAAATATTTCGTTTCTCTATATTATACTGGTGTTTAGTGAAAAAGCAAGAAAGGTAGGGTTTGGGAAAGAGGCATTGTCTGCTTTTATCTCCATATTGCTTCTTTTGCATGCTGAGAAAAGAAAGAGTTCATCTAAAAGCCATTGCCTAAAGATGTGGAGTGAATATGAAGTTTTAACTTCCAAGTAAAGTTGCAAAGCTATATAACTACAAAATTTTGAGAGCCTAGATATTAAAACAAGTAGAAGAGAAATATAATTAAGGAATATCTGCCTTCAAATACCTGAAGGAAAAAAGAAAAAGGCATTAAGAATCATAATAGATAAAAGTTAGGGCAAGTTAGGAAGGAGTCTTTAGTCAGATCTGGGAGTAATATTTAAACTCTAGGTTATCTGTGTTTAAAACCAAGCCTGGTAATTCAAACCGTGAAAATAGGCACCTTTACCACTAGGAGCAGTGCAGTGACGATAGCCATGTTATTTATGTTTATTTGTGGTTTTTTGATTGCTTGTTTCTTAAAATGGATTTCATGGATCACTTGCACTGGCATTACCTGAAAGAGTAGAAAAGTAAACTTAAATTGTTTATATCCACTCTAGATGTATTGAGTTAGAATATTTAGTGGATGGGTCTCAAGAATATCCTTCTTTTTAAAATTATGAAATCTATCATAGCTACAAAAAGTGTGTACAGCACATATACACAGTTTAAAGCACAGTATGTGCTTCTATGTCCATCATCCAGCTTTAGAAATAGAATACAATATTCAATCAGTTGTTAAGCATCAACCTTAAGACACCATTTTCTACCATAGAGAATAATATGGATAATAAAAGTAATCTTTTGCTCACCCATTACAAGGGTCATAACAAATGACACATTAACAAGAGAAAAGCATAACAAATTTACTTACCCAAAGTTTTAGGTGACATGGGTGATTTCAGAAATGAAGACCCAAAGAGCCAGGGGGAACTATATTTTTATGCTGTCTGATGAAAGAAGTGGATGGTTGTAGAGAAACATGGTTGGAAAAAAGGGGTATGCTCTAATGGTAATAAAATGGGGCAACTTAACAAGGCCAGGTTTTTGAGATTCTTTTCTGTGTAAGACGTGTTTTCACCTTAGTGTGAGACAGGACACCCATCACATGAGGATCTTCAGGGGAGAAGGGAGGAAGTCGGAGTGACTTTTCTGCTCTCTATGATCCACCTAGGGGTAGAGGAATTCTAGTTTCTATGATCCATTCATGGGTAAGAGAAAGAGGGACAGGAGACAGGAGGGCAGGAGAAGGTTAGGGAGACCATCTTGCTTTTGAGGCCCTCTTGCCTCTCTCAGCTCAGAAGTACTCAGTATGCCAAGGCACCATGCTTTAGGGTATTGTGTTCTGAGACCTGACAATCTGGTGCCTGACTTTGAGAAGCTTACATTTAATGTGATATTACAGTATTCAAAATCTCTATTTCATGTTATAAGCTTCACCAAAATAGGCAAATGGTGGAATAGTTTTAGAGTGATACTTATTATTAAATTATTCTTTTCCATTTTAGTGTAGAAAAAAACAAAATGTACCACAAGTGAGGTCAGCTCCACCCCGCTGTGTGGGACAGCCAGACTTCAGGTTAGGGATCTACACTGTGTTTGCTACTTGAAGCATTAGGCTGTGGTCTTGCCTAGTCCAGTATTAAAACAGTGTGCTTCTTTTAATGCAAGCATATTTAGCTGGCATTTTATTATATTTTAGTTAGTAGGTTGAAGGATTTTAGAACCTTTTGATAGTCATGCCGAATTCCAAATACATTTTAAAGAAACATTTAGATTTAGGGTATAAAAGAAAGATAACAAGTACGCAGATGTGCGCGTGCATGTGTGTGTGTGTTTACTCTCATCAATGAGGCTGGTGCTGAAATCTCTTCAAAGACAATTTAAGAATGTCTCCTGAGCAAAGAAAATTATTACATGTGGTGAAGTCTTTAAGTCATAGATGAAGGTCATGGAAGTCTGAGTGTATTTAAAAAAGGTTTTCTATCTGCTTGGAAAGCAAATGAAGCACTCATTACTAACTTTAAAAGTATAGCTATGAGATTTTTGCTAAAGGTGAAAGATCAAGATCATCACAGTCCAAATGGAGACTGAAAGTTCAATTTCTGACTCATGAGTGAGGCATGAAACATTTCAGGGTTATTTTGCATTATCTGTAGGGAGTTGGTCTTGCTAATCCAATGCATTAAGATAAGATTCATTGAAACATTTATAAAGGCAGTTAGAGTAGATCTAATCAGCAGAGAGGACTAGGAGTGAAACAGAAATCCTATCTGTCAGTCACTTTCTCCGCTTTAGCAATTACTTAGCCTTTCTGTTCCTTGCCTTTCTTTTCTGTTAAATGGGGTTACTGCTTTGGCTTGTAGTAGAAGGCTAATGGCATCCTGGAGGAATCTTATATATGAAAATCATTGTCAGCATTGAGCCTTCTTGCAAGCAGGCAGATATATATTTTTTAGCCTCCTGACTGGTGTGCTTTCTGAGAAGTAGTAACAGCTACTTCTCCCGCTTTGACAGATGAAAGAACAGAAGTATAGCAGCAGCAAGAAATTCTATGTCTCTACTCTTCTACTGTATCTACCTTTTAGTATTAGTCTTATCTTCCAGATTGGGTGAGAGTTCTTAGGAGGTAGAAAGAGTTGACTGTGTTTCTTTTAAGCTTCCATAAAACTTGTGAAATGTACCTTGTGAGATTTCCCTAGATTTTTGTGTAACTTAGAATTTTCTAATTTAACCCTGGTGACCTGCAAATTGTCTTTATTTTTACCTCTCTGACCAAAAGGGCCCTTTTAATAGGTTAGCAGTGATTTTTAGTCACCAGTCCCAGCGGCCAGTTCTCAGTTCTTATCCTCCATGACTGATACCTTAGTCACTCATCTCCAGATTCCTTCTGCTTCCCTGATGCTCATCTCTCCTGATTTTCTTTCCACACCTCTCATCACTTCTTATTTTCTTCTTGTCTGGTTCCTTTTCTATCCCAATGGTATCTTCGAGAGATCTGATCTAACCGTGTTAGCCCTGCTAGATTCCTGTTTCTGAATTTTTCTTCTCTCTATAGCTAAAGCCATATGACCCCCATCTTTAGGTTTGACTATGCCTCAGACATCAGGGCCAGTCCTATTCTTGGGGAGAATTATTTACATAACTCCAGTTTAACATGCTGTGGCACTATATTACTACCTTTGCTGATAGGCTGCCTGATCTTGAGCACAGAATACCCTGCCTTGGAATCAAAGCATGTGCTTAATTTTACTATTACCAACTTAATGGTCTCAGTAAGTCCTGGACCTCACTGGCTTTTGATTTCCTCATCCAGGAGCAATAATATTTGTATTCTCATTTCATAGGATTGCTTACTTGATGTAAGGGAACATATCAAGTAAGCATCAGCATTATCATCATTGCAGAGGTTTGTCACTGATGAAATAACTGGGTTTTCTCAGTCAATATTATTGCTGTCAAAAGAACTTGATCTTCTAAGTTTGCTCATTCATTCACTTCATTTATTTATTCGAAAGCATGTTGAGTGCTTACAATAACTTGCTGTATATACATAGTACATTTATAGAATTTTTAGTTCAGTAAGAGATGTAAAACAGATAAGCAATAAATTACAGCATAAGATGATTTGTGTTTGAATAAACTTAATAAACTGGATAATTTCAGTTTACTAGTTTGCATTATAGGTCTTCAGTTTGTTTTGTTTTTGGACTAGAGTGACAAGATCTGGGCTTGCTACAACCTCTGCCTCCCGGATTCACACAGTTCTCCTGCCTCAGCCTCCCGAGTAGCTGGGATTACAGGCACATACCACCACACCCAGCTAATTTTTTGTACTTTTAGTAGAGATGGGGTTACACTATGTTGGCCAGATTGGTCTCGAACTCTTAACCTCATGATTCACCTGCCTCAGCCTCCCAAAGTGTTGGGATTATAGGCATGAGCCACCATGCCCAGCCAGTTGCTTTTTTGTGTAAGTATTTTCTGTTATAACCTGATATCCCCAAGATAGCCCCTTTGGGAATTAAAGAGTGTGGGGAGCCAAATTAGTAATTAAAAGATTACTTTGAGAGTTTAGAACTAGATAAAGGGCACTGAACAGATTTATAGGATGTTTCTCTGAAACAGTAAAGTCTAGAAAAGCATCCCAGCTCCATTCTAATAAACTGCAAAAAACAAAACAAAACAAAAGCTACAAAAACAATCAGGTATCGTATCTCTCTTAAACAGTTCTATATAAACATTAAAAATGTGTTATCAACCTAATTCTCCTTCTTCAGTATCAGAATATCTGCATGTATGATGACTAGCAAAACATTTTTTGATAATTTGGTTTATTCTGATTAGTTATATTTTAAATATTAGACTTCCTTTTTAGAGAGGCACTAATCTAAACAATAACACACTTCTAACTTTTCTTTTAGCTAATCTAATCTATTTAATGTTTATATTTTTGCATCTTATTATAGAGAATTTGATTATTTTTACCTTTATTTTCAAATTCTGGGCATGTGCCTTTTTCCAGTTCTGTAGCTTATTTGTGCACCAACCACATACTAGTTACACAAGTATTTGTGTATTTTTATGAAGTTGTTATTCTTGAAAATAGAAGATATATTCTCAATATTTACTAAATCATGGAGTTATGAAAATATCAATAAATTAAACCTCAGAAGACTTCTTCTTTTGGCTCCATCCCTAACTAGCTCTGTGATCTTGGATAGTCTTTTCTTCAGCTTTTTAATCAATTGGATGTAGGCATAGTTGTTTTAGATGAAAATATTTTTGGGACAAAAACATTAGACCCATGTAAATGAGAGGAGATATTCTGTCACTTTCAACTGTTTGCTTTTTGGTGAAATATGATCTATTTTTATTGCATTAAATGTAGATCTTGATGCTTTCTCAACTAATTCTCTTTTTATATTAAGATGTTTAGCATCTATCAGACTGTTTATTAAGAACATGGCTAGCTGGGCGTGGTGGCCCACACCTGTAATCCCAGCATTTTGGGAGGCCAAGACGCGTGGATTGCTTCCGCTCAGGAGTTCCAGACCAGCCTGGGTGACATGGGGAAACCTCATCTCTCCAAGAAAATACAAAAACATTTAGCTAAGCATAGTGGTGTGCGCCTGTGGTTCCAACTTCTTGGGAGCTTGAAGTGGGAAGATCGGTTGTATTGGGGAGGTGGAGGTTGTAGTGAGCCAAGATACTGCCAACACATTCCCGCCTGGGTGAAAGAGTGAGATCGTATCTCAAAAAAAAAAAAAAAATATATATATATATATATATATTTATGGACCGTGTATAGGCCAAAGGAGTCAGGTTTAATCTGTATTGCATTGCTACAAACTTTAGAACTGATTCTGTTAAACTTTACTTACATTATCAAGTCATCAGGTTATGTCTTTCTAAGTATCTAATATCCTGCTTAGTGCAATGAGATTTTCAAGCATATGATTCATGGCCAAGAACACTTGGATACAAACAAATGGTTTGAATATATTGAGTGGGCTGAGCTGCATTCTAATCAAGTGTCAAGATATTGGCCTTGCAGGTCCGTCTGAATGAAGGCTGACTGGTCTTCTTTTCCTTCCTTCCTTCCTTCCTTCCTTCCTTCCTTCCTTCCTTCCTTCCTTCCTTCCTTCCTCCCTCCCTCCCTCCCTCCCTCCCTCTCTCCCTCCTTCCCTCCCCTCCCCTCCCTCCATCTCCCTCCCTCCCTCCCTCCCTCCCTCCCTCCCTCCCTTCCTTCCTTCCTTCCTTCCTTCCTTCCTTCCTTCCTTCCTTCCTTCCTTCCTTCCTTCCCTTCCTTTCCATACAATGAACAGGTAGAAACTGAAAAGTTTTCCAAAATATAGCTACTCTGTGTGTAATCACTCTTTCTTCTTTCTTTCCCTCCCCTTTTCTCCCACGTCCCTCCACCTTTTTTCTTTTCTTCTCTTCCTTTCCTTCTCTCCAATTTTGGAAAAATAATGCCAATCATTATTCACTAAATTGATTTTGTGACCAGAGCTTGAAAAACGTTATCCTAAACTCTAAAGTATATTTGCCATTCATATTTCCTCTTGAGTCAGCTCCTTTGTTTCTCTTGACGAACTTTTTTGCCTTTAGCATATGTTCCGGGGGATTTCTGGACACCTGTTACTGACAGTTCCTTTGGTGTTGGTCTCCAGGCTATTTCAAGGACTTTGTCTTCTGCTGAATTCTGCTGCATTCTGCTGCTGCTTGTGGTCAGCTCACCTAATCTGTGTCAGCTCCTATAATAAAGACCTTCTCATCCCCCATATTTGGTTGCTGAAGCCTTTCCCAACAGTCAAGGCCCAGCTCAAATATAGTTTTCCTCTCAAAAAGCTGTTGTAGATGCCAGTCAGAATTAGTTTTTTCTTCTTTTCATAATACTTTGTTTGTACTTCTGTGTGACACTCACCCTTAATCATATATATTTTTTGCATATATTTGGCTCCCCAATCTGAATTTTCTTTGTGGGAACTACTTTTCCTTTGTATCTTTTTAATGCAGTGTAGGAGTAGCCTTAATAAAAATGGCAAAAAAAAAAAAAAGTCTTGGGGAAGCTGGAGAATGATCCAGTTTCCTCCTAGTCATATCGCGGTTGAAGTAATATCCACAACTGTAGGTTCTCCATCTCTCTTTCCAGGATCCTTTCATGTATTTACTGTACTAAAATAAAGAGGGAATAGAATTAAATATTAGTTCCAGTTAGGAGAGCCTATTGTGGGAATTATTTAGAGTTTATTCTTAAGTGTTTCTCATTTACTGATTCTTCAAATATGGACCCTGAGAAGATGTTATGATGAAGTTCAGTCTCATTACAGTTGCCAAAAGTTTACACTGGTTTGAAAACGGTACACCTTCTATCAAATAGGCAAACCATGGTAATTTAACTCTGACAAACAGCCTGGGAAACTAACAACATGAGATAAAATATTTATTTATGGTTATTTACACTAATCTTTGTTTAAATGAATGATGATATTCTACAAAAAATGCTTTGGACTTTTGTGGCCCTCTAGTAATCCATTAGACCGATTATACCTAACTCTCATTTGAGGTGAGTCTGTCAAAATAAGCCATCATGAATACTCATTGCATTTGTGCAATCAACTTGTTGGCATGTATGTGTTCTTTTTGTTCCTTTGAAGTTAGATATTTCTGGTTCCCTATTATTATTTAATTGCCAACTATTTTGTAGTGTTTGCATACTTGCTCTTAAGGGTAGGCTACATAGTCACATTTTGGCATGAGAAATGAGAACTGGCAGTGTAATTTAAAAATAATCTATCATGCTCAGTCAGTCTATAAAGGGAGACATGAATTCTTTTGGCTTACTGTCATCTTTTTGTAGATAACAAAAAAAAATACAGAAGTTTTGTTGGAGGAATTATGTAGCTCCCTTGAAAAAAAATTTATTTTCAAATTGTGTTTGAAAACATATCAAAGATAATAAATAAATAAATAAATAAATGAGATGATGGACATCCTAATTACCCTTATCTGCTTATTATACATTGTACATATCAAAATATGTACCCCATGAATATGTAAAATTATTTGTTAATAAAAAATAAAATATTGAAAAAATCAGAGGCTAAAAAAAAAAGAGCCTACTTTAAGAAACAGTTTGCCTGTGGTCAATAAAGTTTTACAACTTCAGGCTCAATTGATAATAAAGGGACCAGTAGAGAAGGAGGAAAGCTGTTAATTAAATTAGAAGCTTGTTTGCTAAGTAGAGGAGTCTTTTACTGTTGAGTGGGAAAAGCCTAGTCTCAGGTTTTACAAAGCCTCTTAGAGATGTGAAGGAATGTTAGCACTTTTCTGATTTCTGATCCAGAAGGGAAAAAACAGTACAGCAGAAGGATGGAATAACTCAGGACTGTTCTGATGCACAATTCTAGGAGGGACTTTTAAGCTGTGGGCAGTTTCTTTGCCCTGCGTGGATTTAGTGAGCTGCTACTCCTTGCACAGTAAGGGATGACCACAATCACAATAAGCTATTGCCATCAAAATAGTAAGATTAGCCAGTGCGTGCAATGTGTCAGTTCTTGTTCTCAGTGCTTTACGTATTTTAATTTCGTTACTTTTTTGAGACAGGTATTACTATCCCCATTTGCAGATGAGAAAACTGACACAAAAAGAGATTAGGCAACTTGTCTACAGAGCACAAACAAGGAAGAGTGAAGATATCAACTCAGGCACTCTGGCTTCAATGCCTGTGCTCCTCACCCTCCCTTCTCTGCTTTTCTCTGTTAACGCTGGAGGTAGAACAGACTGCCTCAGTCCACAGAAGGCTTAGTGCGGGAACCACTTATGTAGAAACAAATAAAGGCTGTGTTCAGATTAGTGATTCCTAAGAAGTTATGGGTGTATTGATACTGGAAGCCTTCTTTCAGGAAGTTTTCCCCTTTTCTGTAGTAGGGCCCTGTGGTACCACCCCATCAAGGCACATTTGGCACAGACTATTAAAAATGGCTGTGTATCTTATTGAAACTTTCATTAGATGGCAGGGAATGTGTGTTTCTTATTCACAGTTGTATCCTCTGTATCTAGTGCAGTATTTGGCAAATATCAGGGGCACAGGAAAATATTTGAATAAATTAATATTTCTGAAGAAATTTGTCTAGCTTTAAAAGTGTACTGATTTAAATATGTATTATTAAGGCAGTAATTCATATTTAGTTAAACTTTGTCCTATATTAAACTTTTATAGAAAAATCAAGATACCTAATAGGTTATATCTTGTGGCATTTTTGCTTCTCTCAGTTATTCACGCCTATTCTGCTTTGTCTAAGCTTTAACAGCCACAGCCTGTGGTAGCAACCCCCAAAATAGCTGGCATAATGCCTGGAAGGAAATAAGACTTCAAATGCTTAGAAGGAAATAAAAGACTTCTATAGGATTGATCTGGCCTGGAAGAAAATAAAAGACTCCTAAAGGGCTAATTGTGCATTTTTAAAATCTATTAAGTGATGAAAAACAAACACAGAAATCTTAGTAGCTGAATGAGACTTTTAGTGTTTTTTCCCCCCCCTCCTTAACTTTGGATGATCTGAAATCATCTAGTCAGGTAAATATCTCATGTGGGGAAAATGATTTGAACATCAGAAGACATTAAGAGATGCTCAGTAAATATTTTTTTCCAAACAAATGATGAAGTATATTTCTTTTCCTTATTTAAAATAAGTGGTGATTTCTCCATGTAAGTTTCAGTGTATATATAGAATTCAAATATATTTGAGTATACTTCTTCAGATCATCTCCTATTACGGTAAATAAAATTGTTGTGCATATCTTATGAAATGCTTTTACCTATATTTTTATTTATTTTTTCTTTTGGGGCAGGGTCTCACTCTGTCAGCAAGGCAGAAGTACAGTGGTATGATCATGGCTCGCTGTAGCCTTGACCTCCCAGGCTCAAGCAGTCCTTCTGCCTCACTGTCATGAGTAGCTGGGATTACAGGAGTGTGCCACCATGTTTGAGTACCTTTAAAAAACATTTTTGTAGAGGCAGATTTCCATTTTGTTTCCCAGACTGATCTCGAATACCTGGGCTGTAGCAATCCTCCTACCTCAGCCTCCTGAGCAGCTGGGACTCAAGGCAGGCACAACTATGCCTGTCTACTTTAAAAAAAATATTTGTAGAAAAAGTGTCTCACTGTGTTGCTCAGGCTGGTCTCCACCTCCTGGGCTCAAACAGTCCTCCTACCTCAGCCTCCTAAAATGCTGAGATTACAGGGGTGAGCTGCCATATCCGGCCTACGTTTTTCTATCTTTAACGTCCATACAATTGTATGAAGTACATAGGACTGGTTTTATATTATTATGATTTTGTAGTTGGGAAAATATGGATTGAGAGGTGAGATGACTTGTCTAAAATCCCACAGGTGGGAAGTCATGGATTCCTTCTTCAGGATACTTTCATCCTATTGTGCATTATTTCAAGCAAAACAACAAAGAGCCAGAAATCAACTGTGTAAGATCTAGATCTTATATTGGCTCCTCATGAAAGTTGGATGGCTTGATATTTTTCTGAGGGGTGATTGTTCGTGTACTATTAGCTGAAAACAACTTATTGAGCACTTGTACTTTATAGAGCACTGAGTTAATATTCTGAGAAGTAGGGAGCTCTAGGGTACAAGGAAGCCGAAACCTGATTTGTTTTCACAGAGGTTGGTAATGAAATGCGGGGAGGGGGGGAATTGACGGAAACATAAACAACATGTGAGTGTAAAAGAGCAAGTCAGGTAAGGAGAGGGCAGGGAGGTGTCTGGAGCTTGAGTCAGGCCCACGGGTCCTGACTGGAAAGTTGGCTCTTGGAAGTGATAGGTTTTCAAGTTCTCTAACAGTGGCTAGGCCATTATTTTTGAAAAGCCTCTCTTGTGTGGTGAAGGTACCCAAACCGGCTGAAAAATACAAGAGAATGGGTCTAGTGGAGGAGGTTCTGCTTATGAATTCTGTTCCGGGGGCCTGGTCAATGGAAGAGGATTACCTGCATTGGGAGCGGGAGAGCAAGCTGGCTGAGGAAGCAATTGCAGTTTGGCTGACAATTTGACTAAAACGTTGCTTCCTTATGGTGAGTTGGTGGCAGAATTATTGCATTGCTGTGCCCCATAATAATGACATCTAAATGGATAACCAAACACTGGTTGATATGGATGGGCCAGGGGCACAGGCTAAGCCTGTGTGTCCTGCATCACTGGCAGTTGTAGAGTTAAAAGAGAAGACTACCATTTCCCTAGACACAGGGGATTCTCCCTGTTCATCTCAGTAACTCCTATTCCTTGTAGGATGAGAAGGTGAAAGCAAAGCCGAGGCTTTCCTGTACACCTCAAACATAAAATAACTTTTGTCCTGAATTTATTTTGGTACCATGAACCCAAACTCTACCAGGAAGCCAATCCCACCCAGGAAAACAGCCACAAATATATCCCATTCTAACAAATGTTAAAAGTGGTATCTGGAACTGCAAGACACCATACACAAATTTTTTTCAAAATTTATTTGTTTAGATAACAGGGAAAACAATTAACTGCAATGTTAGAAACCTTATTGGTATATACCTACTTTCTCCCCTGAATTCACATTATTGACTAGGTCATATAACATATTTCCTGGCAATAAATATGTTGCTTGTTAAAGATAGCTTGTTAAATAATTAAATTAATGTGTGTGAACATGTTTTATAAATTACAAAACATTATTTTCAAAACATTTTTGAAATAACACTATGTTATTGCTATTAAAAGGCTAGATTTAATAAATTATAACTGGAAAGTCTATTGAACGTGGTTAATTGGTAATAAATTAATCCTTGCTCTCAAGAGCTTATTTGAATGACCCACAGTTTCTAGTTGAGTATTGAATTGTCTTATTGAATGTTGTGTTGTTACTTTGGAAGTTACGAGTTAAATGTGATACGTTTCACCTTAGTTTAGAAAACCATAGTTTTATCACGATACCTGAAAAAAGATTTAGTATTTTCTCTTTTTCTTAAGTTGCTTCACACATTGTTTTACTTCATAAGGCTGGGAAGAAAAAAATGCCATTAATAGTCTACTTTTACTTTGATTTTTAAAATCTTCATTTTTAAAAAATCTCTATTTTTAAAATTCATACCTCTCTCTTCTGAGCTTCTTGCCTGCTCTCTCCTGCCTTTTCTCTCCTTTTCGTTCATCATTGTCACTCCTTATCTATTCTGGTGAATTTTAATTCTTTAACCAACCAGGTCTTCACCTTGCTAGACTCTTTAGAAGGACCCTGCGTGGTCTGCTGGCCCTTGTGTTATTGTCACCATCCTGATTGCTGTCATCATCATAGTCTCTTTCTCTGGGTATAACTGTTTTTCAGCCCAGAGTGGGACTTTCTCTTGGATTTCCAAATCTTGAACCTGGACTTATATGTGCTTTCCTGATACTGTGTCTTCTTCCAGAAGCCGTCGTAGTTGGACTATCTGCTCTGGCAGTAATAAATACTCTCTGAAGATCATTTAGGACAGGAGATTACCTTGAACACCAGCTCTTTGTATAGTAGGCATTCCCAGGGTCCACTGGGACTCCCTAAGGAATTCTGTCCTCAACACCAAGGTGTTAGGAAGTTTCTTCCAAACTATGTGACCTAATTTTACTGTGACCACAAGCTCCATTCCAAAGCTTGCTGCTGCTGTCATGCCCCTTTGGGACTTTCTGCTAGGTGGCTACCTACTCTTTAAAGTCCTCCTTCCAGAGTCCCCTCAAAATGAATTACTACAGCTTGATTTGGATATTGTAAAAGCCAAGGAGATAAATGGTCAGCAGAGAGTGGCTATATCTATAACTCAGAAATCTATAGTCACAGTCAAATAAGATAATCTTCTTTAACTCCCTTCTGTGTGACTCTGTACAAATAATTCTCCATTTGATATGGGAGACAGACACAATAGGAAATTGGTTTGGTCATCCTAAGTTTTACTGTTTTGCTTCTTTTCCTACATTTTTTTCCCCAGTGGGTAAAAGCAATGAGGTGGGATGGTAGAAAATCATTAACTTTATATGCTATGTTCTGGTCCCGACATTTGACTCTGTCTAAGGCAAGACAGAATGTTAACTCATTGGTAGGTAGGATCTGCCTGTATTATTATTAAGTACTCAATTCATATTTAAGGAAATAAAATAAATTTGTTGCAAGAAAATTATTTTCTGTATCTATCTTTTAAATTGGGCTTGATTTTCTCAAATTGATCTAATTTAAAATTTCTTATTTTCATCTTGATGACCTCTCAATAACTCCCACTCTTATCTGATTTATGCTAGTCTGATAGCAGTAATAGGGATAACTTTGTTTCCCTTTTATTTAATAAAAAACATACTTACCTACAATAGCATAAATCCCATATCTGGGACAATTTTATTACCTGTTGTCTTCATATGTACATTAGATTTCTAGACTTTTTTTTAAACCATAAATATCTGTTACTTTGTATCCACTGACCTACATCTCCCCATTTCTTCCTTTGTCCTTTCCGCAGTAACCATCATTTTGTTCTCTATATGTTTGAATTTTTAAAAAAATTTTAGATTTCACATATGAGATTATGCAATGTTGTTCTTTTTATGTTTGATAGACCTATAGCCTATCACCTAGGCTGGAGTGCAGTGGCAGGATGATAGTTCACTGTAGCCTTGAGCTCCTGGGCTCAAGCAGCCCTGCTGCCTCAGCCTCCTGAGTAGCTGGAACTATAGACACATGCCACCATGCCTTGCTAATTTAAAAAAATATTTTTGTAGAAACAAGGTATCACTATGTTGCCCAAGCTGTTCTTAAGCTCCTGGCCTTAAGCAATCCTCCTGCCTTGGCCTCCCAAAATGTTAGAATTACATGTGTGAGCCCCTACCCTTCGCCTGATTTTTTTTCATTATTAAAAGTGGGTATTGAAGTTCATTACTGTTATTGAATTGTTATCTATTTCTCCCTTCATATTAATTGATTCTTGCTTTATGTATTTAGAGGCTCCTGTGTTGGGTACATAAATATTTACTGTGGTCATATCCTCTTGATGAATTGGCCCTTTTATCATTTAATAATAACCTTCTTTGTCTCTTTGAACAGTTTTTGACTCAAAGTCTATTTTATCAGATATAAGTATAGCTACCCCTGCTCTTTTTTGGTTACCATTTATATGGAATATCTTCTATCATTTCACTTTCAGCTTATATGTCTTCTTAAAGCTCATGTATATCTCTTGTAGAAAGCTTATAGCTGGATCTGTTTTTTTTTTTTAAATACAATCATCTCTCTATGTCTTTTTAATTAGAGAATTTAATCCATTTACATTCAAGGTTATTAGAGATAGGTAAGGATTTACTATTACCTTTTGTTACTTGTTTTCTGCTTGTTTTGTTCTTTGTTCCTTTCTTCCTCTCTTGTCTTCCTTTGTGATTTGATCATTTTCTGTGTTACTATACTTTGATTTCTTTCTCTTTATTGTTGTATATATGATGTAGGGTTTTTTTGTGTGTGTATAGTTACCATGAGGTTTAGATAAAACATTTTATAAAATACTGTTATAAGTTAATAACAATTTAACTTCTGTCACATACAAGAACTTTAGCCATTTACCTATTTATGTTTTTAGTCTCAAAATTTACATCTTCTAATACTGTGTATTCCTTAACATCTTATTATAGCTTTAGTTAATTTTTACCCTTTTGACTTTTAACCTTCATCCTTCATACTAGAAATATGTATGATTTGCACAGCATCACTACAGTGTTGGAGTATTCTAGATTTGTTTCTATATTTACCTCTACTGGGAAGTTTTATATTTTCATATGTATTCATGATAGTAATTATTTCATTTCCACTTGAGAAACTCTTTTTAGCATTTCTTGTAAGACAGGTCTAGTGGTAATGAATTCCCTTAGCTTTTGCTTGTCTATGAAAAACTTTCTCCTTCCTTTTTGAAAAGACAGCTTTGGGGATACAGTATTCTTGGTTGTCAGCTTTTTTTCTTTCAGTACTTTGAATATATCATTCCACTCTCTGTTGGCCTATACGGTTTCTCCTGAGAAATCTACTGATAGTCAAATGGGGACTCCCTTATGTGTGACTTAACTTTTGCTGCTTTTAAGGTTTTGTTTTTGTCTTTGACTTTTGACAGTTTGATTATAATGCCCCTGGGAGAAGTTTTCTGTGGATTCAGTCAATTTGGGAACTTTGAGCTTCGTAGATTTAGATATCTGTATCTCTCCCAAGGGTTGGAAAGTTTTTAGCATTCTCTGTTTCTTCTCCTCTGGAATTCCCATAATGCCAAAAATCTCTTTGCTTAGTGGCATCCCATGAGTCCCATAGGCTGTCTTCAGTCTTTTTCCTTTTTATCTTATTTTTTCTACTGACTAACTTCTAAAGTTCTTTCTTCAACTTCACAGATTATTTCTTCTGCTCAATGTAGTCTGCTATTGAGGCTCTATAGTTCATTTTTTATTTTATTGATTGAAGTCTTCAGCTTCAAGATTTCTTTACTTTTTATATCTGTTTCTTTATGAATTTGTTATTCAGATAATGAATTATTTTCCTGATTTCATTAAATTGTCCGTTTGTATTCCCTTATATCTTGCTGAGTTTCTTAAGATCATTATTTTAAAATTCCTCTTCAGATAATTAGTAAATTTCTCTTTCTGTTGCATCAATTGCTAGAGAATTATTTAGTTCCTTTGGTTGTATCATTCTTCCTTTCTTTTTCATGTGCCTTGTGTTTTTGCATTGATGTCCATGCATCTGATGGTGCAATCACCTCTTCCACACTTTATAGAGTGGCTTTCATTGGGGAAGACTTGTCCCTGAAGATGAGCCTAAAGGTGCTAGTTGGTCAGATTATAGAGGCTCTAGTTTTGTATTGGTGCAGTGCTGAAATCTTTGTGCAGCTTCTGTAGCTGTGATCAATATTAGTAATGGTTGCAGATGCCTCTATGGTCTATGCTGCAGGAGTTCATGGCAGTAGCAGGGTTTCACAGCTTGTTAGGGCAAAGGCTTTAGGGATTTTTCTGTTTTTGTTTTTAGTCTTAGCTGAGAGGATCTCTTTGGGTGTTGGGTCTGCATAGCTCACAGGCAGCCACAGCAGCATTGGTATTCATGGCACAAGTGCTGAGGGCAGCTGTGGATCCAGGTTCTTGGACTCAGGATCTTTTGAGATTACTATAGCACCTGGGACTTGAGGCACAGGTTCATTCTCCAAGGCATGATTGGATGCAGTTCTCCCACTAGGCTGGGGTCCGTTGCTCTGTAGCATACCCTAGCAGCCCAAACCCTGGGCTGAGATGCAGTTACAGTACTGCCCCTGCGGAGCAGGGCATAGTACTTGCATAACTCTTGGGAAGAAAGGGTGCTCCAGAGGCTCAGGCCCAGGGAACAGAGCACAGCTGCAATTTGGGACCTGGAGCCACTAGGGCACAGTGGCAACTCAGGCTCTGGGGGATGAGGTGACTGTGGACCTCGAAATGGTGGAACATGACCATAGCCCAGGTTCTGTGACACCAAGTGTAGCAGCAGCAGCAGCAGCAAGGACCCAGGAATGGTAAGATGCCACTTTGGCTTGTGGGGCATGTTGCAGTGCAGCAATGACATTACTCTCTGGAATGATGGGGTGCTTCAGCAGCTTGGACTGTGGGGGACTCATTTTGTTCCAGGTAGGTATGGCACTGTGCCTGTTTGGCCTGGGGAGCCATGGCTTACCCAAGGCTCTGAATCATTGGGATGGGAATTACTCTATCTGCTTATCTCCAGAAAGTGTGGGTACAGGAGTCAGGAGAGCCTCTATACTCTTGAGGGTGGGGTGCCACATCAGATGTAGTACCAAGAGGTACAACTGCTCTGGTGTGCTGGAGGATTGGCATCCCTGGGGGGCAGGATGCTTTGTCACCTCTGGGGTTGGGAGAATGCTACTCTAGTACTCCAGTGTACAGGAGACCTGAGGTTTCCTTCCCTTCTCTGTGCAGCCATCTCAGGTTTCTGCACTTTCCATGATTTCTGCTGTTCATTTGCTGTTCTGTCATGCTCTCCTTTGGTTATTATGGTAAAAACATAGTTTCTTATTCATTATTTTGGTCTTTTTCGTGGGGGAGAAAGATCCCTAGCAGCTACTTGTCAGTCATCTTGCTGACATCACTCCTCTGGTTGCTTTCTATTATCTACTTCACCTTCATCTTTAAAACAGAACCCCAACTTTTAACTGGGCACCCAGCTGAAATATCCTATTTATCTACTAGGCTTCCTGGTGTTCTATTTGGCCATGTGACTAACTTCTTGCTTTTAAGATATAAATGAAAGTATTTTATATTACATCCAGGTTGTCTCCTTAAATGGAAGTAGTACAGCCTTCATTTTTTCTTCCTCTGTCTGATTACTGGAATGTTGATTATTAGAGCTTGAAGAGCATTCTTGGCTCATCGGATAGCCTGTTACCAACAATGGAGCAGCAAGAATAGGACGTGGGGTCCTATTGACTATGGAGCTGCCATACCATCCGTGGATTGCCTACCTTGGAACAAATTTTACATGAAAGAAAAATGAACATCTCTCTTGTATAAGCTACTGTTTTTTGGGGGTAATTTTTTATATACAGCAAACTTTAACCACAATTTATATGAAGTATATAAGGTTAAAATTTTCAAATAATAGAATATAATAAAGGGCATTTAACACTGGAACTGTGCTAGATATAATTTAAAATAATGTGATATCTAGCAGGTACTGAATTACTGAATAGCTGAATTACTTTTTGGGTCTAATATAACTTAATAGCCTGTAGTGTTATAAAAAAATCTATTTGGTTGTCTTGAATTTTCTAACCTTTGGATTTTTTTAGAAATATAGGTTAATATTGAGAATAGTTTTGTTATTTAGCTGCAGTATACCTTATATTAATTAGAAAACTCAGACATCTAGGGGAGTTTTTGGAAACATTCTTTCTAGAATCTATTTTGTTAAAATATTCTGAGACAGATATTCTGCTTTTTTTGGTTTGTTTTTTGAATGTTGGTGATACCAATGTATGAATTAACATGTGATTATAATGCTTCTCATAAATTTTATTAATCTTTGGTCAAAGGGCAAAAGTCTAAATAAAAAGATCTTGGAATTTTTATTGTCTTTGGATTTTTTTTTTTTTGAGACGGAGTTTCGCTCTTGTTACCCAGGCTGGAGTGCAATGGCGAAATCTCGGCTCACCGCAACTTCCACCTCCTGGGTTCAGGCAATTCTCCTGCATCAGCCTCCTGAGTAGCTGGGATTACAGGCACGCACCACCATGCCCAGCTAATTTTTTGTATTTTTAGTAGAGACAGGGTTTCACCATGTTGACCGAGATGGTCTCGATCTCTTGACCTTGTGATCCACCCGCCTCAGCCTCCCAAAGTGCTGGGATTACAGGCTTGAGCCACCGCGCCCGGCCGTCTTTGGATTTTTATATTATTTTTCTAACAATTTTTTTGAATTGTGGTAAATTTTTTTTTTTTTTTTTTAGACGGAGTTTCGCTCTTGTTACCCAGGCTGGAGTGCAATGGCGCGATCTCGGCTCACGACAACCTCCGCCTCCTGGTTCAGGCAATTCTCCTGCCTCAGTCTCCTGAGTAGCTGGGATTACAGGCACGCACCACCATGCCCAGCTAATTTTTTGTATTTTTAATAGAGACGGGGTTTCACCATGTTGATCAGGATGGTCTCGATCTCTTGACCTTGTGATCCACCGCCTCGGCCTCCCAAAGTGCTGGGATTACAGGCGTGAGCCACCGCGCCCGGCCAGTAAAATAATTTTTAAGTGTTCAGTTCAGTGACATTAAGTACATTCATCTTGTCGTGTAACCGCCATTATCCCTCACTAGAATATTTTCATCTTCCTAGGCTGAAACTGTGTACCCATTAATTAAACAATTGGTCTTAAAACCCCTTTCCCCCACCCTCTGGCAACTACCAGTCTACTTTTTGTCTCTATGAATTTGACTATTCTAGAAACCTCATATAAATAGAATCATACAATATTGTCCCATTGTAACGGGCTTATTCCATTGTAACATAATTATTTTATATTTACTTGGGAATAATTATAAATAAATTATGATTGCCTAAGCTTCTCTTTCTTATGTTTATCTTCTGAACATTTTCATCCGTTTTAATTATACTGGTTATTAACAGAGTAGGCAGTGTTTTGATAAAGTAGGGTATTATAATTACTAACCTAGGAAATATCATACCAAGCTGAACTCACTATATAGTTATATGCTTTTATTATGAAGACAACTGAAACCTAAAATGAGCAATTTGTCTTAATAATAGATCAGAGATGAGTGCATGGGTATTTTGGCAATTTCTTGAGGTTTCTATCACCCTGTGAAACAGTATAAATATCATATTGCAGGGTAACATTTGATTTTATACATTATCCAAATCTGTAATTATATGTTAGAAGTAGGTAAAATGTGATTTTAGGGTAAAATATCGAAGTTCACAAATAAGCTGCTTTCCCATTTGGCTTATCTTCTGTTTGTAAAACAAATAGTAATTTTTTTCTTTCTCAAACTGTATAGATTTTTGAGATTGAACAATAATACTTAAAATGATATTCAGGTGTTGATGATTATTTTTGTTTTCTTGGGAAAAATGTTGGTATGTTGGTGATGTTGTGACTATGAATATAATACTTTATCCATGACATCACTGTTTTATTTTTATTTCTAAAGCTCATATCACTTCTTCTTGCTCTTTCTTGCTTTCCTCAGAGGCACTTTACAGAAGCACAGTTTAATAAAACCTTTTTAGTAGATTAGTAGTTATGGATCTTTCTAAAATCCCAGCTAGAAGAAATAGGATAGGGAGTTGGCATAATGGGAAGTAAGCAACTGTATTTACAAATCTTAGTTGTTGTCCCACAATTTTGGTGTAACCCTTCAACTGACAATTAAATTTTTTGTTTTATCAGTCATCACCCAACCCTAACAGATGGGTGAGGAATTAATCTGATTTGTATTTTTCCCCACAACCTTCTCCTACATAGTGTACTATTCTATGATTAACATTCAGTGAATTCTCAAAGATGATTGATGGGCCTTAAATATATAATATATACATCCTATTTAAATTATGCCAGATTAAAACTACAGAACGGAAGAGCTCCTAAGACCCCTGTAGAAATTTGAAAACAATTTTGATACTCTCGTCCACTCAAAAAGAAATCTGCTAATACTGTAATGTTTTTTCCCTTGCCAGGACCCTCCTTGCCTGGTGTCATTTCTTGAGCTCTCCTGGGAGGAGATTAGTCTAAAACAACAAAGTAGCCAGATGTCTGGTTCTGAGACAGTCCCAGAGGCCAGGCTACGGTAGGCAACAGAAATCGCGTGGGGCTGAAGATCAAAGATACCTGAGAATTACTTATGGGCACATAGTATGTGTCATTCCCATTATTAACAGTCTGAGAAAATTTGTTTCCCTAATTAACCCTTTTGTTGGAATAACCTTAAATTTTAGTGAGTATATTTCAGTTTTGATATGTTTTCTTTTGTGTAGTGTTAAGTACACACACCAAAAAAGAGAAATGAAAAGGAACTCTCATGCCTGATTGAAATCTCTAAGCCATTATTTTTATCCCAAATATATACGCTATCAAGTGTCTTATCATTTATCACGAAATAAATGGGCATTACAATTCTAAGTAAAATTACAAATCAATAGTTAGGAACTATATGGTTTATATGTACAAAAAGCTGTTCTTAAATTCCTACTCCTAATCCTTTAAGCACAATTATTTCAACTTTTAACTGTTTTAGAGTGGTGAATTTTAGATCATAGCTTCCTGCTCTTAAAATGAATTCAGAATAAATCCCAGTGGTGGGAAATCTGTATCTTATTAATAGTTGACCTCTTTCTTTTCACATTGGTATTATTAATGAAATGCTAATTAAAAATTCTTGTTGTCCTTTACCTGTTTGCTTTTACAATATAATCTTGCATTACTTAGACATATACAAAATTGGAAAATACAAATGCATTTGCTGTTTTAGGTTATTCTTAATTCTAGAAACTCTAAATGCTTTCAGCTGAATTTATCTAAGGAATAGGCAAAAATCCAATTATAACATGATTTTTTAGCCTCTGGATGAGAGTGTTAGAAAACAAAAGATTTTGGTTGACTTTGCTACCTGTTTTTCTTTCTGTTTAACATTATCATGTAACAACAAAAGTATGTAAAAGCCTCATTCTTGCTTTTCCTGAGATGTAATCATAAACCATTGTTATCAAGATCACGATTAGTCAGCTTTAGAGCTTTTAAGTGCTACAACACATTCTTTAGCATCTAGTAATATAAACTTGACATAAAAGCTGTAAAAATGTCTTTAAATCTAATTGGAGATATGTGTTAGCAATTTAGTGCAGAGATTTCATATTCTTTGTGTAGTGGTCAAGTCTTCTTTTAATTCCTTGAGGAAAATGAAGCTCCTAGGATCAGTTTATAAGGATTAATTGATTTATATCTTTGTTTCTAGATTTAAGTATTGAAGCAAGAATAAAACAGGCTTTTGTACAAAGAACTAGAGAAACAACTGTATTTTTTTTTTTCAGAGCAGAATTTGTTCCTTCAGTGACAAAGGATGGTCTGTGTTTTTCACTCTTTACACCTGTGTTTCTGCTACTGGCTTCTCCCATAGTGAGCAGCATTTGCTATCACTCAAGCAGTCTAGTTAACTGTCTTTCTGTTTTGAATGCAAATTGAGTCAGTGATGGTCATTTTACCATAAATATTCCTGAGCCCTAAGAAATGGATTACTTTAAGCAAGTAGTATAAGAGAAAACCATAATTCTCTCAATTCCTTTAAGTTATTTTTATAGCAATATTTGATATGAGACAATGCAAGTCATAGTTCTAGAACTAAAGTCCAAAAGAAAGGAGATCCAGCTTCCCAATGGACTATGGCTCAAGGTGCTGTTCGTGTTTCTCCTCTTCAGGTAATGCCATATGTGCCTCCCCTTTACCCTTCACCCCAAGACACATGCACATGCACACACACAAACATACACAGTTTAAATGGGCATTTGCTAAAGAGAAAACTGAAAGATAACTTCTCATTTTGTCTTTCAGAAGTTGCCAATATTGCTGACCACTTATTCTTAATGTATTTATTTTGAATT
Organism: Callithrix jacchus; assembly: GCF_049354715.1. NCBI lineage: Eukaryota > Metazoa > Chordata > Mammalia > Primates > Cebidae > Callithrix > Callithrix jacchus. Next base: position 50,502,022 of record NC_133504.1, read on the forward strand.
GCCTCATTGGCCATTGGTGCCCTGCCCCTTGCCTCCGCCTTATTTACCTTATGGACCGTCACTGCACGTATCGTCTCTTTGTGTGGCATGTCTTCCACAACACTGTGCAGAGAAGTGTTTAGTTGTCCTTTAAAGAATGCTGTTCTCGTGATCGTGAAGAAGCCTCATGAGATCTTACAGTTTTATAAAGGGGAGGTCCACTGCACATTCTCTCCTATCTGCCGCCATGTAAGACAAGCCTTTTGCCTTCCATCATGATTGTGAGGCTTCCCCAGCTATATGGAACTGTGAATCCACTAAACTTCGTTTTCTCTAGAAATTGGAAAATAAAAGGTATTATCAAATTTAAGGAGGTAAAGAGTGTTCATTTTCTAGTTGCTTCTTTACTTACTCACTCTACCTTCCTCGTTCATAGATTTCTTTTTGCATTGCCTCCTCCTCTACCTTCTGTTATTTTTTTTTCTTCATTTTTTTAAAGTCGTAATTCTGTTTCTTTATCCTGTCTGTAGCTTTTCAGGAAGGGTTCTGATGTTAAATTAGAGATAAATTGTAAACGCAGGCAATTAAGAACTCTTTCTAAAAACACCTTTAGTAACTTAATGCATAATGATTTAGTACTTGCATGGGTGTTGAAATAGTAATCTGTAATCTTTTTGTCATAAAACTATGTGCTTGCAATATAAATTCAGTTGGCTTTGTTAAAATGTGAAGTTTTAATATGTGTTTTAGTTTCTCTTAATTTTAAAAGCTGTGTATACAATCATAAAATTTTCTTTTTAGTTCGTGATCGCTTGAAAGGTTTTTTGAAGTATTTATTTACTTTTTTACTTGTTTGATCAGTATCTCTTATTTTCATTTAAAGTTATATTTATTCTCATCTGAGATTTGGAATAATAGCTTTGAAACATCTGTTACTGTTTAGAATGGTGGTCTTTTGACTAAGTTGTCCAAGAGGCTAGGGTTGCAAAGTGGTAAGATTAGATCTTGGCAAATGGGAGTGTCCTTTATTCAGCGCATAGCATGTTGCTCAAGGGGGCAGTCGTGGAAGGCAAGGATGTTTGGGGAACAAAAATGATCAGTCCTTGAATCCTTGTGACTTCTAACTCTATTGCTAAAATAAAGATCAACATTTTAAAAAGCTGTAATAGAACATTAAGTATTGCCATTGATTGTATTCAATATGAGTGGTTGAGAGGAAACATTTTAAGTGGATTATTTTTCTTTTGTTCAAGTAAGATTTACATGAGTAAATATGAAATGAAACTACGGCTGATAGATAATCAGATACCTAAGAATAATGTTTGAGAAGCTGGGTTTCCTGACGATAGGAGGCTCAGTTATTTTAGCCTGGGGATTTTGCCTGGGGAAAAATCTATGTGCCTCAACAGCTGAAGGGCTATTCAGGAAGAAACAAAGTAAAATGGCATCTATTTTAACATGTAATTTCGATATCTCATACTTAATCTTATCCTTGGCAGAAATGTCAAAAAATGCTAGCTGCAAACCATCTCTGAAGCCATATCTATACCACCAGATTGAACCGGGTAGATAAAGTTCTTAGGAATCAAATGGTTTTCATTGGAAGAGGAAAGTCCTTTTAGGTAATTCTCTGGAGGGAAGGGAATGCTCTAGGGATTCGGTATAATCCGAATGTAGATGTGGCTTATTTCAAATATAGGAATGTGCAGGCTAAAGAAATTGCTGGCGGGAGTTGGGGGCACATTTAAAAATTAGTATATCACACTTAAATGTGTTTCCTTCACATGATTTTCTATTTGTATTTACTCTCACTTAAAATTTTAAATAATATTTTCTTCACTTATCTTTACTTTTATAAATTTTATAAGTTTTATAAATTTTAAGCTTATCCAAAGTTGAATTGCTAATGCTGGAAATCATACTACAGTTCTGTCCTTATTGCCTTCTTTACCACCCTTTAGGGACCAAATTATTCTAGCTGCATAAGTTGCTATTTAAGGTAAAATCAAGTTCTTAGAGATGGCATAACTAGATTTCTATTTTATATACATGCTTTTCTTTTGTTTACCCTAGAGTGGAAATGTACCTCTTTAAGGAATTAAAGTGGTAAAGTCTGGCCACTATTTATCCTGTCACCACATGGCTGCCGTTGATTGTTTTTTAATCAAAAATCAAGTTTCTATACTTAATGACTTGGAAGATGCATTACATTTTGTCAAAACATAAGAATGCTTGAAGAATAAAGAGCCCCTAGAATCCCCAAAAGATCAAGAAGGAGATGTGTATAATTTTGTTGTTTAACACATATATAAGCATTAATATTTATAATGGAGTTTAGTATTTTGTATTTACACTTCCATCAACAATATATTGTAGTGTATTGTTTAGAGACTATTAAATAGCTCAGGATTTACTTACAGAAGAAAAAATTCTTCTAGTTTTTTTTTTCTCTTTTATTTGACTTTTCCTCAGGTTGTTTAATAAAGAGCAAATTTCTTCAATATGAGGAAGATATTTACTTTATATAAAACTCTGTCTGGTATGTATGGAAGTAATCCAAAGAACTGACAAGTTGCAGAATGGTCACTGTCACCTGTTTAATATGTTGCAAAAACTGTTAAGGTAACGGAGATAACTGTGTGAGTGAAAATTAGTGCCATAGCCTTTGATACTTAATTTTTGCTTAATTATTAGAATGTATATAAAGTATATCAGGTTGGTTGCTGTAAATAATGGTGTTGGTTCCTTAACATTTAAAATTCATAGAACTGTTAGATAAATGTACTTTTGTTTGACCACAGGATCCATTTTTTATTAAAATGCCCATAAAAAAATGTAACATTTCTAGAAACTCATTTTTTTTAAATGATCAGCACAAAATCATCAGTACAAAATGTTTCCCTAGCCAAATTGGTAGTCTCATGCTCTTTTAAATAGCATTATTTAGAATAGTTTTAAAACCACTTTTTCCCATTAAATTAAATGTCAAATTACGTGCCTTCTTTGGAACCTTTTTAAGGGGAAACTTCAAGGAATGAGACTATGTTTAATTCACTGAAATGAATTATGATTTCAAACATCTGTTAAGGTATTTTAAAGATGATCTTATGTAACGTGATAAATAGACATTTTTAATGGAATATACCCTTCAGCTTTTCCTTACTTGATATATGTTGTAGCTTGGAAAGAAAATCACACATAGATAAAAACATTCTAGGAATTAAGCAGCCTTAAAATAAAACATATGTGTTATACATGCAAACAGTAAAAAGCATGTCAGTGGGTCAGCCTTTTTTTTTTTTAAGAAAAACTATCTTCAATAATCATTTGAGATTAAAAAAGATAATTTTGAAGTATCTTTTTTGATTTTACTGTCAGCCAGTTGTAGTAATCTGTCCACATATTTTGCTCATTGGAATCAGTGTGCACAAAGGCTTACACTTTATAGGAACCTTAGGAAGTGCTTGGATTAGACTTAAAAACCACATTTAAAGGAGACATTGGTATAGGAATCCCCTCACTTTTATCCCCGTGAGGAAATAGTGATGGCTGCCATTTAGGGCTTCCTCACACTTCTAGTCCTCTATATTGACTGAGGAATCTTTAGACAACTGGTGACCAAATGGTTAGCTTTTTACCAACTTGGGCTTTTATATTTGAAATTCACATTTAGTCTCATTCCTACCTACTGCTGCAGAATGGCCTTTAGACAACTAGACTTAAAAAAGTTAAAAGGCAATAAGTTAATACCCTGGAAACGATGCAGAAATGTATATTCAAATCATAAATAAGGAAATGCATTGAGTACATTAAACAGACATCGAAAAATGGATTTCTGTCTTTTGTAGTAAGGTAATTGGGCACCACTGCTTGGCAGGAGCTGGTGCTATTGAGCTAGCTCTAGCTGCCACAGGTTGATAGGCAGGTGATAAGGCAGCTTCCACCAGGGTCTGCACAGGAGGCCTACCTAATATGCTGTCTGCCCTAAGGGCCTATGGGAACACAGTTGGATTATTATGTTAATGCATGAGCCCGCTGCCCTCTTCCTATCCCAGCTGGGTTCCCTGTTGTTAGGAACTGCTTTGCACTGACAGTGGAGTAATATGCTTCATGATTGAAAGGGCAAAGGGGCTTGAAAGAAAAAAAAAAAAAAGAATAAGCCTGCACAGATATGTAAATGAGGGAAGGAAATCTGTAGGAAGATTTCACTCTAAGTATATAGAGAAAGTTTATTAGAAAGTTCTTCTTACAGCACTCTGTAAAACCACTCATTTCTTAATTAATTTCTGGGTTTGCTTTCCTTCCTAACACTGTATGTATGCCGTACATGGAAGTATTTTTCTAAACAGGCACTTAACTTGATTTGTTTTAAGCTAAGATGCTCTAACACATTTGTACCCAGGTATAGTGCTGACAGCAGTGCATTTTTTTTGCATGTTCATTATTCTTTAATGTTTGTTCCACAGTTATTTCACTATATTGAATAGAAGAGTTTATTTTTAAGATGCTGAAGGATTTATATTTTATATTAAGATGTCACTTTTATTTCTCTTTATTTTTGATATAAGTTTGGAAAACTGCATGAGCTATCTTTTGGGAGTGGGTGGGTATGGAGGACAGGAAATGGTTGGGTGGGTCAGAGGGATATTTTCTTGAGTTGATGAATTTGATATGAGTGGTGGTTCAAACATTTTATGTTTAGTTAAGATTTTTAATGTTGACACCTTAACATAGTGAAAAGAGTGTGGGCTATATTTTAAATACATCTTATGTTTTTTAGCAGCACAGCATCTATTGCATGAAGTGATATGGGTAAAGATGAGGTATGCACAGTGGCTGGCACACATAGAGGGATTGAGAAGTGGTAGTCGTTGTTAGTGCTAGTGTTGAATTTCCCATATCAACATACCTGCCTGCATTAGGCATGCTTTGTAGATCTGCAAAGAATTTCAGAGTCAGCAAATGCAGAAAGTTTGGGGCTCATTATAGGCTCCATAGTTGAGTAGTATGGTGATCATATATCTGGTGAAAAAGAATTCACATGATTACTTTAATGAAAAATATAAATATATAAACATAACTTTAACACTCTAGTAAAAACTTCGTTCAAGTTTGAGGTAAGTACCTTGTGATATATCAGAAAAGAGACTTCTTTCTGAAAAGGTAATTGTGCATTTGACTTTAAATATTAAGAATAAAGAGGGAAGGAACCAATTCTATCTGAGCAGTCCTTCTTTATAGTTGTAGCAAAATCCTTTTATAGCATGTCTTTATATTACCCATTTAGTTATGTATACATGGAGTATGGGTATGGCATATGTATATATACATATGTATATTTACATGTGTGTATAATGTGTGTATCTGTATCTCAGAATCAGTACACTTAGGGATATTTCTTTTTCTTTTTTAAAAAATTTATTTATTATACTTTATGTTCTAGGGCACATGTGCAGATCGTGCCAGTTTGTTTCATAGGTATACACGTGCCATGGTGGTGCTTTGCTGCATCCATCATCCCATCATCTACACTAGATATTTCTCCTAATGCTATCCCTCCCCAATCCCTTGGCCCCCTGCTATTCCTCCCCTAGCAACCCACCTCCCAGGCCCTTATGTGTGATATTCCCCTATCTGGTGTCTGTATGTTCTCATTGTTTAACACTCACTTTTGAGTGAGAACATGCAGTGTTTGGTTTTCTGTTCTTGTGTTGGTTTGCTGAGAATGATGGTTTCCAGATTCATCCATGTTCCTGAAAAGGACATAAAATCATCCTTTTTTATGGCTGCATAGTATTCCATGGTATATATATGCCACATTTTCTTCATCCAGTCTGTCATTGATAGACATTTGGGTTGGTTCCAAGTCTTTGCTATTGTGAACAGTGCTGCAGTAAACATACATGTGTGTGTGTCTTTATAATAGAATGATTTATAACCCATTGGGTATGTACCTAGTAATGGGATTGCTGGATCAAATGGTATTTCTATTTCTAGATCCTGGAGAAATCGCCATACTGTCTTCCACAATGATTGAATTAATTTACAATCCCACCACTAGTGTAAAAGCATTCCTATTTCTCCACATCTTCTCCAGCATCTGTTGTCTCCTGATTTTTTTTTTTTTTGAGACGGAGTTTCGCTCTTGTTACCCAGGCTGGAGTGCAATGGCGCGATCTCAGCTCACCGCAACCTCTGCCTCCTGAGTTCAGGCAATTCTCCTGGCTCAGCCTCCTGAGTAGCTGGGATTACAGGCACACGCCACTGTGCCCAGCTAATTTTTTGTATCTTTAGTAGAGATTGGGTTTCACCATGTTTACCAGGATGGTCTCGATCTCTTGACCTTGTGATCCACCCGCCTCGGCCTCCCAAAGTGCTGGGATTACAGGCGTGAGCCACCACGCCTGGCCTGTCTCCTGATTTTTTAATGATTGCCATTCTAACTGGAGTGAGGTGGTATCTTGATATGGTTTTGATTTGCATTTCTTTAATGACCAGTGATGAGCTTTTTTTCATGTGTTTGTTGGCTGCATAGATGTCTTTCTTTGAGAAGTGTCTGTTCACATCCTTTGCCCATTTTTTGATGGGGTTGTTTGTTTTTTTCTTGTAAATTTAAGTTCTCTATAGATTCTGAATATTACCCCTTTGTCAGATGGGTAGATTGCAAAAATTTTTTCCCATTCTGTTGGTTGCTGGTTCACTCTACTGATTGTTTCTTTAGCTGTGAAAAAGCTCTTAAGTTTAATTAGATCCCATTTGTCTATTTTGGCTTTTGTTGCCATTGCTTTTAGTGTTTTAGTCATGATGTCCTTGCCCATGCCTATGTGCTGAATGGTATTGCCTAGGTTTTCTTCTATAGCTTTTATGGTGTTAGGCCTCATGTTTAAATCTTTAATTCATCTTGAGTTAATTTTTGTATAAGGTTTAAGGAAGGGATCCAGTTTCAGCTTTCTTCATATGACTAGCCAGTTTTCCCAACAGCATTTATTAAATAGGGAATCCTTTCCCCATTGCTTGTTTTTGTCAGGTTTGTCAAACATCAGCTGGTTGTAGTATTTCGAAAGGAGTTCTAATTGAGCACATTCTTTAAAAGTGGCATTTAAAACAATGTCTTAAGTTTGAACAATAGTTGTTAAGTTGTTAAGACTTTGAAGAAAAGACATTAAAGGAAGCACTAAGCCCATGAGATAGGAGAGAAAAGTCAAAGAATAGTAACTTTTTTGTGTCCTCCTTCTCCAACCAAGTAATAGTGCAAGCTCTGTATACTGCCTGTGTTCAGAACATACTTAGACATCTACCCCAAACGTATCCATTCCACACTGCATAGTTGTATATCTGCCTCAAACATAGCCCATCGTGGAATAAATAATAAATTCTGTTTTAAAGGAAGTCTGATTTTAAAGGAATGTCTTTGTTTTCTTTTTAAGTTGCTTTGGGCTGGGTGCAGTGATTCATGTCTGTAATCCCAGCATTTGGGTGGTGGCTGTGGTGGGAGGATTACTTGGATTAAAGACTAGCCTGGGCAAGATAGTGATACCTCATCTCTACAAAAATATTAAAAAAATAGCTGGGTGTGGTAGCATGCACCTGTGGTCCCAACTACTCGGGAAGCTGAAGTGGGAGGATTGCTTGAGCCTGGAAGGTGGAGGCTGCAGTGAGCCATGATTACACTACTGCACTAGAGCCTGGGTGACAGGGCAAGACCTAATAATGCATAAATGAATAAGCTTTGGGTTTGACATATGCTAATACTCCTTTATAGGTTGAAATGTTCTTGAGGACAGTGATCATATCTTACATTCAGAAAATATTTCTCTGTTTTTTATACACAGTAGTTGTTTATCAAATGTCTGTTCACTGAATAGTTGGGTTGATTTCGATGATAGTAGGCAAATTCAAGTAAAAGTATTCTAACTCCATGGATCCTAGTGTCCCTTGTTTTCTCTTACTTCTCCTTAGTTCTCCTTTCAAGGAAGCATTTCTGGTGTGCCCTTTGGCATCTTCATGCAACTGCTCACTGAGTTAAATTTCCAGTCTCTCTGACACCAGTGATAGTTTCTGCCTCTCCTGACCACTTTCCTGCCTTCACCAACCTTTTGTGCCTCTTTATATCATCCGCATGTTATCATTTTATGAGCACAAGAAAGGCCAGAGTTGGAGAAATGATGACTGGGTTAGAGGATATTGGCATAGGAAAAATGCCAAGATCTTGCCAGGGTGGTTTGTTTGTACCCTCCTAGAAGCCATTACCTTCTCCAGTGACTGTGCGCTCCTTCTGATTGTGCTCCCCATTCAGCTTTGCTTTTCAGGAAACTTCAGGAGAACCCTGAATGATTCTTTTTAATCCAAACTGCACTCCTAATTAGAACTGTGAAGACCTCCATACAGGTTTGTTTTTCCCTGAAGACCTTAAGGTACCTCCCACTCCCAACAATGGTTAAAAAATGTATTTGTTGTTGAATATTTTCTGAAGCCTCACAAATCTCTAAATATTAACAAAGAAGAACCACCTACATAACAGGTTATGATTAAAATCACAGTAAAGTATAAAAATTAAACACTGCCTTTTAAAAGCCTTGCTGAATGGGTGCAGTGGCTCACGCCTGTAATCCCTGCATTTTGGGATGCTGAGACTGGTGGATCACCTGAGGTCATGAGTTTGAGACCAATCTGGCCAACATGGCAAAACCCCATCTCTACTAAAAATATAAAAATTATCCGGGCATGTTGATGCATGCCTGTACTCAGCTACTTGGGAGGCTGAGGCACGAGAATCACTTGAACCTGGGAGGCGGAGGTTGCAGTGAGCTGAGACTGAGACTGCACCACTGCACTCCAACATGGACAACAAAGTGCTCTGTCTCAAAAAAAAAAAAAAAAGAAAGAAAAAGAAAAAAGGGCAAAAAACATGCTAAGGAGTACAAAATTATTTGTGTGTGTATGTGTGTGTGTGTGTGTGTGTGTGTGTGTGTGTGTGTGTGTGTTTAAACCTCCTTTTTAGAGTTGACTGGATAGGGAGCTTTAGAAACTTAGCGTTATCTTTCTCAAAGGAAAAAGTAATAGCTAGCTTAACTAGTCCCTGTTTTACTTGTAATGCATAGCAGCAAAAGTTGTGTGGACAAATGATTAACAGGAAACTGACACTGAAAGGGAGTGAAAGGCAGAACTTGAGTTTGGCTTAGTTTCCTTAAACATAAACATAGCCTGGGAGCTAACAATCTGGTAAGTATGTAAACAGACTCTGAAGATGGACAGGAAAAGTTACCAAGAGGAAAGTGGGCATAGATTAATATACCAGATCTTTACTTTATGGTAAATCCTGGCATTGATTAAGAAGATCCTGGCTTTTAGCAAGCTCTTGGCCTCAGCAGAAAAGTCCTGAGAGCTCCAGGAATGACACTTCTTGAAGCTATCCAAGCTTACCACCAGAGATAAAGTTGTTTTCTGGGGCCATGACAATCCTAACAGCCTGGTAGAGAGTTTAACAATGTTAGTTAAACTTAACATTGAAAATGGGTGCTTGGTCGTAGGCTCCACATAAGGTCTCACCTTTGCAGAAATGATACTATCCTTTTACCAGATGGGAGCATGGATTTAGGAGTCAAATCCCAGTTTCACCACTGATGCATTTAATTTATTTCTCTCAACCACTTAAGTCTGCTGAGCCTTATCTTTTACATCTATAAAAGGAAATAATCCGTATATTATTGGGTTATTTTGAGGATTAAATAAAATAATACTTATTGTCTGACATATAGAAGATGATCAATAAATGTCAGCTTTTTTTTTTTTTTTCTGCTCATGAAATGCAATTTTGAAGGCAAAGTTAAGAAAAAGAAGTTACTCATTCCATTATAACTTCCTGGGTCAGAAAAACAGATTTTTGTCTCCTGCCTTTACAGAATTTTATGCATCATCTCTCATTTAGGACTCTGTGAGCTCCTGATCTAGGGGGAGAAAAATGAAATTCAGTTTGGTTAATAAAACATCTTGGAAGGCAGTTTTTAAACTGCAATGAAGCTAGGTTAAATGGGAGCCAAGTGGGGCCATTTCCAGGGGTTTTGGAGGTGAAGCAATTTGTTTTTATACTTGTATCAGTGCTTTTACTCTTAAATCTCATTTCTAGTCCCTTAGGTTCTATAATAAAGTCTTCAGCACTATACATTTTTATTAAACATCTTCTTCTGAACTCCAATTTGCATTTCAGATAATATAACAAAATGTATGTGTTTCAAATATTCACTGCATAATTGTGATTAGAACATGTAATCCCTCAAAAGATGTTAATTGCAATTTAAATTCACACTGAATTTAATTAAGTGAGTTGGGGATTAGAAAGTAGATGTAAGGAGTAGTTAAGGGAATACATTTTTTAAAAGCATTCACTTTTTTTTTTCTAAAACATGTAAACCTCTTTCAACTTGAAGATTAGAGCTATATAGAAAATATAGAAGAAAAGAAGAGAAAGCAGGTTAAAGAACATCTTAGAAAATTTTCAAACTATATTCACAGTTTGGATTTAAGCTATTAAATAATTGTGGTTAGGCAGGAGGGCTGGTTTGAACAACCTTCTCATTTGTATTCTTGAAGAGTCTTTCAGTACATGTTAACTCACTTGATGTCTGATAAAGACTTAAGTTAAACTGAGATATTTAAGAACTGCAGAGAATGACTGGGTAGGAAGCAGCCAGTGAGATCTTTCCGTCCAATTGTTACCTGATGCTTCAATCTTCCTTTTAATCTCCTTGCCAAGGGGGTATTTTATGAATAATTTGATGTAATAGGAATTTTGTGCATGGACAAATCATGTTTAATTAGTGTTTTTCTATGAAAGCTTCACTGTTTTAAAGGAAATAAAGAGTAACTGCAAGAAACACAGATGTCTTTTTTTTTCTAATGAAATAAAGAATCTTAAAACTTTATATTTAAGGTTATAAAAAGTATCAAGCACGTACATCTCCCAGAGAGTGGGAGAATAAAGTGTGCACATTATCTGTTGTTGAATCAAAAAGCAGTTTTTCAAAAGGCTGCCAGAATAACATTGTACCTATAAACCTTATTTTATTTATAAATTTTTCTAGGAATAAGTTTTATAAAATAAGGAATCAGGGATCAGTTGTAAGATGGTCTAAACAGTTTTAAAAGCAAAGTATATTTATTATTGTTAAGTAACTTTATTGTTTTTGTGTGTGTTTAGAAGAGGAAAAAATTAATTCCACAAACTTGTTTTGAATTAGTAACACCATGAATATGATGTGCACATTTCTGGAGAGAGGAAGAGAGAATATGTGTTTTAATTACACACAGTGGCTGTCTGATACTTTGCTGGACTATAAATAGATAACTTTTTAACAAATAAATTTCAGTCTTAAAAAATGTTGCTCTTAGTGGAAATATTTCATGTGAAAAATCTAGTGGGAAACTCTATCTTTGTTTAATAAGAAATTGAGTATCTTGGCTGGGCATGGTGGCTTACACCTGTAATCCCAGCACTTTGGGAGGCCAGGACAGGCGGATCACCTGAGGTCAGGAGTTTGAGACCAGCCTGACCAACATGGCAAAACCAAACCTCTACTAAATATACAAAAATTAGCTAGGTGTGGTGGTGGGTACCTGTAATCTCAACTACTCAGGAGTCTGAGGCAGGGGAATCGCTTGAACCCAGGATGCAGAGGTTGCAGTGAGCTGAGATCACGCCATTGTACTCCAGCCTGGGTGACAGAATGAGACTCCATCTCAAAAAAAAAAGGAAAAAGAAATTGAGTATCTTAAAAAGAATTATGAATCTGAGCTTTACATCTGGAACAAATTTCTTTGACTTTATCATTTCTATTGTGAGTTAAAGGAATACTTTTTTAAAAATTGGTAAATGAACTTGGTTTTAAGGAAGAAGAGCTCTGTTTTTATCTAAGATAACATCTGTGGCTTTAAATATTTAAATCCTCATCTTTTTTATTTGCAACCTAAAATCATTCTACATAAATATCTTCATTTATTTGCAATTTTTTCCTCCAGAAATGACTAATTTGATAATAACTGTCATACATTCTTTTTCTAATAACATAAAATTACTGTTATTCTCAGTGGCATGACATTATTTTTCTTTTGGGTTAAGTTCACAGTATCACATGAAAATAATTTTTGGCCAATGATATTTTGAGGGAAAGGCTTACTATTCATTCACTGTCCCAAAGTACATTGCATTGTGTGGCTTACACCTGTAATCCCAGCACTTCTCTTAGTCACGTACAATGTTCTACAATGACTATATAATAAAATTTTATGTTCTTGTATGGTTTATAATATTTTAATAACTTATTTTTTATTATAGAAGCATTATGTATTCCTAGTGAGCAATATGGAAAAATAAATAAAAAATACTATAATCTCACTGTTCCGATAACTACATCAATATTTTTATGTGTATCTTTTCAAACCTTTTAATCTGCACATATGTTTAATGATATGAGGTCATACAATGCATACAATTTTGTAACTCTGTCCAATTAATATATTATGAACATCTCTCCATAGTGTTCTACAACATTCTTTTAGATTGTTCATTATTCTCATGTATGGATATATAATTATTAATTTCAGCTCTGGATAGTTCCTTTTTTTTTTGCTATTAGAAAATAATGGGGCCAGGCGTAACTCATGCCTATAATCTGGGCATTCTGGGAAGCTGAGGGGAAGGATTGCTTGAGCCCAGGAATTCAAGACCAGCCTGAGCAACACAGTGAGACCCCGTCTCTGCAAATTATAAAAAAATTAGCCAGGCCTGGTGGCACATACCTGTAGTTCCAGCTACTCAGGAGGCTGAGGTGGGAGATCGTCTAAGCCGAGAAGATCAAGACTGCAGTGAGCTGTGATTGTGCCACTGCACACCAGCCTGGGTAAAAGAGTGAGACTTTGTCTCAAAAAGAAAAAAAAAAAAAAGAAAGAAAGAAAAAGGAAATAGTGGTTTGCTGAAGATCTTTTAGCTAAATCTTTTTTTTAACCTGAATTCTGTTTTATTTTCTTGTGGTTTGTTGTTGTTGTCTTAAAGACAGGGTCAGGGCCGGGCGTAGTGGCTCACGCCTGTAACCCCAGCACTTTGGGAGGCCGAGGTGGGTGGATCACGAGGTCAAGAGATCGAGACCATCCTGGTCAACATGGTGAAACCCCGTCTCTACTAAAAATATAAAAAATTAGCTGGGCGTGGTGGCGTGTGGCTGTAATCCCAGCTACTCAGGAGGCTGAGGCAGGAGAATTGCCTGAAGCCAGGAGGTGGAGGTTGCGGTGAGCCGAGATCGCGCCATTGCACTCCAGCCTGGGTAACAAGAGCAAAACTCCATCTCAAAAAAAAAAAAAAAAAAAAGACAGGGTCTTGCTCTGTCACCTAGGGTGCAGTACAGTCGCATAATCCTAGCTCACTGCAGCCTCAGACTCATGAGCCCAAGGAGTCCTCCTGCCTCATCCTCCCAAGTAGCTGGGCATACAGGCATGTGCCACAACACCTGCTTTTTACTTTTTTGTAGAGATGGGATATTGCTACGTTGCCCAGGCTGGCCTTGAACTTCTGGCCTCAAGCAATCCTCCTGCCTCAGCCTCCCAAAGTGCTGGGATTACAGATGTGACTGAATTATTTTCTGAGATAAATTTTTAGAAGAGACAATTCTGGGTCAAGGGGCATGTATGGACATTTGTAAGATACCGATGTTTACCACACTTTCAGCAATGTTAATAAAGTATGTGAAGTTAACTTTTCCCTGAACTCTCTTTAATCATATGCATTATTAGTTTTAAAAATCTCTGCTTATTTAGTGTTTTTCTCCCCATACTACTTTTTTTTCTCCTCCTAGAGCAAGTTGGTCTATGTCATAAACAGGAGAAGTCCACATAATGTTTTATAGACATGTGTATTTAATAAATTTAATAAATGTTTTTATTTCATACTTTCGCCCCAATTTTCATTGCTCGCATTTTAGAGTAAATTCTAGAGGGCAGCATTTTAAAAGTTGCTGTATTTTTTTTATTTTACTTCAAACAAAAGACGTACACGTTGTAGTTGCTCAATGTGTTATTTAACTGGATCTCTAACCGTGTTATAAATGGTGCCTGTAGAAGGATCTGGGGACAAGACCTTTAGGCTTTTTTTCTTTTTAATCACATCTTAAAGATCTTGGAGAATCTGAACTTATATAAGAATGTTTGGGCTACTGTTATTACAGTGAAACCTTCTGAGAGTATCTTCACAGGTAATTTTTTTTAGAGAAAGTCACTTACAGATATAAAACGTTTGACCAGGAGAAAGCCTCAGGTTGTCAGAGTTACTTACACACCATTGTTCAGCTGGGGCCCTTTATTAAATCATCTCTTGGCAGTCCATTAGTTGTGGTGCTACAGCTATTGCATGGCTCACTAGGCTAATATACCTTCAGTCACTAACGGAAGGATAACCTTAATAAAAATTTGAAGTCGATTTAGTGCTTCACTGCTTGCTGACTAGTGTTTTACTTTTTAGTGTGTCTATACAATTTCCATGCTGTGTATTTTTGATATTAATATACATCTTAGCTACATAGTATATTAGAGTCAAATAAAGATTAATGGTCTGGAGAAGGAAGGGTGTTTGGGAACTCTTCCTTGTAATCCTGACTCAGCCGAGGTTAGACATTGTGTGATCTTGAGCAAGTCACTTCCCACAGTGGGCTGCTGTCTAATCCTTATGTAAAATTAAGAAATTTGGAAGAGATTTCCTAGTATTTATTTCTGTACTACTTTGTTATTTGTAGAAAATTTAAACCACGTTCTGCCGAATGTAGCACTTTGAAGCTTGTTTTAAACATCAGCTATAATTTTACAAACAAAAAAGAATTGCTATGTTCTATCCCATATCAATATTTGACAAACTAGGATGAAGAATAAAACAAAAGAAGATCCACATTATTCAGTGATAAGTGATACAGGAGAAAGCTCACTTAAACTTAATTAACTTTAAAAAAATCAACATTTTGTAGCAATTACTGAAAAATATATTTCTTTAGTCTTTATTTAAAAAAATAAAACTAAATTATGAAAATAAGCTTATTTTATCGTTCACTTAACAAAATTTACATGAGAACTATTCACTGATTCTTGGCACGAATGGAGAAAGAATCAAATGTTGCTTTTAGGGAGTGGAAGCTGATGTAATTTTCCTGAGAAAATTACTTGATGACTTGATGTCATATCTTTCTCGTTCATTTTTGTAATAATAATTGTCTTCATCAACTTTCACAGGTGCTCTTATTTAAAAAATATCCTGATCACTCCTTTTAAGCACCTATCATATCTTCTTTTTTCTTCTCATTGAGTTTGTTCTGATTTTCATGACTTACTTAAATTCTGCAGGATGGGTAGTTAGTTATATAGCGACTTGGTTATGTTTTATTTGTGATATATTTACAAGGTGTTTAAAATACTGTACAATTAGTGAGAGTAAGCCAACCAAAGGTGGAATGTAGAGATAAATATTATTGTGAAGTCGTTGGGGTGTGTGTACAGAAAGGGAAAAGGTTTTCCTAGGTATGGTTTTAGAACTGGTCAGTTCATTAGTGAGCCATTCCCCACTGTGATGTCTCTTGTTTCCTCGTACAACCTAGGTTCTTAAGGAACTTGGAGAATGAATACTTAAATAATGAAGGCTTACTGGGCCTTACTTTATATGATATTTTGTACCATACCCACTGGTTTCATGTGTGCCATCTCATTTAATCCTCACAGTTTTGGTTTTTTTCTTTTGAGATGGAGTCTTGCTCTGTCATTAGGCAGTGGTGAGATTTCGCTAACTGCAACTTCTGCCTCCTGGGTTCAAACAATTATTCTACCTCAGTCTCCCGAGTCTCTGCAGGTGCGCACCACCATGCCCGGTTAATTTTTGTGTTTTTAGTAGAGACAAGGTTTCATCATTGGGCCAGGATGGTCTCAATCTCTTGATCTCATGATCCGCCCGCCTCAGCCTACGAAAGTGCTGGGATTACAGGCATGAGCCACTGTGCCCACCCTCACAAAATTTTATGAAGTTGGCATTGTTTTTCTCATTTAATGAAATGAATAAAGTGAGATGCAATGAATTTTCATAGCTAAGTATGTGACCAAGTTTTGAAATCAGATCTTCTGATTCCATTATAAGTGCTTGTTCTAGTATTTTATAAATGCCTCTGTGATGATTTTAAATTAAAGTTTATTTAACATGAAATCCTTATCATATTTAAACAAATGTGAAACGAGGGTATCTTTTTTGAATGTTAGGTAAAGTCTAGCATCCAAATCATGTTACTGTTGAAAATAATGACTTGAAAAGACATTTTTACAAATCACAAGCAGAGCCCTGAAATTTTTTCTTAGGTAGGAAGTAGTAACAGCAATTCTGTGGTTTTGGTTCAATTCTAATTGTGTTATGTTAAACCTTATTATTTGTTTATTGAAATTTTCTGTGTAAACCTCAAAATCAAGTAAATATAAACAAGCTAAAGCTTAATGTCATATAGTTACGTTTTTCTACTTTTTGTTGACTTTTAAAATTTTTATAATTTAAAAAGTCAGATGTTTGTGTATATAATTTATAGACAGTAAAATTCATACTTTAAAATTATATAGTATGATGTTTTAGAATTTGCATAAAATTGTATAAACACTACTGCAATCAAGATTTAGAACATAGCCATCAGGGCAAAAATTCTTTTATGGCTCTTTCCCCTTCCTCTACCTGCAGTCCTTGACAGCCTGTGATCTGATTTCTGTTTTACCTTTTTCAGAATAGTTTGTCAGTGGAAGCATACAGTACATACAGCCTTTTGTGTTTGGCTGCTTTTACTTAGCAGAGTGCTTTTGAGATTCATCCATGTTGTTGAGTGTATCCGTAGTCCATTCCTTTCTATTGCTGAGTCATATTCCATTGTGTGAATGTATCATAATTTCTTTATTCATTCACCACTTGAAGGACATTTGGGTAGTAGTTTCCAGTTTTGAGCTATTACAAATAAATCTGAACATTTGAATACAAGTCTGTGTGAATGTAGGAATATCTGTCTCTTGGATAAATACCTAGTGGTGGGATGGTTTGGTCGTATGGTAAATATATGTGTAACTTCAAAAGAAACTTCTTGTTTTCACAGTGACCTTATCATTTTCAGTCTATACCAGCAATATATGACAGTTCTCATTGGTCCACATCCTTACCAACACTTAACTGCCAGTTTCTTTTTAAGTTTTAGCCCTTCTTTGTGGTACATAGCAGGATCTCACTGTGATTTTAATTAATTGATAGTTCTCTATTAACTAATGATGTTTAGGATCTTTTTGTGTGTTAATTTGTCATCCACATCTCTTCTTCAGTGAAGTGTCCCTTCAAATCTTTTGCCCATTTTTAAGAACTTGGGGTTGTCTTCTTGTTTAGTTGTAAAAGTTTTGTTTTATTTTGTTGTAAAAATATATTCTGCATACAAGTCCTTTATCAGATACATATTTTAGAAATATATTCTCCCAGTCTGTTTGCTTTTTCATTTTCTTTACAGTGATTTTGAAGGACAATGAAGTCCAATTTATCTATTTTTAATTTTTATGATTTAAAATTTATAATATTAAAAGTTTGTGATTTTGTAGGCTAACTTAGATATGTTGTCCTAATCCAGAGTCACAAAGATCTTCTTTAAGCATTCTAGAAGTTTTATAGATTTAGTTCTTATGTTAATTATGGCACTTTGAGTAAGTTCTGTTATTTTAGTGAGTTATTGAACCTAAGGGGGACATTGGAACCCCAACTGGAATTTGTAGCCAGTTGATCAAAAGCATGGGTAGCCTGTGGACTCTTGAAGTGCAGTGGCTGTATAAAGTAAGGGCAGTCCTATGGGGGACTGAGTTTTTAACTTGTGAAGTTTGACACTAATTCTAGATGATTAACACCAGAATTGTATTGCAGTACACCCAGTTGGTGTTAGACCAGTTGGGTTAAAACAAAGTAGTGACTCTTTAAAAGTTCACAAATCGCTGTTCTAGAGGTATATCAATTTTATTTGTGTTTTTCAAAGGTCCAGCTTTTGATTTCAGTGATTTTTTTCTTTACTGTTTTTCTGTTTTGTATTTCATTAGTTTCTGCTCATATCTTTATTATTTCCTTCCTGTGCTTATTTGGTATTTAATTTGCCCTTCTTTTTCTAATTTCTTATGCCTTTGTAATTATGCCATCTTACCCTTCTTGGTGTTGAGTGACATTATATTTGCACCTTGAAATTGGCCATGGTAGGAGTATTTACATTATGAAAATCAGCACATATTACCAATTGGTGTTCTCCCTTTATCCTGAGCCAGTGGTTAAATGGTTACTAGCACACTATTTGTAATGACAAAAAAAACAGCTTTTAAAAGTTTTCTTAGGGAACCTAACTTTAAGAAAAAACTCCAATAAAAACTTCAGTCAGGAAAAGAAAGAACTTACTAGTGAAAAATATTTACAATATAGATTTTAAAATCTAAAACTGTGAAGAAGATTGTACAGTCTTTGATCCTGAAGACATAAAGAATAGGATTGGTGGGCACCATTTGTAAATGATTTCTGTGTAGTTTTTTTTTTTGAGGAAAAGTGCCTTGATTAGATGATCTGCAGAAGTCCATTGAAGTTCTCTGAATCTATGGTAAGTTATTTCCCAGAAGATGGTAGGAAAGCTATTTTATTGCTAATGAAAAGCTGATGAGAAAGTTATTGCTGAGGGATTGATCCATTGCCCTCTTAAGAAGCTTTGAGATTCCCAGACCTAATGGATGGAAAAGAGCAGAAATAACAGAGTCAAGAAAGCTAGATTCTAAAATTTGTAAGCAACATTAGATGCTTTGACACAGGCTGCCACTTACGTTTTGTGGATGCCCTTCTAAACAAAGTGTTAGGGGGATTCTTGGCCAGTTCCTTTCTCAGTGTCCTGAGAGCTTAGTTCATGTGTTGGCATTAAATAGAGCTTCCATTAATTGATCAGAAAAGTGCTTGTTGTATATCACTAGGAGATATTGGAAAAGCCCATTTTAAAGTTAATTTCTTTGATGCCATAACTCTTTGATACCATTGATCTTCTTGTATTGTACTTATTATGATGTCTCTCTTCTAGCCCTAGACTGTGAGTTGGTATTCTATGGTATTTATTTTTGTGGTTGCTTAATAAATTTGGGTTGATGGAATGAATAATAAGAGAAGCATTTTATTTTATTCTTTTCTGGAAGAGATGGGAAACCCAAAGGATTAAGAAGAATTAAACTTGAGGAATATTGAGAAATTAACTCTTTAAACAGATATAATGTCAAATAGTATATAAAATGTTAAGTAAGTTTCATTCAGCTTAATCTTCAATATGTACAATGAAAATCTTAGATAGGTATCAATAAGCTATTGACAGATAAATGGTATAAATAAATAGTATTTTCGATTTAAGTGTTAGTATTCTGGGTCATACCCATGGTTTGTTTCTGTGAATATTCAGTGTTAGCATAGCAAAGAAGAATAAGCAGTTTAGTCTTCTTTTAAGTAGTTTCCTTTTGGTATTATCTTCAATTCATTCAGTTTTTAATCAGACATTGAGCATCAATATGTGCACAGCATTGTTCAAACTTTGCCTAAAGATTAAAGAAAGAGCCTCTGAAATTCTTAACATAATTCTAGGAGAAGCACAGACGAAAAAATATTCTTAATTCCATTTACTCCAACATAACCATTATGCCATTTTTTCTATGATATATCTATAAATGTCTGTAAAAATAATATATAAAACAAATAGTGTGGATGTAATAGAGAGGGTACAAGAGATGTCAGGAGATGATTTCTATTCTGTCTTTCTGCTGTCCAATATGACTTTGGGAAAGATCCTTTGCCTGTTTGGAGTTCTGTTTCTTGATTTACAAAGCCATTGTCATAGTATTTAATGGCCTTTTCCACTTAAAAATTCTGATTTTATAGAAATCGAACACCTTTGAAGACAGATTTCAGGAGGATGCAGTTGAAAATGTTTCACTAAGTTTATTTTCACCTCAATTATAAGGCAGATTTTAAAATCTCGAATTAAATATTTCCAACTAATATTAGGTATTGTTATTGTGAACCAGTAACACTTAAAGTAACAAATTCTTCCAGAATCAGAATGACAATCTGAATTGATGAGCTTATTTGAACTAATAATTATATTTTTAGGAAAATATTCAAACAATTCTTTTAAGCTCATAAAAAGTATTCTACTAGAAATAAGAAATACAGAATCATCACTATTTTAAGTACATGACATTTCATCAAAAAAGCATACCAAAGAGAAATCAAAGCAGCTGTGTTACTTGATTCTTTTTGCACCTCAAGAAAATCGATTTTGCCCTTCCTCTCTTGCTCCATGCGTATTGAGAAAATGTGGATTGGTATGCACAAACTATTGCATATTGTGTACCAGGGCTCTAAAAGTGTTAAAAGGTGTCTGGTTTGGCTTAGAAGGGTCAGTTTGTACATTAAGTGATTTTTGTTGAACAGTTAAGATGTCCTTTTGCTTTTACTGTTTTGTACTAGAATTTTTTGTATGTATTTTAGCGGTTATTTAAGAGTCCCCTTGTGCTTAGAAAGGAATCTGAATATATGTGCCATTAAAAAAAAAACCTCAGCACAATGTAGGTTATTCCATCAATATCATCAAATGACTGGGAGCTGCAGTTGGAACAATATGTAAAAATACAGCTTGTGAAAGATTTCCTTTATTAACTGTCATCATCCACAGAATATATGTTCAAATAAACGTTGTGCAATAACTAAATTTGAGATTAATAGGCCCCTTAAGAAACAGCGAAGTCATTCAGAATAGTCAGTGAAAAATAGGCTGTAAGACTATAACATGCACATATTGTCCTGCTTATGTGCTCTCCCTGGTGTCATTCCCATTTATCACTGTCGGCCGGTTCTGTTCTCATTAAAACACTCTTGCACAAAAGCAACTTAATTTTCTTAAGAGGAGAGGACACCTGATTCAATTTAGCACCCAGAAAACAGTAACTTGAATATATTTTTTCCTTGCCTGAATTGAGATGAATAGTTACAAAGCATAGCAACCTCCTATTCACCTCAAGATTTAGAATATTAAATAATTTTTTCTACTGGTGTTAAGAAATGGACCTGTAGAAATAGGCAAGAAATGTAGCTTGCTCCTCACGTCAAACATTCACTCTTAACTTTGAGATTATATATTTATATACACACATACATTATATATATACATATATAATACTATATGTACTATATATTTTATATGTATATATATGCACCTATATATATAAATGTGTATATATATAAATATATAATCTCAAAGTTAATATCTATGATTTTATATATATTGCATATATAAAATACATACTTCAGAAGTGTATATATATACACTTCTGTTAATTCCTGTAATATTCTAAAGCAAAGAATTAAAATTAATTTTTCTTTAAACTGATGAATGCCTTGTAGCAGTCCTAAGTCTTCATTTAGCTTTGTTTGTTGAGAGAAAATACTCAGTAATGGTTTTAAAACAATATTCTACTTTTTAAGTCATGGCTGCTTAAAGCATACAATGATACATGTAAAAATGGTATCAGATTAAAAGTGCCCCCTTAATATTGAGCATAGTGTATAAACTCACATTTTAATTGATATCTTATATATGTTTACTTTTCTATGGTATGGTTTAGTAATACTTAAATATGACATAGAAATATAGAATTCAAATTTTTCTTGTAATGACATCTATTCAGTGAAAATAGTGGTAATTAAGTAGTCAGTAGTAAAACTAGGAACTAAGTTGCATAGGAGAAAGTTAATCATAATTGGCTTTGAAAGAAACGTATTTTTTTATTTTTTTTTGACTTTTTATAGCACTTTACAAACTACTTTAAAAATAGAATGAAAATGTTTTGTGTTTTCATACTTAATTGAAAACAAAGTATTGGAATTCAGTCTTTGATGTTTTAGTCTTTATGTGTTTTTAAAACTGAATCTATGCTTAAAGAAAAAATAAATATTAAGGCTGTTTCTCCTTCCTGTGAATCAAAGCCTGATGGGTTATAAATTCACATAGTTGAGGAACTTTTTTAGGGTAAGGCAATGTAGCTTTGACCTCCAACAATTAAGACTAATAGTTTTCTCTTTCTTATTTTCAATGACATTATATGCAATTGGAACAAGAGATTATACTAAATAAGATTTTATATACCTACTCAAGCTCGTATTTTAGAGAAAACAGTTTTTTATTTATCTGACCTGCCAGAGTAGCCCTTTATTATTTTTTCCTTTGTTTAGGAACATGGTAGTGTCAGGCTTCAAGTACTAGAAAATCAGACTAAAAGCTTTAGCAAGCAGGGACTTACTTTTCTCATATACCAAGATGCCTGGAGGTAGAGGCTTCTGGCATTTATTCTGCGGCTCAGTGACATTACAGTGGCTATTCTATCCAGTGCCCTTCTGGATGCAAGATAGCTTTCACGGCTCTCGGCAGGAAGAAGCAGCAGTACCAGAAACTAACCTTCCTAAACCCCCACCATCAAGCATATACCACTTTCTATCTCATAGGCCAGAACTTTGTTGCGTGGAAACCCCAACTTTTCCTTTGTCTTATCT
This sequence comes from Callithrix jacchus, assembly GCF_049354715.1. Classification (NCBI taxonomy): domain Eukaryota; kingdom Metazoa; phylum Chordata; class Mammalia; order Primates; family Cebidae; genus Callithrix; species Callithrix jacchus. The sequence continues at coordinate 50,524,634 of NC_133504.1, forward strand.
TATGGTGTGTAACTTCTATACGTAATTTGTTAAAACTTTTTTTCATGAAGGGATGTCAGATTTTATCAAATACATTTTCTTCATCTATTGGGATAATCATGTGGTTTTTGTCTCTCATTCTATGGATGTGGTGTGCCACATGTATTGATTTGCATGTATTGAACCATCCTTGCATCCCTGGGATAAATCCCACTTGATCATGGTGTATTATTGTTTTGATGTGCTATTGGATTACATTTGCTGGGATGTTGTTGAGGGTTTTTTGCATCTGTGTTGGTCAAGGATATTGGCCTGTAGTTTTCTTTTTGTGTTGTGTTCTTGTTTGGTTTGGTATCAGGGTAATGCTGACCTCATAGAATGAATTAGGAAGACTTCCTTCCTCTTCAGTTTTTTTGGGTAGTTTGAGAAGCATTGGTATTTTGTTCTTTAAAGGTATGGTAGAATTCAGCAGGGAAGCCAGCTCGTCCTGGATTTTTTTTTGGTGGGAGGCTGTTTACTACTGATTCAATCTTGTCACTCATTATTGATCTGTTCAGGTTTTCTATTTTAGCTTCTCCTTTTTTATATGTACTTTTTCTGTCTTGCTTAAAAAAAAACTTTTCCTTTCTTAGGGCATAAAGATAGTTTCATATTTTCTTTTAAAAGTGATAAAGTTTTGCCTTCCACGTCTAGGTCTTTAATTTGTCTGGTATTATTTTTCCTTTAAAAACACCTAGTTACTTCTCTTTTCCTCACTGCTTTTATGATACTCTTGTCATACAGCTTTCTCACATTGTTTAAAATTTTTTATTGTGAACATTTCTTCAGTGGAGGTGTTTTTATCTGGTAATCCACTCTGTTCTGGGTTATTGAAGTGATTCCAAAGAGAAGTTTCACATTTGCGTCTTTCAAGGGCTTAGGAGTTCCACTGCCCCTTAATCTGTTTTGTCTTTTCTTTCTTTAAATAAATTGTTAGTTTGAAATTCATGAATCATGTAGACAGTGTAAACTCAGTCCTTATACTTACCTTTGATACAGTCCTTATGTTATTATCTTGAATTTGTAACTAGAATTTTCTAGTTGCTTCTACACAGTGCTGGCAGTCCTTCTAGCCTTCCAGTCTGCTTAATGCAGATGTCTCGTTTCCAGTTCTCCATCCTTAGCAGGCTAAAGCCTGTGCTTATTCTTTCTTCAAGGGCATGAGTGCAGCATCAACTCATATACTCTACCGCTCTGGCTTTGACTAATTTCTGTATGTTTAGTGCAGTTGTTTCTTGGTATCTGTGGGGCATTGGTTCTGGGACTACCCCCAGTATATCAAAATTTATGGATGTTTAAGTCCCTGATATACAATGACATTTATATATAAATACACATCTTCCTATATATATTTTCTTCTCTAAATTACATAAAATACCTAATATACGGTGTAAATGCTGTATAAGAGGTTGTTACACTGTATTGCTTAGGTAATAGTAACAAGAAAAAAAGTATGTACATATTCAGTACAGAGGCAACCATCTTTTTTCTTCTTTTTTTTTGAATATAATATTTTTGATCTGTGGTTGGTTGAATCCACAGATACAGAGGGCTAATTGTACTTTTTTTTTGTTTTGTTTTAGCTCAGCTATATATTTAAAATGTTGTGTTGTTAATATAACTCTTTATTGAATGCTGTGAATGTAAGGATTATATACCTGAAATGCCTTCTCACATATTTCTGTTCTCCTTACCTACCCCGATCTCACGGTTTTCTGGTCGCTTTTGTTTAAACAAATAGTCATATCTTTTGTAATTAGGATTAATTTCCAGCAATTAAATAACCCAGGGCATTCTAGTTTAAAACTTTAAATTCCCTTCTTTTTTCAAGTGAGGCCAAACCTAGGTTTTAAAAACTAGAAAATTATACTTTTAATTAATGAATACATAAACATGATTAGAATTTTAATATAGGACCAGTGGAGAAGATGGCATGGTCTGTTTCACTGGGTTTTTGTTGTTGTGTTTTTATTTTTTCAAACCTTCTCATTATTCTACTTCTGGCCACTTCAGAGAAGTGAATGAGACAGAACAGGATGGGGTCTTTGCTGTTTCTAGTCAGGAAGCAAGTGTTTGTTTCAGTTCACTTATATACCTTCCCTATCCCTGCCACCCAGTGGGAAATGCACTGGGTGAGAACGTTCCTAAGGACTCTTAAAGCATATATCCGATGCTCCTGTGGTGGCCCAGTGTGGAATTTGTCCTCTCACTAAACATCTAATATGGAACAGAGATGCTATTCTAATTTCTTTATGGTTTGTTCTATCATAGTTGCTTCATTTTGTAGATATCACCGTCTACCCCAACTTGAGAGGTGTGGTGAACAGAACAACTTTCTCCTATAGAGAAGGAGGAAAACAATTGCATTTTATCAATCTCCTCTGGAATTTCTAGTCTTCACCTTTACAGCCTATATGTGAACTGGTCCCTGACCCAGTCTTGGTATCTTTTTATAAGTACCAAGGTATGTGACTGGTATCTTACTTTTAAATAGCAGAATTCTTCTCCCACGTTTGGTATTCTCCTAGGTTTGAAACATTATTAGAAATTCTGAGATAAGCATAAATACCCCATTTTAACATTTTGGTAAAGATTTCTGTGATTTGACTGAGAATCAGGTACTCAAAAGCAAAAGCTAGAAGTTTAACACATTAACTTGCCATAAATTATTCATAGTCAATGTAAGTAATGGATTTTACTTTTTTTATTTAGTAGCCTCATAAGGGAAGGCTTATGAGGACCAGCATTATGAAAATTTTTGATATAATGTCATAAGAGAAGACTTGGGTAGGAGCCAGCAGTATACATATATTTGAAATGCATTTATAAAAGGGACTAGACATATTTATGTAACTCCAGAGCACAGAACATGGTCCAGTGCATCACAGTTATGGGAATTTATAGATTTCAGGCTTATTGTAAGGTAGAACTTCATAATGTTTAGAGCCATTCAGCAATGAAAGAGCTCGCTTTTAGGAGTTAAAGAACTCTTTATCCCCATTTTTAAGGTGTTTTTTTTTTTCAGAAATTTACCTTTATTTTAAATAATTCCAAGAAGTTTATAAAGAAATTAATTCGTTATTGAACTTGCTCAGTTTTCCAAAAGAATTTAATAAAGGCATGCTGTATAATATATAATGGAACATTAGTGAAATATCTTATGTTGGGTAAAATTGGGTTGATGCCAAAAGCAATATATTATCTACAAATGTGTAATATAAAGGAAGCCAATCTAGTCAATATTAAAAAAAAATCTCAATATGAACTTTTTTTTAAGTTAAGGTTGATCTAATTATCCACCAAATGTGATTATTCCAAGGTATACATTTTGCTGATGGGATATTATTAGTTAGTAATAAAAGCATTACCGTGCAGGACATTTCAGTTATAAGAGGTATTCGTTCATTCACTCATTCTTTTCCGATGGATTAAACAAATTCTTGTTTTAATGGAGCATGCTACAGGAGGAATGGGTTTTGAAATATTCTCTAACCAAGGAGACAATAACAAAAGAACTGCTATATTTTTAAATCAATCTGGGTGTGGCAACTCACACCTGTAATCTCAGTACTTTAGGAGGCTGAGATGGGAGGATCCCTTGAGTCTAGGAATTCAAGACTAGCCTGGGCAACATAGGAAAACTCTGTTTCTTCAAAACATTAAAAAAAATCTAGCTACGCATGGTGGCTAATTTTTGGTCATTTCTGGTGTACAGTTATGCTACTCTGAACTTGCCCAATCTCATCTGATCTTGGAAAACATTATTTATATTAAACATATTTTATACAGTTGTATCATAATAGGAAGGTTCAGAGGTTTTAAGAGAAGTAAAACGAGATTGTTTTGAAAACGCGAAAGAAATTCTTGTATTGGGTGGGATGGATGGGAGTCTGAAGTCTAGATCTCCTGTTATTGTCATTGGTTGGTTATGGTACCAGAGGTCGGATCTAGTCTTCTGTGCCTTGGATTCTGCGAAACACATAAAATAACTCAGTAAAAGACAAAGACTTTGGACATTTCAAGTAGTTGTACTTGTTTCAGCAATTCATATTTTTTAATTAATGAATATACACACATGATAAAAATTTTAAAAGAGGACCAGTGGACACAAGGGCATGATTTGTTTCACTATAGATGGGTGGGTGAGTGGATGGATAGATACACAGATAGATAGATTAACCTTCTCACCTTTTTTACTTCTGGTCACTTCAGAGTCAGGGTGGAATTAGGAGTAACAAACTAGTGGGTGCGTAGTATGAGTTTCATTAGATTCCTTCCTTAGATGACCTTGAGAGAGATGCATGTAAGTAGGTCATTTCTTTTTTTTTTTTTTTTTTTAAGGCAGAGTCTTGCTTTGTCACCCAGTCTGGAGTGCAGTGGTCAATCTTGACTCACTGCAACTTCCACCTCTTCAGTTCAAGCAATTCTGCAGCTTCAGCCTCCCAAGTCACTGGGATTACAGGCATCTGCCACCATGGCTGGCTAATTTTTTTTTTTTTTTTTTTTGTAGAGACAGGGTTTCACCATGTTGGCCAGGCTGGTCTTGAACTCCTGACCTCAACTGATCCACTCACCTTGGCCTCTCAAAGTACTGGACAGGTGTGAGTCACCATGCCCAGCCAGTCATTTCAATACACTGGGACAAGTGCCATGGCAGAGATAGGTTTGGGATGTTCTGCCAGCAGGTGTGGGGATACTCAGTTCATCAGCTCCATGTTGTAATGGAGCATCTAGACAAGAATTTGTCTAATCCATTGAAAAAAGTGGGTGAATGAATGAATACCTCTTGTGCTAACTGAATGTCCTGCACAGTAATGTTTTTATTATTAACTCATAAAGTCCCATCAGCAAAATGTATACCTTGGAGTAATCACGTTTGGTGGATAATTAGATGAACCTTAACTAAAAAAAGTGTAGATATGTGTGTATCCTAAGGTGTGTGTGTGTTGGGGGAAGGTCACTGAAAACTTCCTGGAAGTGATAGGGACAAGAGGGAGAGAAATACTGAGTAGAAAAGGGTGGGGTTCCTGGCGAGGGCTCTACCCTCAAGCCCAGACCCACTGACCAAAGTGAGATCTATTCTTGTTTTCCCACCTGAATGTTGCCTTTTGGCCTGCCCCACCCCCTATCCTGTGTCCATGAGAACTGCAAACCCTAGACTCAGGGCAGGTGCGCGCGCGCGCACAGACACACACACACACACACACACACACACACACACAGAGAGAGAGAGAGAGAGAGAGAGAGAGAGAGAGAGAGAGAGAGAAATGAAGAGAGTAGCATCTGAACATCCAGAGGAGAAGCAGCTGGATGTGAGAGACTATGGTTGGAGAGGAATTTGGCTAGGATGGCCAGACTTCAGGGGAAGGTTATCATCCTGCTCCACCCGTTTCCAGCTCTCTTTCCCTCTGAGAGGCTTCTACTGCTCAATAAAGTCCTTCACATTAACTACCTTTTGATTTGTTTGTGTGACCTGATTTTTCCTGGATGCCTGACAAGAACAGGGGTACCAAGAAGGCGGAGTACCCTCCACTGAGCTAGTTAACACCTAGCCATCCACTGACAGAAAATGCTGAAAGAGCAGATTGTAACACAAGTCCTCTGGGGCTCCGGGGATCACAAACACCCCCTCCTGGAGGGCAGAGCTAAAGGACCATTGTAATACACCTGGACACTGCTACAGGGCCACATAGACCCTGCTCCTGCCAGAGAGGAGCGACCAGCCAGTTCCTGTGTTCCTTTGTGCCGGTTCCCACACTTGTTTGCTTGTGTGCTTGCTCCCTTAAGGGATTGAGCACAGAGGCCTAGTAAATGACCCACCCCCTTCATGAGTCCCATGAAGGGATCAGGGGAACTCTCCTGTCTTAGAAGGATGATGACCAAGCTGTGTTACTAAAATAAAAGGGAATTACTCAGGTAGAAGATGAGGAAGGGTATTTCAGGCCAGGGAGCAAGGTGATAAGAAATGGCATGATGAGTTTGGGGAATTGCAAGTAGTTCCTTGTTGTCAGATGTAAAATTCGAGGTAGAGAATGAGATGTATAGAACCTGTTCAGGGAGGGTGTTGGATGTCATGCTAAGGAGCTGAGAATTCCTTCCTAAGTCAAAATACATGCATGTCTTTTATATATCAATAAAATACTCTAAATATTTATTATTACTTGTTGAAACTGGGAATCATGGTTCTTTCATAGACTGCAACCACAAAATTGAGCCAATTATTCCTTAATTATCAGTTGCTATCGAACCCAAGATCCTTGGTTTCAGTGTCTGATTTCACATGGTCTTCAGAATACCCAGAACCTTAATTATTTCACAAAAGATTAATGGAGCTCACTGCACAGGAGGACAGTATAGTTGACTGAGTGAGTTCAAATCCATCACTACTGTCAGAAAACAACTAAGAATGAGTTGGCCTGCAGCATCTTTGGATACCTAAGATGCCCCATCGCTGTCATTTTATAAGAGGCAGGAGCACAGGCCAATTTACAGAAAATATATTTCTTGCATTTGGGGTAAAGAAGAGAACAAGAGGGAGTAGGAGTATAGTGATTTGATCTTATGAGTAGTAGTTGGTACTTACTTTACTTTGACTTCTGAGTCTTTTTTCCTCCAATGATTCTGTTTTCTCAAATGCTAGGCAAGACTGCTGTTTATTGAGTATAAGGTTAGTGAAAGGCACTAGAAAGAAATGAATTTAGAAAAGAGAGGCTCAAGGCCGGGTGCGATGGCTCAAGCCTGTAATCCCAGTACTTTGGGAGGCCGAGGCGGGTGGATCATGAGGTCAAGAGATCGAGACCATCCTGGTCAACATGGTGAAACCCCGTTTCTACTAAAAATACAAAAAATTAGCTGGGCATGGTGGCATGTGCCTGTAATCCCAGCTACTCAGGAGGCTGAGGCAGGAGAATTGCCTGAACCCAGGAGGTGGAGGTTGTGGTGAGCCGAGATCACGCCATTGCACTCCAGCCTGGGTAACAAGAGCAAAACTCCGTCTCAAAAAAAAAAAAAAAAAAGAAAAGAAAAGAAAAGAGAGGCTCAAAAGGGAAGAGCATATTTCTTTACTAAAAAGAAGTAATTCTGTTTTAAGCACAAAATAGGGTCTAGATATAAAAATTGTTGGTGGGAAAGGTACATTTTTTTTTATAGGAAGGAGGGCCAGTGTTACTGTTGGTGTTACCACAGCTCATTTATTTATACCCTTTTACTTATTTTTCCTCATACATAAAACTTTTTCCTGGAATCATCCATAATAGAATTCCAGGAAGATGTGTTAAATATATTGCTATAGTTTACAATTTTCATCTGTAATGTTTTATTTAGCTGATTTTTTTTTTTCACTGTTCCCTGTACAACACTGAACACCATATGCCATTGTCCCTGTCAGGAAGCAAAGGTTTCCCTGGTCTGCGCCTGTGCCTATGTTTATGCCACAGAGGAGCTGTGGTCCAGTGCCATCTTTTATTGATAGGGCCAGCAAAGGAGAAATCTAATGAAATTATCAAAGCTTTGAATTAATTATGAACTGGAATAGGAGAGCTAAGCTCTCAGGAGCTGAGGATCTCATTACCCATTCACTCTCATTGCATCCTCTTCTGGAGCAGAAGGCATTTTCAGCTACAGCTCTTAGCCTGGGTTTGGACTTTATTCAAACTTACTAAACTGACATCCTTTTTTTAGTATAGTGTGGCTGATGGTGTCCATGATGATTAATTTAATTCTGCTCTGGATATGCAGGAGATGTAAATAGGTTTTCTCTACCCCTTTTATTATTTTTACTTTCTTATTTTCTTTTTATCAAATTGGATGTTATATAAGTTTTTCTCCTTTTTGGGTAATGTGAGAAGCTTGGAGGACTCTGGTATACCTTCACTGAATATAGTGATTAAATTAAAATTAAGAGTAATATTACATCTACTATGTATTCCTCGGATATTTAGGTAAGCAGAAAGTCAAATGTTTCTTCTCTGAATTTTGAACACCAAATTGGAGGTTTTCTTGCTTTTCTTTAGCTTAGAATTAATGGTATAGCAAATAACTTTCCTGGTCTTAACAGCATTGTTCATATTTGTAATGTGTGTTGTATAGGAACAGGAGATCTTACCTTGTGATTGTAGTTCATAAGACTTGTGTTCACTGACAGGGAACAATTAATGTTTGTCTTAATTCTGTTTTTCCTTCTCCCAGTAATATACATTTTTTAACAAATAAATCAGCCTCTGATTGTTTTAAATTTAGTAGGAAAATCAATAGCAACATGGTCTCAATTTAGTACTGGCAATGATTCTTTTGGTACTGTCATATAGGTTCCAGGCATGACAAGTGTTTTCTGCCTGCTTTTGAGACTCATTATTTATGAATTCCTAAGCTGTAGCTCATCTGTCTTAGTAAATTACAGGCCACTGGCAATTTTTGTAAGCAGTGACTAACTTTGCTTTAAAGAGTCAGTGTTTTAAGGTTTTGAATAGTGGGGAAGGGAGAATGATAATCTTTGGCTTTATTATTCCTATTTACTTTCAGTGAGTTTTTTCCCCCATTTATTTTCTTTATAGGCAGCTGCGATATTTAATTCAGCCTTTGGAAGTTTTTTGGTAAGTAAACATGGTTTAACTTGTCTATTATAACTTTTGCTGTGATATGGTTTGTATGAAAGATTTGGTGAAAGCTGCATTTCTTTTACTCTTTGGGTAAATATAAAAGTTGTTGAATCTTTTCATGTACCATTATCTAGTATCTGAATAAAATTGGTTAATAAATAAAGCAAATGTTCTATTACAATGTATTTTGGAGGTTTGGGTGTTAATAGTCCTTTTAATGGATTCAAGGAATCAGTTAAAGCACTATGTGTCTCCTTATAGAGGTTATGTCAATATATTGATCATTTAATGAGGTCTTTTAGATTATTATTATTTTGTATCATGGGACTGAGGATTTTGAAAAGGAAACATGACCCAGCTGGTCAGAAAGGGAACGCTAATTTACTTGTTGACATCCCATTTATTTTGTACATGTCAAAGAAGCTACTGGCTTGGATACTTCTGAGAAATCTATGTGGAAAAAAATTTGAAAGGAAGATATGACTAATGAATAATTTTCAAGTATATGTTGTATTAATATATATAAAAAGGTTTAAAAGTAGTTCAGCTTTCATAAATAGAACCAATATTAGGATGTTGTTTTAGCATTTTTAATCATTTTTAAATAAATGATGTAATAGAGACTTGATTTGTTTTATGAAAGATTGAGAAACGAAGTTTTCTGTTAATTTAAAATATTTTGTGTCCTAAAACTGTGTTAAATTCATGAAGTAAATTAGAATATTGTATTTTTGGGGCATAACTCGTTAGCAGGTATGTAGTGCAATGACTTACAAATAACTGAGAGTAAAATCAGTGATGTATAAACTAATTCATGAGTCTAGGTAAAATATCAATTACCTCTGTTTAAAATGCTCTGTTAATTATTATTGTATGTATTTAAATGTAGTTAAAGTTTTTAAACATATTGCTACATAGTGTTAATTCAACATAGTGCTACATAGCTTTTAGTGTCACATAGCTCTAGAGAGCTTTTAATGATGAAGCATTGGCAAAATATATACATAGCCTATATCCTATTTTTATATGGCCAGTAATGTTTTTCATGATGCTGTATTTCTGGGTTTTAGAGGAGAGACAATATCATTTTTGTTTAACAAACATGGTTTAACTTGTCTATTTTGTTTAACAAAAATGATCTCTTGGATTGCTTAGTTTAGACTCAGTAATATTTTAAGTTATTAATTTATGTGTACAAGTATTATTCTATAAGTTGTCACAATTGTTTAACAAAATAATATCTGTAAAATATGAACTTTCTGGAAGCCAATTTTTATACATGATTTGGCACCATACACATCCACTACTAAAACATAGCTTCTTGACTTGGGTTTCTTATTCTTTCAGGTGTCTAGACTTTGAGAAAATAAAGTTGACACAATTGTCTGAGTGACTAAAACAAAATGCACTATTCCTTTTTTGGAGAACAAGCTTACTAAGTATAGTTTGAGACATACACTGACTATATGGAGATATCCTATTTGTTCTACCAGGCCCACTTGTTTGGCAATGTCTAGTGAAGTACAACTTGTTCTCGTGGTTCTTGGAGATTTGTATTATGCTCTTTCACTCATAAGAAGCTGTGTATTCTCACTTCTTAGTCTTTTGCTCTTTTACTTTTCTTCACTTTTTTTCTTACCCTAATTCAGTTAATCAATCAAAACTATTTATTGATTTCCTGCTACATAGAGGTAGTTTTCTAGTATCTGTGAAGAATGCAAAGAAATACAAGGTGGGTCCCACTAGGTTCTGGAGGTGACATGTAGAAAAAGAAATGCAATGTAAACGTTAACAAGCCATATGAAAGATGTTACTGGAGCTTTATGATTGTCAAATAAATGGCACAGACAATATGCATTCTGAATTCAAAGATCTGACAGAAGTAATTGCTCTGAGCTAGGTCTTGAAGTATGGGTAGGACTTAACTGGTAAAGGACAGAGGAGAGAAAATGGCATGAGCAATGGGAGAGAGGCAGAAGTGTTGTTCTACATTTTTAAAAAAATTACACTTTAAGTTCTGGGATATGTGTGCAGGTTTGTTACATAGTTATACACGTCCCATCATGGTTTGCTGCACCAATCAACCGGTCATCTACATTAGGTATTTCTCCTAATGCTATCCTCCCTGAGCCCCCCGAAAGGCCCAGTGTGTGATGTTCCCCTCCTTGTGTCCATGTGTTCTCATTGTTCATCTCCCACTTATGAATGAGAGCATGTGGTGTTTGGTTTTCTGTTCCTGTGTTAGTTTTCTAAGAATGATGGTTTCCAGCTTCATCCACATCCCTGCAAAGGACATGAACTCATCCTTTTTTATGGCTGCATAGTATTCCACAGTATATATGTGCCACATTTTCTTTATCCAGTCTATCATTGATGGGCATGTGGGTTGGTTCCAAGTCTTTGCTATTGTGAATAGTGCCACAATAAACGTACGTGTGCATGTATCTTTATAGTAGAATGATTTATAAACATTTGGGTGTATACTGAGTAATGGGATTGCTGAGTCAAATGGTATTTCTAGTTTTAGATCCTTAAGGAATTGCCATACTGTCTTCCACAATGGTTGAACTAATTTACATTCCCACCAGTGTAAAAGTGTTTCTATTTCTCCACATCCTTGCCAGCATCTGTTTGTTTCCTGACTTTTCTTTTTTTCTTTTTTTGAGATGGAGTTTTGCTCTTGTTGCCCAGGCTAGAGTGCAGTGGTATGATGATCTCAGGTCACTGCAACCTCCACCTCCTGGGTTCAAGCAATTCTCCTGCCTCAGTCTCCTGAGCATCTGGGATTACAGGCATGTACCACCATGATCAGCTAATTTTTTTATATTTTTAGTAGAGATGGGGTTTCATCATTTTGGCCAGGTTGGTCTCGACCTCCTGACCTCAAGTGATCCACCACCTTGGCTTCCCAAAGTGCAAGGATTACAGGTGTGAGTCACCATGCCCGACCTGCTTCCTTAATGATCGCCATTCTAACTGGTGTAAGATGGCATCTCATTGTGGTTTTGATTTGCATTTCTCTCATGACAGTAATGATGAGCTTTTTCTCATGTGTTTGTTTGCTGTATAAATGTCTTTTAAGAAATGTCTGCTCATATCCTTTGCCCACTTTTTGATGGGTTTTTTTTTTTTCTTATAAAGTTGTTTAAGGTCCTTGTAGATTCTGGATATTAGCCCTTTGTTAGATGGATGATGGCAAAAATTTTCTCTTATTCTGTAGGTTGCCTGTTCACTCTGATGATAATTTCTTTTGCTGTGCAGAAGCTCTTTAGTTTAATTAGATTTCATTTGTCAATTTTGGCTTTTGTTGCCATTGCTTTTGGTGTTTTAGTCATGAAGTCTTTGCCCATGCCTGTGTCCTGAATGATATTGCCTATGTTTTCTTCTAGGGTTTTTATGGTTTTAGGTCTTATGTTTAAATCTTTAATCCATCTTGAGTTAATTTTTGTGTAAGGTGTAAGGAAGCGATCCAGTTTCAGCTTTCTGCATATGGCTAGCCAGTTTTCCCAAACACATTAAATAGGTAATCCTTTCCCCATTGCTTGTTTTTGTCGGATATGTCAAAGATCAGATGGTTGTAGATGTGTGGTGTTGTTTCTGAGGTCTCTGTTCTGTTCCATTGGTCTACATATCTGTTTTGGTACCAGAAACATGCTGTTTTGGTCATTGTAGTCTTGCAATAGTTTGAAGTTAGGTAGCTTGATTCCTCCAGCTTTGTTCTTTTTGCTTAGGATTGCCTTGGCTATACATGCTCTTTTGGTTCCATATGAAATTTAAGTTAGTTTTTTCTAATTCTGTGAAAAATTGAATCTATAAATTGATTCAATTGAATCTATAAATTACTTTAAGCAATATGGCCATTTTCATGATATTGATTCTTCCTATCGATAAGCATGGCATATTCTTCCATTTGTTTATGTCCTGTATTTCCTTAAGTGGTGGTTTGTAGTTCTCCTTGAAGAGGTCCCTCACATCTCTTGTAACTTGTATTCCTAGGTATTTTATTCTCTTTCTAGCAATTGCGAATGGGGATTCACTCATCATTTGGCTATCTGTTTATTATTGGTGTATAGGAATGCTTGTGATTTTTGCACATTGATTTTGTGATTATCTCAATAGATGCAGAAAAGGCCTTCAATAAAATTCAACACCTCTTCATGCTAAAAACTCTCAATAAACTAGGTATTTAATAGAACATATCTCAAAATAATAAGAACTATTTATGACAAACCCACAGCCAGTATCATACTGAATGAGCAAAAGCTAGAAGCATTTCCTTCGAAAACCAGCACGAGTCAAGGATGTCCTCTCTAACAACTCCTAATCAATATAATATTGAAAGTTCTGGTCAGGGCAGTGAGGAAAGAGAAGGAAATAAAGTATATTTAAATAGGAAAAGAAGAAGTCAAATTGTCTCTGTTTGCAGATGACATGATTGTATATTTAGAAAACCCCATTGTCTCAGCCAACAATCTCCTTAAGCTGATAAGCAACTTCAGCAAAGTCTCAGGATACAAAATCAATGAGTTTTACATTTTTTATTCCTTTTCCTTTCCCTGCTTTTTCTTTCATAAAGTTGAAAGTTACCAGAGAGTGTTTGAGAATGACAATTATGATTGGGTATGTTTTGTTGCTCTAGTGTTAGAAGAGAAATAATTCTGTATCTTTTTCGCCTCTTCACCCTACTTAGAACAACCTAGGATTAGGAAAAGTGTGAACTGTGTCACTTAGAATTAGGTTTGGCTTAACAGAAAAAAGAAACAATAAATAATAGTGACTTTATACAAGATTAAGATTTATTTCTCCATTATATATAATATTTGCAGGGAGCTGTCTAAGTATATTATAGCGGCTTCATGGTCTTGTCGTGAGCCAAGACTCCTATCTTTCTCCTCCACTCTCTGCATTATGAAGTTTTCTTCCTCAAGGCTGCCTCATGGTCTAAGATAGCTGCTGGAGTACCAGCCAGAAAGTATGGATAGCAAGGTAAAGTAGTGGGAAAAGAAAAAAAAGCTCCCTAAAGCCTAAGTCTTCTTTCTTTAGGCAGCATTACTGGAATTCCAACAGGATACTAGCACTTCTTGTTGCAGAACTGAGTCACGTGATCATACCTAGCCACTGAAATTGGGAAATATAGCAATTTACTGAAAGCTAAAAATTAGATTTCCGTTACTAAGCAAGAAGAGAGAATGTAGCTAGTACATTCTACATAGGAGCAAGATACAGTAATTATTAAAGGTTTTAAGAAAGAGATTAATTCCAGTTAAATGACATGAGAGGACTTCAGGGAGAAATTGGTACTCGAGTTGGGATTAGGAAGATTTATTTTAGAGGAGGGAAATTCCAAATTATACCCTTTATATTTTTATTTGATTATTCTTAAAGTGTGATACTTGTTACAGCTATTTGGGAATTTAAATGGAAAATGTCTACCTCTTCTTAAAATTTAGGATTATGGGTAGTTGTATGGTTTCTGGAGCCAGTCTGTCTGGGTTTGACCTGTTACTTGAGTACTAGCCTAACTATATAAACTTCCCTATATACATAATGAGGCAATGATAGTGCCTGAACTATAGAGTTGTGGCATAATCTATATAAAATGTTTATATGATGTGATAAGAAATAACTTTGAGCTAAACTTTAGATCTAGGTTTTTGTCCCTGCTCTGCCATGAATTTGTGTGTGTGTGACTATGGATATCCATGAAATAAGGAAATTGGTTATCTCTGACCACACCCTATAAGCTCCAAAATACCCTGATTCAAGGATTATTCTCTGATCACGAGTGACCATTCCTGTGGTATATACATAATGGAATCTGAAAAGGGTATTTATTTCAGATTACCTTAAAACTTTGAATGAAAGGATTTAATTAGAAGGGTTTTTGAAGAAAGAACTCAGAGGGCATTTTTGTTGATTTTCAGTCATCTGGGTATACTAAATAAAATACTGTGCATGTTTATAGCTAGTTTAATATTGTCCCAGGTCTAATTTAAACAGTGTTTTTAGGTACTAATTATTATAGAAAACTGTTTTTGTTTTTGTGTTGTTGTTATTGTTTTTAATGTAGCTAGGCTGGTAATAGCTAATGATAGATGAATTCAATTTACATAAATTTGAGACCAAGAAAATATTTTAAAATCATGCCACAGAGGATTGCTTTAAGTTAAGAAGTTAATGTCATTATCTCCTCCTCTCATTTAAATTGTTCAGTTTACAATAATTGTGGAGCATGGTAAATGATTTGAGAGTTCTCTCTTAATGAGATTTTAATAAAACGTGATAGTCAAGTACCCTGAATAACTAAAATGCTATTAAAATTTATGTATGTACATGTATATATTTCCATTTCAAGTTCAGGCATCTTACATGTTGCTCCTCATCAGGAAGTTTTGGTTTTTTAAAAATAGATACTGACATCTTTTGGGAAAATTCTAATTAAATTTTTTTTTCTTTAATTTCAGAAGATTCAATTGTGTTGAAAACAAATTCCGCAAACTAAATTTAGATCATTTGATTTGTTAGAACTTAGCATTTTTTACTTGGAGGCTGAATTCAGTGTTTCTGTGTCTCCAAGAATTATAGGTTAAAGTTTAAAAGGAACATTTAGAACTTTGCTATTTTTAGACTCCTCAGCCAGCCTATTATATTATTTTTGGAAACTCCTGGTCTTAAAGGGAATTGCTAGGGAGTGATCAGTTGATCATGCCAAACTGAGTCTTTAATAATGATGTTATAAACATTAGAACAATTCATGGCAACGTAAATGTATTAATAAGAATTTCAGAAACAGCATCAAAGAGTTAGAAAGTTAAATCATCCTTGGAAATTCAAAACATCTAATTTAAAAAAGATCTATATGAGTCACTGATTACTTTCTAAATTTCTTCATTTAAAGTGTCAAGAAATGAATTTCTTTCACATAATTCTTCTCTTTAAAAATACTCATTGCTGGAACTAGCAGAAGCCAGTCTAAGATGAACAGTTTTCTTTTCATGCCAGATCAAAGGTTAAAAGGAGCTCCTTGCCTTGGGCTGAAAAACTCACCAGCATATATTTTTCTTCGCTTACCCAATTGTTCTGTCTTCTCTCTGCTTTGGCTGGTTCCCAGTTACTACTGTGCTTTGTAGAAAGCTTTGAATAGATAACTGATGTTATTATAGTTGCTGAAAGAAAAGAAATTTCAAACACAAATGCCATGTTTTAATAATAACTTGTGATATATATTTATCACCTTCTTATAATTTTTCCTTTCCGGTACAAAGATACATGCCTATTTTATTGTTTTGGGTGACTCCTGATCTTAAAAGAAAACCCCTAGTTAATGACAAAGATGATCAGGCCAAATCGAGTTTCCAACTTTGCTATAAAATATTAATGAAATTCATGGTAACATAAATGTAAGAATTTCTGAAATATTTAGAATGATTAGAAAGGAAACATCGTTATGTTGGTTACTCATTAATTGCTGTGGAACAATGCTTTTTTTAAAATTAGGTCAATAATCTCAAATGTTAAACAAAGAGAATTAAGGGTGGTACTAGATAAGATTCCATTGTTAATTTGATTTGCTTTCACTTAAGTCTAGGATGTACTTAGTTTATGGTTTATGGAGCATCTTATTTTGTACAGTATTGAAGACTATGTGGAGTGTGTGTGTGTGTGTGTGTGTGCGCGTGTGCGCACACTTAATTTTCTTAAAATCTTAACCCACATTATTCACTTGGGATCTTGGTTTTACCCTGAAAGTTTATGGCTTTGTTTATAAACAAGTTTTTATTTTCATTAAACTTAAATGCCAAACAAATGACTTAATATTTAAGCAGTATCAGTACCATCTTCTAGATGCTGTTTCAAGTTCATCTTTTAGTGGGAAGACCTGGATAAAACCAAGATTTTAAATGGCCCATCTTGGGCTTTAAAATTAATAACCGTGTTCAGATGAATGGAAGTTTGTTTCCACCTTTGCACAATGCAATCTATCATTGTGCTGTGCATTTCATTTGATCATCACCTGTTTGGGCAAGTGAACATTGTAAAGTCTGGATTGCTGAAAACATACTATTGTTTTAAAAATACCATCGGTTTAATTAGCAGTGTAGCACAACATAGGAAAATAGGATAGAAAACCAACACACATATACTCGGAGTCCATTAGATTCAAGGCATTTTTCGAGATACTGAAGCAAATACACAAAACATAAATGTGGGAAAAATAATAATAAAATATTTAAGAAACAGAGAAGACAGGAATGAGGACTGTCTTCAATGCAGTGTTTTCCAGCATTCAGGCATCATTATAGCTTTTGCCATGTCAGCATACTGTTTGTTAAATAAGACTAACATTTTCAATTTAAATTTATTTCAAGCCAAAACTTATATCAACACTATAAATAAAGAACTATCTTGTCGTGAATAGAAGGTAACTGAAATTAAGTCAATGGAAAAGCTACTATTAATTTGTAGCTAACCTCTGCTGCTTGCTCAAGGCTCTGAGTCTGATGCCTACCCTTCTTTTGATAAAAGGTGAAATTAGCACCAGCACCAGGCAGTCTTTCCCTTCTGCAATCTGAAGGATTGAAAGAGAGTTGAAAAGGCAGTAAGTTGCATTACTAATTCTCTGCACACGTCCTTTGACTCATCTTGTTTTCATTTATACTTTGGGAAACACTGTTCTCTGAGGTCACTTCTCAATCACTTCATCAAAGAAGTGAATTAAAATTATTTGGAGAAGTCAAATGAAGAAACCTCCAGAATCAAGGACTCTGGCAACCTGAACATATTACTGTGGTTTTTTTTTTCTCACTAGATCATTTTCTACATGACACCTCTCCAGAAAAGCAGTGGCGTGTGTGCCAAAGTGACAAACATGTTTGCAGAGTTAAAAATATGCTGTAATGCTCCAGTCAGGAAGACCTAGTGATAGCTGCATGTGGGTTTGTTTTTAAAACAAACTCTTATCTGAAGTACAATCATTGTAAATATAAAATCATCTTTGTTGCTTAATAAAAATGTATAGAATCTATACCTACTCCATTTTAGCAGCATAATGTTCTATGCAGTCTGGCAGGACTTGTGTAGCAAGTAAATGCATTAGTCACAGTGACCATTTTTCTTGCAAATTTGTGACACAGATTTAATTATAGGAATGACCAGCAACTTACAAATCTAATTTTGGTGGAGGCTGAGGCAACTTTTTTTTTTTATTTTAATAATGATGGATTTTTTAAAGCAATGATTTCATTACCATTTAAAGAAATCTACTGGTATAGAACTAGCCAATTGACTGGAGTTATCTTATTACCCTTTAACAAATGCCATGTACTTTCATTTTAATTTTTATTAATTTTTAAAATATCATCAATCCCAAACTGGAAAAGTGTTCGCTCCTATATCCATTTGAGTAAAAATAAATAAATATAAATTATTCTGGGTCAGCATGTTTATAAAGGACCTCCTGAGAAAGATGATTCTAGCAGTTGTTTAAAATCAAAATTAAATTTCTTTAATTTGAATCCAGTCTACTAGAGAACTGCTTAGTTTATGGTCTTTAGTAAGAGATGCTTAGTAACTACTAATTGATGATAATGTGGCAAATAGTTCTCATTTCTTTGTTTCTTTCTGCTTCAAACTAAAAATTGTGTGTGGTTCATCTAATTTTTGAGCTAATATTTTGGGGGTCTGCCATAATGGTATGGTGAGCCAAATGATTAAGATTTTTGCCTTCATCTATATTACAGATTCTTAAAGTGAGAATGTAAGTCCTAACTGGGAGTGTGTGTGGCTGGGAGAGGCTGTTGTAGTAAATAGTGTTAAATATTTTCATAGAACTTCATTACAGTTTTGTTCCATTATTAATATACCTTGTTGACTCAGACCCCACTGCCATTCCAAAATAAATCTGGCCATGTGGAGAGAAGCAGGAGGAAAACGGAGGATGTATAAACTATAAACTTGGTTCTACCAACCAAAGAGAATCCCTTTAATTGTTGGTCCCTGTGATGAAAGCAGTGTGAGGCCTCCAGACTTCATTATGGATTTAGGATTTCAAGTAAACATTTAGTTTTCTAAAAAACAATAGTCTGTATTATTGGAAATAGCAGATTTTAGTTTGAAATTAAAAAATAATATTCTAAGCTTAGATTTATTGCATGTTGCTGTTTGATCTTACATTAACTTTTAAAACGGAACATTTGTGGACATCTTACTATGTGCTAGGCTCTTGGCCAGCTTTTAGAACTGAAAAAAATAATTAAAAAAACAATTCTTGCCCTCAATTTGCTTAAAATTCCTGAATTTAAATGCTGTTTTTCCTAGTATGATTCTACAGACCTCCTAATTCTGAATTGACTCCAAGTAAAAGTACCATACAGTTTGAGGACCACTTATTTTACTATAAAACTTCAAGTAGGCAGGCGTGGTGACTCACACCTGTAATCCCAGCACTTTGGGAGACCAAGGTGGGCGAATCACAAGGTAGGGAGTTGAGACCAGACTGACCAACATGGTGAAACCTCATCTCTACAAAAATTAGCTGGGCATGGTGGCACATGCCTATAATCCCAGCTACTCAGGATGCTGAGGCCAGAGAATTGCTTGAACCTGGGAGGCAGAGGTTGCAGTGAGCTGAGATCATACCACTGTACTCCAGCCTGGGTGACAGAGTGAGACTGTCTCTGTCTCAAAAAAAAAAAAAAGCCAGATAATATGAATATTATATATCTTGCAAATATTTTTCTTTGTCTTTAGCCTTCCAATTTTTGTTTTGTTTGTATATGGGTGAGGGGGTGATTTTTTATTGACAAATTCAAAATTTCTTTAAATCAGATCTATTGAGGTATAATTTCCATATAGAAAAATCTATGCATGTTAGAGGTTTGGTTCTGTCAATTTTGACAAATGTATGCAGTCATATAGCAATCCTCTCAATCAAGATAATATACTCATCACTAGAAAGTTTCTTCTTGCCCTTTGGAGTCTATCCTCAGTCTCTGGCAGCCACTGAATTTTTTTTTCTGTCTCTATACTTTTGCCTTTTTCCAGAAAGTCATCTAAATGGAATCACACGATATATGCTTTTTGAGTACAATTTCTATCACTTAGCATATGCTTTTGTGGTTCATCTATGTTGTATATATCAGTAGTTAATTTCTTTTTATTGCTAAGTAGTATTACATTGTTAACTGGTTTACCATTTGATGAACTTCTGGTTGTTTCCTTGATGATGATTATAAATAAAGTTGCTACGAATATTTGTGTATAGGTTCTTATATAGATATATGTTTCTATTTCTTTTGCAAATATCTATACTGAGTCATATAGTGAGTATATTTTAACATTATAAGAAATCACCAAACTCTTTCCCAAAGTGATTATACCATTTTACATTCCCAGCAGGAATGTATAAGGAGTCCAGTTGCTCTACAACCTTGCCATCCCTTGACATTCCCAATATTTTTTATTTTAGCCATTCTAATAGGTGTGTAGTGGTATGTCATCATAGCTATAATTTGTATTTCTGTAATGGCTAATGATGTTGGACATTTTGTATGTACTTATTTGCCATCTGTATATCTTCTTTTGTGGCCTGTGTGTTCAAATCTCTTGCCTATCTTATTTATTAGTTTGCTTTCTTATAATTTGGTGCAAGTTTTTAAGTATGTTTTGGACACCAGTCATTTATCAGACATATGTTTTGTAAGTGATTTTTCCCAGTCTGTAGCTCATTTTTCATTTTCTTGACAGTAACTTTCAAATAGCAGAAGTTTAAAATTTTTGTTAAATCTAGTTTATTATTTTTCTTTTATGACTCAGGCTTTTAGTATTCTATTAAGAAATCCTTGTTTGCCACAAATATTTTTCTCCTATGTTTTCTTATATAAGTTTTAGTTTTTGTTTTTACATTTAGTTTTAGGACCCATTTTGAATTAATGTTTGTGTGTAGTTTAGCATATTAGTTGGTGTTCATTACTTTGCATATTGTTCTAGAATTGTAAAGTTTTTATGTCTGTCACATTTGTCCATGAGTGTTTCATTGCCTTTGTACTTATGAAGCTTTTTCCTATCACAATGCCAGGTAAAATTTTATGTGTATTTTCTTTTAGTTTTATAATCAAGATGAATACTTAATACTGTATATGCTAAAAAGCAAAGCCCATCATATGGGGGTTCATAAAAAGAAATAATAGACTGAAAGGGCTTCACCTGATTATGGTATCACTGGTTAAAGAAGTCAATTTCTGTTTGTCGCTTTCCCTACTGTGTTTTTTGGCCCTGTAAATCCAGCCTCACAGTGTTATTCTCACATCTACATAGTGATAGATATGCCTGTCCCTGAAAATAATTGGATCACTATTCATGACTGTTAAAAATTGTTTTTCTATCTTAGGATATCACATATGACATTAATGTAATTACTTAAAATTGTTTATTCAAAATGTGAGATGGGGATGGACATAGAAGAATAAGGGAAAATTATAGAAACCTCATTTTTAAAATCAATTTGATTTACAATTGTTCACACTACTTAACAGTAAAGTAGTATTCTTATTTGGAGGATTATAAACCAAGGTGAATAGCTCTCAGTATAATTTAAGATAATAGAGGTCTTTTTTAAAATAAAATTTATAATTTTAAGAGCCTTGATAAACTTGATTTTAACTTTTGATAATTGAACAAGCTGTACTGATCGGGGGAAAAAGACTCTATTAATATAAACGTGGCATTTTGGAAATTAGAGTCAAAGCACCACAAATCTAGACGGTGAGTAAGTAGAGTAACTGGCGTTACCTAGAGTAACATATTCTATGTGTCTAGGTATGGTTATACTCTGATCTTACAGCTTTCTTTTTTGCTAGAACCCCACACTTGTTTACTTTTCCTGAGTAGCTTTTTTTGGTGATATTTTTAATAAGTAGAATAATTTAAAATGTTCACTGTGTTTATAGTTTTACCTTATAACAGTAGTTACTAGTCAAGATTTGTGGTTTGGTTTCTTTTATTGTTCAGCCAATTCTCTCGTAAGCAGTTATTTTCTACAGCGTTTTTAGGTTTTCACTTGAATGCTTAAATTAATATTTTTATCCATTTATTTTGGAGGGATAATGTTTATTAATATTATTGTACTTTTGGGGATTTCTAAGAGCCAGGGCAATGAATCCTATCTTCTTTGTTGTCATCTACATAATGTTATAAGATAAACTATTCCAAATACTACGTTTATGTGTTGCTCCTACGCCCTAATGCCTTTAGTGGCTCTTAATTACCCATTACCTAATTGGCCATTCAGGGATCCTCCCAGTGTGGCCCTATTGTCTCTCTCTCTCCGGACCTACCCAGTGTTTTTCATTCCCGTGCTAACTGTTGATTCACACTTCTCCACCCTCTCCTCTTTGTTAAATCCAGTTTATCTATTTTTTTTTTTCTTTTATGGCTCAGGCTTTTTGTATCCTATCTCAGAAATCCTTGTTTGTCACAAAGATTTTTTTCCCTATGTTTTCTTCTATGAATTAATGTTTGTGTATAGTTCCGTGTATATGTTGCTGTTTGTGATTTTTGCATACAGTTATAGAATTTTAAAGCTTTTATGATCTGTCATATTTGTCCATTTTTTCCTTTATGGATTTTTTTTATTGCTTTTATATTTATCAAGCATCCTGTAATGTTTGGGCATTTTTCTGCTTCTACATCTTTGCTTGCACTGTTTCCATCCATTCCATTATCCTAGCCATCCCTCAAAGCCTGTCTCACAAGCAATTTCTCCAGCTTTCCTTTTATGGTTATTTAGTTTTTGGAGTAAGTTTTCATCTAGATTATAATGGGTTACTATAGATTGTAACTGGTTACTGCAGTTAGTTTGAAATTCTGACCTTCTCTCCCATCTCTGGCACTTCCTATCCTTGTTAGCCTGCTATTTTTCTTTTTATAAAATAATGTCTTCTAACATAGTATATAATGTATCATTTACTATATTAATTGACTGTCTCCCCCTATTCAAATGAAAGCTCTTTCTTTTGGTTGCCTATCTTCAATATTCATAGTACTTGGCACAAAGTAACCATTCAAAAAATATTGAATGAATAGACAGGTATCATCTAATGAATAGTATTTTAATCTCTCTTCTTTATTTAAGATTATAAAATATCTTATATATTGTATGCACTTAAAATGCATGTTATCATAATTATATGTTGAATTCATTTGACAAAAATTGTATCAC
Source organism: Callithrix jacchus (assembly GCF_049354715.1). Classification (NCBI taxonomy): domain Eukaryota; kingdom Metazoa; phylum Chordata; class Mammalia; order Primates; family Cebidae; genus Callithrix; species Callithrix jacchus. The sequence continues at coordinate 50,547,467 of NC_133504.1, forward strand.
TTTTGTCATCTGTTTTGACCATAATTGGTCATCTGTCTACCAAATTTTTCTTTAACACATTAAAATGATTTTAAATTCCAAGCTTTTAAATCTCAATAAAGCATATACTATGGCTGTAAGAAATTTGTATTGCCTTATATTCAGTATTTATTTGGAATGAGAGTAGATATTCATCCCACATCTAAGTTTGATATTTAGTAATTTATAAGATTTTCTTCTACTAAAGAAGGAAATTCTATAAAGTAGATTATTATACAGGGATCATAGATTACCAAACCCATATGCTATTTTCATTGAAATAATTGATTAAATATCAGGAAGTTTTTTATGAAAAATGACTATAAATGTGATTATTACAAATATTTAAATAGCTAGAGATGTGTAAATAAGAGGATATAATAAGTGATTTCCATTATATAGCATTGTAGAGAATAGTTTCACTGTTGATGTTAAAGGAAAGTATTTTTTAATTAAAGTTTATTTTTTAACTACTTGTGAAATACATACTATGATTAAATTGACAAGTGAAAGTTAAATTTCTAGACAGCACTTAAGAAGAAACTGCACAGTATCCTAAAGAAGTAAAAATGTAAGTATGAAAAATTAAAAAACCAATTCAATGGTGCATAAATCCATATCCGAGTGGCATTAGAAGTCCTTAGAAAATAGAACAAAGAAAGAAAAAGCCAAGGTGAGAATGACAAACCAGATAACTTGAACTTGCACTATCATATGACAGCAGATGAAAGCTAATGTGGTCTGCTCTTTAGAAGCATCGTGTTACAACCCTCTGCACTGTAGTTTAGTGGGTTCATAATTCAGAATATTGCTTTGACTTTGGTCTTATCATCTTGTCAGAGGTTCAAATTTGTTAAATGAGATATAGAAAATAATAAAGATGTGACTTGGGCTGGAGGAGCTTTGGAGAGTGCTATCTATCTCCATGTAATGGAGAAGAGACCGACTTTTAAGATACTTAAGGAAGGATAGTTACTCAAATGATTTTTTAATGGGAAAGGTTTTTTTTCTTTTTTTTTTGAGTTAAGGTCTTATTTCATTGCCCAAGCTGGAGTGCAGTGTGGTAGGATCACAGTTCACTGTATCCTCAACCTCCCAGGCTCAAGCAATTCTCCTACCTCAGCCTCTCGAGTAGCTGGGACTACAGGCATGCACCACCGTGCCTGTGGAATTTTTAAAAATCTTTGTAGGGACTGGGTCTTACTTTCTTGCCCATGCTGGTCTTGATCACCTGGGCTCAAGCAATTCTCTTGCCTCAATCTCCTAAAGAGCTGGGATTACAGGTGTGAGCCACTGCGCCTTCCATTTTTAAAATAATAACCTAAAAAATACATTAACATTTGTATTTTTTATAACAGCCTAACAAGCCATTCAGAATACCTGATCAGTAGCTACCGAGGTATGCAAATGAGGAACAGGACAGATTTTTCAATTATTTTAAAAATTAAAATCAGTAATAGGAAATATTATTTCTAGTATTACCAAGGAAAGTAGGTTAACATGCTTCTTTTTCTCTTTTCTTCATTTATTTCTGCCTTTTTAAACTAAAGAGAAAACAATGAGTAGAGATCATTGAAACAGTATGTAAACATAGAGGCTTCTGCCTTTTGCCCTTTAATTCACAGATATTTTTCCTCACAGATGGTTGAATCCTTGGGTCTATATCTTGTGTAGTTTATAGGCAAACAACTGTTAAAGTCAAAAGGTTACATTTCCGGCTTAAAAAAATTTAAATAAAAACTTCTACCAATGCAAACCAATGGTTAAAAAAAGTTTTAAGCATGTAACACTAGAAAACCTCCAGATTAGGAAGAATACTCTTCTTTTTTGGGGGGTTCATGTGTCAACCTAGGGTGGTGTGCAGTGGCATCATCACAACTCGCTGCAACCTTTGCCTCTCAGGCTCAAGTGATTCTCCCATCTCAGCCTCCTGAGTAGCGGGGACCACAGGAGTGCAACACCGTGCCTAGATAAATTTTTTTGTATGTGTATTTTTTGTAGAGACAGGGTTTTGCCATGTTGCCCAAGCTGGTCTACAATCCTTAGTTCTGAAACAAATCTTTCATCATGTCTGGCTACTTTTAGATTCCATCAGCCCCGTGCCATGATCAGTAAGATTTTTCTAGAGACAAAAATACCATGTGCTAATAAAAATCGCAGATAGCATTGTGCATTTTTGTCTTAGTTTCCCCCTAATTGTCCCTGACCATTCATTTCTTTATGAGACTTCTAAATAGTGAGTCACCTAAAGCATATGTTTTGCTATGTTTTTAAAAATACAAACTAGAAGGAAAAGTTTTTCTTCTTTTTATTTACTTATTTAATTTATTTTTTGTAGAGATGGGGTTTTGCTATGTTGCCTAGATTATTCTTGAATTTCTAAGCTCAAGCAATCCTTTCATAATGGCCTCCCAAGTGTTGGGATTATAAACATGAGCCACCACACTCAGCCTAAATTTTTCTTTGTAAAGGAGAGGTTGGGTGCCACGTAGTCTTTAAAGAAGTTTTTCTTTCTCTGTTGGAAACCACTCTTGATACCTCACAGATCTGAGAGCTCTTTCTTTGGCTTTGATGGTAGCATGATGTTGCTTGCTGAACTCTTTCTAGTAATATTACTTTCTTTCATTGTCTATTGGAACCACCCCACATTTTTAAGATACTAAGCACCTCATTGTTAGAAATATAAGTAGCATATACTTGGCAAGTTTGTGATGGTTCTGTTTAGATACTGATTCTGTGGCACCACCTTGCAAGAATAGATTCACATTAATCATATTCAGATAATGATATATAAGACAGATTGCCAATTTACTAATTGCAAATGGAAAAAATAGTTATGAAAGACTTTTAGACACTGGGGTTGATAGATTTCTCTTCATGGTTAAATTCACATGGGAAAGTATTTTACTAAGAAGTTTATTTGGTGAGAATGAGATTAGAAGAAGCAGAGGTAGGGAGGTAATTCTCAAGAGCAATTCTATCAGTCTGTTGTAAATGGATGTGTCTGGCTCCACATTGCCCTTGGAAACAGGCAGGTCCATCATTTGGACCAGGGATCTTCTTTCCTAGGTGTGCTTAGATAGGTGTCCTTTTTTTTTTTTTGAGACAGAGTCTTGCTCTGTTGCCAGGTGCCAGGCTGGAATGCAGTGGCACGATCTCGGCACACTGCAACCTCCGCCTCCCGGGTTCAAGCAATTCTCCTGCCTCAGCCTCCCAAGTAGCTGAGACTACAGGCATGCGCCACCATGCCCAGCTAATTTTTGTATTTTTTAGTAGAGACGGGTTTTCACCATTTTGGCCAGGATGGTCTTAATCTCCCGACCTCGTGATCCGCCCGCCTCGGCCTCCCAAAGTGCTGGGATTACAGGCGCGAATCACTGCGCCCGGCCTAGATAGCCATTCTTAATCGTTGCTTTTAGGTTTGTTTTCTCTATTTCCATTGCTGGCTGGTTTCCCCTTTTATATTGATCTGCCATACCTTAAGGCCCTGCTGTCACTGACAGTATTCTCATGTTTTAAGGTGATTTTGCATGTTTTTACCATAAAGGTAGTTCTTTTATTTCCAAGTTCAGGAAGTGGGAGGTACTTTAGTATTTCCATTTTGTATCTTCTATAGTTGTGCTGACCAATATGGTGGCCAAAAGCCACATGTAGCTATTTAAAATTCAATTGATGAAAATTAAATAAAGTTAAACTTTTCAATTGCTCAGTTGCACTAGCCACATTTTAAGTATCCAACAACCACATGTGACTGGTGGCTCCCATATTGGACAGTACAGTGTTGAACATTTTCATCATTGCTCTACTGGAGAGCACTGGTGAAAGATGTTTAATAGACAAACTGTTTTGCAATTACATATTTAATTAGTTTAATTAAACTAATTTAATATAATTTGGCATCTATTCCTATATGTCTTTATTTTTGTATATTTCTTTCAGGTAATAGCCCAACTTCCGGTTCTAGTCTTCTCTAGTGAATTCAAAGGCAATCATATACACATGTTCAGCTTGTCAGGGATCTGTTATTAGATACTAGTGGGTTAATTATCCAGCACTTAAAACTTGTTCTTTTTGAAAAGTGCTCATGATTTTTATTTGCAGTTTTCCTTTAGTTTACTAAGAGGACTATTTACTTTAGGGTATTAGGAAAAACCCTGGTGCACAGCCAGAACTTTTTTTTAATGTTTAAATTGCAATTTACATAATTTTGACATTTCATCATGGTAGATTGCTTTTCTTTTCCAACACTGTACTATTTTGACAAATTAATAATACTCTTTTGGAAATGCTGACAGTGCCAAGAAAATAAATACAACCTTGTATGTATAAGAAGTGTTTTTTGGAAAATAGTATAATGTAGCTAGAAATACCTGAAAGTCAGTTCATTTTCAGAGTCTGAATATTATTTTATTTTTAATTCATGTTTTCTTCTGTATTTAGCAATGGTTCTCAGACAAGAATGGTGGCTCACACTTGTAATCTCAGTATTTTGGGAGGCTAAGGCAGGTGGATCATTGGAGCCCAGTAGTTTGAGACCATCTTGGGCAACAGAGCAAGACCCTGTTTCTACAAAAAATCAAAAAATTAGCCAGATGGAGTGTTGCCCACTTGTAGTCCCAGCTGCTCTGGAGGCTGAGGTGGGAGGGCCGTTTGAGCCCATGAGTTCTAGGCTGCAGTGAGCCATGATTGTGCGATTGCACTCCAGCCTGGGCAACAGTGGGAGACCCTGTCTCTATTTAAAACAAAAACAAACAAAACCGAACTGTTCTCATGGGACTATAACATTTTTAAATAGTCTGCTTTAATCTCTTTTACAATTCAAAGATCATTTTTTCTAAGATTGGTCTTTCTTACATGGTTGTTTGACTGACTAGTCCAGTGATTTTCCAACATTTGGAGACCACTGATAAGTAAAACTTCAAAATAAATTTTGGCAGGTACCTAATGTTTTCAGTTCTTTATCTTCTAAATGAAACTACCATTTGTTGTTAACATTTCATGGAAGGAATGGGCATTTAAACGTAAAACTCACAAGGATGTATTTCAAAATAACTGGAATAAATGACATTCATACTACATTCTTCTTATTTTTCCCATATATTTAGATTTTATGCTTTTAGTCAGGCAAAGACTGTCTCTAGGCAAGAAAATCTTATATAATCAGCAAACATTTGACAAATCAAAAGTTTGACAAGTGACGGTGATTCATCAAAAAGTTATTCAACAGTTTTTACTATGCCAACTGTTATTGTGATTTTCATTTGTATAATTCGAAATTTGCCTAAGTTTTACTCTCTAGGGACTAAGAAGAAATAGAACTGAAGGAAGAAGGAATCAAAGCAATACAGAGAAAATAACTTGTTAAGTAGACCTAGGAGTTAGTTGCAAAGGAAATTTATTTTCAGGTTAGGTTAATTTAGCTGACTTGTTGGGAACTTAGAATTTTAGCAAAAAAAAAAACATACAGTTTGGAAAAATGCATTTTTAGGGTGACATTTAAAAATATGTGTATAATTTTTACTTGTGAATTTTCTATGTGCTTAGTGGACTTGTGAAATAACTCTTTATACATATTTATTCATCTGTATTTTTATACACAATTGTTCTTATTATTGAAAAAGGTAACTTGTTGAATATTTTGAAGGCAATGGTTTCAGTGTAGCTGCTGGGAGGAATAAAAGGATGTCAACAGGCCCAAATCCTACTCTCAGAGAATTTACACTATAGTAGTTAGTACATATGAAAACACATGTAAAAGTTTAGCTAGAGTATGGGAGGTTGGGAAGAACTCACAAAATAGATGGCATGAGAAGCAGCTTTGCAGAACAGGTAGAATTTAGGAAAATCATGACACTCATTTCAGACTAAGAGGACCTTACTATTACTGATTCTCTAGGCAAAAATCTAAGTAGGCTTATCTTATGATGAGTTGTAATGTTAGCACCTTGTAGGCAAAATGTAGTATAATCCAAAATAATAATCCAAAAGAGACAAGTAATAGGTATAAGAAAACCAGGTCTAATACTTGTCATAGCTGAATTTCTGCACGAAAAGTACATTTGACATGAGAAGTCTGCAAATTCATTTATTAAACCTTTTAGTTATAGTTTTATACACAGTTAAATTATAGTAATGTTCTTTTTAGGTAAATGTTATACTCTCTCTCTTTCTTAATATTAATCTTTACTTCTGTTGAAAAATAGTTTTTCTTCTAAATAAGTAAAGACTTCATTTGCTCCTATCAATATTATTGACATCATAGCAGAGCCCTAATAAATTTGGCCTATGGTATGGCTTCTAAATTATGTTCTAAGAAATGCAAGAATTAAAGGAAAACACTGATGTTTCATAGATCTCCTAAAATATTATACATTATTGGAAACAGTGATACCATATGGGAGAAATTTCCTCTTTTGTATCTTTCTTCCCCCTATTTACATACCTATACCTTTCCTAAAGCTTTTTATTTCTCCATTTTCAAAGATAAATTGCATCTTGATCTATTGTTATTTTGACTTCATATTCTTGGCTCTTTTCATAACTGAAAGCTATTTATTAACCTCATGTTGTACATGTATCACTGAAGTCAGTTGAGTTATATTCAGTTGGGTGATGAAGAATATAAGATACAATTTCTGTTTAAGAGTGTAATTGAAGAAAGGAGACATGCTTAAATAAAACACTCAGAGAAAGGAACAAGACAAGATAAAGAATTGAGTGCTCAAATGTGTGATATCATCAATTAATAAAGAGAGAACACAGTAGGTTAAAATGATCAGGAAGGAATGCTGATGAATGTTAAGTGTGAAGATCTTGAAAACTGAGAACAGCCCAAGTGGAGAAGGTCAACCTGAGAGAGGTTGTGGTCCAGTAAGGGCAGGGACCATGCCTATTATGCTCACTGTTATATCTCTCTATATATAAATGTAATGGCAAATACAGTGCCTGGGACATAGTAGATGGTCGATATATAACAAGTAAATGAATGAATGGTCAGTTGTAGGCAAGAAAGTGAAAAGAGGGGCATTTACTGGAGTATGCCCATTCTTGGTAGCTGGTGGAAATTAGGTGAGGCAGGATTGTAGAGGGCCTGAATGAGAGGCTCAACTTGGACTTGATACCATGTGAGGCATTGCTGAAGAATTTTCAAGGAGCATATCACAGCAAAAGTGCTGTATTGGGAGAAATGGTCTGGTAGCCACATGTTTGTTGGTAAGTTGGTGAGTGAAAGACCCTGTGTAGAATATTCTGAGCCCAGATGAACAATGATGAACACTTTGGCTAGAGCTTTTCAGTTGTCTTACAAATAAAGGACCACAAACACAAAAGAAAAAGAAAACCTTTCTTAATCATTTATTCAATTATTTAGACAGTTAATATTAACCTAGTGACTACTGTATGCAAGGATCTGATACTGAAGGAGGAGTCTCTACTGAGTTTTGAGTTAGGGATACCCAGGAGTTACCAATAGAGATTAAATAAGATCAAATCTTTCAAATGCTTAGCAGAGTGGCCCATTAGCAAGCATTCATAAATGGTAGGTGCTACTATTATTATTCAGAGTATTTTACCCCAAAATTCTCTGTATAAGCCTTTCTCAAGACCTTTTTTTGTTGATGGAGAAAGGATCTTGTTCTGTCCCCCAGGCTGGAGTGCGGTGGTTTAATTATAGGTCACTGCAGTCTCCACCTCCAGGGCTCAAGCAATCTTTGCACCTCAGCCTCCTTAGTAGCTGGGACTATAGGTGTGCAACACCACACTCAGCTAATTTTTAAATTTTTTGTGTAGAGACACTCTTTCTATGTTGCCTAGGCTGGTCTTGAACTCTCAGCCTCAAGCAATCCTCCTGCCTCAGCCTCTCAAAGTGCTGGGATTACAGGAATGAATCGCCCAGCTGTTCAAACTTCTTATCTAGCCCCCGAATATGGTATTTTCCTAAATCTCTGGGCCCTAAAAAAGCAACAGCAACATTTTAAAAATTAAAAACTTTGAAATGTATGCAGAGTATACCAAATAATATTAATAAGTCCCGTGTACCTGTCTCTCAGCTTCTACATATGTCAACTCGGCCTAGTCTTTTTTCTTCTCCACTTCCATGTACTTTCTTCCTCTCTTGTATTATTTTGAAGCAAACTCTGGTGATTATGTAATTTCAACAAGAATCCCTAAAAGGGAACTTTTAAGGAATCACTATAATGGTGTCTTTTACTTACACTGACCAAGTTTTTCATGAATGTTTCTAGAATGTTATAGGGTAAAAAGGCCAGGAAAGGAAATTCAAGAAACATAAAGAGACTAGGGACTCAAAGATGTAAAGATTAATTGTGAGGCATTCTGAACAAGAACAGGGAATATAGGTGAGAAAATCATTTTGAGTGCAATAACTAAACATTTCATTTGATATGTATTAGTGGTGTCCAGAGGTAGATTTAGTTGTTGGTAACCATTTTTTCCTTCTTTTTTCATTTCTTTTTTTTTATTGTACTTTAGGTTCTGGGGTACATGTGCAGATCATGCAGAATTGTTGCATAGGTACATACATGGCAAGGTGGTTTGCTGCCTCCATCCCCCATCACCTATATCTGGCATTTCTCCCCATGTTATCTCTCCCCAGTCTTCCCACCCATTGGCTGTCCCTCCACTAGACCCCCTCCAACAGACCCCAGATGCTCCCCTCGCTGTGTCCACGTGTTCTCATTGTTCAACACCTGCCTATCAGTGAGAACGTGGTGTTTGACTTTCTGTTCTTGTGTGAGTTTGCTGAGAATGATGGTTTCCAGATTCATCCATGTCCCTACAAAGGACACGAAATCATTTTTTATGGCTGCATAGTATTCCATGGTGTATATGTGCCACATTTTCCTTGTTCAGTCTATCATTCATGGGCATTTGGGTTGGTTCCAGGTTTTTGCTATTGTAAACAGTGCCACAATGAACATACCTGTGCATGTGTCTTTATAATAGAATGATTTATAATCCTTTGGGTATATACACAGTAATGGGATTGCTGGGTCAAATGGAATTTCTATTTCTAGGTCCCTGAGGAAGCGCCACACTGTCTTCCACAATGGTTGAACTAATTTACACTCCCACCAGCAGTATAAAAGTGTTCTTATTTCTCTATATCCTCTCCAGCATCTGTTGTCTCCAGATTTTTTAATGATCGCCATTCTAACTGGCGTGAGATGATATCTCAATGTAGTTTTGATTTGCATTTCTTTAATGACCAGTGATGATGAGCATTTTTTCATATGTTTGTTGGCCTCATATATATCTACTTTTGAAAAGTATCTGTTCATATCCTTCAGCCACTTTTGAATGAGTTTATTTGTTTTTTTTCTTGTAATCTGTTTTCGTTCTTTGTAGATTCTGGATATTAGCCCTTTGTCACATGGGTAAACTGCAAAAATTTTTTCCCATTCTGTTGGTTGCCAGTTCACTCTAATGATTGTTTCTTTTGCTGTACAGAAGCTCTGTGGTTTAATTAGATTCCACTTGTCTATTTTAACTTTTGTTGCCAATGCTTTTGGTATTTTAGTCATGAAGTCCTTGCCTATGCCTATGTCCTAAATGGTTTTGCCCAGGTTCTTCTAGAGTTTTTATGGTGTTAGGTCTTTTGTTTAAGACTTTCCTCCATCTGGAGTTAATTTTAGTGTAAGGTGTCAGGAAGGGGTCCAGTTTCTGCTTTCTGCACACTGCTAGCCAGTTTTGCCAACACCATTTATTAAACAGGGAATCATTTCCTCATTGCTTTTTTTTGTTAGGTTTGTCAAAGATCAGATGGTTGTGGATGTGTGGCATTTCCTCTGAGGCCTCTGTTCTGTTCCTTTGGTCTATATCTCTGTTTTAATACCAGTGCCATGCTGTTTTGATTACTATAGCCTTGTAGTATAGTTGGAAGTCAGGTAGCATGATGCCTCCACCTTTGTTCTTTTTGCTGAGGATTGTCTTGGCTATGCGGGCTCTCTTTTGGTTCCATATGAAGTTTAAGGTGTTTTTTCCCAGTTCTGTGAAGAGGGTCAATGGTAGCTTGATGGGGATAGTGTTGAATATATAAATTAGTTTGGGCAGTATTGTAATATTGGGGTTCAGGGTGCTCTCAGCTCCCCTGAGAGGATGTTTCTCCAAGTTCTTGGTCTCCTGCCCTCTCAGGAATGAGAGAGGGGACCACAGCACAATGCACAGTAAATGGCAGACTCAAAATTGTTTGTAGAAAATAATATATTTAGCGAGAGAGAGAGAGAGAGAGAGAGAGAAACTGGAGAAGGAGAGAGAGAGAAATAGCTAACTCTCTCACTGAGTGAGAGAATCCAGAAAGATGGGATCCAGGAGAGGAAAGCAGTTTCCACACTGAGTGGAAGAGAATAGAGAGAGATGGAGTTTCGGAGGGGAAGACAGGCATTTGTGATAGAGTAGAAGGGGACTCCAGAGGGGAATTCCTAGAGAGAGAAATATGGCTTCCACAAGAGCGTTTGTGGAAGGTGACCCAAACATGGAGTCCAAAGGGGTGTGGAAGAAGGGGACTTTTAACCTGGGAGAAACTGCCACCTTCTCTAAGATGCCAGGCCAATGAAAGGAGTTCATTATAACTTTTTCTGGGGAGACTGACTCTTAGTTTCTTCCTGCACCCACAAAATTCAAACATAAACCATTAAATTTCCTGGATGGAGAAAGATGGGAGCTGGAGAAAATATGGCCCTGTGAAGTTCTTGCCCTTAAAACTACACCCCCTTTTGGACTCTGGAAAGAGAACACATTCCCTCAGTATGGCCATTTTCAAGGTATTGATTCTTCCTAACCATGAGCATGGAATGTTTATCCATCTGTATGTGTCCTCTCTTATTTCCTTGAGCAGTGGTTTGTAGTTCTCCTTGAAGAACTTTACATTCTTTGTTAGTTGTATTCCTAGGTATTTTGTTCTCTTTGTAGCAATTGTGAATGGGAGTTTGCTCTTGACTTAGCTCTCCGTTAGTCTGTTATTGATGTATAGGAATGCTTGTGATTTCTGCACATTGATTTTGTATCCTGAGACTTTGCTGAAGTTGCTTATCAGTTTCAGGAGATTTGGGGCTGAGACAGTGAGGTCTTCTAAATACACAATCATGTCCTCTGTAAATAGAGACCATTTGTCTTCCTCCTTTCCTAATTGATTACCATTTATTTCTTTTTCTTGCGTGATTGCTCTGGCTAGAACTTCCAATACTGTATTGAATAGGAATGTTGAGAGGGCATCCTTGTCTAGTGCCAGATTTCAAAGGGAATGCTTCCAGTTTTTTCCCATTCAGTATGATATTGGCTATGGGTTTGTCATAAATAATAGCTTTTACTATTTTGAGATGCGTTCCATGGATACCTAGTTTATTGGGAGTTTTTAGCATAAAGTGCTGTTGAATTTTGTCAAAGGCCTTCTCTGCATCAATTGAGATAATCATGTGGTTTTAGTCTTTGGTTCTGTTTATGTGGTGAATTACGTTTATAGACTTGTGTATGTTGAACCAGCTTTGCATCCCCAGGATGACGCCTACTTGACTGTGATGGATAAGCTTTTGATGTGCTGTGGCAATCAGTTTGCCAGTATTTTATTGGAAATTTTTGCATCTATGTTCCTCATGGATATTGGCCTGAAGTTTTCTTTTTTTGTTGAGTCTATGCTGGGTTTGGTCATCAGGATGATGTTGGTTTCATAAAATGTTTCTGTATTGTTTGAAATAGTTTCAGAAGGAGTGGTACCAGCTCCTCTTTTTACATCTGGTAGAATTCAGCTGTGAACCCATCTGGACCTGGGGTTTTGTTTTTTTTTTGGTTGGTAGGCTTTTGCTGCCTCAACTTCAGCCCTTGTAATTGGTCTATTCAGAGTTTCAACTTCTTCCTGGTTTAGGCTTGGGAGGGTGCAAGTGTCCAGGAGTTTATCCATTTCTTCCAGGTTTACTGGTTTATGTGCATAGAGTTGTTTGTAGTAATCTCTAATGATAATTTGTATTTCTGTGGAATAGGTGGTAATTTCCCCTTTATCATTTTTTATTACATCTATTTGATTCTTCTCTCTTTTATTAATCTGGGTAGTGGTCTATTTTGTTAATCTTTTCAAAAAATCATCTGAATTTATTGATTTTTTTGAAGAGCTTTTTGTGTCTCTATCTCCTTCAGTTCTGCTCTGATCTTAGTTATTTCTTGTCTTCTGCTAGCTTTTGACTTTTTTTGATGTTGTTCCTCTAGCTCTTTCAATTTTGATGATAGGGTGTCAATTTTAGATCTTTCCTCACTTCTTATGTGGGTATTTAGTGCTATAAATTTTCCTCTAGACACTGCTTTAAATGTGTCCCAGAGATTCTGGTATGTTGTGTCCTCGTTCTTGTTGGTTTCGAAGAACATCTTTATTTCTACCTTTGTTTCATTGTTTATCCAGTCGACATTCAGAAGCCAGTTGTTCAGTTTCCATACAGTTGTCTTGTTCTGAGTTTGTTTCTTAATATTGAGTTCTAAATTGTTTGCACTGTGGTCTGAGAAACTGTTATGATTTCTGTTCTTTTGCAACTGCTGAGGAATGATATACTTCCAATTATGTGGTCAATTTGATACCTATTTTTTTTCGTGAAGGAAGAACACAGGGATGTTAAGTGAATAGAGAGTCTCTTAGTTCAACCATTAATTCTCCTCTCATTTGTTTTCTTCTTAACCTCTGATCTCATTCTTCCTATGTCCCAGCCTTCAATTCTGTATGGCCACTCCTTCATTCTCATACATTTTATGGTATACTTTGTAAACTTACTTTTTATTATGTTTGTTGGCATTCATTATGTTAAAAAATTTGTTTCCTTATTTAAAATAATTTTAGGCCGGGCGCGGTGGCTCACACCTGTAATCCCAGCACTTTGGGAGGCCGAGGCGGGTGGATCATGAGGTCAAGAGATCAAGACCATTCTGGTCAACATAGTGAAAACCCGTCTCTACTAAAAAGACAAAAATTAGCTGGGCATGGTGGCGCATGCCTGTAATCCCAGCTACTAAGGAGGCTGAGGCAGGAGAATTGCCTGATCCCAGGAGGTGGAGGTTGTGGTGAGCCGAGATCATGCCATTGCACTCCAGCTGAAACTCCGTCTCAAATAATAATAATAATAATTTTAGTCCTCTGAAAGTACTTAGAGACAGTAATGATTAGACATTGGATAGATATTTAAATGAAATGGATGTAGCTTTGTGATTTTTTTAATTTTTATTTTTTGATGTGGAGTCTTGTTCTGTCACCCAGGCTGGAGTGAAGTGGCATGATCTTGGCTCACTGCAACCTCTGCCTCTTGGGCTCAAGTGAGTCTCATGCCTCAGTCTCCTGAGTAGCTGGGATTACAGGCATGCACCGCCACACCCAGCTAATTTTTGTATTGTTAGTAGAGAAAGGGTTTCACCATGTTGGCCAGGCTGGTCTTGAATTCCTGATCTCAAGTGATTCACCCACCTCAGCCTCCCAAAGTGCTGGGAATACCAGGTGTGAGCCACCCCATCTGGCCTTTAATTGTGATTTTATAGTAATTTTAGTGTAAGATATTTTTAAAAATAAAAGTGTAAAATAGTATCATAGGCAAAATTTCATTCATCACAGGAACACTTGGATTAATGTCACTGATTCCTAAAATAATTGAGATTAAGTTAAATGTGATATTGTGAAATATATATTTTCTGGTATAAAGCTCCTAAAATCCTTAGAATCTCCATAATGATGAGTGACTATGCTAATGTGGCGGATAGGCCTCTAGATAGTTTCAGGATCTGGGTTGCTCACCAGAAAGATCAATGCTTGATTAGAGGGTAGGGACTTTCAGTCTCATCTCCCAACCTCCGGGGCTGAAGGTTGAGTTGATCACCAATGGCCGGTGACGTAATCAATTATGCCTACATAATGAAGCCTCCATAAAAATCCAAAAGGACAGGGTCCAGAGCACTTGCTAATAGCTAAATGGATGGAGGTTCCCAGTGTGCCCTGGAGTGGGCATGAAAGCTCCATGCCCCTTCCTGCATCTCATAGGGCAAGCCCTATGCATCTCTTCCATCTGGATCTTCGTCTGTGCTCTTTGTAATATCCTTTATCATAATCTGGCAAACACAAGTGTTTTTCCTGAGTTTTGTGAGCTATAGCAAATTAATCAAACCTGAGGATGAGTGATGGGAACTCTGATTTACAACTGCTCAATTAGAAGCATAAGCCACAACCTGGAGTTTGCAGTTGTCATCTGAAGTGAGAGATAGCCTTGTGGGACTGAGCTCTCAGCTTTGGGATCTGACACCCTCTTAGGTAGGGAGTGTCAGAATTGAACTGAATTAGAGCACACCCACTTGGTGTCTGCTGGAGAATTGCTTGGTGGGAAAATACTCCTATACATCTGGTGTCAAAAGTATTGTACTGAGTGGTAAGAGGGAGTAGCAAATGCACTTTGATTTGGTTTTTCACATGTCACAGGTAAAAAATTAAAAACAACCATAAAAACTTTAATTCTTTTTTTAAAAAAATCCTTTAGCTCTCAAAGTATCTTTTCCTATTTCACTTTTGAAAATACTATAAGCAATGTAGCTTTTAGGCTAAAACAGATTCTATTATTATTTTTGATGCATGAGTATCATCATATTAATGCTAATTTGGGTTATATGTATTCATGAAGAGTAAACATCAGGCTTGTTTTAGTACCTGATTTAAGCCTGCAGCTGACTTTCAAATCAGAATTGTAAACCCTAAAAAACAGAGATATATGCATAGGACTTCAGCTTTAAAACACACGAGTAATTATTAGCAACGGAATCCATGCTGTTAACATTGGACAGTGTTTGAATGTTTTGTGATAATAGATAGGGTTGATTACTCCAGCCTCAAGTGGAAGCTTAGGAGGAAGAGCAGCAAATGGTAAATCTTTGTGGCAGTCCCTGGAGCATCGTTTCAGTTTGAGGCTCTGAACTTTGTGGGGTCTCAATCTTTTTTCCTTCCGTATTCCTTTCTGTGGCTTATTGTCATTATCATCATCATCATCATCATCATCATCATTAGTTCAGATATTGTCTGTTCAGAACTCACAGGTCCCCAGGGAGGATAGAGAGGAGCGAGTCCTGTTATAAGCGTGCTCACTGCAAACCTTTCACCTTGCTGTCAAGGTGACAAATGTTTGTCCTTAAGGGAACACTGGAGGTTAAATCACCAATGTTTTTCTCACTTATCTTCTTTCCCATACTATCCAAGCCCTTAGCCAAATCTGTAGCTAAAATAATTTCAAAAAATTAGGCTACTCTTAACCTTTATGGACCTTATTCATAGAGATATGTTTTGTGCAAGCTTAAAGTCTTCACTGTATTATATATTGCTGTCAAAACAAATAGAATTTGCTGAAAATACATGTTTATTTCAGGGATTATTCAGAAGGAAAAGATTTGGGAAAGAATCATTTAAATTTTGAGAGATTGCATTGGGAACTTTGCAAATACTATTGTGATAGGCAAACAATGTTATTTTTACAACATCAGCCTGTGTTAAGGGTATATACATCTTCACATAGAGAGACAACAAAACTTGTGTTCATCCTGGAGATAAGACTTGCTCTGGATTTTTTCATCTCTTTTTGACCTATTCCATTCCATTATCTACATAGTAGTTAAAATTATCTTGAAAGATACAAATTGACCGTGTCATTTTCTACTTAAAATCCTTCAGTGACTTTCTTGAGATAAATACCAAAGTCCTTTATGTGGCTTAAAAGATTCTGCATGGTCTATTCCTTGCCACCCTCTCAAGCTTCACCCTGTGCCACCTTCTTCACCAACAAGGCATCTGTCGTGAGGGCATGCTGACAGTCTCTCCAGTTCATTTATTCAACAAATAACTTTGCTGAGCCCCTACTCTGTAGTGTGGCTACGAAAATGTACCAAACAGACAACACTTGTGGAGCTTGCATTCTAGTGAGGGAATATAACAACTGAAATGTACACTTTTATAGTTAAAAATACGTATATATGTCGTATGGAGAGAAATGAAGTGTCAAAGAGATAAAACTAGAGGGGTTGCATTTTATTGAAAGGTGGTAGGTGACAGTATCATTTCCAAAAGAACGTTTGAGCATAGACTTGAAGGAGGTGAGAGAGAAAAACATGGGGATATTTGGGGAAATAGCATTTGTTTCATATGGAAAGAACTCAAAGTACAGTGGTATTGAGGTAGGAGAATGGCCAGAACAGAGAGGGCAATGAAGATGACTTCAGATATGTACTAAGGGTCCAGATTATAAAGTTAGGACCTTGTGGGTCATTGAAAGGACTTTGGCTTTAAATCCAAATGATATTTGCAAATTCTGAGCAGAGCAGTAACATGGTCTCTCTTAGTATCCACTCTGTTGAGAATGGACTATATAATTAAGGGCAGGAGCAGGAAAGACCTGCTAAGAAATGGTTGTGCTGGTTCAGTAAGGAGATGAACAGGGTGTTAGCTACTGAGCCAAGCTCTTTGCAACCTCAGTATATTCTCAGAAATTGCCCCCTGGATTGATTTTTCATCTCTTCATGGGGGCCGTATTCAGTGATCAATTTCTTATTCCCCAAATTTCAGCTTAAATGTTACTCTCTCTGAAAAGTGTTTCCTGCCCTTCTTTTCTAGTAGAGTATTCAGAAAGACCAGATTCTCTTTCTGAATATTCTCCTGGTATATAGTGTAGTTTCTTTAAAGCACCTATCAGAACTTTAAATAATTATTTGTGTAATTTTTTTGGATACCTATCTTCTATCTCCAGGAAGTAAGTTCTTAGAGAGCAGGGGCTGAGGCTCATTAATATCCTAGCAGGGTTCCTCAAACATAGTCAGGTGAAAAAATGAATGTGTTCACGCTTTCTAGCAGCTCAGGATTTTTTCTTTTAAACAACTCTCTAAACATTTCTTTACTATATTAAATAAAAATATTTTAAAGTACATCATATGCTCTCCAGTATTCTGAAATTCTCTGTGGTTTAGTCTTTTGTTGGTGGCAGTAATTGGTCATTACTCTATTGACAGTCATACTAGGCATTGACTCTCATGCTAACCATGCCGACATCTAACCATACTGAAGTGTTTGGAGTTTTTGCCTCCACGCTAAGTGACTCCTATGCCACAGTGCTTTTTGAGTTAGATTTGTCTTTGCTTTAATTTCTGAAATCTTCCTTGCTCTAAGCTAATAATTCTCACTCAGTTGTTTAGCCAAGTGTCTGCTCCATGCCAGATACTGGACTAGGTTCTGAATATACCTGAGAATAGGTAGAGTATGTCTTGGAGCAACCAATATTTCTTAATTTCTCTAGACTTGCAAAGTAGTTTGTTGGAACTGGGTTGAAAAAGTGATAGCTTCTGAGCAAGAGAGAGCCTAGGAAGCTTTGCTTTCTATTTGTACAGGGCTCTTTGTGGCTGTGTACCTAGCTAATTCGCAATCTATATTAGGTAGAAATGGGGTTAAAGTTGATCATACATATTCATACCACAAATAATTTTGTGCTAGATATTTTTAATATACTTGAGAAATAAACTCAAAATATTATACCTTAGTGATTTAATTACAGAAGAACTCTGCTAATCTTGAATGAGTTCATCTATTCATTAAATACTAGTGATTCCTTATATGTAAAGCATCGTATAACTTTCAAAACACTTTTATATATATGTTCTCAGATAAGGACCACACCTCTCCTGTGAGGCAGGTACAGTATTACTGAGACTCCAGTTTCCAGTGAGACTGCCTGGGTTTGGGTTTGTATCCCTTTACTGTGCCTCCATTCCCTGCATGAGAATATGATAGCAACTCTGTCAACCTTGTAGATGTTTGTAGGGATTAAATGAAGTATGTGGTGTTACATATTAACAGAGCATGGAAAATGGTAGTAAATATTAGCTGTTATTATTTTTGCCATTTAATAGATGATGAACTTGAGATTCAGAAAGGTCAAGTGGTTTGTCCAAGCTGGTAATTAGAAGAACCACAGCTAGAATCCAGTTTCTACTATTTCTTGACAGTTTACTTTCCATTATGTCATGTAGCTGAAGGAATTCCATTTTAAAACAGAGGTTAGTTCAAGTTACAGAAAGTAGTAAATGTTTGTTTCTCTTAAAATATTCTATAATTTGAATTTTTCGGTACTCAATCCTGACTCATTTTCTTTTTTTCTCTTGCTAATCCACACAAATGAGATTTCCTCTTCTGTTTATCTCTTCATAAAGTTTAGCCTTTTATTTCCTGGAAGCAGTCAAAAAAATTGAATATTTATTGAATTATTAAGCGAATCCTCCTCTTTGGAAATTGCTTAATTTCTTTCTATTGTTTTCTCAACAGTTCACTGTGTCCTATTTTTATTAGGAATGCGAATATTAATTCTGGGACTATTAAATTAAGATTTTTAAGGAGGTTTCTGCTCCTCCATCTGACTTTTGTTTTTGTTTTGCCCAGCTTCTACTACTATTTTACTTTCAGTAATGTACAGGTTTTTATAAAAGTAATGGCCAGAAATCTATGTAAGCTCTTAGGAAGTTTTCTCAGTGAGTTCCTGTTTTTTGAGATGGAGTCTTGCTCTGTCACTAAGGCTGGTGTGCAGTGTCACAACCTTGGCTCACTGCAACCTCTGCCTCCTGGGTTCAAGTGGTTCTCCTGCCTCAACCTCCTGGGTAGCTGAGATTACAGGCATACACCACCACACTTGGCTAATTTTTGTATTTTTAGTAGAGATGGGGTTTCACCATGTTGGCCAGGCTGGTCTCAAACTCCTGACCTCAGGTGATCCACGCACCTTGGCCTCCTAAAGTGCTGGGATTACAGGTGTGGGCTACTGTGCTCGGCATCACAGTGAGTTCTGAACATTGGTGAACTCGATGTCAGCCCCTGGTGGAATCTTACAATAGGCTAGAAGGGTTGTGGAAAAGACTTATGTTTGGTTCTGGGTTGTCATGTTTTTCAAGTGTCAACTCGGTGTCTTTTCATAGGGGCCCATGGGTATATTTGGGTCACCTTTATTGGAGCTTTATTTAATGCTCATTTATCTAGACATCTCTTTCAGCACAATGCTGCTGTTTCCTAGTCATGTTGAGGAGGGCAATTTGTGAGCTTTCTGGGAATTTACACTTTCCCTAAGGCTATACCTGAGCAAGCTATTGACTAGCCCCACTGTTTGCGTTCTGGACATTTCTACTTCTCCATCCCTTTCAAGCAAGGACCCTGGTATCTGACTTCCCCATCCTCCTCTTCTTTCACGTCTTTCTGAGTTTCTCCTCCTGCTGTTCAGAAGCATAGTGGGCTTGCTCCCTGGGCCATTAAAAGTTCCCTTGCATCACATCCTGAACTTTTTCACTCTATGTGGTCATGATTGATATTCAGCTCTACTGGATTTTACCCTTAATCTGTAATAGGAATTTAAAGACTTTAGAAAATTCCTTTTCTCTCTTAAGGATACTGAGAATCTTTTTCAAGACTTCCCTCTAGGAGCTCATCAGATAAACCTTACATGATTCTCAAAACTGACTAACAACTTTGATGCTATAGACCATGTTTACCCTACTGTGGGTGATACGCTTAATGGCTTAGCTTGAATGGAAAGTTTGCAAAGGTTAGTATTTACATTTGAATAAGAAAGCAAATGATATAGTTTAATGTTTTCATAATATTTCTGTTATAGGTTAGTTATTTTATGAATCTTTAATTCATCCTGAGTAGTAAATTAAAAATTATTAGGAATAAGAACCTGTAGTGAAGAAGCAGCTAGAGGTAAAATACTGAAAATCGAAAGCAGGAAAGGAGACAATAAAATGATGAAATACAAGTCTACGTTGATAGGTCCCTTTGGTTTAGAGACATATAGCCTTATCTATCTCACTAATCTCTGGAGATACTACAATATTATATGACAGAATGTGAAAGAATTTTTATATACAATTTTGATTGTAAGACATTAATAAATTATGTGAAACCTATTTTTAAAAAACAAGCTGAAGAAGATGATGTATATTTGAATGACACACTTAAAATAATTGGAATTGAAATGTCTTTGAATCTTAAAGGGGTCATCTTTGGCTATCTAAGAAAATCAGCTTATTTAGAAAATCAGCTTATGTATTATTCTGCAGTGATCCTAGATAAATGAACATTTTCTATATATATTTTTTCCCATATACATCAAATTTTGAAGAATCAATAAAGTTTTTAAAGGAATAGAGAAGTTTAAGAAGTCCTTTGGAGTTTCTTCCGATTCCGTCTGGTTGAAATTTTTAAAAATTTGTTTGTATAAGAAATATTTATTGAGTATTTACTGTGTGCTTGGAACTAAGCTAGACATTGAAAGTGGAGTGATGAACAACCAGATATGATCCTTCCCCAGATGGAATTTACATTCAAATAGGGAGGGAAACAGACAACAGATATAAAAATTACATTATAATTAAGGGCCATACAGGAAATAAGCAGCGAGTAAGTAAGAACAGTAAATTGTTCAGTTTTATTCTAGTTCTTCTCCCCCAACTGATCCCTGTTTTTCCTCCTCTTCTAAGATAATTTCTGTGTCAGAGAACTTAGCCTTTAAATGTTTTGCTTAAAACCTCCATATAAAAATGTGAGTCATTGACAGATTAGCTGAAGTCAAAAATTGGCTGATGCTTATGTTGATGTACATAAAATTTTAACTTAGGTCATGGTAGGCAGGCTAAGCTAGAAGAGCATAATTTTAATAACAATTTACAGTAACAAGCTTAGTAGGCATATTTGTGTGCTTTATAAATGTTATTATCATTACAGTTAATGGCTTTCTTTGCACCTAAAACAGACACTCATTGCAGAGCAAGTAGATGTTGTTATTTCTGTTATACATAATTAATACTAAGGTATGAAGAAGGTGTATGCTATAAAGAATAACATTAATTAATAACTTGTTTTAAAATTATCTCCTGATAAGATAAAGGAAAATACCTTTGAGAAAATCATGTGAATTACTCCCCATATCTTTTAGGCCAAGTAATTATATTCTATCACGTAATTTTTTTTTTTTGGCAAATGGACAGAGTAAAGATAAAAGATGACTGTAGAGATAACAGCATACTTCACAACCGACTGAAGCAGGTGTTAGAAATGCAGATGAAGTGTATTGACTACAGACTATACAAATTCGAAGTGAAAATGCCACTGGTCTGCATGCAGTGTTCTGCACATATGAAGTTTCAGGTAGTTAAATTATTCATTTTATTGTGTGGACTAGTTGAGGAGTAAGGGAAAAGGTGCCTTTTACATTTAAACTGTTATTTCCCTTCTTCCTTTTATCTGCACTTGACAAGCAAAATGAACTTCATTATGTAAGTTTTATTCCAGCAAGTGCATGACTTACATCTCTATATTTTAAAAAGTACACCTAGAAACAGATTACCTATAGGCTTCAGCGACAGTATAAAACAAGAGAAACTAAAAATTATTTTTCTTCTTCACTTTTAATATAATGAAAACCACTAAAGACAAATAAATATGAAAGTAGCTATCTAATCATCGTTACCATCACCCTCACCATGAAATATTTTTCAAATGCCTATATGTACATTACTCTGTGCTGGATTAGAAGATTTAAAAAAATAAGCCATTCTTTCTGGCTTATAATTCAAAAGTCCTCAGTGTGTTTTATTTAAAGACAAAACAGATACTTACAAATATTTAATATGGTCCGGGTGCTGTGGTCCCAGCACTTTGGGAGGCCAAGACTGGAGGATATCCTGAGATCAGGAGTTCAAGACCAGCCTGGCCAACATGGTGAAACCCCATCTCTACTAAAAATACAAAAATATGGAATTTCAAGGCAGTCTTATTTTAAGGGAAATGTCACAATTCCTGAATTGTTTCTTATTTTGCTCATTTTGTTTTTCTGTCTCATGATCTGGTTGACCTTGCTATATGGCACCATAATGGTCTATAGAGGTTAACATGAGTATAAAAATACCTGCTTTTGGGGAACTCAGATCTCTTCAAGGCATCTAAAGAAATTTGACACATATTGAAGAGGGAAACAGAAGCAATCCTCATTTTAAAGGTGAAGAAGGCCGGCGTGGTGGCTCACACCTATAATCCCAGTACTTTGGGAGGCCAAGGTAGGGAATCACCTGAGTCAGGAGTTCGAGACCATCCTGGCCAAAATGGTGAAACCCCATTACTACTAAAAAAAAAAAAAAATACAAAAATTAGCTGGGCATGGAGGCACACACTGTAATTCCAGCTACTTGGGAGGCCGAGGCAGGAGAATTGCTTGAACCAGAGAGGCAGAGGTTGCAGTGAGCTGAAATCACATCATTGCACTCCAGCCTGGGCAACAGAGCAACATTTCAAAAAATGTATTTTATTTATGTTATTAAAATATATACATAAAGGCGAAGAAGCTATGAACAAGATATGCCTTAAAAAAATCTTCATTAAGATTCAAGGTTATGGAATTACTGAAATTTTAACTCAATATACAAGTGTGTAGGTTTAAAATGTTTTTCTTTTGGCTCTTAGGACAGAGGGCCTCAGAATACAACAGGCTTGGATTAGAATCCATCCTTGGGTGCATGCTAGTTTATCCATCCTTGATAAACTAGGTAACTTTGGACAACTTAATATCCTTAATCCAAATTTGTGTGCTTTATAAATGTTATCAGTCATTACAGTTAATGGCTTCCTTTCTTTGCACCTAAAACAGACACTTATTGCAGAGCAAGTAGATGTCTTTATTTCTGTTATACACAGTTAATTCTAATGTTTGAAGGAGGTATATGCTCTAAATATAAAATGAAGATAATAATCCTATTGTTAGGGATCTTTGTGATATTAAATTTAGAAGAGTGGGCCTGGCTCATTTAAGGAAGTCTGTGTGTGTCTACTTTCCTTTTAATTAGAGCAGTAGCTTTCCTTGCCTAAAATCCTGCCTATGCTGTATTCTCATTTTAATTTAATAGGACCATTTAAAAAGCTGTAGAACTGCATTTGAGTGTTCATATAGACTTTTTGTCTGTTTAAGTTGGCTTTGTAGCTTGAGATTTGGGGAATAGTTTTGAGATTTATTGCCTTTAATTGGCAGACTGATAAAGGGATTAAATTATTAGATTTGGGATCAGAATATCTTAGTTTATTTCCTGACTCTCTCTCTAGTAGTACTAATGTTAGGACTGTAGACAAATCATCTAATTTATTTGACCTCTATTTTCTCATCTATATAGTGGAGAAAAAAAATAATGCTTTACCTTTCCAACCTTGCTGAATTACTGTGAGAATCAGATAATATAATGTGTGAGAGATAATTTCTGACCATTAAATGCCCTTAAAAACTTAGATAAACTGGGCCGGGTGCAGTGGCTCACGCCTGTAATCCCAGCACTTTGGGAGGCCAAGGCAGGTGGATCATGAAGTTAAGAGATCGAGACCATCCTGGTCAACATGGTGAAACCCTGTCTCTACTAAAAATACAAAAAATTAGCTGGGTACAGTGGCGCGTGCCTGTAATCCCAGCTACTCAGGAGGCTGAGGCAGGAGAATTGCCTGAACCCAGGAGCCGGAGGTTGCGGTGAGCTGAGATTGCGCCATTGCACTCCAACCTGGGTAACAAGAGCGAAACTCCGTCTCAAAAAAAAAAAAAAAAATTAAGTAAACTATTATCATCTGCAATTTATCATTATTGAATATACCATGTGTGCCTCCTTCCCATTGGAAGGCACAATTATCCTATGAAATGTTAAGATTAATTGCTTATTTCCTCAGCAAAGGATATCAATTTTTATAATCCATTACTAGTAAATTAAGCCTAATAATTTGCTATCTAACTCAGTTATGAAATTGATACCATTAAAAGTCTTCAACCCATGTAACTATTCAACACAGGATTAATTCTACCATACACACTTATAGCTTAAAATTTATTTCACATATAGGACAACAACTCCATTTCTCAGGTTCTTGACTAGTTACCACAGCATGGCTTAACCCAGCATAAAATAACTCTTGTTTCTTATTAGTTCACAGATATGCTATTTCTCCATTCTAAAATTAAAGTATAATTTACATACAGTCAAGTCATCCCTTTTTTGGATACAGTTCTGTAAGATTTGATAATTGTTTAATACATAACCACCACTGTGATCAAGATCTAGAACATTCCATCACCCCCAAAGTTTCCCTGTAGCCCTTTGTAGGCAATGCCTCTATCCCCCTCCCTCCCTCCCAGCCCTTGGCAACCACTAATCTGTTTTTTTGTCCCTTTAGTTTTGCCTTTTTCAGAACATCCTATACGTTGAATCATACAATATGTACATTTTTGAATTTGACAGTATGGCATTTTTTTTAATGTGCCATATTAAATAGCATTTTTTTTCCTATTTGGAAGCAAAAGTGTTATTGCACTTATTTTTTAAAAAAGATTTCCAAAGTTGCGTTTTTTTGGAGTATGCTTTTTATTTACTGAGAAACACTATTTAATATTTTTGACTTCTCTATTTATAGATAGCTTCAGAGTACCTAAATATTCCCAAGACTTTGCATATACATACCCATTTAAAAATTCCTCTTTCTCTGTTTCCTATACACCGCAAAAAAAGTTAAATGATCTTTTAGAATGTCTGAAATATATTTGTTCCCATATTTTTGGTTCAGAGTTTTTGTTTTCTAATAACCAACACCCTTGAATATATGAATTTACTATGCCTCTAGGAATTTCCACTTAGCTGCAGGATTAACAACCAGTACTGCCATAATATGTTGAAATTTTTAGGAGACTGCAATTGTGAGCCATGAAGAATGCAATAGAGATGATTAGCATTAAAGCTGATGCCACCCCTGTAAGGCTTAAAGTGGTTTAGATATTAATAGACACTAAAGCATTAGAGAATACGGGACGAATAAGAGGGTTGATATTCCTACAAAGCTGAGAATTATAGGATGCCTCTGAGAAAAAACCGACTTAAAATATTCCCTTTATTAGTGTGCATCAGTCTACTTTGTATTGTTGAACAACAGGCCCAAGATCAATCATTGTCTGCTTCCCATTTTCAAAGTAGACAGTTGTTGATCTTGGGTCTGATGTTCAACAACATGAAGTCTTAAGCTCTTTCCGTCTCTCTGCTCTGTTATTCTTAGCTGTTGGTGTTTTTTTTTTTTTTTTTTTTTTTAGACAGAGTCTTGCTCTGTCACCCAGGCTGCAACCTTCACCTCCAGGGTTCAAGCAATTCTTGTGCCTCGGCCTCCCGAGTAGCTGGGACTAAAGGTGTGCACCACCATACCTGGCTAATATTTTGTATTTTAATAGAGACAAGGTTTCATCATGTCGCCACCAGGGAAGTCTTGAACTCCTGAGCTCAGGCGTTCTGCCTGAGAATCTGTCCACCTCGACCTCCCAAACTGCTGAGATCACAGCCATGATCCACTGTGCCCGGCCAGGTATTGGTCTTTTATCCTCATGCTTTGTTACTTCATGGTGGTGAGGTGGTTGTTGAGGTTTTAGGCAGTGTATTTTTTTTCAAGGTAGGAAGAAAGGGAAAAGGCACTGCTGGTAAGCTTTCCTCTTATTTCTGTCCTTTTATATGTAAGAACAAGCATTTCCAGGAGGCTCTCAGCTGACTTTCCCTAATGTTGCATTGGCCAGAGCTGGATTACTGCTAGCTGTCAGTAAAGGAGAGAAATTGAGTGTCTATCAAAGGGAACAGAATTTGGCTTAGAACCATGCTTTCTGACTGATGTTTTTCCCTTTATGGCACGTGTAGGACATGTTAACATTTGTTATATATCCTGAGGGTGAGCAGAATGCTTCTGCTAATCTAGGCCCAGCCCTTCGGCTCTGAGAGTTAAGGGAATCAATATCTCAGCTCTCTGTCATGTATTTGAGGCACACATTACTTGGAAATGTGACTGGTTTAGACTAACTAGACTAAGATTGAGTCATATCCTAGATTGGGCATATTGTTGTCCCAAAGAAAACAGAGTTCCATGGACATATAAGAGGGTGGGAATGGCTATAAAGTGGGCAGTTAATAGTCTGGCAGAGTAGCTGTTTGTTTAAAGATTATCTTTGATTTTAGAAAATGCTGTATTTGGATTTGAATCAGTGTGTATCTGTTACTCTCAGAAGTCACCTTTTTCCCCTTTAATAACGAAACTTCTGGAGTGTGGGGGAAATGGGAGTTGTTCAGTGTATATAAGGTTTTAATTATCTGCTAACGTTCTAGAGATCTTTTGTATAACATAATGCCTATGGTTGACAATACAGTATTGTGTACTTCAGAATTTATAAAGAGTGTAGATCTCATGTTACATGCTCTTACTACACGAGCAACAATGAGATACAAGGAAACACTGAGAAATGTTGTATGTATCTATTAACTTGATTGTGGTGATGGTATCATGGGTGTTTTCATATGTTCAGACTCATCAAACTGTACACATTAAGTATATGCAGTATTTTACGTATCAATTATACCTCAATAAAACTGCTTAAATATTGTGAAAGAGGATTAGAGTTGGAAAGTTGACTTTTCTCAGGAATACTTTCAGCCTCACTTGCCATAGTCTGACTTCTGTGTACAATGAGATATCTTGGGACTCTGAAAAGATAAAGTGAGAGGTAGGAAAGAGCCCATCACCAAAATGAGTAGGATGTACATAAGAGAGACCAGAATTGCACACCAAACCTATTTTTTGTTTGTTTGTTTGAGATAGAGTCTTGCTCTGTTGCCCAGGCTAGGTTGCAGTGTTGTGATTTCGGCTCACTAAAACCTCCACCTCCCTAGTTCAAGCGATTCTCCTGCCTCAGCCTCCTGAGTGGCTGGGATTACAGGTGCCCGCCACCATGCCTAGCTAATTTTTATGTTTTTAATAGAGACAGGGTTTCATCATGTTGGCCAGGTTGGTCTCAAATTCCTGACCTTAGGTGAACCTTCTGCCTCCACGTCCTAAAGTACTGGGATCACAGGTGTGAGCCACTGCACCTGGCCATGCACAGTAAACTCTTAAGGAATGATCCTAGGAACTAGGCATTGAGCAGATAGAGGGTGGTTGGCTTCTGATATTTCAAATTGGTGCGAATGTTCTGGCAAATCCTTAGGTCTCCGATATAATTAAACAGGACATTCCATTTAAGTTGTTCATAGCTGAAAGTGGAGATCAGAACATGGCAAGGCTTTCCCATGCAAAGTACCATTAAAGAGCTTACAGATGAGGACGTGGAACTTTAGGTCTTTTATGCTCCAAAATAAATAGATGGAGTGCTTAAGGTAATAACAGGAGATTTGTTTATATATTAGGTATTCAGTGATAGGCTTAAAAGCAAAATTTTTAAAAACTCAAAAATATAACCAAAATTGCTTTAGAGTCAGCCAAGAGTTCCTTAGCCTGGGGACCTGAGATCCCAATAACTTATAGAAATTTACCTTCAAAATTCTATAAAATTCTATAATTGTATATGGGTATTCTTGTGTTTTTATTTTATTTGTTTTGTTTTAGAAAGAAAGGCTATAGTTTTCATTTAATTTTCAATGAGTAAGAGCTGAGAATCCACTGAATGCTTCACTAACCTAGACGGGAAGCAGTTTTCCAGATCTTGTAAGTTACTTTAAGAGAAGTACAGCTCCCAATTGTTATATGAGCTGATATGATCTATTTAAAGAGTAATCTTCCTTTGCTGTGAAAGTTGCTTTGCAATACTTTTCAAAATGATTTTTTTCTCCAAAATACCTATTAGTCTTGGATCCAGAAATTCAGTTTTTCTCTCGAAGACTATCAAATACATTCTATAGAATGAGCAAAATTATGCATTGTCTTGTAAGTGGTATTGCAAAGGAGCAAAAAAAAAAAAAAAAAAAAACCCTCTTCTTTCTGCCTCCAAGATTATATAGCATTAAGAGTTAGTTAAAATAATTAAATTCTTAATTATTTACTAGTCCTTCCAGAATTTGAATGTCCAAGATATTTGTATATCTACTCCATTAGACTTTTAATCATAACACAATATTACATGCATGGTAGATAGACAGGTAGAGAATGAGTTTTTCTCAATTATAAAATACTTCTCAGTTCTTCATTGCCTTCACAGTTACTCCTGTCCTTTAGATCTGTGTGTTTAAATAATTTTTTCCTCATGGATAAAACTGACAGTGTTTTCCAAATTGATTTTCTATCTGTAATATTCCAACTGTATTTCAAACCTCATTAAAGCCCTTTTCATCATTTCTCTGACTTCATTAGTTATGGCAGCATCTCCAAATCTGGTTTTCTCAGTAAATTTCATTATTGTGGTACCAATTTATTATAAAATGATCAGAGAAGTAGGAGGGAGTGGGGAGGAATTGACGTATGAGGACAAAGTGAAAGATTAGGACTCTTTGGCCTAGAAAGTAGAAATCTGTCAAATCATGAATGGCATAGATAAGGTGAATATGGACCAAGATGGTAGATCTGTAAAATACAAAGTTGAAGGATCATTCTGGAAATTTTCTTAAAATATAAGTAGAGCCACTAAGCAGAGGCAGAAGACCAGTTTTAAAAGGCTTTGGGTGAATTTATTTCAGAACCAGTGAGAAACAAACCAATAGTAAATCTTCCTGTAAACTGAGCAGATCCTAATTGATTGTAAGTATTATTCTGATAAACATGATTTCTTGTTTTTCATCATGTTCTCCAGGTCACTTGTTAGTAACAGTATTTTGCACTGGTTAAGCAAGATGGGACCTGACCTAGAAAGATAATTCCTAGGCTGTTTTCACATGAAATGCATAACAAAACTGGCAGTAACCGAAACCACTGCAATGTGTATCAGTAAAGATTACATCTTTAGTTTATTTTTACAGTGAAATATCAGGGAAGTGATTTATATTCAAAGTTTATGTAACAAAGAAGCAACATATAAGCCAGGTGTGGTGGCTCACACCTGTAACCCCAGCACTTTGGGAGGCCAAGGCAGGAGGATTGCTTGAGGCCAGGAGTTCAAGACCAGCCTGGGTAATACTGCGAGACCCTGTCTCTACGAAAAGTAAAAAAAAAAATTTAGAAAGAAGTAACATATAGATGAGGATGTTTTTATCTTTAGTATATAAGCAACTCTTACAGATCAAGAAACAATTTTATATACCCATAGAAAAAGATCTTAAACTGGCCGTACACACACACACATATACACACACAAATAAATGAGCAGCAAACCTATGAAAAGATGTACAATTGTATCAGTAATCATATCAGTACAAATAAAAATATTTTCCATCTAAAAAATTAGCAAAGTTCAACAAGAGTCACAAGACCTATCATTGGCGACAATGGAAAGACATAGAAATTCATACTGTTGGCTCTAATCTCAGCACTTTGGGTGGCCAAAGCAGTTGGATTGCTAGAGTCCAGGAGTTCTAGACCAGCCTGGGCAACCCGGGGAGATCCCATCTTTACAAAAAAACTTAAAAAATATTATCCAGGTGTAGTGGTGCTCCCATCACCCCAGTTAGTCAGGGGGCTGAGGTGGGAGGATCACTGGAGCCTGGGTGGTCATGGCACGCCACTGCACTCCAGCCTGGGAGACATGGCAAGATTGTGTCTCAAAAGAAAACAAAAACAAAAGCACACTGTTAGTGGGTGTGTAAATAGGGATATTCTTTCTAGTTGATAGTTTAGCAATGTAGATAAAAACGGAAAACAAAGTAACAATAGCAGTAATAGTAACATCTATCAAAACCATCATGGATTTGGTGCTGTGCTGTACACTTGCATGTACTGTATTCTTTTCACACAATAATTTTTTTTTTACTCCTATATTAGAGCTATAAAAGCTAGGACTCAAAGAGTTTGGATTTTCTTCCCCCAGGGTAATAACAGCTATTAAGTGGTGAAGTCAAGATTTAAACTTAACATCTTTCTAGCTTCGGATTTCACAATGATAACTGCTTTGCTGTTCAGCTTGCTTTTTGTGGATCAGCTCCATTTCTAGGAATTTATGTCAGAAAGACAATTAAGTGCCCAAATTGCACACCTAAGCATGTGATAGGCTTTCATAGTTAGGTGTGAAGTATATGTGCAGGTATATGAAATGTAGCCTTGGGTAGTTAGTTGGAACTGAGACTACTCAATAAACATGAGAACCTGAAAGATGCTCTCTCAGGGAAAGCACTACTAGAAAAACTGTATTTATTGGCCAAGGTAAGTGATAGTGTCATCTTAGTCTGGGACTTTGAATGGGAGAAAATAAGTTTCTTGGGGAAAAATGGAAACTCTGCATCTTACACTGTTTTCATCAGACTAGCAGCTCGAGTCTAGAAATTAATGTTAAAACTAGTTTCAGACAGAGTTTCAGAAAGAAAATGAGAAGTTTCCAGAATTACTAGAACATGAATCCTTAGATTGAAGAAGTTTGCAGGTCCCAAGCAGGTTAAGTTTAACTAAATCTGCACCTATATAGATCATAATAAAACTTCAATATAATAAAGACTACTACATTAATTGCTACTAGTAGTAATAACAAACACTTAGATAGAGGTTTCTTTGTGCCAGGTACTCTTCTAAGCACTTCATATATACCAACTCATATATTTGTAGACATTAACTCATTATTATTCTCATTTTCCTGAAGAGAAAAGGCACAGAAAAGTTAGAAAATTTTTCCAAGCTAGTCTGTGGTCAAGCTGGGATTTGAATTCAGACAATCTAGCTCTTGAAACTGTGCCCTTAACTACTATACACACTGTTCAAAGAAAAAATCTTCAGGTCAAACAGAGGGAAAATACAACTTTCTAAAAAACGACAACCACAGCAAAAACAATTAGTGTGATAGCTACCTTCTCTAAAGCAGTAATAGAGCCCTCCCCCCCAAATTGAATGTCTTCAAGAGGAAATGAAGTTAGAAAACTATTGCTAGCCTAGATTATTGCCAAATAGACCATCATTCAAGAATGGGGGTGAGCTCTTCCTCTACTTATTCCTCTTCCCTACCCCCTTTTTTTCTCTTTCCTTTTTTTTAAAACATGTTTTTTGTTTCCTTCCCTCCCCTTGAGGCAGCCAGGGTTGGGGTGGCCTGTGGGGTCAAGGCTGAGGAAGCCGTTAGGACCAGTGGGGTGTACTGGGCTCAGGAGGTGGTCAGGGCTGAAGAGGTGACTAGGTTGAAGTCTCAGGAGGTGGGTAAGACTAAGGAGGCAGTTGAGGCTGATAGGGCCAGCAGATTGGTTACATACAGGAGGTATGAGGAAATAAGTTAAGGGTAATGGGAGCCTGGCTTCTCTCTGTTGAAGAAGTGAGTTATGAATATGGAAAGGGGGAAGGCTAGCATATGTATTGTGGTATTGACTGAAATTAGAGGTATCAGTATGGCCTGATGTTTTAAAGATATATGTAGATAAAGATAAATAAAATAGATAAAATAGATACCAGTGTGTGTGTGTATACATCTTTCCAACCTGTGCCCACTCAAAGGCCTAAAATCAGTTTTACCCCAGTAGCAATAAGAGTACCTAGCATGCTGGATCTTGGTTTCTAGATGCTATTCTCCATCACTGGGGTATCATGTCTGCAACTCACTCTCAATTAGGTATGAAGATAATAATTGGGTGGGTATATGTATACACTTCTTGTAATGGTGGTGTAGATGTAAAATTTTATTCCATTTAAAACAGATTTAATACCTAGGTTTTAAAAATATATCATAAATTTATTTGGATCTAATTTTTAGTTTAGTTGACCTATGTGAATTTGGGCAAGACTCTTATCTCTTTTTGTTCACTGCTTCCTTATCCATGGGCAACTCAGGATTGTTCAGGAGCCAATCTGAAAAAAACATGAAAAGCCTAGGTAGAGGTACCGGCATGTAAGAGACGTGCAATAAGTGTTGCCTTCCCTCATTTTGTTCTTTATTTCTTCTCTCACCAGCGTGGTTATGCAGGTCTCCTGGGCATTGAGAAACACAGAGCTTATTAATAAGTACCCATAGCAAGAGGGCTGTGTCTTTGCCCCTTTGTTCATATCTTGCCTCTCCCTTTGTATCTCATTCTTACCTTCATTTCTGTAATTAAGTCATCCATCATCATCCAGAAGATGAACCAAGTCAAATAGTAGTAACCATAATTTCAGAAGATGGTGGGGATAGGATTGTGGAGCACTGTGGCTTACTGAGGTATCATCAGCCAGTGTAAATCAGGAGATCAGAATAGAGAAGGTGTTTCCAACCTGAAGACTTTTATCATCTGCTGTCAGAGTAGCTTATGATCTCTCAGAAAAATTCTGATTGATCATAGCTGAATGACTTCAGCTGATGCTCCTCTCTAATTCCTTACTCAGGAAGCACACTTTAGCTGTTCTGAGTCTTAGGGCCATCCAGTTTGCAGGTTTTTTTCTTTCATTGATATCTTCATTTATCTTTATTTTTTACTTTGTTACTTTGCGGGTATTTTTCTTATTGCCAATTTTCTTTACACTTTTATATATAAGTAGATAGTCCCTAAATGCCAACATACATTTTATGTCATTTTTAGTACATGCAGACTCATTTATATTTATTTTGTATTCTTCTTTTCATGTCTGCAAGATCAATTTGTTCTTTAAGTAAACAATGTATCTGTGGGGAAGGTAGAAGCCCTTATCAACACACTATTCATTGATGTCTATCATCAAATGGTGAGTATGTCCAGAAGGACCTGGAGCTTAGCCTACTTTCTGGTTCCTTGGGACCAAAAAAATCTTGTGGAAAAATTCCACAAGTCTCGGATGAAGGTTCTGCTCCGTTGTAAGAACTCAAGTGCTGAAATTCAGAGCCAATATCCTTAGTTCTCTTCTAATTACTACCACAGTGCCTCACATCTAATAGATGTTCAGAAAACATTTGAATAAGTTACTCAGTAAGTAATTCAAGATCCTGCTTTTCATCCTAGATATTTGTACGAAAGCCTAAGAACCAGAATAGGGTGACTGTGAACTTCTACTGGATCATGCTCATGTAACACCTCCAAAGTACCCCTTCAGCCACTGCCCTAAGTTTCTGCTCTTCTTTCAAGCAAAATTTGAAACAACCATTCCAATTTCTGCTTTTAACAGTGCCACCCCCACCCCACACCTAATTTAATCAAGCCTCCCTAGCACTCTACTCAGCCCTTAGCTCTGCCCTTATCAAGGCCACCGGTGACTTCTATCTTCCAAATCCATTGGTGATTTTTCTGTCCTCATCTTACAAAAACACTTGGCAATACTAGACACAATTGATCACTTGCTCCTTGCAACATGTTTCTCTTTTCATTTCCATGATACCTCCTTCTCCTGGGGTTTTTGTCTACTTCACTGACTGCTCCCCTTCTCAATTCCCTCATAGATTCTGTGACCTCTAAATGTTAGAGGGTCTCAGGTGTGGGAGTGGGTCTTGGCCTTTATTCTGTCTACAATATCTTCCCAGGAAAATTCATCCAATCGTCCAATCCTGTGGTTTTATGTGATATCAAAATGCTTGTGCTGTGCCAATTGATATCCTCAGCATTGATTTTTTTCTTAAATCATTCTTATACATCAAAATGCCTATTTGATGTTCCATCCTAGATATCTAAAAGGGTTTTCAAGCTTACCGTGCACAAAATAGAAGTTTTGATCTCACCATCCTATAACTGCTTCTTCCTCTATATTTCTTAATTCAGTAAATACCTTTCCCCGTTACATGGGCTTAAAAATGTTCCTTGATTTCTCTTTCCATTGTCTTCCCCTCCCTAATTTATCAGAAAATGCTATTGGATCTATTTTCAAATTGTATCTTGAGTTTATCAACTTCTCTTCATCTTCATTATGACTATTTAAATCAAAGATGCCATTAACTCTTGCCCATTGTGCTGTAATTATTCCCTAATTTGTCCACCTCCTTCTACTCTAATCCCCCTAAAATTGTGACTCCACACATTGGCTATAGTAATATTTTAACAATATAAACTTTACATTGTATTCCTATACTCTCTCCTAATTCTTTCTTGGTGGTAAAAACCTTTCTTGTCTTCCTGTTGCCCTTAGGATAAAATCTAGACTCCTTATCCCAACCAGTAAGCAGTGTTATCCAGCCCACCCTTCCTCTGTGGCTCCACCTTATGTTTCACTCTCCATACTCAGCTCACCACAGCAACAAAGATTTTCTCCCCTCAAGGATTGCAAGCCTGTTTTCTCCTCATGGCGTTTGTACTAGCCACTCCATGTGTCTCCAACATTCTTTCCTCAGATCTTCACTAAATTGGCTACTCTTGTCACTCCAGTGTCAGCTCAAATGACAGCTCTTCATTGGCCTTCACTGAATACCTCCCTGCTACTCTCTATCACATTATCCTGTTTTATTCTCTTAACAGCCAGGTTACTACTATCAAAAGTTAATCTTGTTGATTTCCCTATTGTCTGTCAATCTTCACTAGAATGTAAGCTCTGAGAAAGTAGGGTCCTTGCCTGAATTTTTGACTCCAATTCCTCTGCTGCTTACACAGTTCCTGGCACCTACTGTGTGCCAAATATCTGCAAAATAAATGAACCATTTTCCAGGATTCAGCTAGAGCAAAACCACTGGGACTTTGGGAGTCTTACCAGTCGCGGGTCTGTGATACCGAGTCACATGCAGAGTTTCTCTTTTCCCACTTTGGCTACTTTTTCTCTCCATTCTTTTCTCCATTTTCAGGATGGACTTGTCTTTTGTTTTTGTCTCTCAAAAGCCTTTACAAAGCCATATTTTATTCTTCTTATCTTTTGACATCACCCAGAGATTCTTTCTGAAGCATAGAAATTCCAGCATGCTGTGGTCCATAAGTCTGTTTCTTATTATCTCAAATTAGAGGACTTCCTGATCACTGGTCCTAGGCTTGTCTACTTTTCTTATAACCAATGTTCCACAGTTGGTAAGAAGTTGATGGAATATAGATTTTCCTTTGGTGTTTCTGGTTTTCTTGATCTTAATTTTTTTTCTCTGACTTCTTTTGTGATGAAGAATCTTTTTTATACCACTTCTCTAACTGTATCTTTAACCAGAAAGATAACTAAATATTTAAGCTATAATGGATACCACACATTAATTTTCTGTGTATGTATAAGTGTATGTATATAGTAGTGTACATAATTATTAACTTTCTAATGTGGCTTTTCCTTATATCCTAATTGACACTTTATTGCCAAAATAAATGTCCAATCATAGGATACTGACTTATGTAAGAGATTTATCTGTTTTTTTTAGTACACAATAGCATATTTTTCCCTATTCATTCAGTCATTCACACACATATCCACATATTTTCAGAAATTTCAAGATACTCCTAAGAGTTAATGTGTTCTGATTATATGATGTGGCAGAAAATTCCAATGCTATATCAATAGCTCTTTGGACACTTGTGACATTATATGCACCTGGGCTGCCTGAAGAGCTAACTTTGCTTTACAACTTCATGTCTTAATCTTCTGGTCCCCAGAGTCTTTGCCCAAAATGAACAACTTCTTTCATTATTGCTTTATCTGGTTTTTCTTTCAGCTTTAGTTTACACACTTGTTTTGTATTGTTAAATCACACCCCAGAGAATTCTTAAAGGTGTTTCTTCTGCTCTCTTGTTTTGAAGTCACGTCAAATTTACTCACTACACAAGGACTGCTTGGGCATCCTGTTGCAGTTCTTTATTGGCTCTTGAACAGCTTATAGACCTCATATTTCAACACCACTTCAGTGTGAGTGGACTAGCCATATTGAAGGAATTGTGTGTGAATAATCTCACCCTGCAATTTAAAGTTCACGAGTGACATTAATGAGAAGTCCCATTAAACAGGATCTGAAGGAAAGCTTCAAGCTCTCCACCTGCTAAAAGTCCCATGCAAACTATCCCTGGTACAGACTGGGACACAGTGATGGTTTCTTAAGGATTTTGTCCCCAAAGTACAAATGAGGAAGGTTACCAGTGATCAATTATATATGTCATTGGGGATGTGTTTCTAAAGTAGACCTATTTTATCCTGAAATTCTTGGATAATTTTGGTGTTGTTTTAGTTAAGTTGGAAGAAATTCCCAGACGTCTGAAAACTTTTCTGACCTTATTTTAGTTGACAAGTAGTGTGCAAGTGGCCCTGGTTTAAAATGAGTATTATTTAATCCACAGTAAATCATCTTTTAGTTCTTACATCAGTCTTAACTTTATTAAAGTCAAAAGTAATGTTTGGGAGAGTAAAATCATAAATATCGTAAATGTGATTCATAAATACTTAAAAAAAAAACAGAGCTCCTGGTTGAATAGAAATTCCACTTAGAATTGTAGTTTATCTTTGAAAGAAAAACTTCTGGGATTGAGGGTAAACTGGTTTTAGAAAAGAAATCAAATGTTATGGAATTTGAAAATCTCATTTGGCATATATTAGATTAATACCCCGTAAAAGCCCAAAGTCTGAATTCAGTTAACAGAGTGTTTGACTTAATTCTCATTTCTTTGTCTCCGTTTCCTTTTGTTATTTGTGTTTAAATCTTTGTGACTTTTTCTTGTATGGGTTTAAACATATTGTACTGAATTTCTAAAGGGGCTGGTCCCTCATTGCTTTTTTCTCAGTGATTTTTAAAGGAAGTAATGGTATGGAATTTGTGTGTATGTGCAATTACTCTTTTTCTGAATATATATAATCCCACAATTGTATCAATGTACATTTTCTTTTTTGCTCACAAATCAGCATGGATTTAAAAATTTGGTATGTAAAGAGTAAGGTTGATAAGGCCTTTTCATGTATTTGTATCCTAATGTGTTTTTATTTTTTAAAAATATGCTGCAACTGATTGAACTAAATTTGATTTTGACTTGTTCCACACCACAGTAATTCCTTCAAAACCATGTCAAGATGCAGTATATTTAAGGTGATGTCAGCAACAATTCCTTTTTTATTTACAGTAATATAATCTAAAATTATCAACCTTTTCTACT
Organism: Callithrix jacchus; assembly: GCF_049354715.1. NCBI lineage: Eukaryota > Metazoa > Chordata > Mammalia > Primates > Cebidae > Callithrix > Callithrix jacchus. The sequence continues at coordinate 50,584,373 of NC_133504.1, forward strand.
TTCATCAGCTTTTGACTTTCATACTGTAATGTACAAAATAATTTATTTTATTTAAAGCTCTCAGTAAAATGTCCATCACTGGAGGGAGAATTTTATTTAAATATGCTCTTTCCACTAAAATAGACTTCTCTGTGAGTGTCTTTCTCTCCATGTTCTGAAACCTTTGAATTTACTTTGGTTTAATTAGTTATTCCTTTATTTGAAAGCTAATGTAATGCTCCCATTTTGTAGTCAAAGAATTGAACCAAGCAGCATGATTCATTTAGGGAACAAAATGTCAGATGATACCAGAATCTAGTTACCTTATCAATCCTCTTCAGATAGACATCATTAAGCAACCTTTTATATATGTCTCAGCCAGAGAGAAGAAATAATTAATGTGGGAAGGATGTGGAAGAAAAACCTTGTAGATTGTCATATAATGAGAGCAATCCATGATACATACATTTAAAGAAAGAAGAATGATCAGTGTCTCAAATTCAAAGGCTAACTTGGCTTACTTTTATGAGGACATCTCATTGATTTTTATGAATGCTAAGTTCTATAAAGTCCAAACTGAACAAAGAAAAACAAATGACATATATGGTTAAATACAAGAACTATGTGTGGGACTGATTTGGGGGATAGAAAATACATTGAAATATTGAATAAACAAAGTAGTAACACTCCTCTAGCAAGACATTCATGCTATGTAATATATATATATACTTGTTTTCATTTTCATTTATGTTATTACATTTTAATACTAAAAAAAGCATGTCTGATAGTGTATGTTGGGAGCAAATATATGTATCAGCATCTGACTCCAGTTCACTCACAAGCAGCCATGTCAGTTATTTATGCAGTGAATTGTTCTATTAGGTGCACCATTATGAAAAGTGCTGGGGAAGGAACGGTTACAAAATATAATCAGATGTAAAATCTGCCTGAATGAACTTCTGCTTTAAAAAGAAAGCTCTGTACACATAAATCTATGAAACACAAGATAGGAGCAACTGTATGGTTTTTTGTTGGTTTGTTTTGAGACAGGGTCTTGCTCTGTCACCTAGGATGGAGTGCAGTGTCATGATTATGGCACATTGCAGCCTGGAACTTCTGGGCTCAAATCAGTCTTCCTGCCTCAACCTTCTGAACAGCTGGGACTATGTTCTGGCACTATGTTAAACATTGCCTGGCTAAGTTATTTATTTATTTGCTTATCTTTGGTAGAGATGGGGGTCTTGCTATGTGGCTGAGCTGGTCTTGAACTCCTGTTCTCAGGTAGTCCTCCAGCCTCCACCCCTGAAGGTGCTGGGATTATAGGCATAAGCCACCATACCCAGCCAAAACTGCAATTTAATAGGGAAGCATGTAATAGCAGGACAGGTGTCATAGAAACATGAGTGAGAGTTCAGAGATTTAGAAGGGAAAAACGGAGGCTATCAGGGAAGGCTTTATGGAACAAGTAGAAATGTTTTGTTTCTTATAGCTGAACAAAGATCATGTATTTCTAAAAAGGCATGAGTTTACGAATAGAGAATATTCATTTTATACCATATGAATAAGAATATGGAGAAGTATGATCCCATGGATGAGGAAAAGGACTTAGAAGAAAGATATATTTGAATCTTTTCTCATGTCTTCCATATTTTCATTTGTTTATGTGGTTCATGTTTATTGTGTATGTACATGTTTGGCCTTGGTTTGCTCCCTAAATCAGTATACAGTATTGCTTAAAGATAAAGTTATGGGCACAGTGGCTCATGCTTGTAGTCCTAGCACTTTGGGAGACCAAGCCAGATGAATTGCCTGAGCTGAGGAGTTTGAGACCAGCCTGGGCCACATGGAAAAACCCCATCTCTACTAAAATACAAAAATTAGCTGGGCATAGTGGCACACACTTGTAGTAGTCCCAGCTCCTCAGGAGGCTGAGGCACGAGAATTGTTTGATCCCAGGAGGCTGAGGTTGCAGTGAGCTGAGATTGCACCACTGCATTACAGCCTGGGCAATAGAGTGAGACTCTATGGTCTCAAAAAAAAAAAAAAAAAAAAAAAAAAAGATAAATTTATGGACTTTGGTTTTGGTATCCTCATATAAATACTGATCTAGTATAATTGGCCTTTATAATTTGTGATTTACTCATAATATTTGTATTCCCTTGAAAGTCTTTCATGGCAAGCTCATCATATTGTGCCATTTCTTTGTTGTAGAAAGGAATAATATAAAATAATACCTATTTATTTTGTTCTTCAGTCACAGAACTGGAAGATAAAAGATTTAATGAGGTAGGATGTTGAAATAAAAACTTAAATCAGGTTTTCATTTATGTTATAACAATGAATTATGAGAATTCAAAATCTAGGGCTGATCTTGACCAGTCTCCAGAGTCAATGATATTGGCCTTATATATCACGTTCAAGAAAACTTCTAATCACTCTGATTAGATTTACTGAAATAATACAGAATAATACTGACTTTGTTTAGATTAATGTATTTTAGCTGCAGTCATTGAAGTGGATAGTCTATAATTCTTTGAAACAATTTTACCTTAATTATACATACTTTTTAAATGAGATTGCGTTTATATGTCGAAATTGAAGTCAGGAGCTATCAGGCCTACTCTGAATGCTATAGACTGAATTTTCAAAAGGTTCCCAGAATAATTGCTCTTATTGGTAGGTGCCAGTATAGTTAGATGTGCACACTACATCATTGCCTTTACCTAAAAACTAGTTTCATACATTTTATATTCAGATTATATTTACTATGGATTTTAATTGTACTTCGTACAGTATGTGGTAATAATTTATGCCTATCTCAACTTTCCAGATTCACTGCTTGAGTTGGATAGGTAGCAATGTATCCTGAACTCTTTTAAGGTGGCCTTTCTTTCCTTTGTGTTTTCTAGAAATTACTCGGTATGCCATGCACTCATTTATTCAACAGGAAACATTTGTTCACTTCTTTGTTTCTAGCACCAGCACAATGTCTAGTCCATAGTGAACAAGGTAGTTTCTGCCTTTATGGAGGTTACATTCTGGTGTGGAAAGCAAACATTAAGCTACTGATTATGTGGAAGTTGTTAACCAAATAATGTAAAGTATATAGAGATAATGTAGTGGAGGGACAACCTCAGTGAATTCCACCTCCACTGTTTACAAGCTCTGTGATCTTGTACATATTTCTTAATCTTTCTAGGACTCATTTTCACATCTATAAATGGAGATAATGCTAATAAGTTCTTGGGGTTGTTATAAATACTGAATTTAAAAAATGCATGTAAAGAATGGAGCATAATGCCTAATACACAGAAACACTTAATAGCAATTGACTTTTTATTTTTGAGACAAAGTGTTGCTCTGTCACCCAGGCTGGAGTGTGGTGGCATGTTCACAGCTCACTGCAACCTCTACCTCCTGTGTTCAGGTGATCATCCCACCTTAGCCACCCACCACCTTCCAATAGCAACACAATTGACTTTTAAGCTCAGATCTGAACAATGGGATTTCCTAAGTGGAGAACATTTATTAAAAGAGAACACCATAATCAAGGACCTTGAGGCAGGATTGCCCATTTTTTTTTAAGGAACTAAAAGAAAGTCATTGTGCCATGAGCTCAGAAAATGGGGAGGAGAATTGCTTGAGGTGAGGCTGAGGTAGTCAGTGGTAGTGAGATCATGCAGTGTCTTGTGGGCCTTGTTAAGAAGGCGTCAGGGCTTTATTCTAAGAGCAATAGGAAGAATTTTCACAGGGGAATGACATCATTCAATTTGAGGTTTAGAAATATTATTCTGGCTTTAGTATTAAGAATCGTTCAAATCTTTCACCAGGCATTGAGGATCTGGCTCATCTCTTAAGGGACCTTTGGGGAAAAATATTGGTGGATATTTTTGCTGTTGTCATCTTCATGAGTAATGATTCCCTGGGACAATAATAAGTGACATAATTAGCACTGCCCATTTTTTATTTTTTAGTAAATCTGAAGGTCATAGATATGTGAGTGTGAGTGTGTATGTATGTATTCATCTTTGCACACATATATGAACATAAAAATATATACATGCACATATCTAGACCCACAGATGTATACATACACATATGTGTCTCCCACTAGAGAGAGAGCCAATGTGTTTTTCTCTCTTTTCTACCTCTGACCATTCAATCTCAATGTTTTTTAAATTATGGCACATAGGTTTAAGAGATAAGGGAGGTAGAATATATTTACCAATCCTTTTAGTCTGTACAATATAATGACATATTATGATGATTACTCTTCATGTGAGAATGGGAACATATTATGTTACACATAATGACTTTATAATATAGATGCACAAATTTCAGAAATCATAGAGATACAACGGAGTCCTGTGTTCTTCTGCACATCATGATGAATGCAGCAGTTGTGTGTATATACAAGAATAGATCATACTGAGCATCCCCTGAGCTCTGTTTGCAGACAAGTCATATCTCCACCATGACAAAATTCCCACAAGATTTTGAATTATTAATGTCTTGGAATCTGCGGGATTCAGCAGATATGTTCAGTGTTATTGATGGCAAACTTTATCTCTTTTATTTCTGAGACACATAATGAAATAGGGAGTTCCTCAAATAACCACAGTTACTGTTTAGGGTAATTTTGTAGGGGCCAGTGGGCTTTTGCCTTAATTCGTATGAATGCAATTTTTCTCTCTCACAGCAAAATGTATGGAAGATAGAGGGAGAGTGAACTGGCACCAATTTATGAACCTCCAGCCTTCTCGGTACACTACACCCTGTAAGGGCAAGATGCTCTGATTGCACTTACTTCACATAATGAGAGCTTTTAATGACAATTACTGATTAGAGTTAGGGATGTATGGGGACTTTAGAGAAGACAACTTTATCTGCCGTTTGTACAGCTCTGTCCCTAACAATTGACCAGACACTCAATGAAATCCAGCTCTACAGATTTGCCCCAAATATTTGAGTGGATGATAAACTGAGGGGCTGAGGTACACTTTATTTCTCAACTCAAATTAGGTCAGAGAGTTCAAGAATTCTGTTTGCTTTTAGCAGTGTTTTTGCTTTACGATTTTTTTCCTTGGTGATGGTCACACAGACTGTTTTTCTGTTTGGGAACTGCAATAACATGTAGTTCAGACTGCTCTTTTTAGAGACATTGATTTGCACCATCACAAATGGATACCTGACATTGTTTTCCTCTTAACACATTTGCAGCGTTCAAATTTGGAAGGCCAATATTTAAAAACTGGTATATTTTGTATAAAATGTATAGTATAAGAATTATAAGAAAGATGAGCAAATTAAAGAGAATTGCTAATTGTTTTATTAAGGGCATGAGTTTATACGATCTACATGTCGATTTTTTAGCAAAGTGGTTTTCTTTATAAGTCAAGATGACATTTTATGTTTATGTCATCTTATTATGAACATGTAGACATTTTAACTTCACAACATGCACATTTAACTAGCAAGATGATAATGTCCTTTCCAGCTTCACCATCTATCTCACTCCTTAATGAAAACAGATCAAAGTTGATTTGTTTTTCCCTTTCAAGTTGCTCTGAGCATTAGTTTCTTCTAAAGACACTCTTGCTTCCGTGTTTCCCACCTTTACAACCATTTTTTTTTTCATTTTAAGTTTTCTGTCTTTATGTCTGGAAAATCTGATGTTAGAATTAAAAGCAAAAAGTACTTACAGTGCAGGCAAGTTTAAACTTTGTAGATTTAAATAATTTACAATTAATATAACTGGTAAAGTAGGAGGGGAAAGTTGCTCATGTTTTCCTAGCTCCTCCTGCTCTGAATTTTCCCAGTCCTAGGATTCATATTTTTCAAATTATTTTATTTTATTTGAAACAGGGTCTTGCTTTGTCACCCAGACTAGAGTGCAGTGACTTAAACATGGCTCACTGCAGTCTCGACCTGCTGCCTCAAGGCTCAAGTGATCCTCCTGCCTCAGCCCTGGAGGTAGCTGGGACTACAGGTGTGCACCACCATGCCCAGCTAATTTTTGTATTTTTTATAGAGATACAGTTTCTTCATGTTGCTTAGCCTGGTCTTGAATGCCTAAGCTCAAGTGGTTTGACCACCTTGGCCTCCCAAAGTGCTGGATTTACAGATGTGAGACATTGTGCCCAGCCTTAATAACTATCTTTTAAAAAAATTCTATATCCTCCTCCAAAACTCCCCCATGTCTAATTTTAAGCCTTTGATAACTGTTTGCTTTATAATGCTACAATCTGTCATTGAAACCATAAAATGTGATTGCCTTCTGTCAATTTTAATACAGTTTCTTGTTAATAGGTTTGCTTACAACCAAAGAGCTCATTTTCTTTTCTTCATTCAATGATTACATAGACTTGTTGATTGATTACTATGTGTAAGATATAAAATATTAGTGAAAATAGTCTTTCAAATAGAATCTAGATGTCTTCAACAAATTTTACTATTAAAAAGTTAAAATCACACCCTCACACTGTAGTGATATTATGTACTATTATAATTGTCATTTTAACTCCTAAAAATATGATTTTTGAGATTCTGCAGGTTACTTTCAACTAACATTTATAGAGCATCTGTTAAGCTAGGCAACTGTGCTAAGTGATTTGGCATCCATTATCTCACAAATTCTAACAGCCCCATGGAGGAATGGTCATCTGCATTTTACAGCTAAGAACTCTGAGAATCATAGAGGCTAGTTAAGTGATTTGCCCAGGGTTTCTTAGCCAGGAGGCCAAACCAGCAGGTCTTCTAATTCCAAGTCTGAGGTTCATATTTATATAACAGCCATTTCCTCTCCCTGTCCTGTTAAATTAGAAGTTGATAACCCAGCCTTGCTCATAAAGACCCTAAAGAATGAAGTTCTCCCTCAAAGGTTGGTCTACTACTTGTCTTGACACTACTTACAGCTTTTGAAAAAAGTTTAATAGATCTCTTTAGGTATATATGTCTGTTTTAGTTGGTTCAGGCTGTGATAACAAATTACCATAGACTACATGGCTTTAATAAAAACATTTATTTCTTGACAGTCTGGAGCTGGAAATCCAAGATCACGGAGTCAGCATGTTGATTCTGATGAAAGCTTTCTTCCAGGTTGCAGACAACTGGCTTTTCCCTGTGTCTTCACGTGACAGAGACCAGGCTAGCTAGCTCTCTGGCCTCTTTAAAATTTTTTTATATTGTGCAGTTAGGGGGCACAAATGCAGTTTTGTTACATGGATACATTGCATAGCTGGGAAGTCTGGCTTTTAGCGTTGCCCAAACAGTGAACATTGTACCCAATGGGTAATTTTTCAACCCTCGCCCTCCTTCCACTCTTCTGTCTTTTGAAGTCTCCCATGTCAATTGTTCCACTCTGTATGTCCATTGTTTAGTTCCCACTTGTAAGTGAGAACATGTGATTTTGATTTTTCTGTTTCTGAGTTATTTCACTTAGGATAATGGCCTCCAGTTGAGTTGTTTGAGTTCGTTGTGGATTCTGAATATTAATCATTTGTTCAATGAATAGTTTGCAAATATTTTCTCCCAGCCCTTAGGTTATCTATTTGCTCTGTTAATTATTTCTTTTGCTGTACAGGAGCTTTTTAATTAACTCCCATTAGTCTGTTTTTGTTTTTGTTGCATTTCCTTTTGAGGACTTAAGTCATGAATTCTTTGCCTATGTCAATGTCCAGAAGTTTTTCCTAGGTTTTCTTCTAAGATTTTTGTATTTTCAGGTCTTATACTTAAGTCTTTAATCCATCTTGAGTTAATTTTTGTAAATGGTGAGAGACATGGGTCCAATTTCATTTTCTGTGTATGGCTCTCCGGTTTTCCCAGCACCATTTATTGTTGAATGGAGTGTTCTTTCTCCAGTGTATATTTTTGTCAACTTTATCAAAGATCAATTGGTTGTAGGTAAATGGCTTTATTTCTGGGTTCTCTGTTCTGTTCCATTGATCTACATGTCTGTTTTTATACCAGAACCATGGTGCTTTAGTTAATATAGCCTTGTAATATAATTTGAAATCAGATAATTTGATGCCTCCAGCTTTGTTCTCTTTGGTTAGGATTGCTTTGGCTACTCAGGCTCTTTTTTAGTTCCCTATGAATTTTGGAATTGTTTTGTTTTTCTAATTCTCTGAAAAAAGATGTTGGTAATTTGATAGGTATTGCATTGAATCTGTAGACTGTTTTGGGCAGTCATTTTATTGATATTGATACTTCTGTTTTGTGAGCACAGAATGTTTTTCCATTTGTTGGTGTCATCTCTGGTTTCTTTCATCAGTATTTTGTAGTTCTCCTTGTAGAGATCTTTTGCCTCCTTAGATAAATATATTTGTGGTTTCTTGGGTTTTTTTTTTTTTGGTAGCTATTATAAATGGGATTGAGCTCTTTATTTGGTTTTCAACTTGATTGTCATCGGTGTTAGAAATATTACTGTTTTTTTATTGCATTTTAGGTTTTGGGGTACATGTGCAGAACATGCAAGACAGTTGCATAGGTACACACATGGCAGTGTGTTTTGCTTCCTTTCTCCCCTTCACCCACATTTGGCATTTCTCCCCAGGCTATCCCTCCCCACCTCCCCCTTCCACTGGCCCTTCCCATTCCCCCCAATAGACCCCAGTGTTTAGTACTCCCCTCTCTGTGTCCATGTGTTCTCATTTTTCATCACCCGCCTATGAGTGAGAATATGCGGTGTTTCATTTTCTGTACTTGTGTCAGTTTGCTGAGAATGATGTTCTCCAGATTCATCCATGTCCCTACAAACGACACGAACTCATCATTTCTGATTGCTGCATAATGTTCCATGGTGTATATGAGCCACATTTTCCCAATCCAATCTATCATCGATGGGCATTTGGGTTGGTTCCAGGTCTTTGCTATTGTAAACAGTGCTGCAATGAACATTTGTGTGCATGTGCCCTTTTAGTAGAACGATTTATAGTCCTTTGGATATATACCCAGTAATGGGATTGCTGGGTCAAATGGAATTTCTATTTCTAAGGCCTTGGAGAATCGCCACACTGTCTTCCACAATGGTTGAACTAATTTACACTCCCACCAACAGTGTGTTTTTTTGTACTTGATTTTGTATCCTAAAACTTTGCTGAAATCATTTATCAAACCTTGGAGTCTTTTGTAGGAATCTCTAGGGTTTTCTAGACATAAGATCATATTATCAGTGAACAGAGCTAATCTGACTTCCTCTTTGTCAGTTTAGATGCTTTTTGTTTCTTTCTCTTGCCTGATTGCTCTGGCTAAGACTTCCAGTACTATGTTGAATAGTACTGGTGAAAGTAGGCATCCTTGTGTTGTTCTAGTTAGTCCTTGGGGGAATGCTTTCAACTTTTCCCTGCTCCGTATGTTATTGGCTCTGGGTTTGTTTCTTTGATGACTCATTTGTCATGAGTTTTTATCATGAAGGGATGCCAAGTTTTATCAAATGCTTTTCTACAGTTATTGAGATGATCATATGGTTTTTTATTTTAATTCTGTTTATGTGGTGAATCACATTTATTAATTTGCATATGTGGAACCATCCAGCATATTCTCACTTATAAGTGGGAGCTAAAAACTGGGTGCTCATGGACATGAAGATGGCAACAAGAGACACTGGGGACTACTGGAATAAGGAGAGAGGAAGGACACAAGAGTTGCCAAACTAACTATTGGATACTACGCTCACTATCTGGATGATGAGATCAATTGTACTCCAAACTTCAGCATTATGTGGTATACCCAGGTAACAAACCTGCATATGTACCCCTTGCATCTAAAATAAAAGTTATTTTTAGTTAAGAAAAATGTATTTAAAATAATTTTTATTTATTTTAAAGTTGAGGGAAAAAATCAAAATTCATAAGAAACATCTGTAATCAATAAGCAAAGGGTAGTCACCTAATTGGAAAAAGAAGAGCAAAACATATGACATGAAATGACACAGGAGAATAAAAAAGATGAATAAATTAAAATGCTCAACCTCTTAAGAGTGAGAGAAATTTAATTTAAAGCAATGAGATTCTACTTTTCACCTATTTGATTATGCTGTTTTAAAAGTGAATGAGGCATGTTTTAAAGTAATGGCAAAAACCACAATTACGTTTGCACCAACCTAATATCAACCTTCTGTAATTACTGTAGGGATTAGAGAACAGACGTGTGAAGTACCTGCCACACAGAAGAACTTAGTAACAGCGTCTGCTTCTGCTACCACTATTATCTGACAAAAGATAATATTAAAATCCTAAACTAGGGTATTAGCAGAAGAAATGGAAAAAAAATTAACTAGACTTGGCAGCTGATTGTATTTGAGGGGAAAAGAAAAATACTAAGGAGAGGAAGACATTGCTATAGAAAGGAAGAAATGTGGCTTAATTGTTTGCCATATTGATTGTTAAATACTCTGAAGGAGTCTTTTCAGTAAGAATAGTTGATTCTTAGAAATTATTGAAGATAGACCCATAAAGACTATTCTTATATAATTATTCTGTTTTTAAATTGCATTCTTAAATACATAATATAGGCCCATTAAAAAACAGTGTATAAATGTTAAAAAAATGAAAGTATCCTTCTTTTATCTCTCCACATGGATAGCCATTGTCATGTTTTCTGCCAGAAAAATACTTATACCAATACTAATGCAACATGTACATGTACATGTATGGGCATATGCTTTTAAAAATGCACGCAAATGATAATATATTATGTAAAAGTTATGCACCTTGCTTTAAAACTTTAAAAAACAAACCCCAAAACTCAATACTATCTTCCTTTATTCTGTTACATCTGCTAATAGTCCACTGACTAGTATTCCATAATGGATTTAATTAATCTCCTACAAATGAACATACAGGGTTTTCATTTTTTACTATTGTAACCACTGGTCATGAACATTAGTATACATTGATCTTGATAGTGTTTGTTTGTTTGTTGGTTTGGGGGAGCATATTAATAATTCCTAGAAGTGAAATTGCTGGGCCTAAAAGTATTTATATTTTTAGTTTTGGTAACTAATTTTCCTCTAAAAAGGCTCTACCATTTTTTCTTACTTCCAACAGTATGTGAGAATGGTAGTTTTCCCATACTGTCACCAACTTGTGAATTCATTAAGAAAAAATATTAACTTGTTTAGATGCACATTTATATTATTTATTATGGCATTACTTATATGATTTGTCAATTACTTATTACAAGTGGGATTGAGCAGTTTTTTAAATGCTCATTGGCTCACTTTTTTTTCCCACCGTATTGTATTAGTCCATTTTGCTTTGCTATAATGGACTACCTGAGACTGGCTAATTTATAAAGAAAAGAGGTTTATATTAGTTTATGATTCTACAGGCTATACAAGGAAGCATGACACCACACCTGATTCTGGTGTGGGCCTCAAGCAGCTTCCAGTCATGGCAGAAGGGGAAGCAAGAGCAAGCGTGTCACATGGCGAGAGAGGGAGCAAGAGAGAGAGGGAGGAAAGCCATGGTCTTTAAACAACCAGATCTCACAATAACTCACTGCCATGGGAGGGCACTAATCCGTTCATGAGGGATCTGCATTCATGACCTAGACACCGCCCAGCAGGCCCACCTCCAGCACTGGGGATCAAATTTTAACATAAGATTTGGAGGGGACAAAACATCTAAACCAAATGAAGCATAATATTCTGATTTTACATTTCTGTATAAGTCTGTAGTAATTCTGTAAAATTAATCTTCTTCTATTGTCCAAATCACTATATATAGGTTGTGTGCTATTTTATGAAACCTGATAAAGAGACTAATAATAAAATCACATAGTTCATGTATTTCAAGGAACTGGGCTAGGCACCAAGGACACAAAGAAATGCGTCTTTTATCCATTTCCCATTAATTTTTTTCCATTGATTTTATAAGCTAGTCATAAAATAATAACCTATGTCTGTTACATGTGTTGCATGTATTATTTCTAGTCTATCTTTTGACTATATGATGTTTTTGTTATCTAGGGTTTAAAAAGTTGTGTAATTAAATTTAACATCTTTTTCTTCATAGCTTCTGGGCATTATTGTTTTTAAAAAATTACCAAAATTCATTTTATCTTCTTTGTTAATCCACCAAATAGCAGTTTTGAGCATAAACTAAGTTGTTTGTTGAACTTTAATTGTTTGATTGCTATAGTTTTTTTGGGAGTATTACTACAATTTCATTCTGGCACTCCTCACATGGGAAAACAATAAATGTAATGCTAGATCTTAGAAATTATTTGATACAAACCTTCAATGTGTAACTGAGGAAACTGAGACCCCGGGTGGTTGAAGTGACTTCTCCTAAATTACACAGTTAATCAGTGCCGGCAGTTGAACTGGAATCCTGGCTTTTTTGACATCTGATCTGATGTTGTTAATTAAATATGTGAACAAATACACTTAACATGCTTAGAATGTAACTGACATCTAATAAGTAGCTCGCTGAGTATTGGCTATTATCATGACTTTGTTGTTATCTTCATCATCAAAGACCACAGATTCTGGAGCCAGGTTGAGATTGAATCTCAGTGACCTTAGTAGTCAGCCTTTCTGAGTCTCAGGTTTCTCAGCTATAAAATGGGACAGTAAGGGAACCTATTGCTACAGGTGAAAGGTGTCCAGGTTCTTGGCGGTTTGAACAAAGAATTGGACAAAATGCAAAAATCAAAGCAAGGAAAGAATGAAGAACAAAAAGAGATATATTGAAAATGAACACTCTCCACAGGGTGGGAGCGGGCCTGAGAAAGTAGGTCAAAGGTCAGATTACAGAATTTTCTGGGGCTTAAATATCATCTAGAGATTTCCCATAGGTTACCTGGTATATGTCCTATGCAAATGAAGAGGATGCAGTGAGGTTACAAAGTTATTTACTTGGTGTAGATACCCTGTGCAAATGAGGAGGTTTCCCATTATAGTTAACTTGGCCTTAGAAGGTTGGAGTTTTTTCCTTTGATTTAGTTCTAGGAAGTCCTTAGGTTCCCTGCCCCCAGACCCTGTTCTCCTGTCTCACTATCTCAAAGGAAGTTGAGAGAATTCACTAAGTTATTATATTCAGAGTACTATATGAATTAAAATAATCATTATATAAATATTTACTATTACTACAGAGCCACTCAGTCTCTAGAATCAGTTGCACTGCCAAATCTTGTCTAGCTGACAATAAAAATGTTTTATTTTATTGTGTGATTAGGCTGCAGAGCACAATAGATAAGGAGACAAATTGAGCTTTCAATGGTTTCAGAGGCCTCCGTTCCAAAATAAAATGGGGGAGCCATGCATGAGGAGGCAGTGCCTAGAGATGATTAGAGGTACCAAGGAAAGTTTCACCAGTATTGGTGTTATTTCCCCCACCCCCAACACTGATATAATTCTATCACAAGGTACCTTGGGCCCATCATGGAGAAGAGTTTTATGAGTCAAGATTGAGTTTTGGATTTTTCTCACATACAAAACTACAGATACTATGAAGTGGAAAGGACACAAGGCGGCAATTTTATAAGAAGTTTAAAATAAATTATGTGATTTTAAACACATTTGGAATACTCAATCTCTGGATTCTGAAATGTATTTCTTGAAGAGGACATTATTATATATTAAAAATCCCTTCATACTTAGAACTGCTCAGTCCATCATGAGCATCTTCTGTGCCAGCTCCTTATAAAGCGACTTCATTATTTGATTTTTCAACATGTTATGGTAACCCCTAAAATATTGGGCCTTGCCATTCACATCAAGTATTATAAATTCAATGTCTCTTTCAATAAATGCACTCATTGAATGCCAACTATGTGTCAGCTACTTTGTCATTAAAGATACAAAAATGAAAACAGCCCCAGTACAACCTCCCTTCTCCCAGTTCCTGGGAATCTGTAGTCTGTTGGGTGAAATGGTAATTGTAGCATGATGTCAGTGCTGTGATGGTATAAATTCAGTGATGACACAATGGAAGAAGTAACTGATCAGAAATAGGCCACTTTACACAGTCCTTGAGCAAATTTAGTCCTTCTCTAGGAAAATAAACAATTACTAAAAACGTCAACTTAACTAGAAACGTTTATCCATTCATAGGTGTTATTTTATAACATTGCTATAATTGCACAGCATATATAATCTCCATATCGTGATAACAGAACCCAGAGTACTTTGAATATTTACCGAAGTAAAAATAAACAAAACCTTTGCAACAAAGCCTTTTGTCGGATTCGATTTTTTTTTTCCTTTTCCCATGCCTTTAGAGAGCTTGAATGTCTTCTCTAAGATTGGGAGACATTCTTCTTTCTAGGTTTAGAAATCATTATTTTCTGTATGGTCTTCTATAAGCTATTGATACTGTAAATGCTTCTTGAAGTCATTGAAGTGACTGCTTTTGTAGATTTTAGACTTTAGGGCTAAGCAATCTTATGACAAGTAGAGAGCAGGCATAGAAAAAGGTATAAATGCTGTCTAGGTGATTGATAATATGGCTGGCTGTCTCAGGGGCTAGCTTCTGGAAAGGGCCTTCCAAGGGTAGTTTTTAGAACAATTGCCTAGGGCAGTCTTAGGCTGATTGTGTGGTAGAAACAGAATTTGCTCCTTTGAGGGAAGGGAAAAGTAGACCTTGCTTCCCTGAAGACTGATGGCTTCTCTTTGTCTGATGAAAGAGTGGCATTGACAGAGTGCAGAGTGGATGAGAGCAAATCTTGCTTGTCTCCAGTGAAGATTTTTCTTTGGCCGGGTGGAGGGATTCAAATTGTGAAGTCTATTTGGGATGAGTTATCTGCAATCTCTCCCTGTCCCTGGAGAGAATGAGAATGACTAATTGAAGCATCCCATAACAGTAATTGAGATGAATTGAAAGGGGAAATGAGTGATTAACCTTGAGCCTCCTCCTGATGCTGTGCATGGCAATGTTAGAGTAGATTTCTGGGGGAGGGGGTGGGGTCCTAAGCAGTTCAGTTTTACAAAAAGTTCACATAGTTCCTCTAATTAACTTTCAGAGAACTATATTTCCGCCCCAACTTAGGTTTCAGATGATTGTTGCTCTGTTTTACATCATCCTATTGATGAAAGTTTGTTATTGATGACTGAAAACCAGAGTCAGATTTACTCAGAAGCTAATGATGCTTAAGCTTTATGGCCCCTCATTTGCATGGGCCCCTTTGGAGACCCTGGCACTAGTTTCATATTCCTTTCTTAAACAAGAGCCCCCAGATTATATGGACTTCAGTTCCCACAAAACCTTGATCTTTCCCTGCTGATAAACTTCTAATTATACATGAGTAGATTGGGCATAAATTTTAAAATTCTGTAGAATGATGACTAGCATTTCTTCACGCCTTAGAAAATTTGGAACTGTTTAAATTTATAAATGCCTAGGTCTATATCTGTATCTAAATTATCTATTTTTTAACTTCTGGGAATGAAGATAAACATTGTACTAGCTGATTGTATGTTTTTGTAAGTATAGTGATTACTTTATTCCCTCTATAGTGTTAGTCTTGTTAAAAAGGAAAAGGAAAACAATCCTACAATAATAGAATATGCCAGTTTTTATATTTCTGTATACTGCTACAACAATTATAAGTAGGAATCAAATGAATTCATTTCAGAAAGTCTCAGTGGATTGCCTACATTCTGAATTGCAATGCAACTCATCTTTGTAGACTTTAGCAGCACCTAATGTAGTGCCCCCTACGTATCATCAAAAAGTATTTTTTGAATTGAAAATAAGTATATTGAGTAATCACTTTTTAAAACTAAAAAGATATGTTGGTAACATCTGTCTGGTTTGACAAAAATAAAACATATAACCTAAAATGAATGGTTTGCACATTGATGGCAAGTAGTTTTTATAGAGCAGAACTCCCTGCTTTTTTATAAATTGTACAACCATATTTTACAAGTACAATTAATATAATATCACGAGCCTGTTACCACTTATTACCTGACTATTCAATGCATGGTTAATTTAGGCAACCTATGTGCCTTATCTGAAAATTCACATATTGTCAAAAGGTGGGTTTTTTCTTTATTATTATTGTGATTTTGTTTTCTTGCCTTCAATGGGGTCGTAGATTGATCCAGAGAGATTAATACTAACATATACCTAGTTTTAAACAAAATTGTATTAGACCAGCAGCACTTCTTGTTATATATTTGTATCTGAAACATCCATTGGATAGTTTTCTTCCCAATGGATATTAGATTTTCCTCAAATTGCTTTCTAAGAGACAGAAGCTTAGCTCTCTTGTTTGCTCATCCGTATTCTTGCATACACACACACACACACACACACACACACAGAGTTATTTGTCAAGCCGATATTTGTGTAGTATGAATGACTGAATGAACTCTAAATTGAACAGTTTGACAAGAGCTGGGGCCATTCTTTTATCAGGAATTTCAAATCATTCAGCTAGGAATACTATATCTGATATAATACTCAATGGTGGGATGATCTGGAAATGCTCAGTGAAAGAGTACTTAATGTGATTTTCTTTGGAGAGAATAAAAACATAAGGAGGAATACTTTGAATCAGAAGAAAGTAATTGTCAATATTGACATTGATCATTTAACAGTTTTTATTCCAACTGAACAATTATCAAGATTGGGGTTTTTGCCTTTGGAGAAGGCCATTTCTCACTTTTCTGATCTCTGTTATTCAGACAGTTTCATAGGCAATTACATGAGACCAAATATTTGTTTCATTTTAGATCAGCTCTCCTGGTTTTGAATATACTTTGATCTTACCAGCAACGTTAATTATAATATTAAGATAACCAGTAATTTTATTATTGGAGGTCTGATTTCTCAAGACCTTTTTATACTGATAATCTTACTGAAGCTTCTGAAAAATCTGCATCAGTAAAATCTGTTGTTAGATTCATCAGTTAGATAGAGCTGAAGCTGCAAATACAGTATATATATGTGTTAAAGATGATCACTTTGGATAGTTATAAGGGATAAGTAATTGCTGAGAACAACGTAGACCTCAGTGAAACAGACTAACATGAACTATTCTGAGCTATTGGACCAGCCTATCTCTAAATGAATAGGATCCTGATGGTTTTGTGAGCTAGAAGGTAGAATTAAAGTAATTTGGTCAGCATTCCGAAGTCTGCAATTCTGTTAGGCTAGTTCAGACACTCTCCACAGGAAGCGGACATTGAGGTCAGAAGTTGGGTCAAAGCCTTTTAATTGTGAGCCTCCATGATGCCTCTGGGCTTGGGTCAATAGCCTGAAAGGCTCTATTTGTGGGCCTGGAAAGGGTATATTATGGGGCTCAGGTGGTCTCCTAGACTGTTCTAATACTCAATTGTGAGAAGCAGATTATCTGCTTTGCAGATTATCTGATCTTCTATCATCAGCCTTCCCATTGGGCTTTGAGTTGCCGAGGATGGGGCTGAAATGTGAAGTGCAGGAAGTTAGGCACAGTGGACTCTGTGCAATCCCATTACAAAACCACATATAAATCAATCAAGCTCTGCTTTGTTAAATGACTTTAGTCTTATTTGGTTTGGCCTTTTTCTCTGTCTTAATCTATATTCTCTAGAGTCAACTAAGCCTCATTTATTTTATTCTCATTTTCTAGAAATCTTTAACTACAAAATAGACCTGTCATGGAATGCATTCAAAATGGAATGACACAAACACCTTTCCTTCTTTCATGTTCTGTATAATGTAGATTCAGCATGTGATGTAATTTAATTTCTTCTCTGGAAATTCATAAAATCATTCCAGTCTAGGCTGTCTTTGGTGCCCTGGTAATCTTGGTTAATTGTGTCCCTTCAAACTGTGGTTTGATCAAGAGAAAGACTGGTTATTTTGTGATTCAGTTTCTATGGATAAGGAAATCAGGGCTGTATTGTGATTTATGTTTTTTATTAATGACTAAAATATTATCATAATTCTCCCATGTTTTCTAAAATGAGAGAGAGATAGATTATAATTTGCTCTATAGCTAGGCAGACGAATTGTTTAGAACGAGTAGATTTGTGCCCCTTTCTTGGCACAAGAAAGCATCTCTGCACACTTAAAACAAAATAGCAGACTCTTAACTTCTGGTCCTTGTTGTCATCACTAACTCATGCCTCCCGAAAGTACAGCATCCAAAACCAGTCTTTTCCCCATAAAGTACATACTCTTTCCTGTGTTCCAGTAGCCCTGGCATAGATGCTCTAAGGATAGAGAGAGCATGAATAGTATCAATGAACAGGAATTTTGGGATTCAGCATCCCCTTCTATTTTACCAAATAAATCACTTTTGATGACTTGGTTTCCTATTAGTGGTGTAATATTTGGGGTCAGGTGCCCTCAGCTCCCCTGAGAGGAATGTTTCTCCAGGTTCTTAGTCTCCTGCCCTCTCAAGAATGAGAGATGGGACCACGGCGCCGTGCTTGGTAAATGCCAGACTCAAAAGTATTTGTAGAAAGTGATTTATTTAGAGAGAGAAACAGGAGAAGGAGAGACAAACAGCTAACTCTCACACTGAGTGAGAGAATCCAGAAAGATGGAATCCAGGAGAGGAAAACAGCTTCCACACTGAGTGGAAGGGAATAGAGAGAGAGAGATGGAGTTTAGGAGGGGAAGACAGGCTCCCATGAGAGAGTGTTCGAAGGGGATTCCAGAGGGAAAATCCAGGATAGAGAAAAACAGCTTCCACGAGCATGTAGAAGGGGATCCAAACATGGAGTCTGAAGGGTGTGGAAAAAGGGGACTTTTAATCTGGGAGGGACCCCCACCTTCTCTAAGACCCCTGGCTAATGACAGGAGTTCCTTAGAACTTCCACTGGAGTGACTGACTCTTAGTTTCTTCCCATGCCTGCGAAATTCAAACATAAACCATTTAATCTCCAGGATGGAGAGAGATGGAAGGGGGCATGGCGCTAGAAAGTTTTTGCCCTTAAAACTATGCCCCCTTGTGGACCCAGAAAGAGAACACCTTCCCTCATAGGCATCTTTACACAATATTGGCATATAAACCTATAAATTTTTAATTTTGTTGGCAATTTTTAATTCAAAAGATGTTCATTTCATACTTTGTGCCAGGCACTGTTCCAGGTACTTGTGATATACAAATTGATAAAACAGACTCTCTGCCCTTGTGATGTTTACACCTGGGATATCGTGATTATAATAAGAAATATATATTTGTTATGTGCCCCTACCCTCTTTGTTCCTGGCACAGAACTCCTAAACCCTTTGTAGATAAAAGTGCTAGGGGCTGGGCACGGTGGCTCAAGCCTGTAATCCCAGCACTTTGGGAGGCCGAGGCGGGTGGATCATGAGGTCAAGAGATTGAGACCATCCTGGGCAACATGGTGAAACCCTGTCTCTACTATAAATACAAAAAATTAGCTAGGCATGGTATGGCGCGTGCCTGTAATCCCAGCTACTCAGGAGGCTGAGGCAGGAGAATTTCCTGAACCCAGGAGGCAGAGGTTGCAGTGAGCCAAGATCGCACCATTGCACTCCAGCCTGGGTAACAAGAGCAAAACTCCGTCTCAAAAAAAAAAAAATGCTAGGATAAGCTTTTGTTCTAATATATGATCTTTGGTTCTGGGTTCCTGTACAGTTTCTAAGACCTTTGCAATCTCCTGAGTGATAATGAGATGGGAGAATTCTCATGACCCCTTCTTGGGACCTGAGACAAGGGCGTGGCTCACTCAGACCCCTTGCAGGAGAGGCAGCACACAGGCATTGGGTGCCAGGGCTGGGGTGAGCACTTTTGGGCTCCAGCCCCACGGCAGCATCTACAGGTGTGTTACAATTAATGCTCCTTTAGCAGTTGCCATCTGCAGATGGCTAATTGTTAACCAGCTCAATGGCGGGTCAGGGTGACAGCCTTTTAAACCCTGCCCTCTTGGTACCTGGGTTCTTGTCCAGCATCCAGGAAGAATCAGGTCACATGGACTTGAAGGATGCAGAGATTTTATTGAGTGATGCAGGTGGCTCTTAGCAGGATGGGGAGCTGGGAAGGGTATGGAATGGGAAGATAATCTTCCCTTTGGGTTCACCTAGGGGACCAAGCATCCCCATCTAAACTCATCTCAGTGTTAAGCTGCTTCTTCTCTCCTTCTGTGCCATGCCACTCTGCTCCTCTGACAGTGGAGCTTTGAGTTTTTATGAGTACAGGATGGGGGGTCTGGTGGGCCAGGACAGTTTTGGAAAAAGCATCATTTGGGTGGGACAATGGGGGTAACTCTTCTTGTTTAGGGCTGTAGTTTGAAGGATTGAGTGTGGGGCCTTTGCTGGGGAGTTGCCCTCTTCTACTCAGTATTTCCCTGCCTCCTGTCCATATCAATAACATCTGACAAAGAGCTCCTAAATCCTTTAGAATTTCCTGGGTGATAGGAACATCTTTTGTTCTAATGAGGAGACTCTTGGTGAACTCCTAAATAGCCTCAGGATGAAGGCCAGTTGCCAGGGGAACCAACCACGTAATTCAAGGGTTGGAACTTTCAGTCCCAGACTCTGTCCCCCAGGCAGGGGAGGGGGGTTGACTGTTGGGTTGATCACCAACGGCCAATGATGTAATTAGTCATGCTTGTACAGTGAATCCTTCATAAAAACCCAAAAGGGGACTGGGTTAAGAGAACTTTCAGACAACTCCATAGGTGGAGGTTTCTGGAGGGTGGTGTGTCCTGAGAGGGCATGAAAACTCTGCGCTCCTCTACCACACCTCACTCTATGCACGTCTTCCATCTGGCTATTTATGGGTATCCTTTGTAATATCCTTTACAGTAAATGAGTAAATATGAGTAAAGTGTTTCTCTGGGTTCTATGAGCTGCTCCCACAAATTAATCATACCTGGAAAGGGGGCACGGGCACCCTCAACTTACCACTGGTCTATCATCAGTACAGGTTACAAGCTAGAACTTGTGATTAGCATCTGGAGTCCGGGGCAGTCTGATGGGACTGAGCCTTCAACCTGTGGGATCTGACACTATCTCTACCAAGTGTCAGAAGACAATTGAATTAGAAGACCCAGCTGGTGTCTGCTGGAGAATTGTTTGGTGTGTGAGGAAACAATCCTAACACATCTCATGTCAGAAGGGTTGTAGTGTGTAAGAACAGGAAAAACAATAGCGTTTTTCTTAGCCTTTACAACATCCTGTTGGGAGGAGACAGACAATTAAAAAATGAACTAAATAAACAAGTAAATCACACAGTTTGTTCAAAGGAGATAAGTCTTAAGGAAAAAGAGAAACTAAAACAAAAAGAAGAAAAGTTAGGTTCATGGTTGTAAGTTAAAGGGGGCCAGATATTCTGTGGTAGGGATGGGGAGGCTGCAATTTAAGTAAAGTGGTCAAGTTGGCTTCATTTAGGAGTAACATTTAGAAGTAACTTGAGGGCCATGAAGAAGCTAATCATGAGGGTTTCTGGAGAACATTCCAGGCAGAGGAAACAGTGAATGCAAAGGTAAGAGCATCCCTCCAGGTATTCAAAGATGCAGTTCCCACAAATAGAGACTAGAATTGTTTTCTTAAAATCAGTCTTACATTATTAAGCTCCTGTCTATTCAAACTGTTTGGTTTGCTTTGGTTTTGGTTTTGTTTTGTTTTTGTTTTTTCTGAGATGGAGTCTCCCTTTGTCACCCAGGCTGGAGTGCAGTGATGCAATCTTACCTCGCTGCAACCTCAGTCTACCAGGTTCAAGAGATTCTCCTGCCTCAGCCTTCCAAGTAGCCAGGACTACAGGCATGTGCCACCATGCCTGGTTAATTTTTGTATTTTTGGTAGAGACAGGATTTCACCATGTTGGCCCAGCTGGTCTTGAACTCCTGACCTCAGGTGATCCACCCACCTTGGCCTCCCAAAGTTATGGGATTATAGGTATGAGCCACCACACCTAGCAGGTTTTTGAGATAATTTAACAAAATTAGAAACAGATGGTTTCTCTCAATGTAACTGCATCTCTAGAAATTATAAAACAGTAATTTTTACATCCAATATGTCTTTTTAAATGTAATTTATCTTCTGAGAAAATCATAGCATTTGTTAAATAATCTGTTAAAATATTTTTCTGTATTGAAACAAATTTAGTTCCTTTAGGAGTCTAAACGAGTATCCCTTACTTTCCATAGTGGCTATATCCAGATAGCTATATATATGTGAGTGTGTGTGTGTGTGTGTGGATATATATGTATACATATATGTGTGTGTGTGTATTATTATTATTATTATTTTTGCAGTGGTGCGATCTCAGCTCACTGCAACCTCCGCCTCTCAGGTTCAAATGATTCTCATGCCTCAGCCTCCCAAGTAGCTGGGATTACAGGCATGAGCCACCACATCTGGCTAATTTTTATATTTTTAGTGGCAAGGGACTTTCAGCATGTTGCCTAGGCTGGTCTCAAACTCCTAGCCTCAAATGGTCCACCTGCCTTGGCCTCCCATAGTGCTAGGATTACAGGTGTGAGCCACTGTGCCTGGTGCAAAATAGCTATGTTATAAGATGGGAGGGGAAAACATTTATTGAGTATCGGTTACATAATAGGCCCTAAGCTAGATCCTTTATCTCATGTAATGTCAACAAGAACACTGTGAGGTAAGTGTTATTGTCTCCATTTTTCCATTTTGTGTAGAGTTCAAAGAGATTAAATAATTTACCCAAAGCCTCAAAATAGAAAATGGAGAAGCAGATCCAAACTCAGGTTTATTTCCATCTGAGGCCAATGAATAGCCCTGCAGTTTGCCCATTTTCCTAGGAGGAACCTGATGGCAGTTTTTGCTTCCTGTATTTCCTACTCCCACAGGTAACCAATCAGTACATACTGTTTGTTTTAGTAATACCACCTGAAAATCTGTCGAATTTATCCGCATTTCCTCCTCTCCATCACCGGAACCCTAGTTCAGCCATCATCTCTCATAGCCTTTGCTGGTCTCCTGGTATCCACATCTGAGCAGTGGTCCTCAACCTTGGTTATATACTAAATGACTTGGGTGGTTTTTCTGTTTGTTTGTTTTTTAAATTCATATGTGGGTCCACTTCAAACTGATTAAATTAAGATCCTAGTAGATGGGACCATGGACATTAGTATTGTTTAAAATTTCCTTGCATGATTCTAATGTGTACTGAAAGTTGAAAACTACATTATTAAACACTTTTATGATGTACATTTTGCCATTAAAATCCCTTTAGCTTTTCCTTTCTCTTAGGATAAATCCAAACTTTTACTATGGTGCTTTTTGACCTGATCCCTGTGTTTACCTTGCCAACCCTTGAATTTTACCTTGCCCTTAAATTTGCATCATCACATTTTTTTTTTGAAACAGGGTCTTGCTATGTCACCTGGGCAAGACTGTAGTGGTGTGATTATAGCTCACTGCAGCCTCCATCTCCTGGGCTCGAGCTATTGTCCCACCTCAGGCTCCTGTATAGCTGTGACCACAGGTGTGCTTCACCAGGCCTGGCTAATTTTTTGATTTTTAGTTGCCCAGGGTGTTGGGCATCTAACATCTTGTCATGTTGCCCAGGCTGATCTTGAAATCCTGAGCTCAAGCAATCCTCTTGCCTCGGCCTCTCAAGGTACTGGGATTATAGGTATAAGCCACTGTGCTCAGCCAAAATTATTTCTGTTATAACTACAGAGATGTTTATTTGTATTTGTAATCATCCTTTGGCTATAAAATGTTCTTTCTCTAGGCCTTTCTGTAGAATAATGACCAAAAAACCCTTAGGTGCACTATGAATCCACAAATAATTTCAATGAAATAAACAAGTATTTTGTGAAGCAAATAGGGCTCTCTGATGTGGCTGATTGATATTCTTCAAGACAGACCTACTGACAGAACAAATGGAGTCTAGCAAATCAAAATGTAGATCGTCCTAGGAGTAATAATGATGAAACCTGGATGACTTAGTTGAGTTTGTTATTTCACAATTTACATTGCTAAATGTAACTGAGGATAGAGTAAATAATAGCTAAACAACTTATCTAATCCAAAAACATGGTATTTTTTAAATATTTGATGAAACAGTAAGTTAACTTGCCTCTCTGCCATTCTCTGCTTCTTTATGCCATCCTCTTTGCAAAATATTTCAGTTACTAATTAAGAAGGAAAACATAATCTTATTAATGCCTTCTTTAAATGAGTAAGTGTCTTGTTAAGGTTAAAAATAAAAAGGAGAGTAGTGATTTTGTGAATCTGTTATTATTCGATAAGCTAGGTGTTATTTTACTCAGTGGGCAATATGAGTACAGTTTATTGACCTGACTTCTGAGTAGGCTAGAACAAAGAGCCTTCTGAGTAGGCTCTTCAAATTTGGCTCTTCCTCAGAATCACTTGGGAAGCCTGCTTTTTTTTTTTTTTTCCTCTTTGAGACAGGGTCTTCCTCTGTCACCCAGGCTAGAGTACAGTGGTGCAATCCCAGCTCACTACAGCCTTGACCTTCCAGGCTCAAGTGATCCTGTCACCTCAGCCTCCCAAGTAGCTTGAACTACAGCTGCATGCCACCATGTCCAGCTGATTTTTGTGTCTTTTGTAGAGATGAGGTGTCTCCATGTTACCCACACTGGCCTTGAACTCCTGAGCTCAAGCAGTCTCCCACCCCAAAGAGCTAGGATTACAGGGATAAGCCACTGCACCCAGCCAGCTTTGTAACTGTTTTCTTTCTTTAAAACAAACAAACAAAAAAAACCAGTTCTCTCAGCTCTACCTTAAATGAGTAAGAATCTCTAGGTTTAGGCCCAGGAAACCCTGCTTTTTATCAGATTCCTGAAGGGATTCTGATGCATATATTTAGGAATAGGAAGAGACAGAGAATATCCTTATAAAAGTAACCCATTCACCCATTGAGGATAAAACATTGCTTCCAGGATACTAAGATGCTGGGAGTCAAATGGTAGAATGAGAAATGCCACTCTAATAACTCACACTTACTTCATTTTCCTTATGCTTGATCAACCATCTGGACTTCTCTAATGACAATAATAGATTTCTATTATTAATAGCTCTGACAATAGTACCAATAATACTTATTACAGGTGAGGCCCTATTATTATATATATTAAAAATCTCCATTTAATCCTCAATACATCCTGTGACATGGGTACTGTCAAGTGGGCAAAACACACGAAGAAAGAGAAACACCAAGTAGGCATGTTACTCACCCCAGGTTACTCCTAGGAGGCAGCAGAGCCATGTTTCCAGCTCAGGCAGGCCAACTCTGAAATTACGTCCTCAGCCACTTCGTTCTGCTTTATCTAAACATATCAGGTACTGTTTATGGCTCCATTTCTTTTCTCATGATTGCTAAGAATCCCTCAGTTTTCATTCTTCTCTATTAAATCCTGCTTGTTTCACAAGGCCCAGCATCAACTCTATCATTTATTTGACCTGTTTTCTCATCATCTTCACTGACTTTAGATGAGATGAATTGTTCTTGACTTTGTGTACAAGAAAGAATGCAAACAGCAAACAAATAATTATTAACCATTTACCAAGGGAGGTGCCATGTAAGGTAAATAACATTATGTCAATGTTATAATGCAAGTAAAGTGAAGTGCAAGAAGGTGGGTGTCTTTCACTTATATCTCCCAATGTCTGGTGAAAGCTGATTTGAACCCTAATCTATCTAACTCCCAAGATTTTTATGCCATGACACATGGTTCTGTCTTATCAGAGCACATGTCACTTTGTTAGATAATGAGTTGTGAATTTCCTTTGGGCAGGAAACATATCCATCTTTGAAGCCCTAGTTCTAGAAAAAGGGCAGTACCTATAATATGTGCTCTGAAAAGTGTCTGATGAGTGAATTCTGAGGTTTTTCCATAAACCAGATCTGGGAAATTTTTATGGTGCTGCTAAGCACACACTTGACAAATGGGGTTAATTTTACTTTCTCCTTCTTTAAAGTGTACAGATTACATCTCAAGTCATCAGGAAAATGCCAAATTAAACTCTGAGGGTAATTACTAGATCTTCACTATCTAGTCATGGTGTGATTTAGTGATTTTATTTGCCTTATGATTTCTCTTTTTGGAGTAAACATTTTGGAAACATAAATAAGAGAGACAAAGTAAGAAGAGTAGTTTAAAATAGTCTTTATTTTTACTGAGCCAATTTTTCTTCTATGAAAAGTGCCTCTGAGGTATGTGGGAGAAGATAAAAAGGGCTGAATGCTGGTATTTATTTTGCATGCTTGAGAACTCTATATTCTTTTTGTGCACTGAATTTTAGCATAGGAACACAGACAATCTGATTTGACCTTAATTGCCTTCCCAGTCTGCTCAGGGGACTCCCTTTAGGAATATAAGCTGACACCACCTTGCCTGAGCTTCTTTCAGTCAATAACATGGCAGAGTACACATGATACGAATAGGCAGACTGATAAGAAAGAAAGGCATATCTGTTGATACAAATGGAGCGATAAATGGACTGGTTTCTATTCAAGGACTCTGAAGGAGAAATCAAGGAGAGAAAGATGGCCAAATGAGAATGTGTAGCAAATTAATTTTTTTCCAAAGGATGATTTTTTTTTTCATTACTTGTGTTCGGAAGAGAATGGTCAAGTTGTTCTATGCCATAAAGGAATTTGTTACTCTGATTCTTGGAACAAGCCTCTTGAGAGCATGCATTTTGTGACTGTAAATCTACAGTGGCAAAATTGTGTTAATTTGACTGACTAGAAATATTAACCATATTATATCAAATAACTGCCAGAAATAATTCTCTATCATGCCCTGTGACTTTATTTTAATTGATTTTTTTTACTTTCAGCGTCTGTGATTTTTGTTTGTTCTGACACGTATTTATTTAATACAGAAAGAAAATTGTTTTGCAAATTATTTTCAGTGTTTTTATCTTGTTTAAATTGGTAGTTTAACTCTTTTTCTGCAGAATTCCAACTTTTTTTTATTTTCTGATGTGATACTGCTGATTTAGCTTTGTGGGCCCACTAATGGCATTATTGTCCACATCAGCAGCCTGTACAATTAAGTTGTATGCTTGGCAGTATCATTTGATATTTCACAAAGATGTGAAAGTCAAAACTGAGTATGATTGATTGCTATGAGATATGTTAATATTAGGATTCCTGAGCTCTGTTATGGAATAAATCATTCACTGTAATAACCAAGATAATGCCTCTAACATTACTTATTTGATGTTCCATCAGTAATCAGGCCTTGTCTGCTGGAGAGCCCTCATGTTAAAGAAATCAGAAGTTGAAAGTTCATTGAAACATCATTTATGATAGTAGGATCTACCTGTCAATACTACCAGTAATAAAGAAATATTCAAAGGGAGATAATCCGTTTCTTTTATCAGCCTGTTTGCTTCTATTTGCCTTGGCCTCTAATGTTTAAAAATGAAGCTGTTTTGTGTGTGTGTGTGTGTGTGTGTGTGTGTGTGTGTGTGTGTGTATTTGTCCAAAAAGACTAAGGATAATAAAGTTGACCAACAGTTCTTGAGTGTTCACTAAATGATAGATTCTGTAGTATGCAATTAATATGTATAAAATTATTTAATCCTTACAATAACACTAACTTGTGGAGAAGTTGTTGTTATCACCATTTTACTGAAGAAGCTGAGACTCAGAGAGGTTAGATAACTTGTCTATGGTCACACAGACAGTATGAGGTAGAGCAAGATTTGAATCCAGGTTGTCCATTCTCCTTATACCTGCTGGAGGAATACGTAAGAGATGTAGTCCCTGTCCTCAGTGGCTTGCTTTCTCATTTTGGTGATACTAATCATGAATAGGAAGTTATAATAGAAGACAGACTAGTAAGTAACTGAATAAGTTCCCCTGATAGGTGTTGCAGGAATTCAAGTGAAAATGAAGATTAATATAATCTGGGTAGCACTCAAAATAATTTGTCATTATTTACTTAAAACTGAGATGCCCAGGAAAAGCTTTAAAGTTCCAAAATACCAGTGGTTAATACTGAAAGCACCTTCATATACTACAGTGTCTTTATTTTGTATGTGACTCTGGCCACTATGAGAAAAATGTGTTATTTGAAGTCAATTTAATAGTTAGTGGGTTTGTTCAGGAAGGAAGGAAAGGGCAGAAGTTGTATACTTCTGTGGTTTTTAAGTCTTTCTTATTTAAAGTTTTAGGGTGGACAAAATGTTCCTTTGTTTTCTGCAGTTAATCAAGTTAGTGCAGGGTTACTATCTATGTAAAAATAATAACTTGTTAATTTTATGTCAAAGTCTAGAATGAATTAGTTTCATGTGATTAGTCATCAACAGCTTTGGAGACTTTTGGCAGTTCTGGTTAAGTAAAGCTATATAACAGTACCACTGACAGAACATTTGTACACTTAAGCTTTCAAACTCTTATTCAGCTGTCAACACATGGGTATTTTCTGCAGCCAGATACTCTCATGCTGTGTACTGCCTGCAGCTTGCCGGAAGCTCAACCTTGACTCAAAGAGTTGATTTCTCTTCTCTTACCATTGTTCTCATTTAGTGTTAAAACCTGCGTAAAGTCCTTTCTTTATTCTAGAAAGTTCACATGTATGTGTCATCTCTTAAACAATTCTGGTGTGGAGGCAAGGGGCGCCAAAGAAATGCTGGACATCTAAACGCATAATTGATTAGAAAGGCAGTGTTAATTCTGAGCTGCATTATAATGACTGCTGAAACAGAACTTTTGGGATTGTTCCAAAATTTAAGTAAAGTTTTAAGGACTGGGCAAATGAGTCAGTGTCCTGAGGTGGAATTTAAAGGAGTTTTGACTGTGATAGTTTTAAAATTGCCTTTGTCACTTGCTATTGTTATTTTATTGAAGGCTGACTCGTTATCAACTATTCATTGTTGTTTTGTTTTTAATGTTTGTCTGCCTGAAACCACTTGGTAAATATTTATTTATTAGACATATTGGTGAAGTAGGGTTGATAGAAGAGAATAAAAAACTACTAAATAAACAGAAGCATAAATGTTGGATAAAAACGATGAGTTCTTAAGTCAATACCCAACACAGAACAGTGAAGCAGAAACTTCAATTCATGGGAGCTCTCACAGTTTATATTTTAAACAGTTCTTTTCAAGCAAGATTGTAGAATAGAAAAGAGCTCTCAAATTTCCTTACATGGAAAACATTACAAATAGTTTAAAAATAGAACTGGCATTCAGTGTCTCTATTAAAAAGGACTGCATAAACAATTGGGGTTTTGTGAACCTGTACCAAGTAATACATTTGTAAGTAGCCACATGTGGCTAATTAAATTTAAATTTAAATTAATTAAAAAATTAAATAAAATTAAAAATTCTATTCTTTAGCTGCACTACCCACCTTTCAAGAACTTAATAGCTACATATGGCTAGTGGCTATTGTATGGAACACTGCATATTATAGAACATTTTATTACAGAAAGTTCTATTGGACAGCACTACACTGGACAATGATAAGTAAAGACTCAACAGAGATTTTTTGTTTTGTTTTGTTGTTTCAAGCTTTGAGTTTCAATTGCAATTTTAACATACTCATTTATGAAAGCAGAGACTATCTGTGTTAGAAGAACGAATGTGAGAATGTTGGTAGTCATCTCGATATCTTACTGTTATCACATCTAACAGCTCACAGATTTATACATTATTCCAGTAACTTGTAGAGACATGCCTTGTAGATGAGCTAAACCATGATGAAGAGCCAAAACAACAACAAACAAAGCTTACCTGTTGGTTGAGCAGAAGAGAAAAAAATCTAATTTGGAATTGACGTTTCTTTGCCCCTAATGAATGTATAACCCTAGAACATTTTCAAAGCAGAAAACGCAAAATAATTTTTGTTTGTGTGATTAAGGAAAAGGCAAGACCAAGAATATCTGTAAGGAATTGCAGTGACTTAAATATTTCCAAATGAAGGAAGAATAAATACTTTTTTAAGTTTAATAAAGCTGTTTCATTATAAAAATAATAAATGTCTATTATATCAAATTTATAAAATACAGAAATTATAGACAATATAAAATTTACTTAGAGTTTTATCAGTGAGCAGCTATCACTTTGAACAACTTTATGTATTTTCTAGTCTCTCAGAATTATAATAATGTTGATAACCAAGAAGACATTGGCAGCTAAATATGGCTTAGTATGTCTGTTTACTGTACATGCATTTTATCATTTAATATTTACACCAGATGGCCGGGCATGGTGGCTCAAGCCTGTAATCCCAGCACTTTGGGAGGCTGAGGCAGGTGGATCATGAGGTCAAGAGATTGAGACCATCCTGGTCAACATGGTGAAACCCCGTCTCTACTAAAAATACAAAAAAAAAATTAACTGGGCATGGTGGTGCGTGCCTGTAATCCCAGCTACTCAGGAGGCTGAGGCAGAAGAATTGCCTGAACCCAGGGGGCGGAGGTTGCAGTGAGCCAAGATCGTGCCATGCACTCCAGCCTGGGTAATAAGAGCGAAACTCCGTCTCAAAAAAAAAAAAAAAATATATATATATATATATATATTTACACCAGGCCCAAGAAGTAGGCATGACAGGTCTTCCACTCTTTTCCACATTCAAAAACTGAAAAAACCTGGAAGACTAGAGAAAAACCACAAGGGTTTGAGTCAGGGCAATATCGGACCTGAAATGACATAATGCTGTTTTTATTCTTTATTTGTCTCATTAAGTATGAATACTAATATGTCTTGCTACAGAATGTAAAGTGTTTGATTATGGAGTGCTTCCTCAGATCCCACTGGGACAGTTACATCATATATGTGCCTTTAAAAAATCTGAAAAATTTGACACCCATCTGGCCTCAGGATTTTTGGATGAGAAATGTTAAACTGTATTATCTGACTTTTAATGAAAGCAGTGGTTCCCAACCTTTTTGGCACCAGGGACCGGTTTTGTGGAAGATAAGTTTTCCACAGGGTGAGGCCGGTGGGTAGAGAGTGCAGATGGGTTTTGAGATGAAACTGTTTTACCTCAGATCATCAGGCATTAGATTCTCATAAGGAACACACAACCTAGATCCCTCACATGTGCAGTTCACAAGAGGGTTCGTGCTCCTATAAGAATCTAATGCAGCTGATGTAATAGGAGGTGGAGCTCAAGGTGGTAATGCTTATTTGCCTATCACTCACCTTCTGTAGTGCGGCCTGGTTCCTAACAGGCCACAGACCGCCCAGGGCTTGGGGACCCTTGCTGAAGAGGACAAAGGACATTAAGTAACTTGCCCAAGTTCTCATGGCTAGTAGAAAATAATCCTGTTATATTATAAAATATAATCCTGATTATTATAAAATAATCCTGTTATTAAATAATCAAATAGGCCTGTTTGTCTCCAGTATTTGAGTGCCAACTACATTGTTTCATTGAAGTAAAATTGCTAAATATTGCTAGTATGTACCTATCTATCTTATAGAGCCTAAGCAGAACTTTCAGCAGAACTTGGTAACCGTCACTCGCTTTCTTTACCATTAAGTGTAATAATATTGAAGCATTATATATTAATAGTAAGATGATTCTAAGGAATTAAACCTCTAAGCCTGAATTTAATTATTTAGTGCCCAAACTGTAGTGAACTGCGCTTTAAGTAGAGGTACACTTTAATGTACAGTGTAGTCATAAAGTCAGCTACTATCAACCATGCTATATTAAAGTAATATTTTGACGTAGTATCTACGTGATTTTTACTGAATCTTAGAAAGTTAAGTATCCAGATACAAATTAAAAATATAAATGCAAGTATAGATACTTGACAAAAAGAAAGCAAATATTTATATACTACTAATTATATACAGTGTTTATATAAATAAAAGGTGGCGTTTTGCTTTGTGCCTTATAGGAGTACAAAAAAATATAATTAATATCAATGATAACTTTTGTAGAACTATGTATTTTCTATACTTACTGAGTCTTATGTAGTCATAATATATAACATACAATAATCAGCAGTAGAATTTCAGATTTCTTTGATACTTTGGTCAGTTCATGGACCTCATGATTTAAATTGCTGTTTAGGATTGGCAGTCTGCTTTTTGGGCGGTCTGTCTCATTGGATACTCTCTGATGACAGCAGCATTAAAAAAGAAAATGGAAGGGGCTTCTGCTGTGTGTATTGGTAATTTTTTATTTTTAATTTTTATAGATATGTAATAGTTTTCATATTTGTGGGATACATGTGATTATTTTTTACAAGCATACAATGTGTAATGATCAAATCAGGGTAATTAGGATACCCGTCATTCCAAGTATTAATCATTGTTTTGTGTTAGCAACATCGCAATTTTACTCTTTTAGTTATTTTGAAATATACAACAAATTATTTTTAACTGTAGTTTCCGTATTGTGCTAATGAACACTAGGTCTTCGAAGAAATAAGATTGCTGTCTTTTTGCACCTAGTAACCAATCCCTTTTATTCCTCCCTCTCCACTGCTTTTCCTGTCTCTGGGACCCATCACTCTGCTATCTCCATGAGCTATTTTTTATAGCTCCTACATGAGTCAGAGAACATGCAATATTTGTTTTTCTGCGTTTGGCTTATTTCACTTAGCATAATGTCTCCCATTTCCATTCATATTCTGCAAATCCATTCTTCCTCCTCAATTTTTTTGAATACTTTAAGTAGTATAGGTCTTAATTCTTTTAATGTCTGGTAAAATTCAGCAGTGAAGTCATCAGGTCCTGGTCTTTTCTGTGATGGGAGACGTTTTCTTACAGCTTTGATCCATTACTTGCATTTGGTCTATCCAGGTTTTTTATTTCTTCATAGTTCAATCTTGGTAGGTTGTATGTATCTAGGAATTAATCCATTTCTTCTAGGTTTTCCAATTTATTGGCATATAGTTGCTTGTAATAGTTCCTAATAATTCTTCAAATTTCTGTGGTATCAGTGGTAATATAACCTTTTTGTCTCTGATTTTATTTATTTTAGTATTGTCTCTTTTTTTCTTAATCTGGAGAAAGGCTTTGTTAATTTTGCATATCTTTTCAATAGAACAAATTTTTGTTTTGTGGATCTTTTATACCTCCTTTTAGTCTCAATTTTATTTATTTCTGCTTTAATATTTATCATTTCTTTTCCTCTACTAATTTTGTGTTTGGTGTGCTCTTGCTTTCTTTAGTTCTTTAAGATGCATTGTTAGGTTATTTATTTGAAGTTTTTCTCCTTGTTTGATGTAGGTGTTCATTGCTATAGACTTCCCTCTTAGTGCCGCTTTTGCTGTATGTCACAGGTTCTGGTATGCTGTGTTTCCATTTTCATTTGTTTCAAGAAATTTTTTAATTTCCTTCTTAATTTCTTCATCGACCAGTGGTTGGTCAGGAGCATATTGTTTACTTTCCATGTGTTTTTCTAGTTTCCAAAGTTCTTTTTTTTGATTCCTTTCTAATTTTATTCCATTGTGGTCAGAAAAGATAATTCATATGATTTCAGTTTTTAAAATTATTTGAGACTTATTTGTCTAAATAACACATGATCTGTTCTTTGAAATGTTCCATTTGCTGAGGAAAAGAAGGTATGTTTTGCAGCTGTTGAATAAAAGCTGCAGATGACCATTAGGTCCCTTTGTTCCATAGTACAGATCAACATTTTTTTGTTGGTTTTCTGTCTGGATGATGTGTTCACTACTGCACATCATCCACATTTTGACTTTTTATTATTTCTGTATCTTATTACATTGTTTCTTATCAAAGTATTATAGTTATTATTTTTAATAGATTTTTCTATTAGTCATTCTACTAAAGATATGAGTGATTTACATATTAAAGTATTCTGTATTTATCTGTATACTTACATTTAATAGTGAGTTCTATATCCTTAGGTTATTTCTTGTTGCTCTTTTATTTCATAAGAATTCCCTTTGTGTATTTTGTAAGACAGGTCTGGTGTTGATGAAATCCTTTAATTTTGTTTGTGTGTTTATTTGTTCTTCATGTTTGAAAGATAATTTTGCTGGATATAGTATTGTAGATTGATTTTTTTCCTTCAGCATTTTGAATATATATGTCATCCCACTCCCTCCTGGCCTGTAAGGTTTTCATGGAGAAGTCTGCTGTCAGACATATCAGGGATCTTTTATATGTTATTTGCCTCTTTTCTCTTGCTGCTTTTAGCATCCTTTCTTTTTCCTTGACCTTTGAGAGTTGGATTATTATATGCCTTGGTATAGTCTTATTTTGGTTCAATCTGCTTGATATTCTTTGACCTTGTACCTGGATATTCATATATTTCTCTAGGATTGGAATGTTCTTTATTATTATTTCTTGAATAAACATTATACCCTGATTTCTTTCTCTACAGTGTCTTAAGGCCAATGACGCTTAGATTTGATTTGCCCCTTTGAAGCTATTTGCCATATCTTATAGAGATACTTTATTCTTTTTTATTTTTCCTTTTCTGGCTGTGTATTCTTATATCCTTTCTTTAAGCTCACCAGTTCTTTATTCTGCTGGATCAATTTGCTGTTGAGATACTCTGATACATTTTTCACTTTGTCAATCAAATTTTTCAGCTCTAGAATTTTTGCTTGATTTTTAAAAGAATGTCAATCTCTTTGTTAAATTTCTCTGACAGAATTCTGAATTTCTTCTCTAGTGTTATCTTGAAGTTCATTGAGCTTCCTGAAGACAGCTATTTTAAATTCCATGTCTGAGAGGTCACGTATCTCCATCACTCCAGAATTGGTCACTGGTGCCTTTGTTAGTCTCTTTGTTGATGTCTTGTTTTCCTGAATGTTTTTGATGCTTGTGGACATTTATCCATGTCGGAGCATTAAAGATTTAGATACTTGTTCCAGTCTTTACAGTCTGGACTTGTTTGTACTCATCGTTCTTGAGAGGTCTTTCCAGGAATTCAAATATTTGTAAACTGTGTCTGTGCTCACTGTAGCCATTTCAGCACTAGGGAGTGCCATAAGCCCAGCAATAACACAACTCTTGCAGACTTCCAGATAAACAGCCCTCTTGACTTGGGGAAGATAAGAGAGCATTTCCTGGGTTCCCAGACAAATCTGTCACTCTCTACAGGTCTTTACAACCTTCCTAATGATCTATTTAGAAGCTATATGATAAAAGAATATAATTTTTATTTGATAGTTTATTTTGCATTTTGATTATCTGTAATATTTCTCATTGAACAATAAATAAATCACAAAATACTTTGCCAACATTTTTAACTTTAAGTAATATTTGTTGAGTGCATATCACAAGTTAGGCATTATATGAGTGCCACAGAACAATAAGAAGCAAGATAGATTGCACTGCTTCCTCAGAGTTTTCGTCTAGTGGAGAAGACAAGTATTAAAATATAATGTGATAAATGCTATGATAGGAGAAGATAGGGAACTATGGGAATATATGTTAAAGACTTTAATTCGCTCTAGGGACCTCAGGAGTGCTGATACCTGAAAGATGAGAAAAGAGGTTGTAGGGAGTAGAGATCAGAAAATACATGTTCTTGGTAGAGGGAACAGCATACACAGAGGCCGAGCCCAGAGAATAAGTTCATTGAACTTACAGGTGAGGCAGGTGGGTGACTTGATCAGATGTGTATAATTGTTAAGTCCTAAACTCTACAGGCCAACTACAGGCTTTCTATCTTTACTTTACTTCTTCCTTACTAAATGAACTTGGAAATGCACTCTTCCTCCTTAAGCTTCAGTGGCTTCATTTAAAAAGAAAGAGAGGCTGGGCATGGTGGCTCATGCCTGTAATCCCAGCACTTTGGGAGGCTGAGGAGAGAGGACTGCTTGAGCTAAGAAAGTTTGCAACCAACCTGTGTAATGTAGCAAGACCTTGTCTCTACTAAGAAAAAAAAATAGCCAGGTGTGGTGGCACCTGCCTGTGTTTTCAGCTACTCAGATGGCTGAGGCAGGAGGATATTTTGAGCCCAGGAGTTCGAGGTTGCAGTGAGCTATGACTGTGTCACTGCACTCCAGTCTGGGCAACAGAGCAAGACCCTGTCTTGGAGATTTTTTAAAAAAAGAAGAAGAGGAAAGGAAAGAGAAATATAGTGCCTTCTCCTTGAGTATTGTTAATATTAAATGTGATCAGGCTTATAAAGAATCAAGCACAGAGTAAGTGTTGCTGAAAACCTAGCTATTACCAGAGGACCCACCCTGACTGTGGAAAAGTGGATTGGAGCAGGGCTAGACTGGAGTTTGGAGACTAATTAGGAAGTTGTTACACTGATTCAGAGGAAAAAGAACAGTGGCTTAGAGTAAGGTAGTGTCAGTGAGAATGAGGAGAAGCAAATGCATATTGGAAAGTTATTAAAGATATAGAGAGTCTTTGATAAGTTAATTAGATGTAGCAGGTGAGAGGGAGAGGAGTTAAGGATGATGCCTAGGTTCCTAATTTTGGACTATTAGGTTGGTACAGAGGAACAGGTTAGAAACCCAAATCTAATTCTCTAATGTACAGTCAGGAAAAATCAGCTCTGTGGCTATGGATGAATCATTATTAGGTAGTCAGTGACAGAGTGGGACTGGAAACACTTCTAATTTTCTGACCAACATCTTTTCATCAAGGCACACAAACTCTAATAACAAATACGATGTCTAAGAAAATCACATTGTACTAGAACTACATCATTGGGTGGATTATCATAGGATACTCAATGTATATTCAATCAGGAAAGTCTTCTGATTATGTCATTTCTATAATCAACTTAGCTATTAAATCAGGAATGCTTCACATACTCACTAGGAGGATAAAAAAAACTTTTTAAAAGGCATGATATACTTACTTCTCAAATTAATCTTCATAGTCAAGTCAAATATAGCATTTATTAAATGAGCTAGATGCTACTGGGTGTGAGCAGAAAGCAGTATTACCATCACTTCTTAACATCCCTTTACACTTGCTCTGTGAATACATTTCGTCTCCTTTTTTGATACAATATTAGAACAAACCCATAGTTTTTACAGTCATTTTCATGTAATAAAAAATTCAGTACACTAGAAGAAAACATAGGTGAGCATCTTAAATCACAGAAACATAGCCATATATGAAGAGATTGATTAATTGGATATCATTAAAATTAAACACGTCTGTTTATTGGAAGCCACCATTAAGAGGATAAAGGGCAAGCCACAGAATCCAAGAAGTTATTTAGAATCCACACATCTTTTGTCAGATATCTAGCAAAGTACTTATACCCAAACTATATAAATAACTCATACAAATCAATAAAAATAGGTGACCCAATAAAAAGTGGGCAAAGATTTGAATAGATACTCCATATTGGATAATGTCTAAATCTCCAATAAGCATATACAAAGGGGCTCAACACCATAAGTCACCAGGAAAATGCAAATTAAAGCTGCAATGAGACTGTTACACATGTATCAAAATGACTAAAACACAATTTTTTTGTTTTTGAGACAGTCTCACTCTGTCACCCAGGCTCGAGTGCAGTGGCATGATCTTGGCTCACTGCAACCTCCGCCTCCTGGGTTCAAGCAATTCTTTTTCCTCAGCCTCCTGAGTAGCTTCGACTATAGGCTTGTGCCACCACACCTGGCTAATTTTTGTATTTTTAGTAGAGATGGGGTTTCACCATATTGGCCAGGCTGGTCTCAAATTCCTGATCTCATGATCCATCTGCCTTGGCCTCCCAAAGTCCTGAGATTACAGGCGTGAGCCACCGTGCCCGGCCAACCAAAATGACTAAATTTTTAAAAGATTGTCCCTAACAAGTATTAAAGCACATGTCTAGTAACTAGAATTCTAATACATTGCTCGTAGGAGTGAATGGTAAATCGTTCAAGTACTTTGGAAATTGTTTGTATCTACTAATGTTAAACATATGCCTGTTCTATCACTTAGAAGTTCTACTTTCAGGTATTGTATCCAACAGAATGAATGCAAATGTTCATGAAAATACATGTTCAGGAACGTTTATAGTAACTTTTTGTGTGTGTATAAGCCAAAATGAAAAAAAAATTCAAATGTCCATCATTGGGAGAATGGATAAATAAATTGTGGAATATTTATACATTGAGCAAAATATGAATGGAAAAGCTGAGCTACTGCTCCATACAAAAATATGATTGACTGTCACAGATATATTAATAATACTAAGCAAAAGAAGGCAGACATTAAGAGAGTTCATATATATGATTTCATGTGTATGAAATTTAAATAAGAAAAATTAACCTATGGTGATGAAAGTCCAAATAATGGTACCTTTGGCAGAGTGAATATTGACTGGGAGGGATTTTTCTGAAGTACTAGAAAATGTTTTATATTTGGATCTGGGTGGCAGTTAA